>NC_142283.1:41422665-42098082 GCF_052056855.1 Sturnus vulgaris
CGTGTTGTCATCAATGATGTTTTTACTGCGGCTGCCAGGTCGAGTCCCAGGCTCCCTGTTGTGGCTGGCTGTAGACAGGAGATGGCGCTGATGTTACGGCGGCTACTTGTGTCCGGGCGCGGCTGCCAGACGCGCTCCGCCGGGAGTTTCCCGACTTGCGGCGACAAGCTGACGTGTTATGCGTGTTGCTCTGGCAGTTTTGGCACCATACCCCTGAGGCACGGCAGTCTTGCCGGAAGTGGCCTCCGCCTCCACATCTGTAGCATTGCGCTGAAGGGGGTCGGTGCTCACCTAAGGTGGCTGGAGCCGCTGTAGAAGCACGGAGCGGAGCAAGAGCAGCTAGCACCTGCGACTGTGTGGACTCGGCCTGTTTTTGCAGCCCCAAGCCTAATTCTTTTAGTGCATTAACCAAGAAAACCTGCGCCCCTGTCGGCTGTAGTGCCATCCTTTCCAATGCCTCTTCTATCGTCCAATTGGCCCCCAAAGTTGACAATACCCTCTTTGTTGCCTCATTGCTATTCTGTAACGCACATTGTTTGAGTAGAGCCCCTCTCATATACTCTGGGACTCCTGCCTTTTCAATAGTAGCAGCAGCCTTATCTACAAAGTCCCCAAAAGATTCATCCCTTCCCTGCTTTATTCCCATATACATGGGTATGCCTGAGCTATCTTTGACCTGATCGATGGCACTCCTTACTAGACGCATGGCTTCCCTAACCTTGTCGGGCCTTGAAATCATTTGAGCCTCTGTTCTGCGGTACTGTCCTAACCCCATTAACTCATCTATTGTAATTCCAGCTAATGGATCTCCAGCACCTCGCTGTACAGCAACTGCCTCCTGAACAAGGGCTTGTCAATGGGCGTTAAATAGCAGCTGCTGATGTTGCGTGAAAATCAGCTTCACTATGCTTCTCAAATCATTTGGCACCAACAGATATGTATCGAATAAGAAATCTAGCATTTGCTTAGCTGGCTCACTCCGGAAACCGAACTGACTCACTGTTTGTCTTAGCTGGGCTAGCAACTTCCAATCGGGGGGCGAATATTCTCCCACTTGCACAACTTGTCCCTGCTGGTCTACTCCCTGGGTGTACGTTGCAGGAAAGGCCCAGGCTTTCGCTGCGTCAACAGCGCCCTCGTCCCCAGTCTCCAAGCCGTGTCTGGCCAACATACTCCACGCCTCCCTTCGCCGTTTAGCCATCTCCTCCCACAGGTCGCTTTCCGCCCCAGGGACAGGGTCTGGCTCCGCGGCAGGCTTAGGGGCGCTAGGCTCAGACCGGCAAGGGGATTTTTCGCCGCTGGGCTGAGGTCCTTCGCCCTCATAAGGCAGGGGTACTCTGCCTTCTGCAATTGTCTCCGCCGCCGCGGCGGAATCCTCCTCAAGCTCTTTTAAGGGAGGTGCAGAGGGCCAAGCGCAGCTAGCCATGTCTGTCATTCCTGCTGCTCCCCCAGAGATAGGTATTTCAACTTTAGTTGTACTTGGTGCTCGGGGCTCGTTATCGCCATACTGAGCGTTCCTTTTATATGCCTCTACTGCCTCCCGTGCCGCCCTTCTCTCCGCCTGCCGCTTCAGTAGCGCGTTATGAACTACCCGCCAGATCTTTCCCAGCTTTTTTGCCGTTTTATCATCCTCCAATACCGCCTCCCACAACACATCCCCCAGCTTGCGCCACTCATTCAAGTCATGCACGTTGTGAGGGTTAACAAATAACCCTTTAGCATAACCCCAGGCTAACAACCCCGGTACGTCCTTCCTGGGATTAATGTCCTTTATCCCTAACTTATCTAAATGCACTATAAATAAATCATATGCTGCTTGCCTGTCCATTTTTTGTCGTCAGCGCTGTTGCAACTCTCCGGCTTCGGCAGCACGTATGGCCCAGGACCACCTTTGTAGCTCCTGGGGGTGTCTTCCCTACGTCGTTTGACACCGACCCGGTTGCAGCAGGCCCCAACTCTACTTCACCGACCGTGGTGCGTCCTCCCCCGTTTTCTTTTCAGCGACGGAGGGACGTCGGGGTCACCATTTGTCGGAGAAGGGAGACGCGGACACCAGATGGTCATCAGCAAAGTCTCTTTTTTTGGTATGCAGAGTGGCGATTAAATACAATGCTTAATTAGCTCATGCATAGTGCAAAATCTTAGCTCCTTATTGGTCTAGATGTGCTGCTTAGCTAAGCACTTCGGCATTCATGTGGTTAACAGAGCTCCTTTTGTTCCTCATCTGCATCCTGTATTTCTCAAGTCTACATGCCTTCCTCTTATCAGGGACACTGCGTCCTTGAGGCTGAGGCCTACTTTGCTAGCCTTACTAAGTTGATCTGGCTATGGCCTTTCTCTTCTAGCCATTCCTGCACCAGGCTCTCTACAAAAGTTTGTTTCATCTTCAGTTGCTCTAAAATATGATTAAGAACAACACTGTAGCCTAGCTGGTTTAGGAAATTGGCATTTTCTCTTTGTTGTAGTGCTTGTGTATAAAACATTGAGAATGACAGCTCTAGAGCTAGATGTTCTGTATCCAATGTATTGGTACAGCACAACCAGTGGCTACACAAGATTTCTAGTATTGCTGTATCCAATACTGGTTCTGAAAAATCAGTATTTTTAGGGACAAGAAAGAATTTGCATTTTGGTTTTAGTTTCTCTGTGCTGAGAATGCAAGCTTTTCCTTGTTGCATTTCCTGTTACATTGCTAGTTATGTGTGAAGCAAGACCATTGGTTTAATTTTTGTATTCAAAGTACCAATTTTAATGTCTACATATAATTTGGATTTGAAAGACTATTGCAATTATTTCATATATCATGTAGTTGGATTGTAACCGAACTCTATGTACAACTGAAGTGTTTACCAGCATAGAATTTTCTTATTATAAGCTATATTAGTTAAACACCTTGGAAATTGTATTTTCATTTGAATATTCATTACATTTAATATTTGTGTCTCAATTTTAGTTATAGAACTACCAATTCTAATTAAATTTATAAAACATTATGACACCTACAAAGATGATAATCTAAAAATTATGTTCTGCTTTAGCTTATGAGCCTGTAGTTTTACTAGGCATTCACAAGGCAGTAAATGCAAAAATCTTATTAAAAGTTTTATTTATATTAAGGTACAGGACAGCTTTAATTCAAAATCCACCAACAATATCTTCGGGAGTAAAAAAAAATTTCTTTAGATCTCAGATTTGTTACTATGTAGATGTTTGCCTTTATCTTAACCTTACAGTTAAACTAATTAGGAAAATGCAGTAATGAATCAAAGCATAAAAAGGCAAGTATTGCTGTGTTAAATATTTTATGAGAGACCATTCAAGTATTAAAGCCCTTAGTGAATTAGATACTTAAAGGCCAGTGAAACATACAGTCATACAAAAAGAAAAAAATAAAGGAGGAAAAGGATTTCAGTGTCATCTTATAAATAATTTGCAAGCTTTATAGCAGTTTTACAATTGTGTGTATTTTATTTCGTTTAATTTGTGTTGGATTTTCATGGTTGTGTGTATTTAAAATAAAAGGGTCAATACAGAAACCTGGGGCAAACTGTACACAGCTGCCCACAGAGATATATTTTTGATGCAGTCTCTACCAGTGTTATCCAGGGAAAGAAGTGTGAGTTTGAGTTCAAAAGTGGATAAAATTTGTTAATCTTAAAAAAGGTGGTGACCATTCCCTACGAAATGAAGCACCTGTTCATTTCAGCTGCTCCATACACCTTTATGTTCTTTCCCTCAGGGAAATAACAGCAGCCTGACTTTGCCTTGTTTCTCCAGACCGAGTTGGTGTGGCAAAGCTGTGGTAGTGATGCCTGAGGAGCTGGAACAGAGGCTGCACACAGAGTTAAGGGGAACAAATGGGTATTTATTGAGAGGCCCACGAAAGGCCTACAAAAGCCACACCCCAGCAATACAAGTGGGCCCTGCCTGGATGGATCCAAGATGGAAGGAAAGGAAGTGTTGGTCATGAGTTCTCACACCTTTATAGGTTTCAGTCCATTTGCATGCAGGAGTCAACTGTCCAATTAATAGTCTCAAATAGGGAAGTTTCATCCTTCTGCTTGCTTGTGTGTCTGCCCTCCTCTTTTCACCTTGTTTATGCTTAGGGCTTGAAGTTTAAAGATACTGTCCTTGAGTCCCTAGGTAGAATCAGACTGTTTTGTCTTCATCACCCAAGCACAAGGGAAAAGCACATCCAAGCAGAACAGAACAGAACAGAACAGAAAACTTAAACTTAGAGAAGTCAGTAGTGAGGGTACTACAGGGCCGGGTTCTGTGAGGAGCTGCCAAGAGCAGCTGCCGTGTGTGATACAGCGAGCTCCATCAGGCTCCAAAACAGACCTGGCTCCAGCCCCGGAGCTGAAACTCCCCTGCAGGCGCTGGCAAAGACCCTGGTGAGGCAGACTGTACCCCAGCATCCATGGGGATCCATGGAGGAGCAGATATCCGCAGCGGACACATGTTGCAGCAGTCTGTTCCCGAAGATCCGCGTCCCATGGAAGAGACCCACACTGGAGAAGTTCATGCAGAAATGCAGCCTATGAGAAGGATCCACACTGGAGAAGTTTTTAGAGAAACGTCTTCTGAACTGTGTCCCTGACAGAGCATGAGGAGAAAGGAGTGGCAGAGGCAAAATCTTATGAACAGGCCACAGATCCCATTTCCTATGCCCCTACACTGATCAAGGGGAGAAGATAGAAAAATAAGACTCAGGTTGAACCTGAGAAGATGGAAGGGCTGGAACAAGTTTTTAGATTTGTTCTTATTTCTCATTATTCTACTCTCATGAATTTCTGAATTGAGTCTGTTTTGTCCATGTTAGTAATTAGTGAGCAACTCTGCCCTGTCCCTATCTCAGGTAAAGAGCCTTTATTTTAAAAAAGAAAAGAAAGGAAGTTTGTGTCAGAGTCATTAGCTTAGGATACCTAAAGACTGATAATGGTGACATTCAATCACTTCTTAATTGGTTCAAACTTTGAGAAGACAAATTGCTACGGAATTTTCTCATTTAAACGAAATCTGAAGTTCTGCTGTATGAATGCAAGTATTTAAATCTGGGCCAAGCATTTGATGTTGGATAAACATTTCTTGAATCACTTTTTTGCCTCTGTTTCTCAGACAGTTTATGGTTTTAGGAACTCAAAACCCCAGCTATTTTAAATCTTACACAATGTTATTACCCTCATGGCTCACCCTGAATATATTTAGATTCCAGTCTTGAGGATTTCTCTTGCATCTGTGTTTTGAGATATATTTTCCAGAGCTGTTCATCTCAAACATTACACACTATGATTACCAAGCCATATACCTGATTTTCCACAAAACTCACCTGCTTCTCATTTCTTTTCATTTTCTTAGCTCATTTTACATAGTTCTCATTATCTATCCCTTTTTCTCACCCAAAGGGAGATAAGTACCTAAAGTAAGAGATAAGTAAGATAAGTGTTTTCTTGCCTGTATTCCAGAGATTTAACTTGATTTTTGAAATGTATATGTTTATAGACAGACGCATGTTAGATATGCTGATACTTATTGCCATTTTGAAACAGAAATAAATTTTAGCAGTGACCTCAGGGAAACAGTTGGGTATTTTTCTCTACATTATCTATGTGAAGAATAAGAATAAGTGAGACAATATCATGTTTGAAAAAAAATCACCTTTTTAAATAAAATAAAATCCAATTTTATATTCAAATGTTTACAAATCATTATTTTGAGCTACCAACTAAACATTAGATAAAATGAATGACCATTCTGTAGTGGAAAGGTGGAAGGAAAAGACACACAAAACCTCTTACAAGGAAAATTATTCAGACATTCTTCTTTTAAAAATTAAAACCTTTTAAAAATATCAGTGATGACTACTGAAAGGAAATTCAAGAAAGAATAGAGGGCTTCTATCAGTGAGGCCTTATCATGGTTATGTAAAAAGTGACTTTAAGGTATTTAGGCCCGTAAAAAACCTCCAAAGAACTAATTTGAACTTTGCTTGGGAACAGCTTTCCTAAAGTGTCATGGTGTCATCTGGGCTCAAGCTGCAGAATTATCAAATGATTAAGAGATGAGAGAAAGGTCATCCCTTGGGTTTCCTTTGGTGAAATGCCTTATCTGGTTTCACTGCCAAAGTGAATTACAACAAAAATTTTTGTTTGTAACCCAAACTAGAAATCTTGTAAAAAATAAAATTGAATAACAAAAATGTATTAGGAATAAAATGGTGTTTTGCGCCCTGTAATTTGCTTCCTGAATTGTATATGTAGTGTCCCTACATTTGTAATTTTATTTAGACAGTCATGATCGCTATTAGTTAAGTCATGGTGGCTTACCTTTTGATCAGAACTGACTAGAAAGTGTCCAAGAATAGTTTGTTTCAAGAAAATCGCTAAAAACATTAAAAGAGTGGCAGGCCTCTCTGTCAGAGGGCCACAGAGTTTGAAATCTGGGGATTTCAGAGGATTTTCTTTCCTCACAAGAAACACAGGCAATAACAGGGGAAAAAAATAGATGTGCATTTGAACACAGACTGAAACAATGAAATCCCACTGAACGGACAGAATGAATCACCATCTGAAACTGGTTCACTGTAAAATGGCTGTTGTGTAATGAAAGGGACATTATTAAAAGTGGTTTGAGGTTTTTTGGGGGGGCAAAACAGAAACAAAGAATAGGAAGAATTAAGCCAATGTGGTGGGGATTTTTAATGAAATTTTTACCAGTAAGTTTTGTGGTTCTGGTTTTTACTCACCAAGACAGTACATAACATATATGTGGAATACACCTTTTGCTCTCTATAAGCTTGGACTCTTTCTGATTACAGAATCAGCAGTATCAGAGAAAAACTTCAAAAGTCTAATGGTAACACAGCCTCCCAGGTAGATACTCATTTTGCCTTCCAGGACACAATGTTAAATTTATGACAGAAAACATACAATATCACATAAATTGACTGTAATTAACACATATGCCTCCACACATAATACCAATTGCCCATACTGAAGGAGTGATACACATCATACAAGCTGAAAGACACACTGAACTGCCATAAGAAATTAATTTGATGAATATCTTGTACTAGGTGCATTCTACCTCTGCTGAGCCAAGAGCAAAATACATACGGTCCACTGTAGCTGTCTATGCTGAAGTGGTAGAAATTAAATGCTGCCCTCTGTTAAATCTCTACAAAAACCTTTTATAATTTGTATATTTTTAAAGAGGATCTCAGAAAAGCCTATTTTTTAACATGATTTATTATGAACTCTACAACACCATGAAGACTAGGCAAATTACATTTCTTGTTTACTCTGAAAGAACTGAGGCCCCAGCATCAACTCTTCAGGAAAACTATTATGTAGATTGAAATAATATAAATAAATAAATTGGACTAACTCAAACTCAGCAGTCATTATTTCTCCTTTTCTCATCTAACCTTTTAAATATTTATTTATTATTTTAGCAAAATCACATCTTTCAGTTTTGTTTCTACAATTTTTTCAGGTCTCAAACTACTCTCAGTTGATTAATTCAGAGTGAGAGTTTAAGGCAGGAGTTCAGTCCTTGTGTACTTCCTTTTCCTTCTCAATGCTTTCCAGCTACTGTTGTCTCTGCATTGACTCTAACATGAATTTGTAGTTTTTATTCCTTTTTGGAAGCACTGCTGGTTTCTCTCTAACACAATCCCTCACAAGGTACCTTGGGTAAATATTACTAAGTTACTACATTTGTTGTCAAATCTTTGGCTTCTGTGAGTTCTGTCAGTTGCTTCTTCTGCTTCATCACAATATTGTAATTTTCTGCTGATCCTGTCAATGATATATTATTATCTAATTCCTAAGTGCTTCAGCAGCAGTTGTTATATATTTTTTTACAAATTTCTACATCCTGTTTCATCTTCATCCTTTACTGTATCAGTAGTCCTATAGGCTGATTTGTTCCTGAATTTCCAAAGTCAGTGTGCACTGTGGATTTACTGCACAGGAAATTCAAATTGTCTGCAATCAGCCCTGTTGGGAACACTAGGACTCTGTATAGGAAAGGAGCAAAGATCTGGACGGAAGAAAAAAAGAAGAAGTAGAAGGCACGAAAAGAGCATTCAGAAGAAATAACCTTGTCATTGTAACTACAACCTTTAGTTTCAGCAGACCAATATACTGTTTAACAAAGTCTAACTGGCTACGGTAATACAATGCAAAATATTTTGTTTAATTAATGTTAGCATATGCATAATAAATTAATCTGTAACCTGAAACAGTCAAAACAGATGATCTAAATTTCAAGGAAAGAATGGGAAATAAATCAGAAATAGCATTTGAGTTCTTAAACTGTATCAAGTCTATACCTACAGAGAGGTTCTCATTCCAATTATATCCCAGAAGGGTACATAAAGTGAACACTTACCTAATCTTCTGTTTAAGAGCAAACCTTACTCAACTTACAGCTAGCCATTTGCCAGTATCTCAATAAAAAAAGTCTTAAGGGTATACCAGGGTTTATTTAATTGACTCATTTTAACACATATTCAGGAAGACCTAATTTTTCTCACTTAGAATCTGCTACCCATTTTAGTTACCCTATGGCTCAATGTTTATTATGTTTAATCTCCCTCTCGTGCTTTTCTAGACCCACATCTTTTTGTTTCTTCAACCTTCTAGGTACTCCATACATAATGATTCTGCCTTTTCCTTAGTGCTTCTTTCAATGTCACTAATTCTCTTATACTGTGCTGTAAGATGATAATGATCCTTATGCCAAAAGTTCAGGGCAATAATTGAAAGACTATTTCAGCTACTTCCAAAATAAAGATATTTGCTTTCATCTGCAAAGTCTGCACAAAATTGCCAGTTATTATGAGACATAGTAACCATTTTGAGTATGGATGGAGAGAAAGCTACCAAGATTAAGGCTGTAGTAAAATCACAGCACATCAAAGCTAAGCTGAAATGAGGACTACAAAAAGAAAAGCCTTTCCTGTTGTGGTGGACACTACACTTCCAGGCAGAAACCTCTGGAATGTTAGAAGAGCTTTTCTGACATCTATGTAAATAAGGGGTTTATAAAATGGAAATAATATCCTGAATTTGTGATCACTTTGCATATGTTTGTAATACACTATAGAGAAAATGCATAATAGGATCACATTGGCAGGATGCAAATAATTTTTAAAAGTCAGAAGAACAATTACACCTGAAACCATAAAAAAAAAGTGTTCTTACTGTGAAATATTTCTGATGGCAAAGCTGATCCTAGAAATTAATAAAACTTCAAGGCAAGATCATTTTATGGGCAAGGTCACTCAAATATCTTGCATCATGAAGAAAAGTTCACTTTTTGACCTGTGTAGATGTTTCAAAAACTACCATGCATGCAGCTTTTATCTAACTATTAGAATTATCTAGAAAATAATCTACAATTTTGAAACCAGTATAGAAGATCTTAAATAACAGCTAATTTAAGAAGGGTTTGTGGGTGTATGTGTGTTTCCTTTTGATGATACAGTTTACACAATTATGGAGCCAAATATATACACATTTAAACCAGATGAATCCTCAAGTTCAAGATGTGTGACAACATGACCTTTTTAATATATTCTTCAAAACTTCAGGGGGTTTACACCCTAAAATTTCTGGTGTAAAATATATACTTGCTTATCTTACTGCTAAATACATCATTCACTTTTCTGAGTTGTTAGTCTCTCCACAAACATATTAAAATTTCTAAGCCTTCTGAAGTTATGAGGAATAACCTGAATTTTAGATCTGTGTTTAGTTAGAAATACAACTTATATTAACGTGCGAAAATGTGAATTTGACTTTCCTTCGTGTCTATGTGTCTACGTTTATGTATCTATGACTTTCCTATGTGTCTATGTGCATACCCTGTATTCATGTGCTCTACATAAGTATTAGTAAAGAGAACACTTCAACAGCTTTTGAAATACTAGACCTTACCTATAAAATGGCTAGTCAAACACCTTTAGCGTAATTTTAATTGATAATTACATAGAGCTTTGGAATTTTTTCCAGATAAGAACCTACATACAAGAAAGAGTTAGATCTTAGAACAAAACTCTTCAGAAGACTCTAAAAAAATGTACCTATGTTAAACCACACTTTCTTAATGCACAGAATAAACATATCAAATGACAAATAGGTAGAGATTCCACAGTATAATTTTTGGGGCTTCAATTTAAGAAAATATATAGTAATAATTTTTTGGAACATAAGGTTTTATATTTTGTTAATAGATTTTCTGCAGAAAGTCTGGCAGCAGGAAAAGAAAGAACATGTACTTGATATGCAAAATTATTATCAAATTTTCTCTGATTCAGTGGTTGGAGTAGGGAAGGAATGAAATAAATCTCTGCTAGGAACAAATGCTTTATTGCAGTTATCCATGCTGAAAGATAACAATCAAAACAAAGAACTATTTGAAAATGTGGTATTAAATCAAGATTTCTAAACAAAAATTGAATGAGAACAAAGACAAGAGTTCGTATTTGTGTTTCCCTGAATCATCTATGAAAAGAAGTTGGATATAAGAAGCCATATATTCTGCAGAACTTTGGGTTTTACTTTAGCTTCTTTTTTATAGAACAAAAAAGTTGAGTGTGTCTCAACTATCTATTTTTGGCCCCTCCTTTCTTCTCGGTGGCCTTTACAAACACACTTCTCAACTTCATTACTACAACATTTATTTTTCACATTTATTTCCTAGGATCCTGGCAGCCATAGGAATATTTAGAGTCAGGACTGAATAGGAGCTTTAAGTGAATTTTAGATTATGCAACTAAACTCACTATGCTGAATGACTTCTTGAACCTACCAAATGCTATTTAGGAAACTAATTATCACAGCTTAGACCATTAAGTATTAATGTCTCTCCTTCCATTTCTTGTGTGTTTCTTGCACAATTTTATTCCTTTCTTTTAACTTTTCTTTAAACTTCCTTCCTTGCTTTTGTGAACACTACTGTTATATAAAGAGACAAAAGCAGTATAATTAGATTTAAATTTACTACTGAAATGAAGTACATAATTTTTTAAGAGTCATAAAGGGAGAGAAAAAACCCCAAAGTCCAGCCACTGATTAGAGTACAGCACAGACTGTGACCTATAAGTCAAATAATATTTCTTCTTCTTCTTCATAGAGAAGGACAGATAAAGAGAAACTTTCACATCACTTTTTATGAAACTATTGATTTAGGATTTCACTATGTTCCACAAAACTGCTGTAATATTTCATTAAACAAAGTGTATGGTTTAAAATGTCTCTGTCTTGGTAGAAATAAAGTTCAAGATCTTGATGTTAGCAGTACTGAGTTTCTATTCAGTAGCAGGTGGTGAAGTGAACATGGTCCCAGAAATGTGTGTTGAAAATTTCCACAAAACTTTGCAACTTTTTGTTCTGGCATCCATCCTTTCAACAAGATCCTGAAATAGCAACTGCAATAGTTATCTGAAGAGTAGCTTTCAAATACTGGAAAGAATTTGAACAGTTCATCTCTGGAGAAGCTGGTTTTTTTTGCAATTTCACACCTTTTTTCATCCTGAGTTACTCATACAGAAATATATAGAAAACATTTTCATTTGGTGATTTGCTGATTTAACAAACACACAATAAGGGTATGACCATTCATAAGGTAAGATTTGGCATACATCTGTGTGTTACTCTGTGCAATATGTTCCCTGCTAATATTTGAACAAACAACAACAACAACAAATAACATATATATATATATGTATGTATATATATATATATATATATATATATATATATATATATGTATGTATGTATATATACACACACACACACACCAGTATGTGGACATACAGACAGTATCTGGAGCATACACAAGATAGAAAATGAAACTAGGTAAAAATATGCATTCCTTTAGAATAGAAAAAAACCCCAGTAAACAAACAGGAAATAGACCAGGTACTTCTTCAATGTTTGCATTTTGTCAAGGACTAAACTGCTGCCCCAGAGGATAGCCGTTCTCTGCTATAGAGGAGCCCAGAAATTCCACTTATAAAGTATAATTCCTTCAGGAATAGAAAAATAAAACTTAATAATTTCAGTTTACGATGAAAAGAATCTGAGATACAGTAGTCTTTATTAAACACCAGCAATAAAGAAAAACGAAACCAAAACAACCAACCAAACAAACGAAACCAAACAAAAACCTCAGGCTTAAGGAAAGAAATATTGCTTTTTGCCTACCCTACTAGAAAGAGGTAGCATATTTGAATTTTGTTAAGAAGAAACAGCCTTGATGCTAGGTAGAACTTTGTAATGAGTTATTACAATCTGGGATGTGGACTCTTAAATAGATAAAACAATACCTCATATTAAAGGGAATAGGAAAGAATCAGACAATTATCAGTCATGACTGGCTGAACGTTTCATGAGCAAGATGGTTTTGCAGAAGAACTTCAAAGCACTTTTCTATTTCTGCTTTTTCCATGAAAGATTTAATGGTGAAATTGGTTCTAATACCTGACATGAGGACCAAGATACAAAGAAAGTAAATAGTTTTTCTTTTATGAGAACTTCAGGATATTAGAAGAAACAAGCAATGGCTACTTTTTTTCTAATATACAGAGTTCCATTATCCACTATTGTTAGGCCTCTAAAGCTTGTTATTCACGGCCTATTTTTCCAACACTAATAACAACTTATACATTGCTGTATTTTCATTAAAAATCTCATTGTTTGGAGTCCATTTCATTGCGTTTCATAAGCACTGTACATCATAATGCACTCTATGTTTTTTGATATAAAAATATTGATAGCAGTTCAATTCAAATGAGTGATTTAATAATTACCTGCTAATTTGACTTAGAGAAGTTCTTTGTTTTTCAAACTCGATTTGCTTCTAAATCGATAAAGAAATGATAGGCTGCTGCAGAAGGGTTTTTTAGCATCTAATTAAGGATGCCACTTGAATTATTCATGCATTATGGTCTTCTATGAATAATTTATGCAGAAATTTCATTGGCAAAACTTAATTTTGAACTTCAATAAAACCTTAAACCTTATTACATTTTCCAAGGTCTTTCAAAATAATATCTTCACAATTTTTATAAACAACAGTTGCCAATTAATACCATAAAATTGAAAGCAGAAAATAAATTTAGGGACTAGATTTAGTTCATTAAATAACTATGATATTTGAGTAGATGAGTATAGAAGAAGAAGTGGAGATATCAGAATCAAATCAGAAAAACAGATTTATACTCTAAACAAGAAGTATGGACAGAACAGAGCACAGGGGATTATTGAATGGATTGGAACTGGACACAGAACATGATAATTTGACTTTGGCATAAATTACAGCTCCTGATTAAAATTTCATCCTAAACTCACTCTTTAACAGCTTTGTATAAGATGAGATTTTAGACAATTGAAAAAATACCATTCCAAATGTTTTTAAATAAATTCCAGACCATTTGGGTGACTGCTTAGTGTGGCCTGCAGAAGCTAAGAAAGCTGGAGAAAGATATATATTTTTGTGGGAGGAAATATACGCTCACAGACAGTAGAGAAAAGCTCTGCGGTCCATGAAATATACTGTGTACAAAGGAGCAGAATAAATTTCCTCTTTTGTTGTATATGCAGCAGAGAATAGACAACAAATGTTAAATACAGTCATTTCATGGTGAATCTCAAACTACTTTTGTATTGTTCAGCCCACAGGAGTTAAATGCAGTTGTTTCACCAGGAATCTCAAATTAGTTTTATATTGTTCTGGTTAATCAACCAAGAAAAATGTAACATAGAAATTTCTTCTCTTGGCATCAGACCAACAACCTCCTAAGTATGAACAAACTGTGAGCTACAGGCAGACTGAACCACTGTGTGCCATGTAACACTTATAAATTACAGAGTCTTGGCTGTGGAAAGAAATACTTCATAAGTAATAGTATCTTGGCTGTTGGAAGAAAAATTGGCTAGTATTAGAATGGCCTTGAGGATTAGGTAATAAAGTAGGTCTTTCCTTTCTAATTTAATCTTGTTAAACCAGTAGATGACAATATTACATGTCAACATTATGCATACTCTAAGTTTTGTAGGAGCTAAATAAAAGAAATAGAGTAGTAGACACCAATTTACTGAGCAAGGGCTGTCTAAACTGACCAATACAGTGTCTGAAGAAAGGAAAGCTTCCTGATTTCTACTCTTGTCCCAATTTTATAGTGACAAATTGTACCAAACACACAGGAAAAACAAAATATTTTCATAATTTTTCTCTGCAGAGAAAGAGGAGAGTTTAAATTATTTTAGCTAGAGATATATTTATGGATGATTTTTCAACAGAAAAAGTAACTATTTTGCTCTAAGAATTGATTGGTAAAACTTTTACATTTCATATTAGCTCTCTTGGAATTTTAAGTGCCAAGTGCCTAGAGAAATCAACCTTCCAGGTTTTTTTAGAGTATGATTTTCATTCTAGACTTCTTGCTAACTCTAAATCTTTGGGAAAAACATTCTTATAGAAATATCTTCTGTACAGCTTTGAGGCATGCGTGTATTTGGAGATGCAAAATCAAACGTGGCACACAGTGTGAGGAAGAGCCACGTGCTATCATCCCCCATGTGCACAGGTACTCACAGCAGCTGGACTGAATGATCTCAAAATCCTTTCCAAACTAAATGTCTCTATGTTTCCATGATCATACTTTAGACTTCTGAGGAAATATTCTAGATGTCTGAAGAAACATACAGACACAGACATGCAGCTCTCAAAACTGTGACCTGAGTTCTAGTTAACTGCATAAAAATTAGATGATTATTTAGGTCTCCCACAGGAAAAAAAATTAGAAACAATGAAAAGGCAATCAAATAAAGCACAATAGGTGCTTTGATATGTATTCTATTACAGCAAAACACAAGAATTTTGAAATGCAAGATACAAAAATAGTCAAATTAATTTAAATATATTATAAAAGAAGGAATGCAGAGGAGTAGCAGAGTACAAAATTAACTAAGGTTTTCAATGATTCATTTGATGAGAACAGTAGAGGAAGTTGACAGTAACCACAGTATCACCAGTGGTATGAACAATGCTTCAGAAAAATAAGCCAGGAGTAATAATTAATATATGTTCAATCAGTCTTTCTCTGAGTGAACAGAAGTTAATATTAAGGTGCTCCAACCTCAATCTGAGCACTGTTTGAGCTCAGTAAATAAAATATTTTCATGTCATTTAGCTCTTATAGGTGACTACGTATAAATCTCCTTATATTTAATGTTTTTTTCGGTTTAATTATATAATTTCAGGAATGCACTGTCTGGGAAGGGATGATAAAGTTCTAATCTTTAAAAAAATTCCTTGCAAATTGCTCCATATAAAAAGAGTAAGATGAGATGGTCTATAATAGGAGAGGTATTCAGTATAAATGCTGCACATTCCATGTAAAGCTAAAAAGTGCCTTGCAAGCATCTGGAAATGATATTCAATAAAACTTTAGGACTACTAGCATCCAAATGACATTAAAGACCTTGTTGAAACAGTACTTAATCAGTTTGTGTCATTTAATTTCATAGGGCAATGTACAAAATAGTTACAAATTTAGAAAGTAAGAAAAATATTCACAATTTAAAGGGAAACCACTATCCATAATTACTTTTTTTTTTCTTATTCATGGTGAATATCAGTTGGAGAGACAGAATCCAGAAATATATTCAAATGCAAACCAAAAGATCTCCATAGCCATTGCTATATGAGCAATTTTTAAATGTTTTATGGCAAAAATATATAGCACACTTAGTATTTTTCCATTTAATTAAAAAACATTATATAATCAGCTTTGTCAGCCTCTTCACAGAAAGATTATTCATATTTTAGGAAATATAGAGGTAAGCTTCCTTCTGTCCCTCTCAAACAAATTTTGATTGGATTTGGAAATTACGTAAATGGGTTACAGTGTAGTTTCCTGTTTAGCAATATTTTCAAAATTAATAAGTAGTCCTTTTTTTTTTTATGGAAGATTAGAATGTAGATATAGGAAAAGAACTGTTAATACTGCCAAAAACATGAGAAGCAATGAATATTGAAATAAGAGCAATTAAATAATAGGAATAAACTGAGAAAATCTTGTTCAATATTTCAATCAAAGGTGACTCAGCAGATTCAATTATTTTTTCTACTAGAAATAACTAGTTCAGTGAATATACTTAAATTCAGATGGAAGCCTACAAGAACTATTTCTCTGTTCTGATTCCAAATATCACAAAAGTATTTGGAAGGCCCTAGAATCTATATGCAATAAAACTTACTGAAAAGCCAAGATAAGATAATGAACGTGGTTCATAGAATAATAGAATCATTTGGGTTAAAAAAACACCCTTTGGTCATCAGGTTCTACTACTAACCTAATCCTACTGGATCCATATCTACATGTTTTTTAAATACCTCAAGGGATGGTGGCTCAACCACTTTCCTGGTCAGCCTGTTCCAGTGCCTGACCACTATTCCAGTGAAGACAATTTTCCTAGTATCCACACCAAACCTCCCTGGCACAGTCTGAGCCCGTTTCCTCTTGTCCTGTCACTTGCTACCTGTGAAAAGAGGCTGACCCTCCTGCTGGGACACA
The DNA here is from genome assembly GCF_052056855.1 of Sturnus vulgaris. NCBI lineage: Eukaryota > Metazoa > Chordata > Aves > Passeriformes > Sturnidae > Sturnus > Sturnus vulgaris. Next base: position 41,439,257 of record NC_142283.1, read on the forward strand.
CTTCCTTTTGGGCAGCTGTGAATGGGGACATGCTCTTCCCCTGTGACCTGGCCCCTCTTCTCCAGGCTGAACAGCCCCACCTCCCTTAGCCCCTCCTCAGAGGGCTTGTGATGAAGTACACAGAGCTGGACAACCATATCAATGGTTATGGATTCAGATTACCTCATTACATTCATTACTGAGCCCCCAGATTGCTGTCTGACTTCTACTGTTACATGCTATTACTTATTTGTTATTCTAAGTTCCTTCAGACACATATTACAGGGGAGCTTGACTGGCATGTTTTCAAAGGAGAACCAAAAGGGAATTAATAAAGAGAATAAATACTTTTTGTCAATGGTTCTTGTGCCTAGAAAAAGAAAGACAGAGGGCAAAATGTGAAAGTAGAAAGCAGAAGAAATAAGGAGCATTACTTCCACATATTATGCAAATTTGGGTTTTTTCCCCTGAATTCGAAAAACAGGGAGTAATCCCAAGCCTGAATGAGAGTATTTGTCTTGTCTCAATATTGAAGAGGGGTTGCACTCCATGTCCTTCACATTCTCAATAAAAAAAGTTGATATCAAGTTAGTTTGACAAAAAGCCAGAAATGGCACGAATCCTTATTACAGACTTTTTCTGTCAAGAATTACTTTCCTTTTATCTAGAAAACATTAACTGCACAGTGAATTGTTATTAGTATACACCAAGATATTTTTCTTTAATGTTTAATCATTTAGATTGCATTTTCACGGAATTTGTTAAATTAGATAAGATTTTTTAAAATAATATTTGAAGTTGTTGGATTAATTAATATATATATAGAGAGGCTTTTTTTTCACTGTACACCTCTCAATTCCGCATTACTGAGCTTTTCTTTTGTCATGTTTACTAAACATGCCAAGGCCTTTAGGAGAGAAAAGATAGGTCTGTCACTTCTTGTCCTACACAGTATCATAATTGTCTTCTTTCAGACTATTCTGTGGGCAGACTATGCAAGAAAGCTCCTTTACAATCCAGTGAACACTGACTGTGGTATTTATTATTAAAACAGTGTCTGTGTTAGTATGTTGTTCTAGAGAAAACTTTTTCCCCAATGTAAGGCTCTTCTTGCTAATAAGAAATAGGACTTCAGTGAAAGATAAGTTTTATCCTCTTAACTAGGTCAGTTACAGAGTAGAATTTAATTCAAAGAAACTTGGGATAATGGAAGGTTTCAGTCTGCCAAATTATTATGCAAAAATATGTGCTGTGTCAATTTATAGTAATAATGTCATATTGCACAAGTCAGAGCTATTTAATCAAGATGATTGGTGTTTCTGCTATGGAAAAACCAAACAAGATAGACCTAGTCTCAGTGGAAAAGTCAGAAAATTAAATGTTTCAATTATAGATTCTTAGTAACTTTCAATCCTTCTTTGTTGAGTGTTGATATTTTTGTTGGTGACATGACAGACTTGAGCTCTTTTTGCTGCAGTTATGTTATGAATATTTAAAGAGAACATAGTAGGTATCAAACTTCTTTTATTCAATAAATTTAGTCTTGTGTTTATCTAAAAAGTTCAGTAATCTTTCCATTTTCTTACTCATTTAACTGTAATCTGGCTTTTCTCAGAAACATTTTACTTTATACTTGGAAATTATTGGTTTCTTATATATGTTGGAATTTTTACAGTTGCTTGGTTCTAGACAATTAAAAATTTCAAACACGTTAATGCTAGCAGGTTTTTTTATGACTGGTTGTAAGTTAGAAAGTGTTATACTTTATGGAGTGTCTATCTTTTATGGACACTGCCTTTAGGTAGTGTTCTGCCTTGTAGAGTCACATTCCTTGATCTTTCCATAACCTTACTATTATGTAGATTTATAAAGAATCCACCTCCTTCCAATTCCTCTCCCTCAATCTGAACATGAGGCATCATTTTCTTAAGAAGTGAATGAATGAATGCATTCAATGCATTCATTCATTCTAGAATTTTTTAATGCACATAGATTTTTTTTTTTTTGCTATGTGATGAATGACCTGGTTTTATTTGAAAGTTTTGTCAAAATTGAGTAGATTCTCAAGGAAAAATTATTATAAAAATGCTCATGGGTAAATCTCCTGTAGTAACATGTATAAAAGACAGTTAGTAGTTCATTTATACAACTTTTAATTTATCAGTAAATGGCTTAGTGTCATAAGGAAGAAGCTGATGGATTTTAATAAAATATTACTGGTTTGGGCTTTGAGTTTAAATAAGCTTGTCAGATCTCTGTGCAGTACAGGTGAAAATTTTGGTCAGTGTCATGGCAGAGTCAGTTTTATTTTATTTCATAACATACAACCACATGTCATATTGCATTATTATTAATGCAAATATTGCATTATGTTTTAATAGTTTTCTCACCTTCAATATTCTTTCTTAGTAGTCTCAGATATTTTGTGTAGGTCTCAATTATTAACTTGGAAGTGAATATTGATGCCATTAAGGCAACACTTGAAAACTTAAATATATAAAGGTTATAAAAATGAAAATAATTTTCTGTTCTTTACTGCTTCATTAAAGAAAAATTGTTTTGGGTACAAATATTCTGTCATTAATCATATGTTGTAGATAGAGTACACAGATTTGTTTGCACTCATAAATATGTTGACTCATAAGAATTTATGTTAGTGAAATGTCTCATTATGTGCAATCCTAATCCATAAAACTTCAGTAGAAACTACTATATTGCATTTCAACAGAAGTATTAGCTACATAGTATTTGCCATAAAAAATTTAGGCTAGAACCAAAAACCCTATTAAATCCTCATTATGTCTTATTTTGATGAACGAAAAATGGTTTTGAAAAAGGAAGGTTAAAGGCTCTCTCAGCACCATTGTTTACTCTATCTCTTCTCACTTCTTCATATCCTGGGATCTTAGCCAGTCTAATTTGGGGGAGAAAAAAAAAAATAAAAGAAAGAAAAAAGGGTGGTTCTTTTGTTCATATTACCTTGACAGTGAGGCTGATTTTTGAATTGATTGCTTCAAAGGAAAATCAAAAGCTCAAGGTTTGTTACTTAAAGATCTATTTAGGCTTACAGATCTTTGCTTCTCTATATGTTTGAATTTCCATGTTCATAATTTGGATGTCCTGTCAAATAACTCATGTTTGTCCCTTTAAGTAGAGACGGCAATAGCTACTACTGAGTCTGTGAGTTAGACATTAAGATAATGTCCACATTCAGAATTGCAATAACATAGGAACAAAATTATTTTATTTTCTCCGAGAATTTTTAAGCTTTTAAAGAAACATTCTGGGAAGATGTAGCCTTCAGGATGATGTTAGAAATAAAAGCATCACCCTATCTCAAAAAAGACTTCCATTCATATTCAGATTATAAACTGAAGGATTTGATTTTACAGTATTCTAAAGGAGGAAAATAAAATTTAAAAGGTGTTTTTGAGAGAATTTTAAAAGAAAATGCTCCCCCTTCTACAAAATGGTCCTTAAGCAGACATCATAATCAAATATTGTAAATGCATTCTGCTTAAACAAAAGTTTAAAAAAAGAGTTGTGACTAATGACTTCATGTCTTAAGGAATTACTGCAAATATATTTTCTTTAAATTTTATTCCAAAGCATTTAACGTGACTAAACTATCTTTCCAATTTCTTCCTCAGTCTTCCTTTATAAGACTGTTCCTTTATCTCTTCCTAAAACACACTGACTGCTTATATCCAATGGTCTCTTAACAGTATAATGACCACTATCAGTTAAAATAAAATTATGAAATAAAAATAAAAAATAATTACGATGGTTTTCACTTCATCTTTCCAGTATTCCTAGCATTAGTTCTAAGAATTGCGGTTAAAACAGTTATGACTTTTTGTGCCATCAGTGGAAACAATTTAGGAAGACTGCTAAAAGCCAGTGAAAATTACAAAGTTAATGTATAACTCAGATACTCCTTTCTTGTCTTCTGTGAAAAATCCTCCCACCATTCTAACCCTAGGTCTGTTCACTCCATCAAAGGAGTATCCCTATAGCACGTAGAATTGAAGTGATTGTTAGTACCTATAGGACTCCTATCTTCTCTCCAGACTAGCAAGGATGTATTCCTTCTCAAGGACATGTAGCATTATTATCCCTGTGAACAACATATTTTAACAAGTTTTGTTAACTGCTGCCTCCTCCGTGAGCAAATCAAAGTCAGAGACAGGGAAGATGAAGAGACTGTGCCACTTTTAACAGAAGATCACAGAAACTTGACCAGCCCACACTGACCACAAAAGCTCTGTGCTGTTCCTAGAGCAATTTTGGATTTGGTCAGGGAATAGATAAAAAGAGATATAAGAGAATTATCTAACAACAAATAATTTTGCACTTTTTTGCTTTGGTTTGATTTGTGTTTCTTTTTTTTACCTAGTGACCATGTACCCAAACAAATTAAATGCTAAGTTATTTTATTTATTTGAATTTATCACAAAGATCATGAGGCACATCTCTTTTTTCCCCACGTATAGAAACACAGATCTCAAAAATTGGTTTATGAATCCTCTTTATGCTGATAAAGGTCTAAAAGTGTCAAGATGTCATGGCCATTCAACAGCAGAGTGGTTCCCCTCTGCAAAACATTTCACCAGTAAAGATTTGCATGAAATCTCTATAATTCCAGACAAAATATGGGAAGTCAGAAATTGAATATAGTGAACAATGCCAAAGACAAAAATGTATCTTATCCCTCACGTAGTAGGTATAGATAATGCAGAAGATTTATCCTAAATAAAGGATTATAATAGAGGTTATATGTTACAACATATCAAGTTATATGTTATAACATATCTTTCCAGAAATCTACAGAAAATATGTGAGAATACTAAATGGAAAAAAGGCTGAGGATTAAGTCAAAGAAACCTGAAAAGTCAAATTTGAACAGATAGAAATTACAGTCAGAATACACACTATACATTGCAAAGAGGGAGTTGAAAGAGAGGATGGAGCAGAATGGAAAGTTAGAGATGCAGTTTTAAGAGTACACAAGTTACAGAAGTTAGGGGAAAATGTGATTGCTACTTCCTGGATGGAATGCAGTCAGCATGTCCAACTTTCCAAACACAATAGGGGGAAGATGAAACAGAAGGTGGAGTGGAGTTTTGATGCCACAGTCAGTGTCTGTTGAAATCCTTGCAGAGGAGGGAACTCAGCAGTACTTTTATCTGATAAGCTACACAGCAGCTGTCAGATAAAGGACATGAAAGACAAAATCTTGCTGCTTAACCATCACCTCTTGCAAAAGTGCTCTCCTCTGCTGTAATGCTGACACACACCTCCATCCCAAAAATGCCCATCTTTAACTTGTGACTTCTCCTCATTTTGCATGTTGCATGATTAGAGTCATTCAATATGCACTAAACATAAATAGTACAAAAGTAAGTTGAAAATGGGTAGAAGTTCGAGAAGATTCCATTGTAACTTCTGGGATCTGTTGACAGGCTGAACCTGTCTTCTCCCTCATGAGGAGGCTGATAGAGTGTAAACCATAATATATTCATGCTGAATGCTTACCTTGAGCTAGATTGTTACAGACTAAAGCTTATTAATATATTGCTCTGATTAGGTTTTTGCAGTCAGACACAAACACCAGCAATCCTTGAGCCTTAATCTGTCACAATTTTATTAATAAAGAATGTTATTCTCTGAATTATCAGATCTTCAAGGGCACTGGTTTTCTCTGGGAGTGCGTAACATACTCAAACAAAAATACAGAGACCTGGGAGACTGTCTCCCTTCTTCTGTTGGCATTTGATCCTGAACATATCTAATGAACTGCCCTTCTCAACCTGGAAGGACTGCTCAATGGAGAGCCCCCATAGCAGGACACTGACAGACTCAGCTTTCCTGGGGTGCTGACAGACCAATCCAACACAGAGTTTCAAGAAATTTCCTCTTTCACATGACCCTAACCAATCATCACTGAATCATTTTTACATATTAAGTAATGCATTAAACTAAAGCATTATCCCTCACCAAGTTAGTAATTATTTCTATCTCCTTTTATTGTTCAGACCTTTAAAGAGCAGAAGAGCAACTACCAAGGTTTCACACAAATACAAGATTCCCCATGAAGCTGAACTCTGTTGTGGAGACCTTAAAAGGCACTCCCAGATAGAAAGATAGGAGAAGCCTCTCAGTTATCTCCTTTCGATAACAAATCCTGTTCTATCAGGTCAAGACAACCCTTGTCGTGTTCCTTAGGACAGCCCCCTGTCCTCTCTCTGTCTGTCAGCCTTTTGGTCACCCCCACCCTGGTTCCCTGATGGCCCTTACACTCTAACCCCATCCTTGTAAAACCCCCATGTACCGAACCCAAAGTCCCAGACCATTGCCTTTGCCTTCACCTCTGAAATCTGGAACTGTGCACATGCGTGGCTGAAATAAACATCTCTGTGAAACCCCTGCAGAGGCCATTCCTGCTTCTTCACCTGTTTCACCTCAACAAGAATCCCAACCACAACACTCTATTGGATCTGGTGACATTTTAGCCTTAACTGAATTTAGGTATACAAGTGTAAGATATTTCTAGACTTACTACATAACTTTCTGTAGTATTAATGAAACCAAAATATACATCCTAAAACTTATTCCTTGTCTCTCTTTAACTGCTGATTAATTTAAGATAAAAATACACCAGTAGCTAACTCAGCATTGACCAGTTTTTCTGTCATCAATTATATAGAATTTTTTACTTCATGAATTTCAAAATTTCACTAGATTAAAAATTACTTATCCTTTTCAAATTCAGCTACTTAAAAATTGCTCTACAGAGTAATATAAAAACTGCTAGCTATTCCACTGTATATTTAATTAGGTTTTCCTTTCACAGAAATTATTTAAATTTGTTATTACATATAAAAAACTGTAATAACACATACTAGATATAATAAATCTGAAGAAAGAGAATTCTTAAGAAAAATCTTAGAAAAATAAATTCCTTAGGAAATTATAATAAAAGAACTGCCATGTATCTCAAGCAATTAAAAAACTATTTGGGTGGTTTGATGTTTCTGAGAGGAGGAAAACCTGATGTTTCAGGCAGTCCTGTTTCTTTATTCTTTCTTCAAAGCAGAATAAAACAAATATTAAAAAGAATTTTTCTATTCACAATTTCATGGGTTTTGCTAGCAACTATATTTTTTCCCCAAAAAGAACTTTCTCTCTTTGTCTTCTCAGCTGCTAATACCTTTTGTCTGATGCCTCTGTCTTTCTATCTTTGTTCAATTCTGCCTGCTTAGGCTCTCCAATGCTACCAATTCCACAAGGTTAATACGTAGTTTTCTACATTTGTATTCAGCTTAAAATGATTTCAGCCCCTCAATAGAGACAACTTAACTTCTGACCTGCCTTGTATTTGCAAGTGTTTCACATGGTGGACCTTATTGTTTTGAACATTTCATTCCAGTAAAGGAGTTCAGATGTTTCTACTGATAATCCTGAAAAAAAAAAAAAAGGGGAAAAAATATTCTATGCTTACACTACCACCATTTCAGCAGGTTATTCTTTTGCTCTTTTTATTCTTGGGTTGCATCACCCTTACAGTCATTATTTTAATTAAACTAGGTGATTACAAAATCTATTGGAAGTGATCAAGTGTTTAATATTTTGTACTAAAATGGCAGAGCTTCAACAAATTAATTACTCTTTTTGTGGTACTATATTTAATCAATATCATATCATTTTTATAGGATGAACTTGTTATTTGTTAAAAGAAGAAGAAACCAATCAGAAAACAAACAAAACCCCAAATAAACAAAACCATAAAAAACCAAAACCCCCAACCAATCAAAACCTCAATCAAAAATCTCACCCACCACAGAACTGGATGATTTTTCTAAATTCACCTAGTTACAATTACTGGAAAATAAAGTATTTGTGATATACATTGTTCTGTATAAATACTGTGTCACCAGTGTCTTCCATATTGGTTCTTCAAGTCGCTTATCAAGTCACCATTTAAATTTTTGTTCAACAAATTAAACAGGTTGAGCTCCTGGAGACTCTCACTGAATCACCTTAACCAGTGCTTCTTCTATTTCTTTTTTTCCCAAGGGTTCCCCTGCTACAACAGTCATTGCTGCAATTAGTATTCAAAGCAGAGCTCTGTATTACACCCTAAACAAATTATTCACCTTATGTAAGACTTCCTCTTAGAGTTAGTTTTTGCAAGCACCACGTCCATAGAACCACATCGAATCTATGAGCATGAGTTTATTTGCATCATGACACAACTTCTTCAGTTCCTGAAATTCATACTGTTCATGCATGTTCACCCTGGCTAGGGGAGTATTAGGATATTGGAGGAACACATTTGTTTGAGAATATTTCTCTACCCCAACATAATCTTCTACACCATCATAGAAGGAACTAGCACCCATACTCAGACTTATTAAAATAGTTTAATTTCCACCCTGCCACATTACTCCCAACACAATTGTATCTATTCTTGTGGAAGGTTTATTACTATGTAACATTCTTCCAAAAAAGTAAAATTTAATATTTTCCTGTTGTTGTAAGATAATTTTTTGCCACATTAGATATTATTTTCATCTGTTTCCATCCTATTCTAACTGCATCCCTACATTCAATTTAAAATGTTTAAATTTTAATTGCAGATTAAGGACTAAGAAGAACAAAATGTAATCACACATATTTACAGTTGAACACACACACACACACATTTTCATCCTTATGCATCATTTGTATGATTCTCATGTGCTGATGTACTGAGTTCTGCTGAGATGGAGTCAATTTTTTGCCTCTCAACAGGTAGGCAAAGAATGGACAAGAGACAGAGGCAGCTGACATGAAAGAACCAAAGAGATATTCCATAACTCATAGCATTATGCTCAGCAATAAAACTGGAGGCAGATTTTCCAAACTAACCATTTCTTGCAGACTGGCTTGGCATCATTCTGGTAGTGGGAGGTAGTGACTGATTGTCACCACTTTTTCGTTCTTCCCCATCATTTCTCTTTCTTCACTTATTAAGCTGTCTTCATCTCAACCCATGAGATTTTCCCACTTGTACATTTCTAATTCTCTCCCTGTATACCACTGAGGGGGAGTGAATGAGTGACTGGTTGAAGGAATAGCTGCCATCTGGGTTCAACTTACCACTTCTTGGTAAGTGGAAGCCACTGAGGTAAAATCCTTTCTTACTATTCTACATTTTTTAGAAAATCAATGTGGAAGAAAAGTCCCCAACAGAAGAATCTCCAACCATTTCAGTTCTGCTTCTTTTCATGCTATAGGGTATTGACCTATGGCTACTTCATTCATCTAATAATCACCTAAACTGTTGCGACAAAAATTCTACAGGCATTTCCATCCAAAAAAAAAAGTCAACAACTAAATGAGAAAATTAGTAATGAATGAATTCAGAGTATAAGAACGGAGGAACCAACAAAATTACTTGAGTGGCACTTTTATAAAACTAACAACTTTAGTTTACCCAAAGCAGAATCAAATAGTGGAAAGAGATTACACGGAGACCCTTCTTACTGGTTTACTTTCATTGTACTAATAATTACTAAAACCAAAAGTACTAGAACATTATTAAAATCAGAGTTTGAGAAAAGCAAGGTTTAATTGCTTTTAACAGACATTTACTAAACTCGGGAGTTCCTTATGTTTATTTTCCCTCTTGTTTTACTTTGATTGGGAAGTAAGGATGGACTATTTTTCCTCTTTGATCTTTTTCATGACGTATTTTTGGCTAAAGTAATTTTTAATATCAGCAGCACACATCCGTAAATATCTGTTCTATCTTTAAATGCTTAAAGTGAACAGACTAAACTTCACAAAAAACCTTTAATTGAAAAGTATTTTTAGTTGTGTAGAAACAGACTAAACAAAAAGATCAGTGTATCCTAAAAGTTAAATGAAGAGTTGACAACTCCATACCCTATACTTTATCAGCAGTCAATAGCTGCAGGTCTATATAATCTTCAGAATGCTACTCTACAGGCTGAAATTAGCTAGTTAAACATAATTTAGCACAATATTAAGTGTAAACAGGCTAGCAGAAAGATTTTTGAATATATTCAATCTAGAGCAAGGAAATATTCTGTCTCCACGTGAAAGAAATGACAAAGAACTATACCTTCTGTTTGCTTCATGTTTGAATTCAGAGGTTAAAGTATTTCTATAGTTTTTTATAGATCAAAAATTACTTTCATGGAATATTAAATTTACAGAAAGTATTTGAGATTACATGAATACCTTTTGGAAATGTCATCCAGGTCACTGGTGAAAATCTCCTTGAGAAATGGATTTGGTGGGCCAAAGGTACACTTACCTCTCCGTTTGCTAACTGGCAAGTAATTTTTAAAAAAATTGTGAGTAAAGCACTTCTTGTGCTCCACTGATTAAAGTATGTCCTTTAAATACATAAGTTCTCTGCCTGGTTCTCCCAAAGCCATTTCATTTTTTACTTTAACAGAGAAAATTCAGACACACAGTAAATTAAGATTTAGGATTTCAAAACCAATTTTCAAACATGTCCAAATTCAACTTGCTTATCCCAGAAGTTTGCATCACCACCTAAAAATTCCCACCATGAACAATTTTGAGAGAACTGTATCAGTAGCCTCATCAACAATAGACATTCAATGTAAAATATATCATTGTAAAGCCAGTAAAATTGTGGTGACTTTATTTCATTGTACCTGTATATTTACATAAAGGTTATTAAATTACACTTAATGTTATTCTACTAGTAGTGAACTCTGCTTCTATGGCAGCAGACTGCATATATCACAAAATACCACAATTTAATAGAAATGGAAGAGCTTTATCTATATTTTTTAACTTGGTGAAATTTATTTGGGGCACTATTGCAACACTGCACTTTCAGTAGTTGAGAAGTTGAGCTCTATGAATGGAAAATCCATCTAACCAAACATTGCTACTAAAATACATTCAGTATTACGTAGCAGTGTCAGCACAGGGAGAAGTCTATAAGAAGCCAACATTTTTCAAAAGGAAAAAAAAAGGACTATGAAGAATACAATCTCTAGCAAGTAAAGGTCACATTAAAAAGTGAAATAAGAATAAGCATGCACTGTAACTTGTTCAGCATATAGATGAGAACTGCATCTAACAAAGTGCAGAAGAAGTGTATAAGGTTTATGTGTACAGAAACATATAAATAATTGCAACAGAGAAGTACACCCAAATAGAAGATATTTTAACAAGTCCTTCAATAGAAAATTATACAATGTTAATTTCCTCTTTAACTTTTTTACATGTAAGCTTAGATGTCTTCAGCATTAGGCAAAAATCTATCATAATTCTTTGGGTAAATAAATATTGTATCATCAGGACAATTTTTGTTTATGGTTTAGTATGAAGACTCAAACCTCCTGCTTTACTCAACTGCTTATCACATAGTCCTTCATTCTAACGAATCATCAGTTTTCATAGTATCTTTATAATCATAGGCTACATAATAGTTTTGTCTACATGATGGATGTTTTCATTTCTTGATTTTGATTCTTTTCTTGCATGTAAAAGTCATATAGGCTTTCTTAACAGGAATAATTTCTTACAACGTCTTTCTTTAGAGCTGCCTGAATGCTTTTAATCAGTACCTTAGGCCTAAAGGAATGTGTGAATCACAGAAAAAGATGAAAATTTCCTTTTGATTTAAATGTTATCATAGAATTATAGAATGGCCTCACAGGAGAGGTGTTCAATCCATCTAATCACCTTCATGACCCTCCTCTGGATCCTCTCCAGTAGCTCCATGTTCTTCCTGTGCAGGGACCCCAGAGCTGGGTGCAGGGTTCCAGCTGGGGTCTCACCAGAGCAGAGCAGAGGGGCAGAATCCCCTCCCTCCCCTGCTGCCCACACGGCTTTGGATGCAGCCCAGGACACGTTTGGCTTTCTGGGCTGGGAGTGCTCATGGCTGGGTCATGTCCAGCCTCTCACCCACCAGCACCCCCAAATCCTTCTGGGCAGAGCTGCTCTCCATCTGTTCATCCCCAGCCTGTGCTGACACCATGGGTCTCCATAGCCCAGGTGCAGCACCTTGCACTTGGTCTTGTTAAATCTCATGAAATTCCCATGGGCCTGCTTGTTGAGTTTTTATAGGGCCCTCTAGAGACAACCCCATCCTTCAAGTGTGTCAACTGCACTACTCAGCTTGGTGTCACCTGCAAATTTACTAAAGGTTTACTCAATACTTTCTTCTCTTTATTTTTCCCCTCCTATAAGACAACTAAAATTATAACTCTGACCATGCTCACAGGAAACATCTCTGGAAGAGCACTGCTACTCATAAAAGTAGAGTACTGAAGCAAAGAATAAGGTGGTTTGCATCCAGAGACTCTGAAAAGGACCAGGTTTTCTTTGTGAGATACCTGACAGCACTTCATTTTAATTGCAGGGTAATAATCACAAAAAAAATTGACTGCATCTGGATTATCTGGCATGGAGAGGAGATATTTTCTATAGAGAAATACAAAGATAGTGCAAATTTTAAATGTATTGACATTTTGTGTGTGGCTGAAGATGTGCATCTTAAAGGCTTCAGTCAAATATATTTTAATTAATTGTCTTATTTCTAAGGAAAGAGTAAGAGTTAATAAAGTAACAGAAGAAATTTGTCCTTCTAATGACAGAATCGTTTCCTGCTCCAACAGGCGGTTGTCTACACTGAACAGAAAACTAGACCATTTTGTGATAAAGCATAAAATGAGAAGACTTAAAGCTGTCCTTTTTTTTTCCCATCGAGCAGATAACCCTACTGATATTGTGCTTACTTGTAATGAATAATGATATTTTCCAAATGCTTACAAGTGACAGTCAACTGAAACTAGAACTATGATTGTGTAGATCAAAGAACAATCATTCACATCAGTGAGGAGGAAAAGGTAAACACAAATAGGAAGACTTCACGAGTGATCAAGGCAGTTTTGCAAACATTCTGATGAGAAGATTTGAAACTATCAAAAAATTGGAATAAAATCACCCATATACAACTGTGTACATCAAAATTATAGATAGCAGAAGGTAAATTTCAGTAGAAACTTCAATAAAGTTTCATGCTACTACATATCATACAAGCACTCTGTTCAAAGGAAGTCTCCCAGGCATAAAAGGTTGAAGGTCATTTTTTTCCCCCCTCTTCTCTTTTCTAAGGAACATATCCTCATTTGCCTCGCCCTGCTCTCTATCACTTATAGCATCCTAGGAGAGAGAGAGAGAGAGAGGGAGAGAGAGAGAGATAGTAGATAGATTCATACATGCCCACAAAAAAATAAAACAGAGAGATATATTTATGTATATATGTACTCTTATATGTCCATATTTCTATTTTTGCATCTGTACTTCATATGTGTATGTATCACATTTTTTACTGTTTAGGCATATATATATGATTACATAGACACATATATGTTTATATAGATATACAATTTTCTTTTTCTATAGCATTAGTAGTTAAGTTTATAAATTTTCCATTCCAAAGAAAAGACTAGGACACAAGCCTTTGAACACACTGTTCATATAGAAAAGAATCTTATATCTTTGTATATTTGCTTTTGTATAAAGATTGTTGACCTTGGGGAAAATAACAACTACCAGAAAATATCTACAAAAAGAAAGTGATGTGAAACCATTTTTATTTGCTGTTAAATTTTTATATTGTATATTAGCTTTGAGATAAGACAATCAGCATGCTGCTGTGCTCTTTGGAAACAGTGGGATGTGTATAGGAATTCCTTATACAAGTACATAGTTACAGATGTGGGTTTTTACATGTAAATATATAAAGTAATGTAATATATGCCTATAATTACATATGTATATCAGCCCAGTTGAATATGATCTTTTTGATTCAAAATTCTGCCTAACTCAATTTTAAACTTGTCATTTTTCACTTAATCTTTTTCATGTTTAAAATCATTAGTAGAGTCAAAACTATCTTTCTCTTGTACAGTTTATTTACCATAAGATATATAGCAAGAAATAATGAAAAATCTATCAATGTCAACACTCTTTCTAAAGACAACATAATTTCAGTGTTTCATTGTTAGTAATTATTACCAAATAATAAGTCTAAATACAGGAACTTCTTTTATTATAATCTGTTTTGTATATTTATGTACAATGTACAATGGCAAAATTCCTATCCACTACTTTATGTTTTTTCAGGTCAATCATAAACTACCTTTATAAATCTCTGAACATACTTCATATTTTATCTTTTTTCCTATTGCTTGCATTAAATATGAAATAAACTATCTCTATTAAGAAATATATTTGTTACAGCAATCAGGTTTTTATCTAGTCTGTTTCACAGTGCAAATGCTGACACTCAACATATCTTTTATTTAGGGGGATATATAAGTACAAATGTAGAGTGAGCAAACTGTAATTCTGACAGTGTTTCAAGGATAAAGAAAGCTAGTTAATCTTCCTAAGATTTGAATATGCAAACATGGGAAGATAATCTTGAATTCTATTTCTTTTGCTTAAAGATGTTGTATTTGGGAATGACAAGAATGAAAAGCCTACCAAGCTAAGCAAAAAGAAGGTGGAAGGAAGCACTTCCAGAGGACAAAACCTGTAGGTATAAGTATCAACTTACAGTCTTCATATTAAAACAAGAAATTTTAGCAAACAGGGGGTCAATATGGCACCATTTTAGATTATTAGAGATTATTAGGGATAGAGGATTAGCGATTATTAGAGATTTTTTTTATTTAGATAGAGGCATAAATTACTGATTTAAACTAGTAAATGTGATCAGCTACTTCCAACCGCCATCCCTGAAAAGCATAAAACCTCAGATGAGGCACAAATGCTTCACAGTGTCACAGCAGCCTGCAAAGCACGAGGCATCACTGTGCTGACTCTTGGAGCAAGTGCCATTTGTAACCAGATAACCTGTCAATTCAATGCCCGGAAAATCTGCATATGCAAAGGTTTCATATGCTTACATAAAACTTCAAAGTGAGCAGCTATGTACTGTCAAGGTTATGTGGTTGGTATTTCAAAAGAAGCTTTGTTCCAGCCTCTATGAGAGAGCACAAGAACACTTTAGGACTGCACTGGGGGGAAAACCAGCTGTGCTACCACAAAGAGAAAACATAAAACAAAGCAGCTAGTATAAGGAGTTTAGGGTATCTGAAACTTAAGCTTTGAAATAATTTTTGTAAAACATAGTGACTGAGTAGTCAATGTCAGTACATATGGTATCTCTTGTGCAGCAATAACTGGAAAAGAGGACACAAACTGAAGTACAGTTTGCTAAACATGAGGTAACACTTTTTACTGCGGGGGTGACTGAGCATGAGAACAAGTTGTCCAGAAAGTCTCTGCCTTTTGAAATCTACAAAAGTCATCTGGACAGAGTGCAGGGCAGCACTCTGACAATGACTAATTGAGCAGACTCATTAATCCAGATGACTTTCAGGCATCCCTCCCAGTCTCAGCTGTTCTGTGATTCTGTGATTTATCTTGCAGCCAGTCAGCCCCTACAACTCGATAAAACTGTATGCAGCCTTATATACAGTTCCTCCTTCTGGACACTGGCTATTCCCAAAACATTTATACTCCTGTTCACCTTTATATTAGGCTGCCATTACACTTTTCAAGAACCCTGCTGTCAGTTAATATTTCCCTTTAATTTCAAAAACAAATTTACTGATAACTTGTTTATGTATATTCCAGCACGTAGATTATCCATTACTATTTCTCACTACCTCATGTTCTTACAATCTTTCTGTCCCAGACACATTGATGAGATTTATTCTCTTCTTTAGCTCCATTTTACTAGATTATCAGGCTCCGCAAGTTTTAACTTCTTAAGTTAAAAGACAGGCAATTTCCTTGATTATACCAGAAGATATTTTCTTGACTTGTTTAAAACTGAAGTTTTCTTTCTCGGACAAACATCATCAGAATTGTACATAATATTTCAGGTGGTTTCTTATCAATCTTTTGTGAAACACCAGCCTTCCTGACTGTCTACAGTAATTGACAAAATTGATTATGCAGCAAAATGTTTTTCTTTTTGCTCCTTCTAAAAATACCTGAAAAGTCAGAAAGAATTGTGCAATCACTGCTTGCAAGGTGGCAAGTCTCTGGGGAGTGTTTTGTCAACAAAATCAGAAATGCTCAGTATCTGTTTCCTGCTAATCAGGGGTTTACATTCGCACCATTTTAATTGTGATAGAAGTAGAATTTGTCTATTATTTATTCAGCACATCACAGTTAGCTCACATTGGCACCCAACATAAGGAAATTCTGTAATGAAGTTTTACACAAAATCAAGAACCAGATGGGATCCTGGTGTCAGGATAATTAAAATATTTCAGAATTTTGAGAAACAGAGTCTTTACTAATTCACTATGTGATATCAAATGGCCAGTGATTCTGGTGATAACTTAACTGTGAGGGGGAGACCTCCATTTTCCATTTCATATACTGTAAGTCAAATTTATTGTTTAATCTGTTGCAAATTAGAACTTCTGTTATGATCAAAATAAATCTGGTATGTTAGAATACAGTTCCATGTTATTTTATCTTAGTAACAATAAATAATAGAGGTTCAGGTGTCTATATGTAAAAGAGCTTTTCAGAAATTTCAGCAATTTCTTTTGTGAATTATGGTATATGCATAAGTATTGGTGAAAGAAAGTGTGATTCCTTTGTGATGGGGGGAAGGATAAGTGCAACTTCATCACTTAATAGAATACTGAAACTTGTATTTCACTGTGAGGGCCAGCAGCTAGAAAGGAAAAAAAAAGCACAGCCACGAAGGAGCAATGTTTTAAACCATGAGGATAAATGAATAGAAGGAACATTTAGGCTGAATGTGAAAAAAAAAATTAAAAAAAAACCAAATGAACAAACAAAAACTTTAAGGAAAAATAATCTGTTCACCTCTTGATTAGATTTCTAACAAAAAAAAATAAGAAAGATATAATTTAAAACCTGACTAGGATAGACAACACCCAGCGAATATATAATAGCAACTAAACCTGCATTGGCAGAGAGATAGATGACAAGACATATACATTCTTTTCCAACTGTAGTGCTTAAGACCCATGAAGCAAAGAGTGATCAGTGAGTATGAGCAGTGGATGCTGAATCTAATTTACATTTCTGCGGACTTTTTCATTCTTGAAAGTTCCAGTGTGAACTGGTAATTGGCAGGCACCTATTAATTGTCTAGTCAAAGCCAAAGGGCCAGCTGGCATGATTTCACATCCCTCTCTTGCAGGGCTCCTAGAGGAATTCTGGGTAAGGTACAAACAGTGTTTTACAGCAGCAATTAGTTTATTCCTGGGGCAAAGTACAAATAGAGGAGGGTATGTATATGCAGCAAGAGCTTGTTTCCCATTCCACTGTGACTGAGGAAATGACAACCAGTTGGCAGTGGGCCATGCAAATAAAAAATACCAGCTGGAAAACTGGATTATTTTTGTCCCAGATGGCAAAAGGTATGTTGGATGACAAGAAAATATGTTACTGAGTACCAAGCAATCTATTCCTTGATGTTTACTTAACTCACCAGTTACAAATTAGTTCATAAATAAAAGTAAGGCACCTTGACATTGTACAGAAGATATCAGGAGGATCTGACACCAGATTGTCCAGAATGATCCTAGTTGTGATGCAAAACTTATTTCAACTAACTAATTTCTCAGACATTTTATGAAATCTCAGCTTTGCATTAATATCTCTGTGAATATTTATTGAGAACTCTTTATTATTTGCTGGAAATGTTTCAGCTTCTTCTTAGGAACTTTTCAAAAATAATTTAATTTCTTTTCCTTCCCTTTCTATAGTGCTTTTTCTTGCAGACGGAGCATCAAATATCTTAAAAAAAATGAAACAGTTACTTCAGAGAAGTGGAATTAGATAATTAGAATTTAAGATTATGATTTATGTCTCATTGGAAATACTCTATCTAGATACACCTCCGATATGCAATTTCATAACAGAGCAAAAATATTTTTTTAATATAGATATTGAAAAATGCATGTTTTTGTTTTCTTTTTCACTGGATTTTCTGAAAAGAGTTCTTATGATTGTTGAGCTCAGACTTTATCCAAATTCAGCTGTAAATAGGTCAATTATGATT
The DNA here is from genome assembly GCF_052056855.1 of Sturnus vulgaris. Lineage (NCBI taxonomy): Eukaryota > Metazoa > Chordata > Aves > Passeriformes > Sturnidae > Sturnus > Sturnus vulgaris. Next base: position 41,457,360 of record NC_142283.1, read on the forward strand.
ATCTGATATTGCTACATTTTAATATCGATTTGCAATGTCATTAATTTAATCTGTCCTGATGACATTAAAAGAATGTCAAATAGACATCTCCTCTGAGATGAATGCTCCATGAATATTTGATGCCAGTATTTATTTAAGTGGCAGCCCTAAGAGGTGAGTGTACTTTTCCATTACATATTGCATTTAAAGTAGAAGTAAAGAATTATATATTAGGAGAGAAGATTAACCATTTGCTTTAGTAAGAATTTTACAAACGGAAAGAATGGTATTTTGAGGAGATTTAATTGTGGTTAGCGTTGAAGATGACATATTGTCAAAGAATGAATTGGGCATAGAATGAAGAGAAGCAGAGGCTTGTAAGAATGTTTTCAGGCTTTGCACCACTGATTAGTGGTTTGTCTCAGTCTCGGCTGTTTCTGTTCAGAGCCAGGGTTATTAGAAAGGCAATCGAGACGGATTCTCGTGTTTGGACTTGGGTGTTTATTATTTCTTATCAAAAATTACAGAAAGCATAGCAGCACTTCTAGCTCCCTGCTAGAAGTAGGAAAAATGGCTCCAAGCCGAGCCTGTTTCAAGGCCTTTTAAAGCTAAACAGACCAATTAAAAGTTTAACACCTATATTATTTATACTTTTAACCCAATAATAGATTCCCATGACTCTTAGAGTGACTTTCAACTGACCAAACCAAAGGTAACTACCTAAGGTCCGTGAAGAAGGAAGAGAAGATGAACAAGAAGAAAAGATACCAAACAAAATTCTCTATCTTGTCCCATAGCTACCACTATACATAAAAACCTCAAATTTAAAACCCATCACCCAGTGAAAACACACACATCTAACCCACTATACATTTATGATTTCTAACACATTATTTATATTTAAAAGTCTTCTCCAAGGTTTCAGGTCCAATGCAGTGTTTTCCAGGGCGTGTGTGCCTGGAAGCACAGAGAGCTCAAAAACCTCCAGATTCCTGAGATCCAACAGAGGCTCTTTTGGAAATAATAGAAGGCCCTCAAGGATATAATTCAATTCTCTCAAATCACTCATAGGTGAGCTGTATTCTATAATGCTTTCTTCACATTTTGGAACTTTTTTTGTATGAAAGTTTACCTCAAACATGCAATAATTCATGTTTTATGTAGAAGATTTATACATATGGTCCTCAATATTTAGAAATTAATTAGATAACACAAAGTTTCATATTTACTAAAGCCCAGGTCTTCCACTAGTTAGCACATAGCAGGTTACTTTAGCTGTTAGTGTTCTCTAAATCTGTTTACATTTTCCAGTAGCTAAAAATGTCTAGAAATGATAGTATGCATGCCTTGAAAAGGCAACACCTTATAGCTGTGTGATTACAACAACTTGAAAAGCTTTTGAAGATTTGCAGCATGAGATCTCAGTGGTCTGGTAGACCTGACTCATTAGCACACAGAAATTACTAAGTGTGAATGAAATACAAAAAGGCACACATGTAACATGTACATCCTGAAAATGTCATGTTTTCTAACTTTTGAGCCATTCTTTTCCCTAAATATGTCTGAAGAGATATAACAGAATCTCTTTTATTCCATTTCTGTTTAATCTCCATTAATTAAATTAATTTATTTTAATAAATTATATATATAAAATAAATATACATAAATATAAATAATAAATATATATTTATTTTAATTATTAAATTAAATTAATAAGATTAGTTTGTTCACTGTCCTTTGGTGTTTTTATTTGTTTGTTTTAAAGTCAAAATATTATTATTTTGATACTGCTCATATGAGATCCTGACCAGAATGTGCCAATTCAGCTTTTAAATCTGTAAGATTTTACTCTGACAAATTGTAAGCTGCAACCATCACACATGAATTACCTAAGTCTTTCCGATGTCACTTTTTGAGTCTTTTTAGTTGCCTTCTCAATCCATCTTCCAGAAGATTTTTTACAGAATCCTTGTATTGCAATTTACTGTTACTAGCACACTGAGTCTTGTCTTTGGTTAGATTTTATGATTTAGCATGGTATATGTGTAGGGACACTCTCAGAAAAATGTTTTGTTTTAATTTATTAAACAGAAAAAGACATATGCTAGTGTACTAATCAGATCTTTTTGCAAAATAAAAAAATAATTTCAAAAAGGTGTTATGTATTAACTATACATTACTAACTTGAAGACCTACTTACTTAGGGGTTATTCTATAATCACAGGATTTACTCCCCATTATTGCACAGCTGTTATACTATCTCCATCGCCATGGCACAAGGAATGTCACAGAATTCCTTTTTAAAATAGAATTTAGGTGATAACATACAAGATTCATAAGCAGCTATTAAACAGCTATCATGTCTCCTTAGACGTAATAAATATAATGAAAATAAATTATATGAGTTAAATCATTTTTACAAGATGACTCTGCTCCCACAGTGCATAATAAAAAATGTAAAAAACACAGACCCTGCTGTCTTTACCTTTGATATCTAAATTCATATCTTTAGAAACACAAGGTCTAGTGCTACTCTGCTTAATTCCCATGTATTCCAACAATTTAATTTGTTTTGCTGCAACATGTTGGTATTTAGCATTTTAACTGTTAATAATAAAAATGATACAACATGGCACATAGAAATTTCTAATAGAATGCTTATCTCTGCCCTTGCAGGTAAAATGTTTAATATAAGATTTAGATAGGCTGAGTTCATTCAGGTTCAAAATTGTACTGAGTATATCTGCTGACAGAAATAAATTAAGGAGCAGCTAAAATAAAGATGCAAAACAACAAGGACAAACACATATCTTCTTTCTATTATTACTGTTTTTGTTGATCTATTATACCAACATATTTTCATTAGGAAGAACCTATTGAATAATAATCTACATACAAAGACCTGGGACTGTTGTTGTAATGGATGGAAGGGGGAAAACCTATGCAGAAGACACCGTGTTAGACCAAAACATCCTAGAATAGCTTTAGAGATATTTTCAGATATGATCTTACTCTTTTAACTTCAGAGATAGAATTATTCTTGCCTTCCTCTCTATATTTTTGAGATAACAGAAAGATGGCCATCATATCTTTGAAGTGTCTAGGCAGAAAGATTATTGTTAGTGTGTGCACATGATCCACTGACTGACTAATATTCAAAAGAAGCACTGCAAATATTTGTTGTAACATGATTGGTTTTGGTGGGAGGTTGCTACTTTTTTTTGTTGGTTGGGGTTTTTGGTTTGGGTTTTGGAGGGCTTTTTTTTGCTATCTTATCTTTTTCACTTATTTCAGGGGAAAAAAAATCCTGCCACTAACTGGCATGGTGGGGAGACCATTAATGTTTAACTTTGCAGTTAATAAACTTTGCAGTTTATAACTGAGGGTGATCCCTTTCCACTCACAGAAGAATTTTAAAATAAGTGGATAGGCTCAAATCTTTACATACTTGTAATTTTTACTTGTTCTATGAGTTTCTTTGTCTTAAGGCAAAGAAAGAAAGAATTGTCATTCTTTCCAATGAGCAAAGATTTACTATCCCCAGAATAAATATATAAGCAAAATCATGGAGTCAGATTTGTAGATCCCAAGTCAATTTTCAGTAACTCAATGAAATTATTTTTGTTTGCTAATGCATTATGTTCTAATAAGGATGCATCAGGTTTTAATACCTGGAACACACTTAATTTGAGATATGTTCTTTTAAATTATAATCTAATGATATGGCATTACTTTAGATTCTCTACAGCTTTATCAGGATAATGATGATTTATCACAAAGTTTATATTGGTGGTTTCCAACAGAAAATTCCACTTGCATGTCCTTTCTGACAGAATTGTTTCTGACAGAGTACTGCATTTCATCTCATGCTTCAGGTAGGTTCTCTTTAAACCTATTATGTTGAGGTGATTAGTCTTTCTGTTTACCCTACTGAGACAGATAAACACCCCTTAAGAATGAAAAAGGATAGCAGGATAACCAGAATGTGCACACAAACCTCAGATCTCTCTTGGTTTCCAAGGCCTCCCTTGTTTTGCAGCTATGGTGTCTATCTACAGCTCCACCTTTTACTGATCCCTCTCAGGTACCAATACCTATCCAATTAGGTAGGGATCAGTACTTCAGTTCTTGTGAAGGAATGCATTAACAAGCATAGATGACTCTGAGTGAAACGTACAGGCATTTGATAAACACCCTAAATGACACATGTTTTGGTTTTCATTGTAAGAAAACATTAGTAGTTTAGCTATTGATTAGAAACTATCACTTAAAGACCCTGATCAAAACAAGCAACTGCAATTGAAGCTATATCTGACTTTCATAATTCATGCTGAAAACCTGACTTTCTCAGGGACACATGAGCAGCATGATCTGATCCCTTACTATAAACACAGTACTGTGTTTTTGAGGATCATTGGTTTTACTACATCTAGAGTTACTGTTGTTTATAGTTGCCTGTAATGGCCAACAACTTGACAGAACATTAATAATGGCACAGAAATAACCTGCAGCCAAAATCTCAAATCCAAATGGATTAGAGATTTCACTTTCTTAGATTATTTATTATTGATCTGAATTTTCAGACTCACAGTTTTAACTCAATGTCTAGCTATTTCTTGATATCATTTAGCGGACCAATAGATATTTATCTCAGGAGGAAGAAACTCCCTGACAAAATCCCTCAAAATCATGTACTTAAAAGATTGGAGTGTTAACTGATGAAATGCATGGACAACACATTAGCAGTATGTCTGCCATAACTAGTACCCATTTCTTTTCCACAGTCAGCTACATTTAAACTAAGAAGATATATTATAAAAAATGGCATATGATTACAGTATATTTATAATAATATGTTTTGAAACATCATCATTTCACTTTTTCTCTTTTCCAGCTTTAAACCCTGTATATGAGAGCTTTTGACGCTATAGTTCATAATGCTTGTTTCATAATGCTCAGCAGGTATCGAAAAACATATACTGTAAATATTCTGAGCCATAAAGCCAGAAGGGCTGTGCAATGAGATAAGAGATTTTTTTAAAAACTGCTATTACCATAAAAGAAGGTAAGTGCTGAGGTTGGGAAAATTTTTTCAAGGATTCTTTGCAGAATAAGTGAGGAACATGAACAGCACGGTCTAAGTACTTAAACAATCTAAGATTAACAACAATTGAAGATGGCTAATCTGTAAACATAATTGCTTGCAAAAAAAATCCGAAGTGTTAAAATTCTTTATATTTTTAAATTCCTCAATCTTTCTGTAAGCATCTGTTTTAGATCACTTATGCTAGGCATGCAGAAAGCTATGTGTTAATGCTACAACCTAATTTCCTTGTCAAGGTATTTCTGTTTCCTTCTTTTGCCTTTGATGGCCAGAGGTAAAAGTTTCATTTAATTTAATCTTAATCATTTAATGAGTGCACCAGGAGATGAGCTACATTATGAATACATTTGAGAGATTCTTGGTAGATAAACTAGATAGCCTATTTAATTGACATATAAAATTAAAAGTGATAAAGAAAGAAAGCAAACAAAACAAAATAAAATGGTTTGAAAAAAATAGGACTGGATAAAACTTATGCTAGAAGAAAATGATTTTTTTTTTTGCATAAAGTGCACATAGAAAAAGCACAGGAATACACAGGAATGCAGATAAATTAAGGATACATATCCATCTTCAATTTGCAAAAGAGGGTTTTTTCATACTTATGTGCAAGCGAATTATTTACTTACAACTGCCTATTTTTGCAACTCCAAGAAGTACAACCTTAAGCATATATATATTTGTTTCATAAAGAAATATATATGAATACACATTTCCATTTCAAATGTAGCAGGGAGGTAAACTGAGAGATCAGAACTGTGCCTCTCTGGATATGCTTACTCAGCAGCTAGACTGCAATCTGTAACTTAGAAAATCTATTTAACAGCACTAAGTTAAACTCTTGCACTGCATTTTTTATTTCAGTCCCAGTGAATACATTGAGCCTCAGAATACAAGATGGCCAAGACTATTCATTATAGAGGCGCTGGTTTCAGTGCAAAATACTGGTTCATGAACAAAAAACTTTTCAGAAACACATGTTGGCCTTATAACTAACCTGTAGGAAAGATTTCTCAGATCCTACATGTAGGGTCATGTCAGTGAATAAAAGCATGTAATAATGGAAATTTTGTGGATTAGGGTGCTTTTCTGTAGTACTTAGTATTCCAGTGGTATGTTACTACTGATAGTCTTCCTTTTTAAATATGCATTTCCTTATTTGCAAAGGAAACTTTCCCAAAACTTTAGTGCTTTCTAAACCTGGAATATAATTTCGTTATTAAATATATTCAACCCAACATGTGCTTGGAGTCATGCTTTCCTCTGGGCAATGTTACAAAGGCATCCCTTAGTCCATATCCATATGCAGATTAGAATGATTTCTCCACTAATATAGAAGAAGTGGATAAGATTAAAACGTCTTACTACTTTTTTAAAAGTGTGTATGCCTTGGGTGACCAGGAAAGAGAGGTCACACATACAGTCTTCTGACTGCTTTCTAGAGGTACTTTCTTTTCTTTCATGTAGCAACTTTAATTATTTTAATCTTGTGCATATAACCATAGCTTTACATCACAGGAGGATTTTTGCAATAAGGCAACACACTGTGGGAAATTCTGTGAAAAACATTACCATCCTCCTGTGAATCATGTTGGTTTGTCTGGTCTTTGTGGTGAAAAGTTGCTTTCTTCTCCACCTGGCCTCAGTAAGACCAGTAACATTCCATTGACTTCAGAATACATTAGATCTGAAGTAAAATAAGATCCAAAATAACATGAGTGAAATCTCAGTGAAAGAAAACGAGCCAAACAAAAGTCAATGTTCTACTCAATGTTATGCTTAGATATTTCTCATAACAAAGAAACCATGCCTTAAAGATCATTTGGTCCCTACCCTCACTACCATGGGCATGGACATCACCCACCAGACCAGGCTGTTCCAGGTCTTATCCTACCTGTCTGTGAACACTGACAGGATTTGGCATCCACAACCCCCCTAAGCAGTCTCTTCCAGTACCTCATCACCCTCAGAGTAAAGAATTTCTTCCTAATATTAAGCCTAACTTTCCCCTTTTTTTGGCTTGAACCCATTACTCCCTGTCCTGTCACTACAATTCCTGATGAAGAATCCCTCTCCAGGTTCCCTCCAGGCCCCCTTCAGATACTGGAAGGCAGCTCTGAGTTCTCTATACAATATCTGTAATACACACATTCATAATACATTCATGTGTTCCCTTTAAATTATATACCTTGGGATGTATGGAGGTGAAATTCGGTACAGCACCTGATGATATTTCAACTATCTGCAAATTGATTTGCCAGTGAAAAGCAGCATGATTTCACATTAGAAATATCATAAAATCAAATTGAAGTACCTTTTTTCATTATGGAAGTTGTTAGGCTAATAAGGGTTCAGTAAAATCATTCACAAATACTTTCTCTCTTACCTGTTTTAAGGGTATGGATTTGTCTCAGACCTTAAATTGTAAATGTGACTGGGACAGTAACACCTTTAGAAGAGAAAAAAAATTAAATTAAAATCCTGTGAATCATTTCTTTAAATTCCAGCCTCATAACCCAAAATATCTGTTCTACTGGCTGAGTAAGGAATGGGTTTTACTTTTATTTAGAGGCCTAATAAAGGCAGACTAGGAAAAAAAGCCCAGTCAGATCTTATAATGAAATTTACATTTTAATGAAACTATGAGCACATTATTTTTCCTATCATTAATAACTTTCCTTTTAATGAATTACAAATCAAGGTCATGCAACACAAAACCTCTTCACAAATCATTTCCTTCTGCTTGCATTGCAGAAACAAAACTAAAGTAAACATGCAACTTTTTTCTTCATATGCATTTTTCATTATCCTAAGTTTTTAGTTACAGACTAAATATTCTGTTCTTAATCCTTGCAAAACTGTTCTAGAAGAAAATGAAAATCAGCAAAACCATTATAAATATCCACTTCAAGATTATCCTTTACTCATTGGCCTGCTGATTGTACCAGCTCAAGGTGAGATGTGAAATGCCATCTGACAATGTGCAATGTCCTCTAATGTCCTGCCCAGTGTGGGTGCTTCAAAAGCCAATCTAACCTCAGCACACCCTCAGTCAGCCTGTTCAGACTGCTTTTTTCTGAAGAAAAATTTCTATTTTGATTTACATTTCAAGAAAGTAATATTGAGTTATTTAGGAGTTACAAAGATAAATTTAGACACTTACAGTTGCAAATGTGGAGCCAACAGAGATTGAAGAGCTACTGCAAAAATTAAAACAGTAGAAAAATATCTAAGAAATTTAGAAAAGTAAACTTTCCTGCTTTGAGGTGTGTACTTTTGTGATTGCTCAACTACCTTTCCTGCTTTGAGGTGTGTAGTTTTGTGATTGCTTAACTACAAATTAATATGTATAGTTAACACAGCCCCTCTTTTGGAAACTGCGTATCTTCTTAGTATTCAGCACTTCTAAGGGAAAGATCTGTAATATACAGTAATGTCACATACTAATACTAAAATGCAGATTGAATTAATGAGTCACACTTAACAAATTATTTCCTAATAAACAACAAATAAAAATCTGTGCAATTTTTTTTTGTTAAGCTTTAAATACATTTATAAATTTGAGTCAAAGATCAGTTCTGAATTGATTTTAGATAATTTTTTTTACTATTTTTCTAGAAAAATATTTCAGACCTAAAATATGGATATATTATAAGGTGTATCTCTGTAGAGCCAGTCAAAACCAGTAAGAACCCTTTATCTATCAGGTCAAAGATTTCTATTACTTCTTACATACGTAACAGCAAAGTCTGTGATTGTTGAGTCCATTTTTGTTTAAAATTCAATTTGGTTTCCATCACTATTTTCAACACAAATGCTGAAACATTCCATGAAAGGAATTTGTGAAATATTTTGAGAAGTATATTTTGCAATACTTTAGCATAATAATTCAATATTACAGATCTTTGCCTGTGAGTAGTGTAGATTTTACTCTAGGCATAGTAGTAGAAGGAAAAAATTCCAATGTTAGCAAAATACAACTGTGACTAATTCTTATTACTTGGAACCTTTCAGGTAATTGACAACCAGTTGGCCTGGACATCAATAAAAAGGAAAGCATTCACCCTATTCTCTCATTAAACTTAACAGAACTGGAAAAGCTTTCAAATGTGCATGCAAACTTTCATTTTGCAGATGTTTCCCAAACCAGATATTTCCCAAATACCTGCCAGAGCTCAGAGACAATTTTAGAATATTTGAGCTTTTCATGACAGATTTCAAAAATGAAGTATTTATGGCCATATGAAGTATCCTGCTGTTGTCACTAACACAATAGCGGAACTATGTATTTATAAAAACTGAGATCTAAGTTAAATTTCAAAGTGAGATCGTGTGGAAAACAGGTGTCTGACAGCTCTGAAAGAAACTTAAGAAGGAGGAACCTGAGAACAAGTTTTCATCGTATTTATTTTGACAGAAGTTTATTTTAGTGACTTTGTTACCGGTGCATGACGGCTTTACATTCTGTGGCGTTCATTTAAGGTCTTAGAAAAAGTTTTAATTTTACATATCCTTTGGAAATCACAATAAAAACATTTTACAGAATTACAAAAATCCCTCAAGAGCCTCGAGGTCTGTCATTGTCCTTTCACTGATTTCGACATCACTAGAAACTATTAGACACCTAATTAATATATTCAATGAATATGAGTTAGAGCTCTTTATTTTTAGCCCATAATGCTGGAATTTCTGCTAAACCAGTTTATCGTTTCTTCTTTTATGAAATTTTTCATTAACCTGAAAACAACAGATGTCATTTCTTACCATACTTTTAAATTTTTCCCTTCCAGAGTTCTTTTTAAATAAAGTTGAAGTTATTAGGTGATTTTATTACAGAGAATTTATTGCATTTTATAAAGTGATCAAAGTAAACTTCAGAGTACTTTCATATAAAATAATAATCTGTGATTTTCTTTTGATCATAATGGTCCTTTATAACCCTATATCATTGGCCATACTGTTAGTGTATGAAATTTATTATGTGAGAGTAAATATTCAGAATTAGTTATATCAATCCATATTGTTTGGGTGTTACATATCTATAATAAAAACATACTACATAATTAAATTAAACTTGATACCAGTTTATTTCAGCTGAGAAGCTCAACTTAAAAGAAAATAATTCTTCTGCTATTTGCTTGTCCATTTTTAATTGATGTTTAACAATGCTTCCCTTTAAAATACTTTAGGTATTAGCTCTTCTGCAGACCCACGTATATTATCAGTTTTTGACTGGAATATAAACTCAGGCTGTATGAACAATTTAATTCCACTTTATGTTTACTATTGTACCAGCCTTCATCATCAAAGAGTGTATATTGGGATATATCTTAATCAGAAAACTTTTAACTCTTTTGGATGTCATAAAACACAGTCACATGAAAATCGTCCCACTAATAATGTATATCCATTCATAGATTAGTTTGCAGCCTATTACATATACAGATGTTTAACTACTTTTAATGGACTGCTACTTTAAAAAAATCTAAGTGAGAAATCTCAGAGAGTTCTTGTCAAATATTCAATTTTACTACCCTGTATGATTACACAGGAGTAATCTTCTTTTGGTCCCAGAGACTTCCTGGATGAAAAAAATTAAAGATTTAAGATTGAAAAAACAGGTCAATCAAGAAAAATCAGGAAAGACATATGAATGACAGAGCAGTCACAACCTTGTCAGAAGACTGAGCTTCAGTTGCTTAGAGGACTGCAACTACTCTGGGCAAGTATCAAACATACATTCCCTTGTGCATATTCTTCAGTCTTGCACTTTTGGCCTGAGACAAGAAACTCAACCAGAAGAGATCTCTTTTAGGCACAGCATAGACAATGTCATCTAAATTATGATAATTTTCAAAAACAGAACAGAAGGAAGACCAGCATGAGCTTTTCTTCCTTTCATGGAAGAAAAACTCCTTTCCTTTTACTTTTACAGATTTATCATTTACACCAAGCTTCTTTTTTCTTACTTGTAATATTATTATAAAGGAAGCAACGTTTTTTATGCCACTGGCCTTGCTATTTCATTAAATGTCTCTTGACATGCTAATGCACACGTACATATACATGCATACACACACTTTCATATCTTAATTGTCATAACTTCTCTACTCTTATGGAAACAACTTTACAGCTTCCTCTTCGTGTTCTTTTATTGTGTTTTGCTTTTAGCTACGGAATTATGACTTTTCTAATGTCCAACAGATATCCTGAGAGATTTCCCAGTAGTGTGTTTTCTTCCTCATCACCAATTTTTATCAGAGCAAGTAACAGTTTTTCTTGAATATTAAAAGAGAGATTAGCAAACCTGTTTAAGTAGAAGAAAGATAAAGAATGCTGGCCAAAAGATTTTGTTTATATTTTTCATGGCATTTCCTGAAATCTTTATGCAATGATCTATACTTGTTTACTGTGAATTGTTACAAATCTGTAATGTAGTGACTAAGCTTAAAAATTCAATGTATACTGTGCATATTTTTTCTAGGAAGTACTTTTTGGTAGAATTTGTAGGCTAATTAAGATGAACTGTAGCTTGAACAGTGATCTTTGTGGAAATCTGCTATTTTCAGTTCAAACAAGCATTTTCTTAATATAAATCATCTATCCCAATAATAAAAAAATTCTTCATGCCTTCAAGCTGTGAAGAAATAGTAATTAACTTGTCTAATTGTTATAAAGCCTTTTTCACATCTAGGCACACATCCCATATTTTGTGGATTCTATATTGTAGATTTAATTCACTATGCAAGGGCTTGGCTTTGGTTTTCCAGTACAGACACTGGCAGGAGTATAAGATACATAACATGATGCATTTATAAAGTATGAAAGGTTTCACCTTGCAAAATAAATTTTTCAATGAATTAGAGCCACCAGATTAATTTAAGTCACTGGTGGATGCAATAAAATAAACAACTTTCTCCATATTACAGTTAATGAAACCAGCAGTGAAAATATTTTGTTTATTTTTAGAGTTAATAAACAAAAGTGAAGTGAGAAGTATAAGTTGTTAATTTTGAATTTCTGTCATGCAAAGTACATTTGCCCAAGTTATATTAGTTTCAGCTGTAGTCAGAAGTCAATTCTGTATATGCATTCATATTCACACTGCAAAATCTGCATGTCACCTATCTCTGAACCACTTCTGAATTACATCAGGTTTACATCATTCATGTGTGTGTGTGGAACATTAGTATTTCAGCTATGTATAATCCATACAGAGATAGACAAAAATATGCTTTTGAAACTCGTTAAAATATATATGTCAAACTGTCTCAATTTTTCAGTAAATCCAAGTATTTAGGCATGTTATATTCCCATAACAAAAGAAAAACAAACCCAAGATCGCCAGCTGGGATAGAAGAGTTGGCAAGGTTTACTTTGGACAGTATACGTGGAAAAAAAGCCAGTTTGGAGCACGGAGTAATGAAGAAGGAAGGAGGGAGTCGAATTTCAGTAATGCTTGAGCAAAACAGCTATATGGCCTACTCTATGGCCTTGGAAAAATCCATGAGTGGCTTTTGGGACAGCAGTACAGCCTGAAAAAGCAGCATATCTGAGAATAGGCAAATAGTCTCCAGCTGTTTCATTTTTTTCCTGTTCATTAGTGTATGTCTTCTTGGCAGGATAAAAATTGTATGCTTATACTCAGTCTGTCACCTCCTTCCTGAACCAAGTAAAATCTCCTCATTTCAGCTTGTGACTTGGAGAAATCCAATCCAAAGTACTTTCTTGAAAAGAATTTCTATCTAAAAACTTGCTTGTGTAATTTTTTCAGATCACAGAATATAGAGGAAGACTCAATTTTTTTTGGTTTTTTAATCCCTTCAGCTTCTTTTGGCAACATAATCAAGTATATATGAAAATGTTCTTTTTGCTCCAATTTAAACTTACATAATTAACATTTAATTTGTGGTTGCTTTTTAATTCTAATATGTCCTCTTCCCTTTTGTTCTGCTTCATGTGGCTAGTGGAACTTTTCACTAGGCATGGCAACACCCTATTCACCTTCTCTGTGCTATTCATTCTTGAAGAAGGTTTATCAGATAATTGTGCTACCATTGCAAAGAACTGTTTTATTTAGCCTTCTTTTTATGGAAATTCTACGACTTTTCTCATTATTACTGTCATACTACTTTCAGCCTTTTCTAGTTTTATTAGATTTTTTTTCTAGCCAAAAATTCATGCAGTAGTCAAGGTGTGGATATATTACAGTTATAAAGAGTGTTGCAAAAAAGATAGTCAACCACAATAAAAAGAATGACAAGCAAGTCAATTTTTTCTACTTAAATATGTATGGCATATTTGAAAAGAACAGATAAGTGTAGAATGACAAATTTATAAATTTATCATTTGGAGAAAATGTGCCTTCAAGAGAAATTGATAAAACAAGTGAACAGCAGTCATGCAGTTTTTGCTTGTTTATTTATTTATGACTGCTGCATGTCAAACTTAGTTGATAAAAAATTTGAAATTATTCAGTTTTACCTAAAAATTAAGTGTACATATTTAAGTGCTCATTATTAAAGCAGGTCGGCATTTTTTGATTTTCTAAAAAATTTCTACTGACAGAATAATACTTACATTAAAGCTAGGTCTTAAAAAAGAAATATGTCAACCCTTGGACTGGATTTCCATCCAAAACTGCAAGGACACTGCAAGGACACACAGAAAAGCAGACACCCTCTTAGCTCAGTTGCTGGGACTTTCATCAGAGATCCATAGTCTGATCCAGCTTCCTATCTAAATCAATTAATCCTTTCTGTGGGTAACCTTGAGCAGAGGTCTGGCCACACTGTATACTTGAATATCTTCAAATGTGGAAGTACAACAAAAAGCTGACTCATTACCATATTTTACAACATACACCAAGAACATAATTAAATTTTGAGTGCTTGATAAGTCTCATCATTTTCAGGATATTTTGCAGAATTTTTCTCTTGTAGCTGTCCTTGCCTCTGTGCTGTGTTACTGATATTGTTCAAGGAAACTGTAGTGTCCCAATGCCAGCTAGAGTGGGCAGAGACAGTGCACTGAATTGAGGCTGTCAGTAAAAGTAATATGCATATTCATGTTAAGCTTCACAATTGCCTTGGTCTTCTCCCTACTTATACATAAATTTAACAGTACATATTAGAGACAGCCATTTCCCACTCTGAAGATTTGTACTCTAATGATCAGCAGCTATATTGTACTCTAGCTAATGTTTGCACAACACAATTTCCTTTTGGTTGGCAATCTACACACTCCTCTGAGGACAGGAATTCACTGGAATAGCTTGTAGACATATGGAGCTTATTTTTTTATTTGTCTAAGTCTGATCATCTACTGGTAAATTCCACAAATTATCAAAATCCTATAATTAGGTTGATCCTAATTATAAAAACAAAACCTTAAAAACAAAAAAGGAAAAAGCACAAGGATAATAACATCCTCTTTTAAAAAGCCAGACTGGCTTTTTTTTAATAGATCAAGTCATTCCGTAGGAAATACCATTTTCTTTTATAGAATGAAATGCCAATTTTTTGACGATATGGCTGTCATGAATCCACATGACTGGCAGTTTCTAGCACAATTTATGTCAGTTACAGTAGCAAGACTGAAAGCTTGTATTATTTGTAATCAAGCAGAATACTATTTGTCCTAGAGAGACATCCTCAACTGCACACTAAGAACAAAGACAGCAGCAAGAACAAGTCACTTACTGGCACACTGGTAGAGACACTATGCCTTTACTTATTTGCACATTTTTCCACCATTTAAAGGTTATATCCTAAAGGGGTTCTTAGATGAAGATAGTCAATATTTTCAGAAATGCCGACAATTATTGAATAATCACAAGAAAAAAACAAACAAACAAATACAAGCAAATAAACCCAAGCAAACAAACCCAAGCAAACAAAGCCGCAAGAGGACTGGGACATTTTTCCATGCATTTTGCTTCCCAGTATTATTGGAGAAAGGAATTTAATTTTGCTTTTGCTACTTTTCAGGAAAGGTGTCTCACATTAGACTTTAACAAAAAAGGGGAAAAAGAGGGAAATTAAAGTATTTATCATGTTTTGAGTCACTTTATATCCCATTTGATCTACCACCTGTAGCTCTGACCTTTACTTGTTTTGATTTCTCAGAGGTTGTGGTTTTGGCAGTCATACTTTGCCTGGTGACAAGCTTTATCAGCTTCTCACCTAGTGCTGCTTGGAACACCAGACATCAGAGAATTTTAACAACTTCAGCAGGCAAACAAGGAGCAAAGCAGAGTAAAAGCACTGAATTGTCTGAAACATTTGAGTGCTTAGTTTGCAGAAGAAAAATAGTTTGCTGTGTTAGAATAGATTGTTGTGAATATAATGATGAAGTGAAGCAGCTAAAAAGTCATCCTGATTCATTTGGAACATGCTCCAATCATTTCTCAGCCACCAATAGAGCAGCACTTGCAAAATCTGTAGAACAGACTAAGAGAAGTAAGTCTTGAGGAATATGCACACAATTATTATTAAACCCATTAGTGATGTGTCTTGCTATGGTAAGGATATGTTTTTTTCCAAAACATATAACTGCTAATCAAGTGTAAATCTGAAGTGCCAAGCTGAATAGGCCAATGGGTGTATTTGTAAGACTTCTGTCAGCAGGTCAGGGAGGTGATCTTGCCCTTCTACTCAGCCCAGGTAAGGCCACATCTGGAGTGCTGTATCCAGTTCTGGGCTCTTCAGCACAAGCTGGATCTCCTGGAGAGAGTCCAATGGAAGGCAACAAAGATGATTAAGGGGCTGGAATGTCCCTCTTACGAGGAAAGGCTGAGGGAGCTGAGCCTATTCAGCCTGAAAGGAGACATCAGAGTGGGGGTTTCATCAATGTCTATCAGTATCTGAAAAGAGGGTGTAAAGAGGATGGAGCCAGACACTGCTCAGTGGTGCTGAGCAGTAGGCAATGGGCAGAAACTGATGCACAGGAAGTTCCACCCAAATGTGGAGAACATGTTTGTTGTGTTAGTGACTAAGCACTGGAACAAAGTCTGCAGAGAGATGGTGGGGTCTCCTCTGGAGTTATTCAAGAACCATCTGTATGCAAATCTCTGCAATATGTTCTAGGATTATCCTGTTGATGAATGGGGGAGATTGAACCAATTGACCCTTCCAGTGGTCCTTTCCAACTTAACTATTTGATTCTGTGAATACTTCTGAAACATCACTTAAGAAAAAAAAGTGGACAGGATTACACCAATATCCATTTCTATTGAAATTTCAAGCAAAAATTTTAGAATCCAAGCGTTATTATCATACCTCAATACACTTTTTCAGTGATAAAAGTTCTTGCTAATGCAAATCTTAGACACAGACAAATCTGTGAATTTCATCTCCTATTCATGACATCTTCAGCTTTTAAATTAAACCATTAATTTGTACTCAAGTGGTTTTAAGGGGAAGCAATTATATTTCCATTTATAATGGAATATCAAAAACACAGTCTAGGAAAAGAATGCAGTCTATTTAGTTTATAACATGTACATACGTAGAAACAATACATCTGCCTCAGATGTCAATTTTCTGCATAAAATTCATAAAATGCAAGAAAATCATGACTGCTTAGTGAAAATGTCCTTTAACTCTCTGGATTTTAGCCTGAAATATATTTCTTCATAAGTAAGATAATCCCTTTAGCTACACTGACAAATAGAGAATCACAGAATTGTTAGGGTTTGAAGGGACCTTTGGAGATCACCTAGTTTAACCTTCCTCCTAAAGCAGGTTGCACAGGATCACATCCAGATGGAGTTTGGATATCTTCAGAGAGCAGCCTCCACAACATCTCTGGGCAGCCAGTTCCAGTGCTCTGCCATATTCAAAACAAGGAAGTATTTCCTGATAAAGAGATCAAACTTCCTGTGTTTCAGCTTGTGTCTGTTGCCCCTTATCCTCTTGCTGGGCACCTCTTCTTTTCAGAGACTCTTGACACCCACCTTCTTGACACCCACCCTTAAGTTATTTATATGCATTGTTAAGAATTTCTCTCAGTTTCCTCTTCTCCAGTCTAACACACTACAGCAGTTGTGATACAAGACTTATAATATTTTTTGTGTCTTGAAATGTGTTATTAAAAAAAAATCTATAATTATTTCATTAGATAATAAAGCTTAATGACCTGTAAAAGTAACTGTCAAGTAATGACTGGATAATGTTTTTTTAGAAGACTGGCATTTTATTCTAACCATATTCTAATACCTCATGTCACTAATAAATTATTTTGAAGACACACATAAACTAAATTATTTGTCCTTCATTTTCCATTAAACCTTTTTTTAAAACTCCTCAAAATTTTTTGTGAAGAGGGTGAACTTACCAAACCA
This sequence comes from Sturnus vulgaris, assembly GCF_052056855.1. NCBI lineage: Eukaryota > Metazoa > Chordata > Aves > Passeriformes > Sturnidae > Sturnus > Sturnus vulgaris. The sequence continues at coordinate 41,474,786 of NC_142283.1, forward strand.
GTTTAGTTCCAGGAATACTACTGAAATGAAAGACCTGCTTTATCAGAATCATAGAATGGTTTTGGGTTGGCAGGGACCTTAAAGATCATGTAGTTCCAACCCCCTGCTGTGGGTATAGACATCTTTCACTGAAAACAAAGTGCTCAGAGCTCCATCTAACCTGGCCTTGAACACTTCCAGGGATGGGGCATTCAGAACTTCTTGGACCAACCTGTTTCTGTGCCTCACCACCAATCATCTAAAGAATTTTTTCTGCTTTCTTTAAGTTTAGAGCCATTACTCTTTGTTCCTGTAAAAAGTCTCTCTCCACTTTTCTTGTAGGCTCATTTCAGGTACTAGAAGGCCACAATTAGGTCACCTCAAAGTCTTCAGCATAAACAATCTTGATTCTCTTAGCATTTCCTCATAGGACAGGTGCTCTATCCCTCTAATCAACTTGGTGGTCCTCCTCCTCCTCTGGACTCATACCAAGTTGATGTCCTTGGTGTGCTGGAAAAATTGACATAGCTCTATAGCAAAAGTTAAAGTAACTCAGGAAAACCCAGCTTCTCATTACCAACACTGAGACTTTTGTGGAACATTCAAAATGCTGTGAAAACTGACTGCAATGTAATTTTTAAAGGGAACCATAATTAGTAGTTTTACATCATTACCATTACCAATTCATATTATTTTTGTGATTTTTTTTTTAATGTGGCTAGAATAATTTTATAACTGTGGAACAACTTTGAGGCTGCATAGGGTTGCAAATAAATGGCTAGGCCACTTAAGGAATCATTTTCAAAAGTATTAGCAAAAGCAGATTTTGTGAAGTTGTGAAAGCATGACTTAACAACGTACATAAAAAGGAAAATTGGATCAGAACCAATTGAAAGTTATTTGTATGAACACCAAGGATATGAAGGAAAACAGAGCAAAGGATAAAAGAGGTGCTCTGTGAAAAGCACCACAAAACTTGTTATAACATTGAAAGTCCGTTTTCAGATATTATTAGCAAAAAAGATGATTCTCTAGTGTGGGAAGGTGGCAAATATACAATATTTACATCAAGCTATGCAGTGTTCTCTACACAGTATCATGAAGAAATTATGCACTTTTCAGAAACACAAGGAATAAAGAAAACTCCTAACATATCCTCCTGATTCCAGCTATACACAATTAACTGCTTGTCTGAGTCTTCCTCAGAACTGTGAAAGTCCTTTAGGAATTATATTCTCCAATTTAATATTCCAGTAAAAAGAAAACCACATGCTGCTTCTCTCCCCTGCTCATGTGGAAGACAAAAGGCAGAGATTGTTGGTTGAGATAAGAAAAATTTATTGGAAACAGCAATGAAGATAAGAAAAGGAAAAGTGACAGCAACAATATTAGTACTAAAAAACTGCAAAAAGAAGTCGATTTATATGCAAAAATATTCATTATGGACCACAGTCGTCAGTGAATGGATTCCCTACCCTGCCATGCTTTTGTTCCACCCAAAGCCATGTCCTTCTTTCCAGACAAGACAGGCTCCTCCTTCCATCCGTCAGCAATGACATGAATTGGTATAAAATAAAAACCTAGACATGTCCATGTGAGTCGAGGCTCTGCTGCCTCTCAGCTACTGCAAAAAAACCCTAAACTCTGTTCTGGTCGAAACCAGGACAGGGAGATAAGTGAAAAAATATCGGTCTGTTTCTGTTGGGGTTATTTTTGTGGGAAGAAGAAAAAATGTGGAAATTCTTCCCCTTTTTTTCTGATTTTCTTTGAGCCTCTGTGTTTCAAAAAGGACTTTTGTCAATGTGTTTTTATTGAAATTAAATCAATATCTTTCACGGATAGATTTTTTTCAGATACCATTCGTTCTGCAGCCAGTTGTTATTCAGAAGACTTCTTTCTCTCATGTGCTGCATTCTCCAGTCCCAGAGGTGTGGAAAAAAGCAAAGGTTCCAAGATAATGCTGAAAACTATACTTTCTTAAATGAGCTGGGAAAAGAAAAATGCAATTCCTTTGAGACAAGAATCATAATTTTAGCAATTTTGGTTTTTTAACCAAAAAGAAGTGCAGTTTGATGAATATTTCTTATAGCCTATAGTTGTAAGCTTATTTTTTGTGGAATTTTTCAGGTCAGTTTCAGGTTAGGCCATTGAATAACGAAATAGACAAACTTCATCTTTTTGAGGCAAAGAATTTTAACAGATCCATGTGAAAAGGAATTCTATACAGATAAAAAAGCATTAATATTCTGATTCCCTTCTCCAACATTTCATGAAAGGACAAAATTTTTTTTAAAATCTGTAAGATAAGAGAAAATTGCCAGAAAAATTTTCAGAAAATTTTACTTGGAAAAGGAATGGAATATTCCAAAAAACTGTTTAGAGTCACATTATTTAGAGTCCCATTACTATTGTTTTTTAATTAATAGTTTCATTTCAGCTTATTCAGTCATTGAGCTGAGATAGTTCTCAAGCTACATTTCCTCCAGTGTTTGTACTGAGATGGATAGCTTTAAACCTATTTCTGGGCATCATTGTTTGGAAATATTACATTGTATAGCAACAAGCCTGTAGGGCTTAAATAGGTTTGCATTTTTGCTTCAATTGATTAAAACATTAATATTAAGATTGTTTGCAGGACTTACATTCAGAGTTAGACTCATACGAGCATAGGAAAAACAACCCAACACTGAAGCCAAGGTACTCAGCAAAATTCTAAATTTCTAAGATCAATTTCAGGCCTTTTAAGTCAGCCTTTCCATCTTATGTATACAAAATCTGGTACTGAAAACCAGAAATTCCTGTAAAACCACGTGCTAGTAGTAACAAAGCGTCATGGTTTTAATAGACAGGTGTGCTAGGGAAGAGCGGGGCCTTCCCTTGAAATGGAGAAAGCAAAAATCCCTCGCTCTGAATTAGTATAATTTTTAAATTAAGGGGTACTCAGGCAAAGATATGGGGATAGGAATAACAGTTCTTTACTAATATATATATAACAAGGCAAAACAAAACAACAGCTATGAAATTAACAACAAAACAGGGCAATAACCCAGCTCCAGCCCTTCTCTGCCACAGGCACCCTTCCCTCTGGTGCAGTCACCCTCCCGGCTGGCAGTGAGCTCCGGCAGGCTCAGTGGTGGAGCTCGGCAGACAGATGTGCAGATGTGGTGATCCCGCACAGCTGCAGGAGGGATGGGGGCGGTGGCGGCTGTGTCCTTCATGGGAAGGGTGGAGGAGAGGCCCTGCTCCATGGAGCAGTGTCGGTCCTGGTGCTCCAGCAGGATGCTTGGAGATAGCCAAATGAAGCAGGAGAGCGTGCTAGCAGGGGTGCGGGGTCCAACACCAGAAAAAGCAGCTCTCCGTGTTGGGATGGTGGGATGGTGGGATGGCAGGGGGTGTAGCAGTGACCTTTCTCCTCCTAAGTCAAAAGCGAGAGAGAGAGAGCAACTCCCTCCCCGCCTCCTTTACCTGCTTCTAATCTCCTAACCCCCCTGTGGACACACACATTTAGAGAGCTAGGGAATTACAGCTTGGAAATTCTTTTCAGGCCTGGATTTCTCCTGACTCTCAGGTCCATTCCCAGGCTGACAAGCTGACTGCAGCTTCAGTTAGGGAGGAAGTCTCCCAGGGTGATAACATGGTGAAAAACAGAGTGGAATTCATAATAAAGATTAACACCTGGTGTCTTTCCCGTGGGATACATCCTGAGGTACTGTCCCAAGGATGTTTTTCCCAGTTGTCCAATGAACTACTGTCCTGTCCTAGCTGCACGTAACACACTTTAAATGCGGGATGTCCTTACAATAAAGTTGGCCTTTTTTCCCCAAAAGAGGTCCGTGTGTGTTGCTGTCTTTTCTCTCTCTTTGCAGAGCAGTAACCACACCCCCCCCACCCCGCCCTCTGAGAGAAACTCCCGAAAAAGCAGGGAGACTCTCCCTCCTCCCATCTCAAGGTTTCAAGGACCTAGCCATCAGTATTCCTTACCATATCAATGGGAAGAAATTCCACAGGCAGAGAGGAAAGGAAAAAAACAACCCCCAGCATTAAGTTACCAGCTAGTAAGCAACAGAAAGACGTTGTGTTCTGCAGGATATCCCTAATAAAATATTTTTTCTGGGTATCAAGGTATTAACTATTTCAAGTCAGCTCCCTGGGTTTAATTTTCTCATGGAGTCTAGAAATCTCTGCCCGTAGTTTGCTCTATAAAGAGTTGAAACCTTAAGAATTTCAGTCTTTGTGACTTAATAGTTCAAATTTAGACTAAATATGTATGATTAATAATCTGAGATTTCTTATACACCCAACCTCACATTCCCTAAAGGGAATGCTAGATAAAAAAAATCTGTCTTCTTCTATCTGTAAGAGCTTCATTTTACATCAAATAATTAAATGCTAATTGGAATCTGAAAAGTAACATGTATGAGCATGACTTTTCCAACAGTTCTTTGATTTGGGAGAAGTAACACTCACTTCTGTGCTAGCATATTTAAGATAAAATACCTCAATGCTCTTTACAGCCAGAATTTGAATGTAAATCTTTCCTCTATCAGCTTACATTCTAAGTCATAAAACTAATTGGGTTTGCTTATTTTCCCTGAATAATAAACGTTTATATGTGTATTAAGACATCATAAATTTAACTATGTTTGACTTAATTATTCCCATGGATAAAATATTAAAAGTATTGAAACTCTAACATGACATTGTCTAAGTAGGGATCCACGACACATTTTTCAGAAAAAAGAGAAAAATGTTAAAAAGGGGGGAATTCTTTTGGTTACATTTTCACAGGCAGACCTATAAATAATGAAACTCTAACTCTGAATTTTTAGAATTTCTCATATTACCCTAATTGTGCTTTGTATTCGACTTTCTCCATCTAACCTCATAAAAATTTTTTGTCATAATTCCTTAAGTCCACAACACAAATTATTTCTAAAAATACCCTTGCAGAAAATAAATAACCTTCAGATTACTGTAGAATATGTAGTCAAGTTATATTGCAGTCCTTTTGCAAACACTTTATTTTCTCCTTGTGCTGGGTCTGGTTAGGGGAAAGAAAGGAATGAAGAAAACATCGTGACACTTTTGATAGTCTTATTCTTACTTCTTACTCGATATGTTGCCCTTTACTCTTTCAAAACAAGCACAGGTGTTGTGGAGACTGATTTCTTACACAATAATTCTCCTTGAAGATTTGGTTATGACACCAGGTAAGATTCATGATGTATGCCTACGGAGTTCTTTGGAGTGCCTTCAAGGGAAGACTCAGAAAGAAACTTTTTCACTCCACTGTAGTAGAATCTTTTATTTTTCCTTACCAGCATTGACCTCGAAGGATACCTATAACTACATTGCTAAATATATTTTTATTTCAACACTTGGAATGTATAATTATGCTTAGTTCCTGCACAGAAAAGTTATCTTTGAGAAACAAGTGCCTTTAGAATTATAGTCATAAACTATCAACAGCCAGAGTAAGATTTAGTTGAATGATGACTAGGTCCTAGAGCCTAAAAATAAGCTTAAAATCCACAAAGAAGTCAGAAACATATTTAAGCTTAGAGAAAGTAAGATATGCAAATGCAGGAATAATAGCAAAGTGGAGCTCCAAATATACTGGTATCAATCAGTAGGTTGATTTTCCAAACTTAAAAAGGGTTCTTCATTCTAGTCCATGGCAATGCCTGAATGCTTGTTTTTTTTCCACATAATTCACACTGGCATTCTTTTGTAACTTGAATATTTCCAAGAATATAATGAGTATTCACCTCAGCCTGTGAAATTAGAATTATTCAGAATTTCCTTTGATTTATCTGGGTAATGGCTCAAGCCCTCAGTCAGCAGTCATGCTGCACTATGGGGAACTGCTGGGAGTTCTTTTAAAAGGGAGGCTCAAGGACGATATTTAGTCAAACAAGACAATATAATATCTGAGAACCATTTACTGGTAACAAAAAAAAGAGTTGCCCTACTAAAGAGGTGTAGGAAAGACAGAAAATAAGGAAGGGAAATGAAAAGCGCTGAGGAAAGAGAGGGGACGGAGAGAAGGAGCGGCCGTCACCACCGGAGGGTCGAGCAGCGCCAACGCCGGCCGCTGGCCTGGGCCCGAGCTCGCTGCCTGCGGAGAGCCCGCGCAGCTCCACGGAGGAGAGGAGCGGCTCCAGGGGCACAGCTCCACGGAGGAGAGGAGCGGCTCCAGGGGCACAGTCCAGGACAGGAGCGGCTCCAGGGGCACAGCTCCACGGCCCCGGGCCGCCGGACGGGCCGGGAGGAGCGGGCGCAGCTCCCGGCGCTCGCCGCAGGGCCTGGGATCGGTGGCTGCAGGATCGCTGGGAATGCTGGATGGCCGGAGCACGGGCAGAGGCCGGTGGCTCAGGCAGGAATGCAGGGACAGGAACGGGGCCTCGGACAGGAGCCCAGGGAGGCTGGGACAGGCAGAGGGAGGGCAGGACACGGCTGCACGTGGAGCTCAGAGGTCAGTCCGTGTCCAGCCAAGCACCCAGAGAGAGGGAGGATGAGCAAGGAAGGCAAGGGCGAGCCAAGGGCCCGCCAGGCCAGAGCAGCCAAAAGGCAGGCTGGAGCCAGCGAAAGCGGCAAGAAGACCAAAACTCCTCAGAGCTTGTGACACAGTTAATTTTATACCCGGGTCCGCCTGCTGACAGGAGACATTGGTCCAGTCCAATGCCCCACTGCAGTCCATCCATGGACACCTTTTGCCATGGCACTGGAGAGCCTTTCTGGAGGGCACAGGGCTCTTGGTGCTCCCCTGCCGGCTGCCTGTGCCCTGTGAGACATGAAGTGCCTGCCAGGCAAAGCCTCCCAGAGACCAGGCTTTCTCCCATCTTCTCCCACGGCCTCCTGCACGTGGGCAACCCCTCCGCCACATGCCTCTGACAACCTGTGTTGAGACAGAGACCAAAATTAAATTGGCTCCTCATGTCAGCTGTCTGTGTGCTTTATCATTCTGTGGACTAATGTCTGGAGAAAATCGACCATGCATCTGTATCTGACATCAGCTGTACAAAGAAAATTATCTCAGAGTCCAGTAGTTGTATGTGACAGCATAGTAAAATGACAAGCTAATTCATGCCTTTAAGTAATCCTTTTAAATCTTAGTATTTTTTGGAAACAAAACAAAGCCAAAGCCAAAACCAAAGCCAAAACAAAAAATCCCCAGCAAACAAACCAATCCAAAACTGGCAAAAGAAAGAGCCAAAAATCAAAGGATATCTAGCCAATTTGGCCTGCTACAAGTCAGCTTCATCTGTGAAACTATAATGAGAAATATTTAAATTAGCCTGTGAGATAAATACATGGATGCAATTTTAGGTAATCATATATGTAATTTGGTAGACACTTGTCTAGCTTATCTGTAAAGCCCTCTAATGATTGTGGCAATAGAAACTTTCTAGTCACCATTTTGTCCAAGAAAAGGAAAGGTGAGCCAGGCTTTACAACAGAAGAGAACATTATAGTTCCATTAAGAAACAACAGAAAAATTCCAATTATTCCTGTGTAAATGCAGGCCACTGGAAAAATTGCATATAGCTTTATAGTTATTTCTTTAGGAAAATTCAATGTCTTTTAATTCTTTTTTACTTCATATTTCTCTGTTAGTGGTATCACTTAATATTTTGATCATTATTACTTTTCCAAATGTAATTTCTTATGTGTTTTCAGGGTTCGTGATTGCTGTCTTCCTAAGCATCAAAAACTGTGACATATTATAGACAACCTTGTCTACACTGCCTTTTTAGCAATCGTTTTAGCCATTTCTCATGTCTGGATTTGATTCTGACCACAATCAAACCAGAAAAAGTACCCACTTCAGTTCTTATATCCATTTTTTTGGGGAAAAAAATCACCGGTACATTAGTAAGTGTCAGAGAATCTGTTGTACTGTTTTGAACAATCTTCAGGGTATCAAATTTCCCTTGTTGTCTACAAATATTTTATGTAATTCTGCTGTTTACTCCCAAAATAATTTTTTTCACAATGACATTTGATAATAGATTTTCCATCACATTCTTTAATCTTTTAATAAACAGAATATTAGATGAAGTATATGAATTACTAGCATTATTTTTGTCAAAGTTTGAGCAGCAGGTTTTACACTACTTTACCATGAGAATTTTGATAAAATAGTATTGAAAAGATGTAGCAGGTTATTTTCTGTAAGTAAATGTTTAAAATCTGTACAAAAAGCATGTTTTGTAATGCTTATGAAGATGTATTTTCAGCTATGGATGCTATTCAAAACATTTATTCCCCATAAGCATAAGTGTATTTTTTGCCTTAGGAGCTTCCCCAGTCTCTCAGGAGATTTTATACACAAGTTATACCTGATATTTAAAGTGTTTTATTGCTACAATTAGACAATCTTTTAATATCTAGTAAGTATTTACATACATTACACAAGCTGTTTTTCACATCTTGAGAAATTACGTGAAAAAATAATTACATGGATTTGATATATGGACCAGTCTGTGGATATGAAATCGGCTGGATGGTCACACACAAAGAACTTTTGTCAATGGCTCACTGTCCAAGTGGAGAGCAGTGCCCAGTGGTGTCCCCAGGGGTCATACTGGGACTGGCACTGTTCCACATCTCTGTTGGTGACACGGACAGTGGGACTGAGTGCACCCTCAGCAGGTTTGCTGATGGCACCAAGCTGAGTGGTGCAGTCAACACACTCAAGGGACAGGATGTCATCCAGAGGGACCTTGGCAGACCTGAGAGGTGGGGTCATAAGAACTTCATAAAATTCAACAAGGTCAAGTGCAAATCCTGTACCTGGTTTGGAGCAATCCCAAGCACAAGAATAGGCTGGGTGGAGAATGGATGTGCTTTTGTTTTTTTTGGTTTGTGAAATTTTTTGCATTTTCACAGGCCACAGATAATCAACCAAGGAGAACCAGAGCCAGAGTCTGGAACCACATGCAGGACCCAGACCCACTATCTCGCAGCCAGTGCTCCACTTATAGAAAGACAATCTTTGAGATTAATGTTTACTGCTGAAGTGTAGCAAACATATCAATAACTGAAAGTAGATATGGTTAAACATTTAGAAATACTCTTTTTAATTCACTATTACTAAAGTGCAGAATTGAAACATTTGGTAAATCTTTCAGTTAATGTATAAACAGTTCTTTTCTTTTTAAATTTTCTCTCAGCCAGGCATTGTGGCTGGACCTCTGTTTTATGCAACTAAAATGCTTTCCCAGCAAATAGAAAAACTGTCACATTTAGGAAAGGCACATTTTCCTACTAAGAAAAAATATAGCAGGCACTTTGGTTATGGTATTTCTCTAATAATAATATTCTTCCTGTCTGTTGAGTTCCTAGTTGACAGCTGTCTCCATAATAAGAACAAACAAAACATCTCTCAGAAATGACACCTTCAGAGGAAACACATGCCTAAAAAGACAGGAATTTTCAATAGAACAGAGTTCCAGAGGCCTTCTGTGATAACATGACTGCATAGATGAGGGGAGAGCAGTAGACGTCTTCTACCTTGACTTCATCAAGGCTTTTGATGCCATCTCCCCTAAAATCCTCGAAAGAAAGATCAGGAAGGGTAGATTAACTGAGTAATAATGAAGAGGATTGAGAACAGCTTGAATGGCAAACCCTGGAAGGCTGTGATAAGTGGTACAGAGTATAGTTGGAGGCATGTCACTGATGATGTTCCTGCAGGGATCACTACTGGATCCAGTCTTGCTCATTTTGTTCATCAATGACTTGGATGAAGGGACAGAGCCTACCTTCAGCAAGTTTGCTGAGGTACAAAACTTAACAAAGTGTCTGGTACACCACAAAGCAGTGCTGCCATTCAGTGAGATGTGAAAAGGCTGGAGGATTGAACCCAATGAAATTCAAATTAAATGTCAGTACCTTGCATAACCCCAGGCAGCAGCACAGGCTGAGGCTGATCTGCTGGAAAGCAGCTCTGCAGAGGACCTGGGGTCCTGGTGGACAACAAGCTGTCCATGGGTGCCCTGGTGGCCCAGGATGCATTAGAGATGTATCAGGAAAAGCATTGCCGTCAGGCAGAGAGGTGATCCTGCCCCTCTGCTCCATGAGTGAGTTGGTATCTGGAGTATTGTGTCCAGTTCTGGGCTTCCCAGTTCAGGAAAGACAGGGATCACCAGAGGGGGTCAGTGCCAGACTATTGATTATGATGATAGAATCTCTCTTTTGAGGAAAGGCTGAGGAAGCTGAACTTGTTTAGCCTGGAGAAGAGAGAGAAATTGTTATCAATGCATACAAATAAATTAAGTGTGAGTGTAAGAAGATGGTGCTAGATTTTTTTCAGAGATGCCCAGCAAGAGGATAAGGTGCAACAGACACAAGCTGAAATATGGGGAGATCTCTACATCAGGAAAAACTTCTTTACTTTGAATGTGAAATAGCACTGGAACAGGCTGCCCAGAAAGGCTGTGGAGGTTCCTTCTCTGAGGATATTCTGTGCAATGTACTGAAAGTGAATCTGCTTTAGCAGGAGAGTTGGACTACGTGATTTCCAAAAGTCCCTTCAACTCATAACCATTCTGTGATTCTGTGATTCTATAAATTCCAATTTACTACAGCACAAGGAATCTTACACTGCCTTTTTTTCCATCTGAGCTATCCTGAAAAGGACAAAAAGAGAAAAGAAAAAGGAAGAAAATGGGAAAAGAAAAAGGAAGAAAATACCCCAAACTTTTTTTTTTTTTTTTTTTTTTTTTAATATTGCCTATTTATTTTAAGTGTAGAGGTTTTTGTTGAGAAAAAATAAATTCACTTTTAGATCTCCAGGTTTTGGTATTTGACACAAAAGAGTGTTTGATTTTTATTTTTTTTTTTTAATTTTTGTTAGAATATATCATGGCACTGTAAAATATACTAGAGTAACACATTTTGCATCAGTTATTGACTCCACCATGCTGGAAAGACTGAGTTCCAAAGATGTACAGGGTTTGCAATTTGCTCTGAGCAAGTGAAGCATGTTATTAAATCCTTTTATATTTTATACCTAGATGCTTCATGATGTTTTTGGTTACTTTCCATACAGAATATAGAAAATCCACTAATTCTTGGCAAAGCTATTTAAACAGCTGGAAAAATATTTTTCTTACTTTTCTTTAAAATGTTTCTGAATACAAATGTGTACACTACAATGTGGTAACATTTTCCAACTATGGTAGTCCCTACAATTGCTCTAAACCAAAGAAAAGCAAATGTTTATAAACGATATAAAATTATGCAAAAGAACAACTTACATATAAGTTCTACTGAAGGAAAACAGAATGCTTTTTGAAAATAATCTTTTATTTAAAAAAATAAAAGATTCAGCACAATAAAACTAATGTGGCTTCCAGTAGAATTGCACTCTTGGATTTTTTAACTAGCAGTGTCTTCCCTCACTATATTACTCAGAAATTAGGAATGGTTTGGGTTGGAAGGAATGTCAAAGATTGTCAAGTTTCAACCATCATGTCACAGGCAGAGACACCTTCTGCTAGACCAGATTATTTATTTACTAAAGAATATTTTGTTTGCCATGATTTTCTGCTGAACTTTCCCGATTTGGGAAGTGATATGGGTCAAAGTGCTTCTTGTCGTCCAGCGGTACCCCTGTAACTGTAATTTGTAAGATGGTGATGTGCCAGCACAGAGAGGCTGTGCTCCTCACACACCCCGGGAGCAGCCACATCACTCCACAGCTCTAAGGATCCGGAGCTGCAAGGGACAACTTGAAGGGTTCTGCAAGTCCTTACACCACGCTGTTAATAAAGGTTTTACACACAGATTTATTTAGAATTGTTATGACTTTAAATTTTCTGTATTAACTGTTTAAGGACTGGTAATGGATGTTCCTTTTATTTAAATTTCCCATGTACTATGGTGAAGTCGCAGGGTAGTGTAATTTAAAAAATAACTAGTTTTAAATTCAGAGACTAATAAAACTTACTATATTTTGTATTTCAGAGGCTGAAAATTCGATCTCTTTCTCATCAACTGTAATTCTTACAAAGTTTAGAGAAAAAAAATTAAAACCAACTTAATAAAATGTGACAGAAAACATTATTAACTTAATGACTGAAACAAACATATTTTTTCGTTTACTTATTCCTGAACCATTACATGAGACTTAATTCCTTTATTACGTTCATACACACACGTTGCTGCAATAAATGAAAAAATAATTTGTTGCACTTTTGTGTGAGAACTGTAGCTTCCAAGCACATAACGGCTTTTGAAAGGGCCAAAACCTTTTATCAGAATTATGGAAAACAAATCTTTCTGAGATATCTGTAGAAATATAACATTATAAAACAAATAAAAATGTAATCTAAGAACATATATATAAGGAAAAGAAAGAAGAAATAAAGCATAGTAGTAGATGGTGAGAGGAAAGATATCACTTTTTGTGGATTCAGTGAGAAGGCTTGATTGTTGTAATTTTGATATTCCTTGGTCAAAGTCATGGTTACAATCTTGATCTGTTGGGGGTGGGGAAGCCTCTGAAACACAAAGTTCTGTCAGGTTCAGCTGTGATTGTCCAGGTCCCTCTCCTAGTGGGGAATATTTACACTGTCTCAACACTGGGGATCAGTGATGGAAGGACCCAGAAATTAGTCTGGGGACACTGTGGAGATCATTGATGATTTGATGATTTATGAGCCCTTTTAACATATGATAGCTATTTCTCGTGCTGTGTAGTTGAGCCAGTTATGCCTTTTCAGAGGGATAAACAGCTTCAGGCCTTGTGTGAATGTCTCAGTTCCTCCCACAGAGCTGGGGATAGGACAGGGGAGAGCCTTACACCTGGGTCAGGTGTTTAAGGGAGGACTTGGTCAGGATAAAAACTGTTTCCCCAACTCACAAGATCCTCTTCTTACCAGCCTTTCATCTGGCTCAAATACATATTCTTGGGAAATAAAGGCTGGTTTGCCGTGGTCATCCTTTGGTAGTGGGTGTGCACCCCCTCTGCATCTGGGCTCTTCTTAGGTAGATCAGAGGTTTCATCCACATCCCCCTCCTCGCAGCTCCACCCAGCTATAGGGAATAAAACAGAGTACAATGGAACTGGTAAAGGGGCCTGATATATTAGGCCTGATCGAGCAGAGACTGTGGGAGAGACAGGCAGAAGATAAATGTTCCCTGGGCAAGAAGTGACCAAGAAACATGTTGTGGAACTTTGTGATAAGATAATGTTACCAGGTGACATGATGCCATGAAGAATGTGTAACCAATGGGAAATCGTTACTGAAAACAGAACCCTATATCAGTGCTATACAAGTAAAACTCTGTAAAAATGCCTTATATACTCAATAAAATTGAATTCTGATCCAAGGTCAGATGTCCCTGTCTCTCCATCACCAATACCCCGCTTCCCTGAAAAAGAATTACCCTCTTCCCCTTGGTTGTGGGGGTGCAAACCTGGCCTCAGCAGAGCACCCTGTTTGATTGTTTGAGTCTTTAACACTCCAGCCTCTTGCACCAGCTTACCTGTAAATTTCATTGGGCCATGATGTGTTATGAAAGTTGATTATATGTTGATATGTTGAAAGTTGATAAGTGTTGATTTATGCATATTTCCCAAACTCAGAACCTAAAAAAGACAAGACATTTTTTTTCTCTGGAAAGAAAAGTCTATCACTAACAGCTGAAATGTAAACACCTCTTTTTGCTTCTAACTACAAGTGAAAAATCAAAAGGTTTCCAGAAAAAAAAAAAAAAACCAGTCAAAGGGAGAAAGAGCATGTTATGATTTTTTTTGCAGCTGAAAGAAACATTATTTTAAAATTCCTGAATAATGCTTTAAGCAGCAGTGATATTTTTTCCCCGAACAGCTTTTGACAGAACTAATGGGTGAGCATAGACAACAATAAAATCAATTAATGGACCAGCAATGTGCAGCTGGGAACAGGTGGAATTTAAGATGCAATGGTCATGTCAAACTTTGATACAAAAAAGATTAAGGCTGATTCTATTTTATGACCTTTTTCAGATTAGAGCAATTTGAAAGGCTTATAATGAATGTCAAGACATTAGCATGTACTTAATTTACCACTTTAAATATATAAACCTCAGTGAGTAATGAAACAGAGATCAGAAATCTGATTTTTTATAGTCACTTCTCTTTGCTTTATTTCTCCAAGAAAGTGATGGAGTGTGAGAGATGACTGGTTGTATGTTGCCCTTGACCAAGAATAAAATGCCAGGGATGTGAAAATGGCAGCTGGCTATATGAACATCAGTGTTTATGGAATCTCTCAAGTGAGGCAAATGGAAAAATAGACTCTTCCATTCTGAAAACTATTTTTCTGATTTTATGTTAAGAGAAAGACAGTATCTAGTGCCTAAAAAAATGCCTGCTTCCTGAACAGAAACATATTAATGCTGAAATCTGACAATTATCAGCTGGCAGATTCTTCACAATTTCATTAGGAATTGTTGTAACTAGAAATTACAGTCGTGAAGAAATGAGGAAAAAGAATGATTTTTTTTCACAAATTCATAAATCCTTAAACACAAAAATATATTCAGAGTAAGCTTAACACTCCAGAAAGCAATCTGACCTCATAGCAAAGGCAGATTTTGGGAACTCAACATCAAATTTGGTTTCACACTAAGAAAGAAAATATAAAGCTTAAATTTATTGGATTTTGTTTAGAACTTATCTGTATAGTTTCAAGGACATTTTAACCTTTCCCTCCCAGTTATATTATTGTATTTACTTCCATGGAATAAAACACATGTTCTTTAGCAGGATCTATTACAAGGAGGTTTCATCATTCCCTTCTTTTTTGCAGAGGACTTGTTGGGAGTTTTTTGTCCTGCTAGCATCTCTAACTCAACACTGAAGTAGCAAACGAGCCTAAGAGAGGTTTAGTCAAATTTCATCTACTAATTATTCTTTTTACAGTTCTCCTTCTTAGTCTCTGGCTTTCTTATTTTATAAGAGGGGAATAAGTTAGATGAATAATTAATATTTTGTTATTTTGTATCAAAATTATGTTTTCATGGAGTTAGAAGACTACAGAATGGTATGTTACCTTATAACTTCTCAGCCTGACAGGATTCTACAGCAAGTAAGATCTCTATAAAACTGATGTGTAAAATAACCTCCTTTTTCTTCTTTGAAATTGATTTGATTTCTAGAAAATCATGTGAAATGGAGAGATTGCATAGTGACACCACTGTTCCCTTCAGGATCACACAAAGAAGAGCAAGTCCTGCGTGGTGGGCTGATGCTTGCCAGATGCTAGACACCCACCAGAGCCACTCTCTCACTCCCCTCCACAACTGGACAGGGGAAAGAAAATTTTACAAAGGGTTCATGGGTTAAGATAAGGACTGGGAGACATCACTCATCATGGGCAAAACAGGTTCAAATTAGAGATATTAATTAAATTTATTGCTAACAAATTCAGAGCAGGATAATGAGAAGTAAAATAAAACCTTAAAAAACATCTTCCCCCCACCCCTCCCTCGTTCTCAAGCTCTGTGTCTTACCCCCGTGGTGCAGGCTGACAGGGAATGAGGGTTTTATGGTCAATTCATCAGCCATGGTTTATCCCACTGCTCAGAGGGAGGAGTCATTCCCCAGCTGCACCATGGGGTCCCTCCCACAGGAGACAGTTCTCCATAAACTTCTCCAATGTGGGTCCATCTCACGGGCAACAGCTCTCGGTGACCTGCTGCAATGTGAGTCCATTCCACAGGCAGCAGTCCTCCCAAAACTGCTGCAGCCTGGGTCACTCTTCCACAGGGTGCAGCCCTCCAAGGACAGGCTGCTCCAGCATGGGGCCTCCCTTGGGTTCACAGACTTCTTTGTGAATCTACTTGTTCCAGGCTGAGAGCTGGACCCCACTCTCCAGGGGTCTCCACAGCCTCCTCTCAGGCATCCACCTACTCTGGTGTGGGTCTCCTCCACAGTCTGCAAGTGGATTTCTGCATCGTTGTGAACCTCCATGGACTGCAGGGACACGGCTGCCTCACCATGGGCTTCAGGGGAATCTCAGTGTCCTGTGTCTCTCCTTCTCCGCTGACTTTGGTGTCTGCAGAGTGGTTCCTGTCAGGTATTCTCATCCTGCTCTTCTCTGGCCTAACTATGTTTGCCACTTTGATCCTCCTTCTGTGGCTTACTTGTGCTATAACTCATTTTAAATTGTTCACCAACAGACACTACCTGTCAGCTGAGAAAAACAGAGATGATTAAAACAAAAAACCAGATATGCTAAAAATATCTGGAATGAAGCGTCATCACCTGACTCCAGCGTAAAGAGCTGAGGTAGGCCAAAGTGATTATTACTGGGAAAAGGCTCAAGATTGCATTGCTTCTTAATATTCTATTATGTGGCACTTACAGGGCATGGAGTGATAGACCAGGAGGAATGGTTTCAAACTGAAGGATGGTATGTTTAGATTGGACTCAAGGAAGAAATTCTCCACTATTAGGGTGGTGAAGTGCTGGAAGAGTGAAACCCAGTCACTGGAAGTGTTCAAGGCCAGGTTAGATGGGGCTTTGAGCAACTTAGTCTAGTGGAACCTGTGTCTTGGTTTGAAAGACAGGTATTTGTTAAAAGAGACAGGGGCTTCTTTTTGAAAAGGAGATTATAAACCCCCCTCCCTTCACTTTACTATGATTTTGAAATTAAAGGGCTCACAGGCGAAGATATGGGGGTAGGAATAACAGTTCTTTACTGACATATGTATATATATAGGTAACAAGGGAAACAAAACACAACAACAATAACTGCGAGATAACAGCAGCAGAGCAGGCAGCCCAGTGAGCAGTTCTCCCGGCTGTGGACACCTTTCCCCTGCGGTGCAGTCTCCGCTCTGGCGCTGCCTGCCAGCTCTGGGTGAGCAGGGAGGAGATGCGGGGATCCCGCGGGGCTGGAGGGACGCTGCGGTGAATGGCGCCTGTGTCCCAGACGGGAAGGGCGGAGGGGAGACGCTGCCCACAGATCCCGGTGATCCAAAAGGATGTCTGAGGTCGGCAGGAGATGCAGGAGAGAGCGTCTGAGCAGGGAGATTGCGGGATCCCACAGCCAAGGAAGGCAGCTCCCTGTGTCGGGATGGCAGAGCGGAGTTTCCAGTGACCGTCCTTCTCCGAGCCAGAGCCCCAGAGAGCGGCCCCTGTCCCACCTCTCCGTTTCCCATGTTCCCCCTTTTTCCCCACCCGCTTTGAGAGAAACTGTTACCTTAGCTATCTTTGCTTGGATGTGGCCCCAAATACTTAGCATAACAGTGGAAAAAACTCCACAGAAAGAAAAGGGAAAATTTCAATCTCCATCACCCTGTACACAGCACAGGGCTTGGAACTAGATGATCTTTAAAGCCCTTTCCAACCCAAACAGTTCTGGGATTCTATGGTTCCGTAGCTAACACGAGACAGCATTTTATTTTTTTTTTTCTCATTTTGTAATGAATGTTGAACGCAAGGGCAAGAGTGAAACTATGCAACCTATTGTCGCACTTGATGAAAATTAGTCAAATCTCTGTATAGTCTGAAGATCGTAACTAAAATTCATAAATAAATAAATAACTTCCAAGGATCTTTTCAGTGGACAGTCTTTAAGGGAAAAACCAAACTCCCCTTATATTATACTTTGGTTACATGATCAGAAATCAGGTCAGGGAGAGACTGTAAGATAAGGAGAGGGGCCAGTCCCCAGTTTCTCCTTTAACAAATTTCTAACAAAATGGAATGTTTGTTCAAGAAGGGAAATGCAAAACCCAGCTATTTGTGGTTTTATGTTTTTATGTAATATTTCTCTTTATTAATTATTCAAAATTTTCCATTATCTGAGTGATATTGCAGCAAGACTGGAAATCTTTATTTAAATGAAGCTGAACATTGAAACCATTGAACCTTTTCATATCGTCTTTCATAATATATAAAACAAAATCTTTGAATTGTCATGTACAAAATGTATCAATTAATGTACATGAAAGATACACTTTTTATTACATATATAAGAATTATTTTACAATACCTATGAATAACTCTGTTTCTGTTACTTTTCAGAGTCAACACACCTCTTCTGAAAGAAAGTTTATTGCATGAAAGATAATTTTAAACTGGAGTACCTGGGAACACAACTGATTTGGATGTTCTTGTACACTGCAGTTAAAAATCAACACAAGTTAAAAAACAACTAAAAAAAAGATACTCTGAACTGGCAATACGGAGGTGAAGAAACAAAAAATGCACTTCAAATTTCAGTTCTGTCACAGATGCAAATATTTAGCAAATAGTGTGGAATTATGTCACTGTCGGCCTTGTGTTAGAGATAGTAATGAGACGACACACCTGTTTCTTCGTGCAGAATTGCCAGTCTTTATGGCACACAGCTCATTTATATACGGTATTAGAAAGCACCGTGTTTGCATCTAACTGGTTAACAGTCTGCTGAAAATCATTTTGTTGGTTGGTAACACAAGGTGTATGTCTCCATCAAACTTTTTTCTTTCTAGATATGTTTATGTATTTCCTTCATCGATTCTTATGGGATAGAGTTCTTGTTTTTACAGGTGCAAAGGGTTTTCTTACAAGAATAGATTTTTGTGATAACTGATTCTCGTTCTTATGATTCTTTTCTCATGGGAACTTAACAGGCTAGCTTAGCCAGAACAGGATTTTTCTTTTATAAAGTTTTACGTATATGCAACAGAATTAGACCCACAAATGTTACTTTAGGCACCTTATGTTACTAATAACATGAACCTTATTAGCAATTACATTATAATAACAATTATGTTATTAATCCAATCAAAATCTTACAGTTTATGATATTCCTCTTTTTACATATTTTTTATTTGTAAGTAGGGGCAAGCTTGATTATAGTGCAAGACTTCATTCATAACTATGCAAAATATCATAGAGACTGGTGGAGGAAAACTTCTTAGAGTTGCAATTTTAAAACAATTGTATATTGAAAAATCACTCCGCTTATTTCTTATTTTGCAGCTGTCCTATGTGTGTTGTTACTTTATGCAAAATTGGAAACAGTTGGATATTCTGAGATAACTGATGCTAGGCTGCTAGAGATGATAGAAAACTTTATGCACGACTTTTTTGGACACAAGGATACATTTTTTCCAAGATCCTGATACTATTTAAAATATTATTAATTTTTAATGGATGATAGAAAACTTCTGAATTTCTTTAGTGGAAATGTAACCTAAAACAATATTAACAAATATTTCAAAATATCAATGAATATTTTTTTCACCTCTGATAGATATGTTGTTTGAGAAGATGCTTTCATATGTAGTTAACTTCCTTTGTTCAAGCAGTTAATTAGTAGGCAATTTTAAATATTTTAAAGTCACAACGTTAGGCTCATTCTATTTTGAGAGAGTGACCATAGTCTCTTGGGTAACTCAGTCATGCAATATTTTTCTAAACTTTGTTTAACCCACTACTCCGAATGCATTAGCATCTTGTTTTGCAAGTCTAGGTAGACATTGCTAGAGGTTAAGGCCATAAATTTCTTTAAGACAGTTATTTCTAATGAAACACTTTATGTACCAAATCCTTTAAAACATGCTTCGTAAAATAGAGTTTATATTAAAGAATTACTGTTAAATTGTTAAGAAACTTTCTTTGCAAATATTGATTTAATTGCTTTTTGTTTAGGTTTTATGTGCTGACACAGAAAAATTTGTTTCAATATATGACACAATAGAAAGTTTATTAATCAGAAATGTGATACTGTGTTTTTATTATTCTTGCTGTAAATTTTATGAATTATAAATTAAATTTTTATTTTGTATTTTAAGAGATTTTTTGGAACAGAAACTAGTAGAAAATTTTCCTGTAAATTATCTGTTCCTATACAATAAAGCCCATATATGATGATCTAGAGTGCTACATTTAGCATGCTACAAGCAGTAGCATGCAGAGTTAAAACCATCTATCTTAGTGATATGTGCTTTGTAATATGCAATTTCTGTTGTACAGGGACAGATTGTTTACAAAGTTACCACCATTAGTATGCATGGGAATCATATCCAGCCCAAAATTTAATTGTTGGAAGGCAAATAGAAATGATGAAAATATCTCAGCCTGTGCCCTTATTCTTTAGCGTAAATTAGTCCTCTTTAAAATGTTTTAGTTGTTTTATACACAACCTAATACCAATATTTGTATTTGTGAAGAACACTATAAACGCATTAAATGTAATCCTGCAGAATAATACTTTCAACAAAATAATTCATGAAATAGGTGCTAAAAGAAGAAGTTAATTATGTAAAACTTTTAAAGTTCTTATTGGTTTAATTCCAATAAAAGAAATTATAAAAGTCAGGCATGACCAAGATGATTTCCTTCTATGATCAAATAACTGTCTTTTTTGGACAAGAAGACACCAGTGAACATTACTTGCCCTTACCACGTCTTCTAACTCAGTCTCTATTAGCACCCCTGTAATGAAACATAAGGAGTGAAGTACCAGTGTGTGAAGTACAAGAGGCATAAAAAATGGGACAAAGAATGGGCTGAAAAGGTCATTATGAATACTTTAAAGTCTAGCTGACAGATGGTTATGAATACATACCTCTCATACCAGTACATGGACAAATAATTTAAGTCATAGAATCATAGAATAGTTTGGGTTGGAAGGAACCCTAACGATCACCTAGTTTCAATCCCCCTGCCTTGAGAAGGGACACCATTCATTAAACCAGATATCTCAGAGTTCCCTTGCCCCAAACCTGCACTTGAACACTGTCAGGTTGAGACATCCACAGCTTCTCTGGCCAACCCTTTCTAGTGCTTCAGCACCTTCACAGTAAAAAATTTCTTCCTCACATCTAATCTTTACCTACAATCTTTCCATTCGAATCTACTCCTCCTTGTCCTGTAACTGCATCTCCTGACATATTTCCCTTCAGCTATTGGAAGATTATGAGGTCTCCACACAACCTCCTACAGGATGAATAATCCCAGCTTTCTCAGTCTGTGTTCATAGGGAAGGTACTTTTCATGCCCTGGACTTGTTCCAACAGGTAGACATCTTTGTTGTGCTGGGGACTCCCAACCTGCATGCAGTATTCCCAGGTGGGGTCTCACAAAAGCAGAGTAGAGGGGGAAAATCATCTCCCTTGACCTGCTGGTCACACCTCTTTTGATGCAGCCCAGGGCACAGTTGGCTTTTTGGGCTATGAGTGTGCATGGCTGTTCATATTAAGGTTTCTGTAAGACTTCACCTCCAAAACCTTCTCCAAAAGGCTACTCTCAATCACTTCTCCACTCAACTTGTATATGTGCCTGGGATTACTAAATCCCGCGTGTGGGACCTTGCACTTCACTAAGTTGAACTTTTTGAGTTTTGCACAGACCCACCTCTGAATCTTGTCCAGGTTCCTCTGGGTGGCATCCCTTCCCTCTATCATGACCCCACCACACAGCTTGGAGTTGTAGGCAAACTCGTTGAGTGTGCATTCTATCCCACTCTCCATGCCAGCAACAAAGATGGTGAACAGTATCTGCCCCAGTACTGACCCTAGCAGGGTGTTACTCATCACTGGTCTCCATATGGCAACTTTTTGTGTGTGGCCATCCAGTCTCTTCTTTATCCACTGAGTGGTTCATTCACCAAATCCATATTATTCTGATTTAAACACAAGGATGTCATGTGGAATAATGTTGAACACTTTGCTCAAGTCCAGGTAGATGATGCCAGCTTCTTTGCCTCTATGCACCAAAGAATGCTCTGCTCCCATCAAAGACGACCACCAAATTTTTTAGGCATGATTTTCCCTTTATAAAGACATGTTTGTTGTCACCATTCACCTCTTTGTTTTTCATGGGCGTCAGCACAGTTCCCAGGAGAATGTGCTCCATGATCTTTCCCAGCACAGAGTTGAGACTTCCCTATCTGTAGATACCTTGGTGTTCAACATTTTTGAAATGAGGGTTTTATTTCTCTTTTTCCAGTCACAGGGAATTTCATCTGACTGCCAGTTTTTCCAAAAGGATGGATAGTGGCTTAGACAACTTTGCCTGCCAGTTCCCTCAGGACCTTCAGACCTCTTCAGGTCCCTTGGACTCATTTAGGTGCCTTAGTACTATTTATACACCCACTATCCTTCAACATTACTGATTATTTAGGCTGTACTGTTGTCAGCAGCAAGTCTGGCAATTAGGCTGCCATTACACCATGACAAATCCAATGATCATATCTTCATGTAATGAGTATTAAATAGTCACAATATATTCCCAAAAAATTTTGGGATCACATATACTAACTTGAAACAGGTAATTTAGATTATGTATTATGCAAATTTCACCCAGTAATGAGATTTCCTTTATTGTAAATTAGAGAGTAAACCTGATCAATCAAACTATTGGATTTAAAACTAGAGAACAAGATAGGAAAAGAGAAGAGGAAAAAAAGGGAGAAAGGAAAAGCAAGCAAACCAGAAAGGGGAAGGGAGGAGGGGGGATAAGAAAAAGTAAGAAGTCACAGACAGAGAGACAGCCAGAAAGAGAGGCAGGGAGAGACAGAAATAGAAGACAGAAAAAGACAAAAGAGAAAGAAAGGGCTGAAGTGACAAAATGTTACTGATTTAAAACCAACTAGCTATGACAACAGATGCAAGTTTCCAGTAATTTAAAATTGCATTTACGTTCTATGTTTACAGTGTTGTAAACAAAGATAATGTTAATTGAAACAGCTTTGCAAAATTGTTATTGTGGTAAAAAGTTGTTCACTAATCAGTAGTCCTAAGAAGGAGGGAATCTATATCTTCTGATTTTCTTTTCTTTTAGAGACAGTCATTTCAGCACCATAACCTGTAGCTTCTGTTAACAGCCGTCATCTGTACATTATTGCCATGGGGACCATCACAGTTAGATGAGCAATAAATGTGAAAAAGGAGAGGGAATGTATGGAAATTAGAGCAGCTTTACAAGTCACTGTATGAGGGATCATTAAAAAGCACTGAAATTCTAGATTTTCTTTTGGATTTTCTTACATGGTTTTCTTCAATTTGTGAAGTACTTTCTTTTCATTGAAATTCTGCTAAAATGTAAAATTTTGTTCATGGCATAATTTCTATATGGACTGAATTACAGTTCAGTTACAACTGTTCCTTACACCAGCTTGGAACATCAAACTCAAGTGAAAGTTGGTCCAGTTACAAGTGTTATGAAATCTGATACATTCATGGTCATTCTGCCCATCCTGTGAAGAGTGTAGGCTGTTATATGGTTGGGTTCATTTCTTTGTTAGTTTGTTAATTTATTTTTATTTTTGTCATATTATTCTCTTCTTTTCCTAAGGCAGCATTGTAGGTAAATCAGCAGAAAGGCTGTTTCCTATCCTACTGCTATAAGTAAGACTACCACAGCTAGGACACAAAGAATAACACCTAATTTTCTGAAGGAATCCAGAATATCTCCACCCCGAAATTTATAGTGTTCTTGGTATGAACAAAAGTTCTGAACATAAAGAGCAGTCCTTAATACCTTTTGGATTCGGTATGTAGCACATTCTTTAGTGATTCTATAACAATTCTCTTCTAGTTTCTCTCCACTGCTCCCATACCAGCAGAGGAATTTCTATCATCTCTTCCTGGGAGTTGTCCTTGGCCAAACACAACTACTAAGACTGAGTATATTATCACATAAACCAGCATCAGTACTCTACTGTTTTGCTCTTCTTTCTTTTATTAATTTCTATGTTAAGGTCCATTTTTCCAAAGTGTCTGCTATCCTGATAACATCTCCCAAGTTCCTCTAGTACAGCCTTACAATAATGAGCCTCTTGTGTCTCTATTTGATGATTTACATTCTTTATCATGATGAAGGCTTATCCCATTTCCACTCCTTTTTCCATCATCAGTTGGAGTCTAGGGTACCATACCGTGTCATCTGGAAAGAAATCTGTATTGCTGTATTCAGTTCATCCCACAGCAGTCGGCCTTCAACATAATTATGCTCCCAGTGTATGAACTCACAAAATTAAATTGCCTGAAAAATGGCAAATAGTTTTCACATCTGCATTTTCTTTCACAATCCTAATTTGAGAACATTATTGCAAGCTTAACTTCACATGTATTTCTGGTTCCATATTTTATCCCTTGGAGAAGTTAATAGGCATTATTCTGTGCTTGGCTGTGTGAAAACCTCTAAAAAGCTTTCTACTAATATACTAGTTATTTCAACTACATGCTTTTTAGATTTTATGAATTCCTGGCTTTTTAATTTTTGTTAGTCAATTTTCTTATTCTTTCTGTACATGTCAAATTTTGCTAGTTGATTAAAAATTAAAATGATTTCTGGCTTTAGTCCTTCCAATGTTGTTAAAAGAAACTTTCCCAACATTATAATTTTTAAATTTATTTTTCTAATTTTAAATTCTTATTTCACAAAGCCTCTCATTCTTACTAGTGAATTTAAGTAAAATATGAAAAAATATATAATAAAACATTTTCCCTATACAGTTTTCTATGTCCTCCTTAGTATAATTTATAAGTCATCAATGAGAAGCTTCAGATAGTGATCACCTAGATAAACACAAATTTGAAAGGAGGTAAAACTATAAGACACTAATGTGACAAACAATAATCAGTAATAGGGAGTTATAGCAAGTATTGGCTGTATTACAGGACCAGTGACAAGCTAATAATCAAATTTATGCTTTTATTTTTTTTTATGCATAGGTGTAATCTGTATCAGGAAGAACAAATCTCCAATTATGTACTCTTTGCGATTATTTAAAATATTTCTATGACATCCTTCTAATATGATTTCTTATTTAAAGCCTGGAAAATTTATTGTTATGTTGCATTTTTCCCTTCCATTCTCTCCATTATACCATCTCAGCAGATTTCTTTCAAAATTCTTGTAGTCAAATCCTGTATAATTTTGATATGTCTGTGCCCACAATGTTATTTTCTTTATTCCTCTTTGATGGCATGCCTGGAAAGTTACTCAAGCAAGTTTACAGAACTCATACTCATTACTTTTCTATCACTTTAATTGTTTCATTCACTCAGAATATGACTATTTCAGCCCTACAAGGTGTTATTTCTGGAAATCTTATTATATGCAATTGCTAGAAAAACTTGGTGTGTGTGTTTCTTCTGAGCAGCCTCTGGTGGAAAGGCTTTTTTTCTGTTCAAATAAAATAATGATGGTCTAGTTCCGTTTCTGAACTTTTATTTCTTTATTCTGGAAATCATGTTCAAACAATTGCAAATAAACCATTATTAATTAACTAACTATTCATAACTAATCAGCTCTAGTGTCTTCACTGCTGAGTAACTGAAGGTATGTGAACTTCTAGATTTTCCAATGTTACTGGAATAATTCCTCCTAAAATACTGACATGTATGTACTAGTAAAAACTTAATGGTGACTGTTAAACTGGTTAATTTTGCTGCAAAAGTTGCTGAAGAGCTTATGTGATGACTAGGCTACTTTGTCCACTCTAGTCAAATATAATAATTTACTAGACTGGACTGGACTAGACTAGACTAGAAAGATGAATAGAATAGAATAGAATAGAATAGAATAGAATAGAATAGAATAGAATAGAATAGAATAGAATAGAATAGAATAGAATAGAATAGAATAGAATAGAATAGAATAGAATAGAATAGAATAGAACAGAAAGTTCTAGGTCAGTTTGGACAGAGCTTTGAGCAATCTGGTCTATAAAAGGATTAAAGATGTCTCTTTTCATGGCAGGGGGGTTGTGCTAGATGATCTATAAAGGCCCCGTCTGACCCAAACCATTATTGGATTTTATTATTAAGGACTTTCACTTTATGTGAAAACCTGTGCAAATAAGAAATTATGACAACTACCCCTTTCTTAAGTAGAAATATTGTATATTTCTAGTTCTATCCAATGTTTAATACATCTTCAGAATAACTTGTCATATTAATTTCTCTTTGCTGTCTTCAGCTACTGAATTTTTCGTCATACTGAAGGGTTCTGGCCAGGTCTTTGCAAGCATCAGTGATAACAATCTAGAATGACAGTTGGAAGAGAACTGATCTACCTGTGTTCTGTAATAATGTATTGACACTTGTGAGGTGACTAAAATGTGGGCTGCACTAACTATTGGCCCAATTTTTCAAAATAAACTGTAAGAATGCAACAAACATTTGAAAGAAAAAGGAAACCTTGAAGTTAAGGGAGCTAATGTTCTGAGTTCTCTATATTGTGATGTTATTATTGAAGGAGCTAAAGAAAATGGTTTGTTTACTGAAGAGAGCCTAGTGGTAAATGTAAGGTGTAAGTAATAAAGACTTACTGCATTACTTAAAGGGCAGATGATGCAGACACAAACAGAATGAATGACACATAGAACAACTTCAAAGAGGAAAAAATGTGTTCTCTTAGGCAGCACTAAAACACAGAGCCTGTAAGGTTACTTGAGTCAAAGTTTTAAAGAAACATCCAACAACCTGCCCGGAAAGTTCAAGCAAGTCAAACTTCTCGCACAGCAAAAAGACAGAAATCATAGTGTGTCAAAAATATGTTGTCATGTGGGGTCAAGGGATTAAAGAGCAAAAATACCAGTGGAGAAATTTACAATGGAGAA
Organism: Sturnus vulgaris; assembly: GCF_052056855.1. Lineage (NCBI taxonomy): Eukaryota > Metazoa > Chordata > Aves > Passeriformes > Sturnidae > Sturnus > Sturnus vulgaris. The sequence continues at coordinate 41,501,329 of NC_142283.1, forward strand.
GAAATCAGCATTGCGCAAGAGTTTGAAAACTTGCAATTGAATAACTGAATTTCAAGTATATTAGTACAGGCATGGCAAGATTTACCTAGAAACCAGATTTTATGAGTAAGGGAAAAATTGCACACTTTTTTCTTTTATTATGGCTTATTTTGTTTTCTGCTGCTTAATTTATGGATTAATTTTATTAGATTTTGTGGAATTACAGGTTCTTCTTTGGTGGATCTACACCTTATCTCTACCAAAAAAAATTTATCTAGCTGCTAACATAGTTTACAGACCCATATTTATAAATGTCTCTATACATATGCCTAGATAAATTCATACTTGTGTATCCAATTAAAGCAAAGGAGGGTGAAGTAGAAGATGCAACAGCAATCAAATGCCATTTGAACAACCATAAGAAAAAGGCTATCAAGATTGAATTCTATATGGAAAGGAAGAATGAATAAAAGGTTCTGGATTCTGTATTTCTCTTTCAGTACTCCATAAAATAAGATTAATTTTAGAAAACTTAATATAGATTCATCATCTTAAATACTATAACCTACAAAATGCTTCAGTTAAAAAAAATCAGTACTTAATTTCTAATCAGACTGGATATTAGAAAAAGCATTTCAACAAGTCAAGATGACACCATTCCATTTACCCAAGGCCAGACAGTAAGAAGGCTGAAGATAGGTTCCCAGAAGCCACATGCAAACAAAGCACACTTTATGCTACATGTATATATATGCGTATATATGCTGGCTGCATAGATCACAGACAGATGCACACAGAACACTCACAGCAGCATACAGCTTCAGACAGCAACAGTCCCAACCAGCTCCTCCTTCTGACTGAGCAAGATGAGGTCCCATAAGTGATAATGCACACATTCGAATATATTATTCGAATATAAGTGTATATTCCAACAGCCTGGTTCAGACCCACAGCCTGCCCAGCAAGTACATTTACAATCCTCAAGGCAATAGCCTTACTGCAGCTTCTGATGTAGACCACTGTGAACACACACACACGCACACACACACACAGGCACAGAGTTGAGTAAATAAGTAACTATAAAGTTACTATCCATCACAATTAAAATTATCTTATTTAGTAGAATACAGGAAATTTACAAATTTCTAGTAAACAAAAAATCTCATTTTGTTAGCCTGAGCCCTACATCACAATTTTAAAAGGATAAAGAGTGAGGAGTAAAGTGGGAGTGGCACCCATAGAAAAAAGCAATAACAAACTGACACTATTTTCACTTAAGCAATAAGTCTGTTAATTAGTGCCCTTGGTTTTCTTCCAACTAAAATCAATAGCCAAGACTACATTCATTTCTATTGCCCTACACTAAGAATACACAAAATAATCTTCTTCTGTTAACAATTTTATTCAGATAGTTGGTAGAATTTGACAGTTTTGTAAATCTGTGACATTTTGCTATTTCCAGATTAAGAAAATTACAAAGCTGTTTTAGTATGCAAATTTGTATTACTTGTTGATGATAAAAATGCAATTTTAAAGGAATATATTATCATTTAGACATTAGCATTAGGGTTTTTTAATATAAAATAAAAATAAATATGGAATATTTATATAAATTTGCACTTTTTCAAAATGATGGGCTTAAAATGTAAGTAGTAAGCATGGTAAAATGTACTGTCTTGGTTTAGTTTGAATTTCCTGGCCAGCACACTGATAAATGTAATAGTTTAGGTTTGCCAATTTTAATATACTCATTTTTTGTTGTGAGATAGAATTAGGAGCAAAAGCAAGACAGGCTTAAAACTTGAAAGGTTATAAAAAAACTTTATTAATAACACAAAGAAAATAATAAATTCAGAATAAGATCTCCAGACCACACCCCCTCCCACACTTTTTTAACAACAACATACAAAAACACTTCAGTCAGTTTCCAACTTAAATAGTCCTTTCCAGTTCACTTCAGGGAGAGGAGTTTCCTCTAGTCAGGCCATCGGGACTTTTCCACAAGAAGGAAAAAATCAGTTCTCTCGTGGCTTCACTTTCCAATTTTTCTTCCCATCTTCGCAGCTTTCCCAAAGCTGTGCTTATGGGCCATGTTAAAACTTACGGGGTATTTACTTTTAAGAATGACCTGTTCAAAAGCAAAAGTTCTCTTCATCTCTCTTTCTCTCTGGTCATGCTTCATCTCCAGAAACAGAGATTCCCTTACTTTTTGGGGGGGCAAAGGGCTCTCAACACAGGTGCTTTTGGTCCATGATCTATCAAATGGAACACTTCAATCCCCCATGTCTTTTTCTATGGTTTATAGGAATTTTAATGTAGTACAGTCCATTCATATAGCTTATAAAAGGATTTTCAGCCTAAATTCATGGCATCTCCTCATTCTTGTATCTGGAACTTGACTCTTGCTTCACTGACTTTAGTGTATCCTCTCTGGGTTTTTTTCTCTTTTATTCAAGTGAGGATTGAAGGTCTTATCTGACTATTGGAAAGGTTAAAATCTCCCATGGACAATTCAGGGGCTGAGCCAGGCCATGCTGGAGCTGTGTCAGGATCTGAAGACATTCAGGCCACACTGGGAGGGTGGGGATGGGGCACGGCTAAGCTTTCAATCAGCCCTCCTGGAGTTCAGCTGCAGCACCCACTGCCCCCTCCTCCCTGCAGGGCCATGCCAGCTCCCCAGACACGGGCCTGGCCCTGCCCATGGCCACCTCTCCTCCCTGCAGGGCCATGCCAGCTCCCCAGACACGGGCCTGGCCCTGCCCATGGCCACCTCTCCTCCCTGCAGGGCCATGCCAGCTCCCCCGACAGGGGCCTGGCCCTGCCCATGGCCTCCTCACCTCCCTGCCGGGCCATGGCAGCTCCCCAGACAGGGGATCCCAGCCCTGCCCATGGCCTCCTCTCCTCCCTGCAGGGCCATGCCAGCTCCCCAGACAGGGGATCCCAGCCCTGCCCATGGCCTCCTCTCCTCCCTGCCGGGCCATGCCAGCTCCCCAGACAGGGGGCCCATCCGCCTCCCCCAGGCCACATGGGCGGCTGGGCGGGCTTGGCCACCCCACAGCTGCTCCGAGCCAGCGGCAGGGCCCTGCCAAGCCGCAGCCTGCCGGGGGCTAGGATGTGGGAACGGGCCTCTCCTGCCCCGGCCATTGGGGCCTCTGGTTGAAAATGGGGCCCTGCAGCCTCTCGAGCCCATCCCTGCCTAGCCTGGGAGAGGGCCATGGCCAGGTTGATGAGGCAAGAAATAAAAGAGAGCTTTCTTCCCATTAACTTGCATCAAAATGTGATTCACTGAGTGAATTAACTTCTCTGACTGATTTCTCAGGCTGTCAACAACTAAACCAGCCTCTAATTGGTCCCATCAACTGACAGAGGAAGTTTTCTCATAGAGAAAAACTTCTGTGCTGTCCCCCAGGTGCCTTCAAAGCATAACCAGCACATGTACATACACAGAGTGTGATGTAGATAACCTGAGGAAATTTCCACATGACTGTTTACCAGAACTAGAAAAAGCAAAAAATTAATAATCTCCAATTAATTTCTTTTTTAAAGGAATTTCTTTCCATGGCTAGTCTATGTTTCCCTCTATAACAAAGGACATGCAGAACAAATCAGTGGCTGGTTCATGAGGTCATAATTTTCAGGATGTGTTTGTGAACTAATTACAAGTTGATTTAGAGATGAAAATACCTTTTCTTCCTTATAAAAACATGTAAGTTTAGTTACTATTTAACAAAGATAAGAGTGTATATTTTTTTCCTGTATCTGACTTTCAGAAGACAATAACTTCTCAAGTTGTTCTCAGAAATACCTCCATGATTTCAAATTGAACTGAAATAATTAATCAATAAAGTAAAGAATTTACAGTGTAATTATGCAGGAATTTTTTTTCATCAGCATTACTGAAAAAGTCACCTCATATTTTACAGGTCAAAGTACAGACATCCTGAAACATGAAGTTCAAGCTAATATTTCATATGGTACCCTCACACGTAAAACCAGGATATTTCCAGATAGTTGTAGCAGAGGTGTGTTTTTTCTCAGAAGTCGTGTGAAAGAGAATCATGGGGAATGGTTTGTTGATTTAGTTTTTTTCCCCCTTCCCATAACCAGAGGTCAAAAACTTTGTGTGGGCAGAGTAATCCCTCTAGAGAACAAAGAGGCACATACAAATACAGCTTTTAACTTGGTAAATGCTCACTGCTTCTGCTGGTTCTGTTGTAGAGCTTTAAATGGCCTGATCATTATTTTAATCAGCTACACTGAACTCCAAAATATGTACTCATACTGGTGATGTTACCCATATGAAAAGCTTGAAATAATTCAGTGGGATTAATATTATAGTCATTACCAGAAATACCTACTTTTTAATCTAAAAAACTGAAATGATTGGTTATTTTAAAATATATATCCCCCGTTTTTTCTTTCTCACATTAAACAGAGAGTATTCTCTTCCTTAACTGTGCTTTTAACCAGAAAGAATAAGACTATGGTATAGATTTTTCTTTGAAAAATATCTATTTTTTTCTAATTGCAGGTATTAAACCCCTAAATCCAAAACTAATGTATGTTGGTTGGTCAAAGATTTGATCTGCAAGGAAAATACTGTAGGAAAGTGTGGAGACCTTGAAAGGCACCCCAAACCTATGTCCCAATCCCACCCTTGTGACACCCCCATGTCCCCTTGGTCTCTGATACTTCTTTCCCTGCCCTGCTCATCCCATGTACCTAACCCAGAGCCCCAGACCATTGCCTTTGCCTTTGCTACTAAACTCTGGGACTGTGCACACGCATGGCTGAAATAAACATCTCTGTGAAACCCCTGCAAAGGCCATTCCTGCTTCTTCACCTGCTTTGCCTCAACAACGACCCTGACAACAATAGGAAAGCTGTCTGCAAAGTCAGTGTTCCTTTTCATGTTCATCTTCCAGTAGTGATCATCATGGTAAGATTTTACCAATATTGTTTGACATGTTGAGATCATAACTGAAAAAGGATACTTTGGCCTGATATTAGTCTTAACTGCAGTCCTTGTATGCAAAAAGTTAAATAATCAGTAGAAATTAACCAGTGTAAGATGGAAGCAGACATATATGTCAAGCAGTTGTTCACACACACACACAAATGTACACAGAGCCACAAAAAAAACGCAAAACCTTTTGTGTTCAAGAGAAAAAATGAAAGAATGTCACTTTGTTGGCAGATAGACTTTTGAAGACTTGTATTTTAAACAGCTTTCCATCATTGTGTTTATTTAAAGAAATGTGAAAATACAACAGCAGAAAATTCTTGTGTGGGCATTGAGCCTTTGACAGAATACAAATTAAGAGAGAAAAGTTAATATTTTTTGTCATTTACCGTAGTAAATATTACGAATATTTCCATTGTCTAGAAAGCTCCAGGTCTTGCATCATCCCATGAAATAGGTGAAAACTATGTCTTGAATTATAGCTCTTTAAATTTTGGTGCGCCTTTCAATGAAGTTGCTATGTAGAGGAAAAAAATAAGGAAAAGGAAAAGGAGAAGTGTCTTAGCTTTATTTATTTTTTTTTAAAGATGTCTTGGTTTAATTTTGTTTTTCTGGTTAATGCACTAAATAATGTCATGGTTTTGATTTGCCAATTTTAATATACTTATTTTCTATTGTGAGACAGAACTAGGAGCAGAAGCAAGGCAGGCTTAAAACTTAAAAGGGTACAAAAAGAAATTCATTAACTATACAAAGAAGGGGAAAAAAAACCAAATTCAGAATAAGATTTTCAGACCACTCCTTTCTTCCCTCTTCTAACCATCATAACAGCAAAACAAACATACAAAAAAAATTTACTTCAGTCAATTCTTAACTTAAATAGTCCTTTTTTCAGTTTACTTCCGAGAGAGAAGCTTCCTTTTGTCAGGCCATGGGGATTTTTTCAACAAGAAGGAAGAAAACAGTCTTCATGGTTTTATTTTTACGATTTGCATTTGCCCGGGAACTTGCAATTGTGGCACTCTTTTTAACTCGACAACCTTTCCAAAGCTGTGGGATGTGGCTTATGTCAGACTTAGGGGTATTACTTTTAAGAATGAAATATTCTAAAGCAAAGGTTCTCTTCATCTCTTTTCTCTCTGTTCATGCTTCATCCTCAGAAAACTGAGATCCCCTTCTTTTCTCGGGGCAAAAGATTTTCAACACAGGTGCTTTCTGGTCAAAAGATTTATCAAATGGAACATCTCCAACTCCCCATGTCTTTCTCCATGGTTTATCGGAATATTCAATACATCAGTTCATCTTTACAATCTTACAAAAGGACTTTTCAGCCATCTTTACAGTATTTATTCATTCTCCTTCCATCTAAAGAAACTTAGACTTAGCTCTTGCTTCACTGACTTCAGAATATTTCCATATTCCCTTTCACTCCGGGGAGGATTGGAAGGTCTGCAAGTTTTATCTGAGCATTGAAAGAGTTAAGATTTTGCACAGGGAAAAGGAAAAAAGCCAAGGCTACAATGCTGGAGCTTTGCCAGCATCTCAGAAACCCGGCAAGCTGGAAAAGGAGGGGTGGGGAGGGGAAACGGCTGGGATTTTAAATCAGCCTGAGTCTCCCTGGCCCAGCCCATGGCCACCTCTCCTCCCTGCCGGGCCATGCCATGCCATGCCATGCCATGCCATGCCATGCCATGCCATGCAGGAAGGGAGGGAGGGAGGGAGGGAGGGAGGGAGGGAGGGAGGGAGGAAGGAAGGAAGGAAGGAAGGAAGGAAGGAAGGAAGGAAGGAAGGAAGGAAGGAAGGAAGGAAGGAAGGAAGGAAGGAAGGAAGGAAGGAAGGAAGGAAGGAAGGAAGGAAGGAAGGAAGGAAGGAAGGAAGGAAGGAAGGAAGGAAGGAAAGGTCTTTCAAAAAAAAAAAATGCTTCTCATTCTTATAGGATCAGCTATGTGATAATTTTAAAATATTGCAGAATATGCAGTGGGATGGAAGGAGAAAATGTGAATTGTTATGCCTTGAAAGTATATCATACCAAGCATATTCTTTCAAATATAAGAAGAGGGCAAAAACTACTGGAAAGAAGCAAGCAAATTTACTGGACCATGTGAAAACATATGTAGCAATACCAGAAGGTCTCATTGAAATAGTTTTGTATAAATATTTTTGTTTTAAATGGTTCCAGCTCTGAATTATGTTCCTATCACTATTAGCTAAGCTCCATAAGGTCTAAATAGCCTTTTGTTCTAGCTGGGAAAACAGTCTAATAGTTTCCCATTTGATATGTGTAGTCCTGAGCTAGCAACTATGTGGCAACTTGGCTGTAAGGTCCACAGAGATTTTCAGGACAAAATCCCATTTGAAATCAAAGGGTTCAGATATCAGATCATCCTGACTTTCCCATTAATTCTTTTTATTGTTAAGTTAATATCTTGATCATTAATAAGCCAACAGAAAAGAAATCTTCATAGCAGGAAATAGGAAGGACAATGAAGTGCCCTCAAACTATTATAGAGTTTAAGATTCAATTTCAAATCCCAAATCAACCTTATGATTCTTACTTGTTACAGATTTTGTCCTTTACTTTGAATCATAAATGCATATAGTTCTGATAAGGCTGTATTTTCTCAGCCTTAATTAAAGTGAATCATAAAGTCTGTGAAATTAGATTATTTTAAGGGAATCAAAGTAAATGGTCCACCTGCTTTTTTGAAATTTATAGATGAAACTTATTTTTTCAATGTTTTAAGTTATAAAGCACAGAAGGTGAATGGTGCCTCAGCTCTTGAAAGCTCTTTAAAGAATTAAAGTCATTAGCCAGAGTTGAAACTTCTATAAAGGTTTCTATATCCATGCCAAACAGAGCTGGAGAAGCCTTAAGCTGTCAGATTTCATACTTATGCTTATTTAATTGACACATTCATTTAACATTAATTAATTTAACTGATAACTATCTATTTAGAAGTCATATGGGGCCAATTCTCCTCCAGGTTACATTGCTTTGAATTTGAGTAGTGGCATTCAAATTAAACGGCTTAGTCACATTAGTGATTTTTTTTTTATATGAAGAATTCTTTCCAATTTTCTTTTTAAAACACAATATATAGATATGTTTGTCCTTTAGTGATTCTATGGTAATTTGACTTCAGGGCAGGGAAAGGTTATGCAGCAATCTCGTTGAGTGCCATCACCTGGCAGGTACAGGACAGCCAGGCAATCAGGCACAGCCAGAATGGATTTGTGAAGGCAGGTCCTTCTTGAGCAACCTGATCTCCCTCTGTGACCAGGTGTCTAAGAAGGCCAATAGCATCCTTGCTTGCATCAGGCATAGTGTGGCCAGAAGGATTAGAAAAGAGATCATCCCTCTGGACTTGGTGCAGGTGAAGCTGCATCTTGAATCCAGTGTTCACTTTTGGAGTCCTCATGGCATGAATGACATTTTGGTGCTGGAGCTTATGCAGAGCAGGACAAGAGAGCTGGTGAAGGGTTTGGAGCACAAGTTTGATGTGAAGCAGCTGAGGGAGCTGGGAAAAGGAGGCTCTGGGTAGATCTTATTGGTCTCCACAGCTACCTGAGCTGAGGGTGTACTCAGGGAGGGTTTGGCCTCTTCTCCTAAGAAACAAGTGACAGAAAGAAAAGAAATTGCCTCAGATTGCTTCAGAAGAGATTTAGATTGGATATTAGGAAGAATTTCAAGCACTGGAACATGCTGCCCAGGGAAGGTGAACCCTTAAAAGGAGCAAAACCACAGTACAAAAAAAACCCCAAATAGACTAAATACATGTCTGTAAGGAGAGAGTTAATTCCATTGGCAGCATATGCCTTAAACACTCATTTGGGGGGGAAACTGGCATAAGACACCATGAGTGCCTATGTATAAGCTGCAAAAATGAACAAGTTTCAGTTCTGGCCTTGTGGAGGTAGGATGAAGCCTGATAATTTTTGAAGCAACCACTCCATTGTGGTGTATTATATAATGGTGGCATAACTGCACTAGTGCAAGAAGTGGGGTTACAAATAGGACACTTCATTTTGGGGTGTCCTGGGAAGCCCAAAATTTTATTATATTATATTCCATATTATATTATATTCCATTATTATATTATATTCCATATCTCTCTGTGTCTCTTTAACATCCAATTGTGTGGCCAGAAATGGCCAGAATGAAAAATCATACAGCTGTGGGGTATCCAGGGGTCCTTTTAAAGAGCAGAGAAAGGCAGAGTTCTCTTGCCTTTCTCTTGCTTTTTGGCTTTACATGTAACTCTAGCAACTCTAGAAGTTGCATTTTGCAAGGGAAACCTGTTTCAGAGTGAAATTTGCAACTCTTGTTGGTAGTGCAAAGTCAGAGCAGGCGTAGGGTATAGAACCACCACTCGTTGGTGCTTGAGACTCTCATTCTTTTTCTTCCCCACATTGGAACAGAGAGCCAAGGCAGCAGCACCAACACCAGTGGAGTCCTGCAGGTGTCAGGAGGTAGCAAGTGGCAGCACTGAACCACATGCCAGCAATTTCAATCTGTCAGAAACTGAGTAAGTGTGATGTCTTGAAAGAGCGTGTGTGTGTGTGTGTGTAAAATTCCAGAATTCTAGAAACAAGTGACAAAATCAGAGGAAATGGCCTCAAGTTGCCTCAGAGGAGGTTTAGATTTGATTTTAGGTAGAATTTCTTCTGATTTTACATGCTTACATTAACTCATTACTAAGATCACAAAGGTAGACAGGCAATTCAAGAACAATATACCAAAATTTCATCTAAGTATCTTAACAGCACATGCAAATATCATGCTTAGAAATACAGCATCTCAAAACCTTTTAAGATGAGGAAAGTTGTTACAAAGGTAGACTATATGAATCACATTTAACTAGTGAAATTGTATTTTTATAGTGGCAAAAAAATCCATTTTCTACTCTATAACGGAATTAAATATATAAAATTTAATGCGACAGCAATCATAAGTTGATACTCCTCATTTTATAACTTGGACAGGTATAATTGTGTAAGGAAAATCCCCTATGTAAAGGAAAAAATACGCTCATACTCTTTTTCCTTTTTTTTTTTTTTTAATATGGTTATTTTATTAATTGCATAGCATAATCAAGTCCTAAATAAAATACTTCATGATGCAATATTCTGTACAAGCCACTTGCCTTCCTTATATTGGATTTTATAATGCTTTTGACTAAAGTGTGTCACTTTTTTTCTGAGAACAGGTTACCTAAAAACAAATCACTTCTTTCATACCAAAGCAATCACTTTTCTTTTCCCTCTGTGAAATTTTGTTGCCTGCAGACTTTCTTTAGAAGATCACAGAATTAACAGAGCCATTACCCATAAGTTAAAGCTCTGCCATGGCTGCCCATGTAAAATCAAGCCAAAATTAGCAAAGGACCGATGACTTATTTGTACTCAGCTATTTGTCTGGCAAGTGAAATATGATGAGTACTGGTGTCTGGGGAAAGAGTTGGTTTTTTTCCATGAAACTTAGTTTTTGGCTGTCTAACACGCAGTGAAGATTGTTCCATCTGTGTTCTTATCAACGGTTGGGCTGTTCTTATCAACAGCTAGGGCAAAGGGTGGAAGCAAAAGCATTAAATTCTGCCATGACTAGAAAATGCTGATTGAAGGAAGCCTTGATAGGCTCAGTAGAGTAATGTAAGGCAGACAAAGAAGTAGGATACGAGAAGTGAAGATACAGACAAAAAAAACAGCTCACCAGCAGCTGATATCATATAATTGCTTCCTGCTTTTCCATTACCTCATGCATCAGAGATCTGGCCGTAGATCTTAGTTTAAAAATCTTAACACTGACAGTATAACAATGGGTATCAAAATTATATGTTCAAAAGTGAGTAATAAGGGTTTGTTTCTTGTACTTTTCAGTTTTCAAATGAATGATCAGGTTGCTCTACTTACTGCAACATAGAGTAATACCCTACATGCTATTAAATCAAATATATGAATGCCCATACAACAGAGGTCATATGAGAAACTGGGCAAGTCACCATCAGAGCTACACCATAATATTTGGCCTGTGGGTTTTTTTTACTTAATAGTTAACACAGAGACACCTTAGTGGTTCAATATATCAACACCACAGTAAACTGCCACAGTGGTGAAAGTGCTAGGAGTTAACAGCTACAGATGAAGCATATTTGCAGCTGAGCTTTCAACAGATCAAGTAACTTCAACACTCCGCACACTGCTGAATGCTCACTGAGAATTTTCAGAATTAATAGGAATTTTGTAATTCTTTCAGATGCTTAATGGCTAAAGTAAAACAGTCCAGAAAACTATTTTTAGAGCATCAATTTCCAAACCCACACATTATTAAATTTAACAAATGCAATAGCAAACACTAGGCTGTATGAGGATTTATCTCAAGGAACAAAATAAAGTGCACCCCTGTCCAGACTGTCTCGTTCATACACCTTGACACTCGTAAAGAGCTTTCCAAAGGCATAAAGGCATTCTGAGCAGACTACTTTCATCATTCTTCTATGTCAATCTTACTCTGTCTTTACAGCTTAGTGAAAAATGTTTCTGCAAGATAAATTTGATCCAGAAAATTATACTGCTTACAAAGAGAAGTCTGGGAACTCTATTTGTGTTACTTGAAATTCTAGTTCAGGCTTTTACAGCTTCATTTGAAAGTGCTTAATCTATTCAATAAAAGAAGTCTAGGAGGCCTCCTGTATCTCTCTGATATGTGGCCATGACAACAGCTGACACAAGCATCAGTTGATAAACATGAGATGGATTATGTGAATGCTGCTTGAGATTAAAAATAAATACTTTCAGTATATATGACTGAAACAGCAGTCATACTGCCCCTACTCTGTCTACTCTGTCACTTGCAGTAGAGAATCAGAGTGACCACAGGACACATAGCAGTGATTTTACTGGGGCTGTGCAAGCTTCCAATTTACCTGGCAACCATCACTGCTCTCTCTCAAGACAGATAGATTTTCAAGCTCACAAAATAACAACCTTATGTTTCATTGTAATGACATTAATGGCCAATCTATCATTAATAACTTGGCATTTTAGAAAGATATACTGATTTCTGGTTTTATTAATTAAGATAAATAATAATGTCTTTCAACATTCCCCTAAAAACAGTGAAGTCATTTGTTGTGGTTTAACACCAGTCAACAACCAAAGCCACTTGCTCAGTTCCCCATCAGTGAGATTGTGGAGAAAATTGGAAGGTTGGCAGTTGGAAAACTGGTGTGTTGAGACAAAATTTAATAGGGAAAACAAAAGTCACACATGCAAGCAAAGCAAACCCCAAGGAATTAATCCACTGCTTCCCATGGATAGGCAGATATTCGGCCACCTCCAGGAGAGCAAGGCTCCATCATGTGTAGTGTTACTTGGGGAGGTGTTTCTCCTTTCCTTCTTTTGATGTCATATAGTGTGCGATATTCCTTTGGTCTCTTTGGGTCACCTATCCCAGATATGTGCATTTCCCTCCCAGAACGAATAGCAGAAAAGGCCTTGGCAGTGTGAGAGCTCAGCAATAACGAAAACATCTCTGTATTATCAACCCTGTGTTCAATATAAATTCAAAATACAGCCTCTCACCAGCCATTGCGAAAAAAATTAACTCCACGCTAGCCAAACCCAGCACACCATTAAAGAAGGCTCAGCAAATCCATCTCTTTCCTTCTGAAAGGAGTACATCTGTTCCAAGCTGCCTGCCTTCCCAGGTGGTTCAGGCTGAAAGCAATGATCAGTGTGACAGCACTTTTGTGTTCATGATAAATTTACTCACTTACAGCCATGGACTGAAAACTTATGGACAGAGGGGACAAATCTTATAAGGGATGAGGGACTGGGGCTGTTTATGCTGTAGAAAGGGAGGCTTAGGTGAGACCTTATCACTTGCTGCACAAACTGCACAAAAGGAAGTTTAAGTGAGGTGGATTCCCAACCTTTTCTCTGTGTAAAAATGACAGGACAAGAGCAAATGGCCTCAATTTGCACCAATGGAGGTTTAGATTAGGCAAACACTTTTCATTAAAAGGATGGTAAAGCACTGGAACAGACTTTCCAGAGCAATAGTGATGTCCCTGGAAGTATTCAAAATACATGTGACTATGGCTTGAGTATATGGTTCAATGGTGGCAGTGTTAGCTTAACCATTGAACCTGGTGGTCTTAAAGGTATTTCCCAATTTTAAAGGTTGTATGATTTTATTATTTCTGGTACTTTTATGGATCCAACTTTGTAAAAACAAATGCCACTTCCCCAGAACATGCAAGTACCATTCACAGTGAAGTAAAGTTACCTTCTCACCGTGACATTTAAACTGTTACAACACAAGGATTTATGCCAGGATGTGAGTGTGATTTTCTATGTGTGTAGATAGGCAGTGAATCAATTTTTCATTTGTTTAGCTCAGTGATTAACAATAAACATAAATTTAAATGGAGTAATGTCAAAGACTGTTGACTTGTATAATATGAGATAAACTGAGATGCCATACCTCTAAAATTTTAAACATTTTTTAAAACTTATTCCAAATAAATTTAATATTTTGTTTGTTTGTTTGTTTGTAACTTACCTGTCTGTAGTAAAAAATGGTTATTTTTTATCTTTTCTTGATGGAGAAGATTTGCACATCATAAAAAATATTTATATTAATAAAGCACAAGGTGATTTATAATTTGAAAATGTCAAGTCTTAAAAAAAATATTTTGTCCCAGAATAAGAACTACAGAAGTAGTCAGTAGCAGATCTTACTTCCTCTCTCACATGTGAGAAAATAAAAATGCAGAATTTATGTTAAGTATGCCCCAGTGTATTTTTAAATTAAAGAGCAACCATTTAGATAAATCATATTCCTCTCAATATGAAGCACATTAAAGAAAGAAGAGCCTAGTCACATACATAGAAACCTCCCTTTGGCATCAGGTATAAAAAGGATATAATAAGTTTAGAGAGCATCCAAAGGAAGTCTGTGAAGATGGTGAACGATAGAGGGGAAGCTATTCACCAGGTGATTGAGGTCACTTGGCTTCCTTAAGCTGGAGAAGAGGAGACTGAGGACAGACCTCATTGCAGCTACAACTTCCTCATGAGGGGAAGAGCAGGGGCAGGCACTGATCTCTGCTCTGTGCTGACAGTGACAGGAGCCACAGAAATGTCCTGAAGTTGTGTCAGGGGAGAATTCCAACTCAGCATATCCTATGATTCTATCATGAAAAAATTTTAACACCTACACAAATAAGACATAGGAAAAAACCCAGTCCACAGGTAATGGGTCACTGTGCCAAAAGATTTCTCTATATTGTATTGTTTCTCCCACTAGCACCTTTCTCTTTATCATCATTATTCTTGGCTGCAATTTGTGAAATTGTTTACAATTGTGACACTAACAGTTTTGGTAAGATACTGCAGGTAACACTAATCTAGAACTAGGACAGAGAGAAAATTTTGCAGAAAGCTGTATTCTGCCAAATACAGAATGGAAACAAAAGTTTAGAAGTTTAGTTGTTTGAAATGAATAAATTTAGATTTCGAAAAAACAATCTCATTCATGCCTTCACTATCCTTCATCTTGACCATGGGAATTTCCTATTAATAATTACATCCATTCCAGTGATTCAGCTGGTAACTAGTTTCCTAAAACAATATTCATAGTCCTTACCATGTCTAACTTTTTGCTTGAAATTTTTAGGCATTTATCAAATTGTATGATTGGACTTACAGCTGCTGTAGCCCAGTGCTTTCCCAGTAATGTCAGTAGATAAAATTCAATAAATTATTGTAAAGAATCTTGTCCTTGATCATGTTGTCTCTCTTTTTACCTATCTACACCTCTCCACTTCTGACAACATCTACATTTTCAGCTGCCTCACAATATTGTCACCTCATACTAATATATTTTTAAAATAAAATCTGATCCCTTTTTATTCTCAGAAGTCTCCTACTGTTGGCATTTTGATTTTCTTGAAAATTCATACCACACGCAAACACCTGAAAGAAACAGGAAGTTCCATCTGAATAGGTAGGTGACAGAGCATTGAAACAGGTAACCCAAAGAGATTCTGGATTCTCCTTCTCTGTAATACTCAAAAGCCATCTGAACACAACCTGTGCAATCTGCTCTAGTGAACCTGCTTTACTGGGGGCCTGGACTATGTGATTTCAGAGGTGCCTTCCAATGCAAACGTCCCGTGATTCTGTGATCCTGTGAAAAGATATAAAAAAGAAGACAGGAAAGTAAGATTCAGAAAGATTAGGGAGCATTAATTTCTGGAAGACCTGGAGATTTAGTACAAAGAAAGGCTGAAAGTTCTCAGAGAGAGTCAACTGTGTGCGCTCATTGAATAGAAGAACCTCTGCAGTCAGGAAATACCTGTGGAAAAAGTAATGACTAATGCATCCTTAAATGAAAAAGTAAAAAGTTACAAACTGAGAAGAAGGGTGCAGAAAAGAAATGCTATTAAACAGAAAGTCATATCAGAATGAATAGAACCAACAACTAGATTATAATGTTTTGTAAATCATCTCAATAATGATAGAAGAGAGATGGAAAAGATTCTTGTCATTCGGCACCTTACACCTTACAATTTTACGTTAATGAAAACTTTAGTTAGAATTACGCCAAAGATTAATATGGCTGAAATTTCATTTGACACGTACTTTCACTTTTTGGAAAGTGACCTACTAACAACTGCTGTCTATGTAAGATTTTCTAAACAGCTGCTAAATGTTCTGCCAACAGTTAATTGTAATACCTTAATTAGAGAGGATATCACAGAATAAAGACATTACAAAATCAGTTTTAATGATTTAAATCCAAAACATTACTCTACGCATTGCTAATCAGTACCAATTTGATGTTGAAAATTAAATTATTCTCTCATAGATGAATTGAAAAATTACAAAAGGTCTCATTCTTGGTCATTTGGAATGAAGATAAAGAGTATTTACTATACTAAAGGAAAAATAAAGGAAAAAACAAAAACAAAATGGAAAGCAAAATATCTTTTTTTATCTTTCAATAGCTTGCCAATGAAAACCTGATTTCTTTTCAATGAAAATTGCAAGTAATATGTATTAGGTAATTCTAAAGGTTTTTAATACCCGTAGTTTAAGGTACTTTATTTGAAATTTTAGGTGATTAATGCAGATGAAAACTGGACTGTTAATCTGGAAATTCAAATACATTTTATTTATTTTTGGCCAAACATAACATTTTTTAAATCAGATGGCTACTCTTCAACTGTAAGGCAGTGCTTTTTTTTTCATTTCATAAGATTTGGTGTATACTGTGCCCTTGGCAGAGCCTCAAAACCACAGCTTATTTTCTTCACTCTGTCCTCCTCTCCCTAAATCATGCTAGACTCTCTTTTCTTCTGACATGAGATAAACTTATTCATCATGTAATTCCATAATAATCTTTCCCATTTATTCTATCCTACAACTGGATAGTATTATCATAAAATCTCAAAATTTTTATTCTCTGGAAAATGTGTTTTGCTTTGCAGAGTCTAACCCTACTGCTGGTAAAATATACACTCTTACATTTTTGAGAGAAGCAAAGGAGCAATGTTTGATCACAAAGAAGAATTTTTGGTTTGGGTTCTTATAGATGCACAAATAGATAAAAGCCACATAATTTGACTTCAAGTTTTTAATGTATCCAGTGTTTCTATATTTGATTGTCTCAGTGTCCCACAGCAATTTGATAAAATAAACTAAAGGAACTCTCCCTTCAAAATAACTCTGGCCATTTAGATGTTATTTTACAGTTTGTCATTGCAGAGTAGAGTAAGGCAAGGAATCTGACTCCTCATTTCCTGTTTTTAGTAGGAATTCAGCAGTTCTTTCATTTCACATCAAGGATTCTCTCTAGAAATGTAAGATTTTTCATTTAAAGGTTTGGCTCACTGTCTCTTGAGATGTGAAATTCTATTGAATTTCTTTTATTGGATAATGATAATATTTATTGGTAAGGGGTTTTGGTTTTTGTGGTTTTGTTTCTTTTTCTTTTTGTTTGTTTGTTTTTTTAAGTTAATTTGTGGTTACACAAAGCAAAGCAAAGATTTTAAGCTTATCTCAGTGCTTTGTTTAATTTCCTTTCTGCATGTAATTAAAGAGCAGTGTATGTGGCAGATTTATGCATCAGTAATAATATACAAAATGCTCCAGCAGATGCAAGACGAGGATTGAAGAATGAGAACCTGTGGAGCTACCTAGTTCTTTTGAGTACATAAAGAACTGGATTGTTTTGCACCAACTCCTTATGGTACTGTTTGCCTCCTCAGAGTTACAGGCACTCACAGTTCTTACTGTTTTAATATTAACAAATAAGACTTTTTTCATATTTTAGAGTTTTAAGTAACATAGACAACTAGAAATATTGTGAGAACTGTTGGATGTTTTAGTAATTATTATACATTATTTTTCACAGATAATTTCTCCTCAGATTACCAATTTCCCTTGGTAGTTCTTGTTAAATGTACTTTAGTGACCACAAAAATACTAAACACCATAATTAAGGAATTGTACACATAGCTGTGTGAAACGTAGGTTTATTTATTTATGTAATTCATTTATATATAGTCTATATAAATATATATGAGTATAAAAATATGCATCTATAAACATAGATCTGCCAGAAATATCAGTTTCAACCAGCATTTCAGTGTAATGAAGATGACTAATAGGAGCTTCATTTCATTGCATTTTCCTAATCAGTCTTAATATATGCTGTATGAAAGACATATTTCACACATGAATAACTGTTGTTTGGAAAAATCTATAACTTCTTCAAAATACCAATCAAGAAAATAAATTCTCAGGTTAATTTGTCCCTTATCAAATGCCTCAGGTATATACATATTGAAAATTGAAGCAGAGTAGCTGAGGTAATAGTAAGAAGTAAGAACTGAAGACATGGAGAAAAGAGACTCTTTAAGCTAAAGAAAGTTAGTAAGAATCACAGATAGGAAGGCTTTTGTACAGAAAGGACCTAAGTTACACATTTTGTATTATTATTTACATATCTGCACGCTTTATGCTAGTGAGCTGAAAATGTCTTTAGAAATATTTCACACACTTTTCAGTATTAGGATGTGTCTGAATTGTTTTCTCCATCTCTACAATAAAACTCAAAATACAAAAATATGGAAGTATTTACAATCCATTGAAATTAGTCATTAGTGTTTTCTCAG
This sequence comes from Sturnus vulgaris, assembly GCF_052056855.1. Classification (NCBI taxonomy): domain Eukaryota; kingdom Metazoa; phylum Chordata; class Aves; order Passeriformes; family Sturnidae; genus Sturnus; species Sturnus vulgaris. The sequence goes on from NC_142283.1 coordinate 41,519,455, forward strand.
GGTAAATGAATGACTATGTGTACAGATGTATTTTCCAGATAACCTTTATACCTGAGGATAAGATTTATGATTGTCTGCATACTACAAATGCCCCGCTAATGCTTTCAATAGTAATAGTAACAAAAATAATCATTGTATTTCAAACCCAGAGGAATAGAACCTTCATCTTTGCTGTCATCTTTTTTCTATCAATACTTTCTCTAAAACTTAAAATATATACTGGGCATAAATCCTCTCATTCAGAGTATAGCCACTTTTTAAATTGTATGGCAGGATGAGAGAAGAGAATATTCTAGAGAATAAAAAACAAAAAAACCCACCCAAACCAAACAACTTTTACATTATAAACATATAAACACAACTCCAAAATGGAAAAGTTCTTGGCAGAAACAAGATAAAACTATACCTTGAGAAGATCTACACATCTTATTTTTCTCATTAGAGTGACCTATTCCTCGACCTGCGACTCTGTTTCATTCTGAAAATAATGAGGAAGTCTTAACTCATGAAAATAAAATGTCCTTTAAGCCCCAAGGTACTATGTATTTGTTCCCTATTTGGAACATTTCTGGATTTTTTCTTTCAAGTCTGCTTGAAGGAAACAAAAAGTACTCCTTTCAGCTGAAAAACAGTAAAAAGAATACAGTAATGCATAATACATGCCACCTCATTTTCACTGAACATTCAGCTAACTAACGTTCAAAAAAATGTGTTTTATATGAAAAGTCTCTTTACTCCCCTCCCTGGCATTTTTTTTTTTAGATTTTTAGATTAGATTTTTTAAAAACAATGAAAAAATCAATATTTCAATCAATCTCTCTTTAAAATGTGTGTAAAACTAAGTTTTACTTTGTTTACTGGTAGGGGTCTCTAGTTGCTGTATGAAGTGGTCAACAATAGTGCTTATGAATACAAACAGAAAACATGAAAGATATTGCTCGAACAGGAAAATTTTTAGATATATGAGTTAAAAAAAATAAGAACAACATAACAGTCTTCATTTTGAAGTTTCTTGTATTTTTCAGCCAAATTCATGTCCACATTGGACAAAGTATATGTGTTTAGTCATGCGAGCCATAGTTGTCATGTACCAGTCAGACGACCTACTTATTATCTTTATTTTATGACTGCCAGCTCGACCTTACCATACAGTTTTTATCAGTCACTTCAAAGGGCTTAAAGAGTAGTGGCAACAGTCAAAGATCAAGTTGAATCGACTCATATACCTGTTAACTTTATTTTTCACTCCAGAGTTGTTAGAGAACCACTTCACAGTGAGAAGAATTATGGCAATAGTGTCTTCTCTAAACACAGAAGGAGCCTCTGCCTTTGTAATACAGTATGGGTTCGTCAGCATGTAAAACAGACATTTTTGACAAATTTCTAGTTTAATTAGAAATGAGTGCTATGTATTTCACCCAGAGTTTCTTGTAGTCTGTTCCAAGACACTAAACACAGAAAATGCATCAAGGATCTGCCCTATTATGCAAGTGGTGTGTGTACATACCTATGTATCCAATGTAAGAATGTGCAGTTTGTCTATATAATTATTTATGGCTATTGCACTGTTGTTCTTTAACAGCTTTACATGAATGCAATGAGTTCTTCCCAACAAGTGCATGGTCAGTTGCCACATTAGAATCCCCAAATATCCAGTAGATACATAAGCTGATTTAGAACTGGAAATACTGGCCAGCTATAGAAAATGTTAAATTCTTTGTAGATGATAAATCCAAGGATGAAAACAGTAAAAGAAAATTTCTCAAAATAAAAAGGCCCACACTCTATTATTAAAACTTTATCTGGCCTTAACAATCTTTTATGCTCTACTAACAGATGTATACTTACCTGTTTCTCTAGCTGTAGTGCCAGCTTTCAAAACAGTATCAGCATTTAATGCAGTACATTGTAACATAGAAGAAAATATGTGAAACTTTTTAGAGAAAGAAATGGAACCAAAAGAAATGTTTAGTTGTCATACTAGTTGAAAGGCTCCTATTCTTGCCATCTCATTGAAATCACTTTTATATACATGGTAGATAAAGAATAATATTGATTACAAAATGTTCATTAGCTATTGCAGAAATGCTTTAAGCATTCTGCTGCCACTTCTGTCTCTATGACATATATAAAATACAGGAAAGAACAAGGAATGTTCTACATTTGGAGGAAAACATTTTTATAGTCAGTTTATTCAGATGATATGATAGTTGGACAACCTGGACAAATGTCAAGGGCTAGAGAACAATCTTTGTGCATGAATCTTCCTTAGAAATATATTTCTTTTTCATTCAAACAGGAGATTGAATACTGCAACACTGAATTGAAAAGTCTATATTTCATTTCACCTGCAATCAATTAACGTAAGAGATTTTTAATGCAAGCGCAAGAAACCAGAATTTCCCTATTAGGATGAAATCTAGATCTGGAAATGAGCTTTCAGGTACAGCATACTCAGCATCATAGAGCTCAAAACAGAGACAAGTGAGAAGTTTGAAGTAATGTGGAAATGAAGAATCCAATATTTTAAGAGCTCAAATAAATCTATGTGTACCTGTGTCTGACCTAGATAAGTTTAGTCCTGAACCATCAAATTCATTGCATCCAGATTATAGTTAAAATCACACTGGTTTCTAGCTTGTCAGGAATAGCATATCCTACATCTAAATTAAGTCCTTCCGCATGAGAGATTAGGAAAAAAATTGCTTCTATGAAATAATCCAGTGTGATAAAATCTTTAATTTTGCTTGTGCTCAAGTATTATTAGACTATCAAAAGGTTTTACAACAAGTTTTAATAATTTACCTCAGTATCTGAAGTGTATTCTATATATTTATGATTTGAACCTTGTAAAAATATGTGAAGAAATTAAAACTAATTAAAAACTGAATTTTTGACCCTGATATATATTTTTCAGTAGATACTACAGTGCACAGAGAGTAGATCATTGTTTTCCTTAACATTTAGTGTTTATCCATTTTCGTGACAAGTTGCTCAGAATTCAATAGATTGTATTTCTAAAATTCAGTAAATATTAAAGAGAGTAAGTTATTTAACTAGTTTACCCATACAAACAGACATACTGTGATGAAATAAGTATAAAATTTTAACACGCTGTATTTTTGAGGTTTTTTTCTGTGATGAAGTATTTTGCCTTTGAATTTTTGTGATTTTGAAAACTAATTTACATGAATAAAATTAATTAATTAACTAATAATTAATACTTTATTTGCTCTATTTGCATAACTACTCTAAATGTATCAACTCGGCTTCATTTTCGAAACCTATCTCATCATCTACTTCAGAAACACCATAGCCCTGGCTCCAGAGTGAAGTAAAGAAAAAGAAGGCAGGAAGGGAGGAATGGAGGAAGGGAGGAAGGGAGGAATGGAGGAAGGGAGGAAGGGAGGAAGGGCTCTGTAATGCTAGTCGATATGACATCTGTGATGAAATACTTTTTCCCATGAACATTGGCAGTGCTAATACACAGCCATGATAGTTCCAAAATAAACAGGAGATTCCATCAAAAGTTGATCTGAAACTTATGAATGCAATTCAGGGAAACAAGGAATAGAGAGGGCAAAGGAAAAGAGAGAGTAATACAATTAAAATATACAAGGTCCATAGGAACTTACTGTTCTAAAGATCCTGAAGAAAGGGCTAAGAAGATTTTTTAACTTCTTTTTTTGTATGCTATAAATAATACATCAAAATAATAAACCAGAAGTCCAAATCAATTTATACTCCAGATCTACTTTATAGGTTGTTTTTTGTGTTGTTGTTTTGTTTTTTCTTTTTGCAAAAGTTCTATTCTAAAGAAATTAGGTTAATGTGTCTATTTTTTTCTCAGCTTTAAACAATTTCCATTTATTGTCATAAATGTAAAATGCTTGTTGACTTACCTGATGGTTTGGACTGCTTCCTATTTATTTACTGGCATTGAATAGTGCAAATATCAGATTAAGTGATGCATTGACCTTGGCTATCTACCAGGTACCCAGCAAACCACTCTATCACTCCATTTCCTCCCTGAACAGGTGAGACAAACTATAATGTAAAGCACGGGAGTCAAGATAAGAACAAAAAGCTCTTTCAGCATTTACCAACATAGGCAAAACCAGAATCCAAAAAACTGGATTAATTCCTCCAGTAGAGAGAATTAATTTATTATCAATTCAATCAAATCAGAAGATTATAATGAAAAATAAAATAAAATATTTTAAAAATTCTGCTCACCTCACCCTTTATTTTCTTCTAGACTCAATTTTACTAATGAGTTCTTTTCCTCCTCCCTTTGATTGGCACAGAGGGATGGGAAATTTGGTCTAAAAGTGACTGGAAAAACTAAAAACGTTTAGGCTTGAGAAAAGGAAATATGTGTTTTGGTGCAGTTTTTGGTATATATTTAATATACAGAATATAATGACATTTCCCTACCTCTCAATTACCTGATACTTCCCACATAATATATCTTTAATTTATGCAGAAGAGAATTATTTACTCTGAGCTAATGTGTATAAACTAAAGACTTATAGTAAAACTTTTTTTTTTAATTACATAAAAATCTACATAATACAATAGGAAAAGGTTTTTTGAAAAGTTGTTAAAATATGGTTCAGAATGTACATCTTTGGTATTATTCTATATTTCATAGGAACTTCCCATAAAAAGCTTGAAATTACATTAATATCAGGGATATTGCATAGCATAGTTATTTTATTTCTTTACTATAAAAATGGTAAAAAACCAAAATGGATACCAGCTCACTTAAATATGGACAATATCGTTCTAATAAAGATTTAACTGGATTTTAGTTCTTTGGAGTACTTCAAAAATATAGAAGTATCATAGAATGGTTCATGTTGGAAGGGATCTTAAAGACAGTTTTGTCCACCATGAGCTGAGAAACCTTCCACTAGACCAGGTTCCTCATACCCCAAGTTAAACTGGCTATGAACACATCCAGGGACAAAGCATCCATAGTTTCTCTGAGCAACATTTTCCAGAGTTCACCATCCTCGCAGTATGCAATTTCTTCCTAAAATCTAATCCAAACCTATGCTCCTTCTGTTTCAAACCAATGTCCCTTGTTTTATCATTTCTTGCCCTTGTGCAAAGTCCCTATACAGCTCTCTTATGTCCCCCACTAGGTACTGGAAGGCTGCTGAAACATCTCCCCACAGCCTTCTCTCCTTCAGGATAAAGCCAACTCTCTCAATTGTCTTCATAGCAGAGGTGCTCCAGCCCTCTGATCATCTTCGTGGCCCTCCTTTGGACTCACTTCAGTGAGCCCATGTCCTTCTTATTTTGTTAGGACTAGAGTTGGATGCAGTTTTCCAGATGGGGTTTCACCAGAGCAGAGAGAGAATTGCTTCCCTCAACCTGCTGGAAATGCTGTTTTTAAAACACAGTTCAAAATGTAATTGGATTTCTGGGCTGCAAGCACACAGTGCCAAGTCATGTTGAGCTTCTGATGTGCCAACACAAAGACCTTCTTCCCAGGGTTTCTCTCAATCCTTTCTTCACCTAGCCTGTATTTCCACTTCAAGCCACCCTGACCCAGGTGCAAGACCTTGCACTTGGCCTAGCTAAACTTCATGAGGTTTTCATGGGACCACTTCTCAAGCCTATTAAAGTCCCTCTGGAAGGCATCCTTTTTGTCCAGCATGTCAACTGCACCACACAACCTGTTAATGGTGTGCATATCACACTGGTTGCTTTCAGGCTTTTTTGGGGTTTTTTGCTACCTTATTAGGAAAATAATGAATCACTGAATTTTGGCCTGAAGAAGACATATTCTCAGCATTTCTTTCCTGTATAAAGTTCTGTTTATCTTCATGTAAAACAAGGCAAAAAATGAGGCTATTTTCTTTTATTATAGGGTTTGTTTTAAAAGTCAGTGATGGAGTGATGTGATTAAATATATTGTAAGTTAGTATTTTAACTTTTAACTGTGACTTTGAAAAATAAAATGTCCTCTGAAAAGAGATAGAGTTGTTCAGACAGAATTCAGTGCAAGTTTCTGGTAACACTTCCTAGATTATTAAAAATAATACAGTTTATCTGAAGCTGTTCACAAACTGGTCAATAAGCACTCAAGCATGTTCAAAATGCCTGAGTTCATAAAATAAAGAAAATAACACTCAGCCCACATCAACTCCTACTACTAAGTTTACTTAGGAGAAAGTAAAAGTTCAGAGTTATCCAGAGAGGCTCTATTTTAACATTTGCTCTTTTTCTCTTAAATTGCTCGTTATTTGGAAAAGATAGCAAATTGAGATGCCTGCTAGGAAAATGATCCAGACAACCTTTCCTTATCACGGAGTCAATCTAACTTGGTCATGATTTTTACTAAATCACTGTAAAATTCAATTGGTAGCTGCAGTCATAGAAGCATGCATTGGAAGAGGCTTTTAAAGGTCATCTAAATAAATTATCCAGCAAATGAGCACAGATACCTTCAACTAAATCAGGTTAAAAGTTTTCAAGAATGAAAGGGTATTGGTGAGCTTTAGGTATAGCTGCCATGAGAAGAGAGATTAAACAGCTTATAAGGTTTCCTGGTCTCTCAGAGGACCTGTCTGGGGGTGGAAGGAATTGCTGCAAGTTAAAGAACAGGAGGTGGCATTTAATACCATGACAATGCACCAACAACGATGTCACATCAATTGAAACACCTTGTTTTGCAGCCATAAGTTGATTCAGTGATGGAAGAATCAAGAAAGGATCAATAAGCATGCCTCCCCATTGATATCCATTGGTATAAAAAACCCTAACCATAGTCACCACTATGCTACAGGGCTGTTCTGCAATGAGGTCCTTTAATTTAATTTTTAAATGTTGAGCACAATTTGATGTGCAATTGAGTAACTATAAAGAAACCAATTTCTTTAATTTTGTTCTGTAAATAAAGAAGTACATCATGGACTTGCATGCGGTTAGTGAAAAATACAGCACAGGTAAAAAAAATAAAGTTCCTATTTCATCCATTATGTATTATGATACTTCCAATTTTCATTAGAACATGCCATCTATTTTTCAAAAGCCAAAATATCCTCCTGGTTGATTCTTCCTAACTCCAAAGCTTGTTGTTTATTTGTTTTCCCATTGAATGTTTACGTTCAATTTATTTGGGCTTCTACAGACCATTTATTTGTAATAGTATCCACCTTTTACACTGCTTCTTGTGGTGCTTTTATAGTCTGTTTTGTTTGATTTTTGGGTAATTCAAATGTAGTTCTCTTTCTAAAAGTGAATATTTGTGTGCTGGATTTTCTTGACCTAGTGTCTCCACCACAGTATTATGTTATTACATTATTAAATTATTAATTATTAAATTATTGTATACTAAACAGTTTGCCCTCATATTTTTCTCAAATTAACCTCCATGCATTTAATCCAGATAAAAATTAGGATGGTGTATTTGATAGTATTAGGCATTAAATCCCAAATTTTATTTCTATATCTCATCTTGATGTGTCATCAATCCTGTTCTTTTGTGGATAAATGTCTGTTACTATTAATACCCCAAATTTTCAGCTGGACAATTATTCCTGGAATTTTGTCTTGAGTAATGACCAGTGTTAGTCTACTATTAAATTTGTTATATGACAGTAGGGTCTTTTTCAAGATCATTTTAATGCTACAAAGTTTTATTAAATCCTTCAAATGCAGTGCTGCTCCTAGTATGTGCTACTTCACAGTTCCCACGCAGATGTTAGTCATATCCTCCTAATTGCTCTACTTCACTCAGGTCTCTGACATGCCTATTTTATTAGGATAATTGATTCCAAGCACTGTGGTGTCCCATTTTATTTTTTAGGATGCCAGAATTCATGTTGTCTAGCACTAATAAGTGTTACTTTAGCCTCCTGACTTAATACTGCATACCCCAGTCATCTGGCATTTAGGCATCTTATGTCTGTTTTCTTTATTGGTTTGTCTGTGATTTGGGTGGGGTGCTTTTCCCCTCCTGGCATTTGCAAGAACACATTAAATGTCATTCAGAGATGCTTTGGCCCTATTAACTCAAACCAGACATTTTTCTGCGTCTGACAATTTTTCTCAAACAGCATTTTTCCATGACCTTTTATATTTTGTGTTATAACAGTCTGGTTCCGTTAGAATTAAGGTGTAGCCTTTCTTTCCAGATCAAAGTTTCTTTCAATAGAGTTCAAGAGTTTCTGACATACTTGAATCTTTACTCCTTGCATGCTTATCTCATCCATGCATAAGATTCAAGATCTCTATACATCCTTCACCTCTCATAGTATTTCAAATTATGAAAGTCTCTCTTATCCTGAGATAAAACTCCAGAATATCCCTCCTATACTGGTAACATATGTACTATGACTAGTAGCTTTTCTCCTATACCCCAGGTGCCCTAATATATGTAATTCTTAAGGTGAGTGGCAGCAGCCTTCATAGTCTGCACAGTCACTCAGTCTTAAGACTTTAGTCTAAGTTCTCAGTCTCAATCTGTATATTTAAGACTGGAAACTATTATAACTATAATTCAAGATCTTGACTCTTTGTTCCCATTTTATTGGGAAGCTTCTACAACCTTTATATGTGTTGGAGATCTCTTTTGGATGTTCTTGTTCATATAGCTTCTCTTTTGAAGAAATTATTTATTCTGTTCTTCTCTAGATCTATATTGTATTTATTATATAAATTAATAAATGGTAAAAAATATTCATGACCTTAAAAAGACAATACAATGCCAAATGCAAGCTGATCTGAACTCTCTAGCTTTATAGCTCAAGGATCTGTTCCTCAACTGCCTAGCTGATGCCCTTTTTCCTTACTCTGATCAATCTATTTCCCTCTGAGACACATCTTGGAAGAGCACTGCCAAGACTGCTTACACTGTCATACACTCCCATGTGAGTCAATGGCTCTAAAGCCCTGAGAGAACCCTCTGGTACCTGCATGATTCTTAGATATCCAGCCAGCACAAACAGTCACATTCCTGGTCCCCACTCCATCCTTACATCCCTCTTAGATTTCTTTTGGCCGGGAGCCAGTAACCCTTTATCTTTCTCTCCTTATTTCTGGTCTTCCTAAAGTCTCATAAATGTTGTTTCACAAACCCTGCTCTCTGCACCATGTATATAAAGCCAAAACTAAATTTATAAGTGTTTTTTTACTACACTTTGGTCTAACCTGGTTACTGCAAATGAATGCTTAATACTTATTCTATCCCTTCATCATCACAAATAACAATGCTGCTCCAATCAGGGAATATGAATTTTCACATCTGTCATTTCTTCAGGGTGAAAATCAAAATTTAGAAAGTAAGGAAAGATTCAGTATGGTCAGTCTTCAAAATCTTCATAACTATCTCCAGAAAAAAAATTTTTTTAAAAATTGGAAAATATTTTAAAAAAAGCCTGTAAGGTGCATCTTCTTTTTTTTCTTAAAACCCATTTCTAGCATACATCACACATCATTCTTATTTGTACTCTTTAAAGATGCTTTTTGTTTAATCCTTTCTACTAAATTTTCTACTTTAGATGCATTTCTCCAGCCGTGTTTCTCAGAAAATATTTCAATGAAAAGAGACAAATAAAATAATAAAGCATTAAGAAAATCCTTGTCATAATTTGTCTGAAAAGCAGAGGAAATTCTAGTGAAAATATATTTCTTTCTTACTAAGGTATTTCTGAAAGAACCTTTTAAAGCATACATAAATCAAACCTCATCACACCAGGGGATGCTTCTAGAAATTTATTTGATTTTTTCATTAAAGGAAATTTGATAGCTGAATATTAAAATGAAAATAATCCTTTAAAATTAAATTAAAACAAAATTGTCTAAGCTGCTGAGAAGTACTGAAACATGATTATTAACTCCTCTGATCCTATTTAATAAATAGGAGTATAGGATGAATTGACTTCTTCTTAAAAGCCACAAAATAATTATCACACCAATTAAATTTTATTTTCTCTGAAATATGGCAAAATACGAGGTCTGAACAGAGCGGACAAGAGAAGTGGTGCTGGAGAGAACAGCAATTGAAGTCAGCAGGTAACAAATCTCTGCCAGATGTGTATGGCATCTTATGTTATTATGTAATGATATCACCATTTATGTTGCCCATTATATTGTGTCTGTCTTGCTGGGACATAAATCTGTAAACTAGACATCCTGTACTTGGAGCCTGATATTTATAAAACCTGAAATATTTCACTGGTGTCCTTCAGGTTAGTGGAGACACTGTAAGTCTCCATTATTTAAGAGAATATTTCAATCCAGAGAATCTTTAGTGCACTCTGTATGAAAATAAACTTTTAAAATTTGTACCGACTTAAAAGAAAAGCAAAAGCAAAGCAAAAGCAAAAGCAAATACAAAAACAAATAAAACAACCCCAAAACCAAACCAAACCCAAACGCAAAAATATCCGCGATCAAACACTATCTAATAAGTTTCACTAAGACTGTATCAGGTATACGGGTATCAGGTATACTGTATCAGGTATACACTAGTATTTGTCATGAGTTTAGTTATTACCAAAGATATTCAAGAGAGATAATTACTCTCAGTAATTCCCTGGCATTCTTAGTCTTTCATCCAGAAATTGATATACACTGATACTTAGAATACTTTTTTGACAGACCTGACAGCAATGTGTCTGGCAGCAGGAGCTCCAAAGACCATAAAGTTCAAAATAGTTTTTAAATCATTGCCTTGGACCAAATGAAAACAAAACAAAATAAGTTAGGCTTCATCCTTTAGTTCACTAAGTTGGAACAGAGGACAATACTGAAAGAACACCTACATGTAGGGGTCATTTATGACATACTGGCTGAGAAGTCTCTGAAAATATAAGCATAAACAGCATCTACCCCTCAGTAATTTGAAGGAGAATTTTTGCTTTCATATCTATCCAAGAGTTACTTACTTTATATACCTCTTCCCCAGGAAAAAAACCACAAAAACCAAAACCAAGCAAAAGAAATAACCCAGAGCTCTAAAGATTCAAGTACGGCTATGGAAATATCTTTTTACCATTTACTACTTCCATCACATGGTTTCCAGAAGAGGGATATCTGGGAGCTCTAAAGGAAAAATATCAGCTCAGAATATAATTTGATTAATTCAAATCAACATTCAGAGTTACAAGGATGTGCTATTTACAACTTTTTTTAGTATTTTTGTCTTTACCTGTTGCTTACAACCGTGGAAAACATTCAGTATTCATTATTTAAAGGATATGAAATTGCAAGGAGATGGTGCCCAAATTTGTGCTCAGTCGTACTCTCAGGAAACTTTACTGCAAAAATAGTTATTATGTAAATGATAGCAGGATGAAGCCCTAGAATAGTATCACTTCTGGCCATATAACTGCAGCAGTTTCAGAAAGGTGTATACATTTTGAATTCTGTAATGCACAGCATATAATGGATCTTCTCATATCTGATTTAGGAATTGAATGAGGCAGACTAGAATACTATTCCTTCTTCCATACTTTACTCAGAGTCTACTTACAGACCTACAAGTTCATGTGCCATTTGAGATGATTATACTCCATCTTGTTATTGATATTCTTTGCTTTTGAATAAATTGTTTTTTTCAAAGCTGTGGTATACCATTTTCTCAATAAAAAATGTTTAAAAAAAGAAGAAAAAAAATAAAGGGTAAGGTGCATCTATAAAGAGTTTGTTGAAAATGACTTTAAATGGCAACATCAACCAAAATAGGGGTTTTGTAATTTTCTTATTCCCAGCCTGTGTGGGTGAGAGGTTTATTGTGTCACTTGTGTATGAAGCTGGGCAAAATTGATCATACTATCTTTCCCAAAAATTCATGACAGCACAATGTGTTCATAAAAGTATTCTCTGTTCTCGCAGAAGGAATTATATGACTTCAGCTGTATACAGTAACAACACTGCAATCTTTAAATTCAGGCAACTGATGATTTACATCAAAATCCAGAGTTCAGGCAGCATTTTCTTTTCAGCACAGGAGAAAATTGAATTAGACTTTATTAAAAAAGATTAAGGTTTCAGTTTTAAAATATCCTGAAACAAGAAAAACACCTAAGACAGATCTTGAAACTTGCCCTAGAGGGATATAGTCAGTAATTAAATATTTCTACACAAATGCCTATATAAAGTTACTTAATGTTCTATAGCAGGTCATATTGTCACTTTATGCTTCTTATGCCTCTACTTGCATATCCTAAACAGAACCCCACTCTTAATAGCATTAACATAACTAAATTTCTAATAAGTTCCTAATATAATACAAACAATTAATGAATGTTCATGACTAATTTCATTCTTTTATGACTCAGTTTCTACATATATTAACTGAAGAAATTATACTTTTCTGGTAAATATAATTTACTAGGAATAATATTTGCATCTTCTGTTTTGAATCTGTCAAAGTAAAAGTGCAGTCAGAAAAAGATAGCATTACAATTTTATTTTAATTATAGATTGAATGTTGGAAAGATCATTATCAAGAATTTAGGTTTGCACAATTTTGTTAAATACCTTAAAAGAAAAAAAAAGTTTAATTAATGCAGTATGTACTGTTTGGGCAGAAGAATATTTTTGCCTAACCAGTTAGAATTTATTATTCATAAGAGTTTTAGATACCTTATAGAAAACTATACGTCTTATACCATAACTGTAAATAAACTGAAATTTTTTTTACAAAATAAAACCTTACTACAATACTTAAAAGTACATAGAACACAACGTAAAATAATATCACCAGTCCTTCTTAAATATTTATACCTTTTATGGATGACGATGCCCTTGTTTGAAACTCAAGGAAATAGAATTCCATTACATATATTATTTTATATTAAGTTAAAAATAGGCTAAGTATTGAAGGAAAAGAATGTTTTCCTTAAGTTGCCTTCATATCTTTTTTCATTTAATTTGAAAACTCATGACAGACAATAATAATAATATCATTCAGATCAAGTGAAAATACCTTAATTAATTATAGTTAAATATCAAATGCATATGTATGGTATTTGTAAAAGTAAACTATTTGTAAAGTATGGTATTTATTCTATGGGATAATCTAGAGATTCTCTTAAAGTACAGCAAATCATATTGTAAGCTCATCACAAATGAGCTTACAAAATCATCACACACTTATCTTCATTACCTCTGATTTTATAAATATAAATTAAGAAATACCCAAGGAGTTTATTTGTCTTATAAGGGACCCAAAATTATTTATTTCTAAGGATATATTGAATTTTTGCATCATTCAATCTCATGGAAGCTCAACATTAGGTTACATCACTTATTTTTTTACTCTCATTATATTAAAGTTCTGCAATATATATATAAATATTATGGAATTTGAATAAACAAACCATATCATCTCTAGCAACTACCAAATAGATATCTTTAAAATAACTTTTATGGAAGCAAAAGGGTCTATATAAATACATTTGTGTGGGAAATTGGAAGTGTATGGCCTGAACCTTGGCAATAATAAATGGGAATCTTAATACCACCTCTTTTTTTTTTTTAACATAAACTGATTTTTGCCATCCTTGGTAAAAATTGGAATAATAGGTACTGAAAAGGTAAACAGGAGAACAAAATTTTAGTAATGGGTAGAAAAACATGCCTCCTGAAACTTCTGCAAATTTTTGAAAGTGACAATACTAGACGTATTTAGGTAAATTGGAAATAAGTATGTATGGAAAAATATTATTATCTTAAGAGAACACAGACAATTATATAATTATATATTATATATTATATATATTCTATTATATATAATTCTTCTATATTATAATTATATACTAATATTAATTATATTATAATTATTCTATAATTATTCATTAAAATGCCATCCTAGTAATTGCATTATTTGAAAGGAAAGAAACATTAAGAAACATCATTAAGATTTGGGACTGCTGTACCTCAAGACATACTTCATGGAAATGGGATTCACCAAAAGTTGACAGGGTTTTAAGCCATTCAGCTGCCATTGCCATGATGACAGAGAAAATTAAAGTTCAAGTGACTGTCTTGGAGAGCAAAACATGTCTATTGTAGAAGACTTTACTTCTGCTGTATTTTGAAACACATTAGCTTCTTGAGGAAGCCAGTTACAATCTCTGGCAGCCACCATCTTCATTCTTTCTTCACAGTAATATATTAGCTGTTTTGTAATTAATAGCCTGAACTGTGCAGAGTTGTTTTGGAACAATTCTAAACAGTAATTTATGCTAGCTTCTTTAACCCTTTTGGTCTATAGAAGGAAAACGCCTAACACACTTCATACTGAATTAGATTTTAACAGGTTGCATATTAGTGATACCATTGGTCATAGCTGAATATGAATTTCATAACAATCTATTTGTTTGGTTTCCCACCACAAAAAAAAAAATTGAAATATCCTTTAAAATGACAAAATAGAATACTATAGAGTAGTATTACATTAAAAAATACCTGCTATTAAAATTCTTGTGAATTTCCATCTAAAAAATAAACAGAAATTACACATTTCTACAAGGTATTTAATTTTCATACTTTGGCATACTCTGAGAGAAGAGCTTCTGACCTGTAGGATTGTTGTTTTGGTTTTCTGAGATCATCATATGGCAATTACAATTTTATATTTGGTCTGTTATATATCAGGGAGAAAATAAGATTTTCAAAAATCAGCATCTTTTAGAATAATAAGGAATAACTCTAAAAGAAAGTTAAGATATTTAAAGAATGCAATTTCATTATAAATTAGTTTAAATAGAGCATAAACTATTTTATTCTTGAAAAGAATGAATAAAAGATGATGGTATTCTAAAATAGTTGAACTAATCTGGGTTTCTGTAGTTTTTGACAAATAGAAAACACAAATCCAAAAGCATGCATGTCCAATGAAAGAAAGCATAGATTATAACAGGTATTTGATCCTAATTTAGCTGAACAAGAAGACAATTTTAAATAAGGAATTCCAGATTCTGAAGAATCATAAGCTGAACACCAACTAGATACATTCCTGGCAGAAGTCCAGATTCTTTAGAACAAGTAAAGAAAGCTAAGTCAAGATACTGTAATATTCATATATATGTCTCTGCTAAAAAATACCACAGAATTAATTTTTTTCCATGTTTAGTTTTTTTGCCACCATTATATATATATATATATATATATATGTAATTTACAGAATAAATACAAATGTCAGTGTATTTATGGAGTTTTCAAGTTGAACATAGAATGTTCAGTATGATCAGTGTATAGCTTTGGCATTAATTGCACTGCTTACCTTAACACATGAGGAAGTCAAAGTGCTCTCACAATGCTTAAGATAATTTCTATTCTATTCTATTCTATTCTATTCTATTCTATTCTATTCTATTCTATTCTATTCTATTCTATTCTATTCTATTCTATTCTATTCTATTCTATCCTATCCTATCCTATCCTATCCTATCCTATCCTATCCTATCCTGTTACAGAATAGCTGAGGTTGACAGACTTTCTGGGGATTATCTGGTCCAATCTCCTTGCACCATGTCAAGCCACGTCAACTAGAGCAAGTGGCCCTTCTCAAAATGTGTGACAGCTGAAAAGTTGCACTTGTAGGACTCCAGCCCACATTCTACACTTTTACCTATAATATCTTCATAGCAGATCAAGAGTACAATTGCAGGTCAAAGGAAAAATAATAATCCCATCAACTCTAAAGAAAATGTAGTATCATCCTACTTACTGTTCCTCAAGACGGATTTAATTGGAAATATGCTTTAAAATACCCCGGGAGTTCCCAGGTTAAGTACCTATGCAGCTAATTTATGGAGTTAAAATTCTCAATCAGGGATTTTCTTCCTAATGACTTTTCTTTACTATCAATGACTGTGTTTCATCAGTGCAGTTGAGAGTGCCATTAAGGACAGGAGAAGAATATAATGTTCCTTCTAAATTATCCGTGAATTTAATTTAAAACTGCTTTTTGCAGCTCTTTTACTCTACTTACTGCATATAATGTTACATAATGAAACTACAGTAAAATTGATACAAGTGTTGTGGGGAAAACAAAAATATTTTATTACCATAAAACAATAAATTTCATTTTTTACATACCAGTATTTAAAATGGCTCTTGATCTCTTCACCTCAAGAAATCATTATAAATATAATGCCTAATTGTTCACTGTAATCAATTACTATATGTTCTACAAAATACACATTAGTTTTTTAGCTTTTGTATGCTAAAGTTTCTCTCTCAGTCAATCACAGTTATTGCAGTTGCTATTTTCTATAAAAGCAACTGTGCATTCTATTCTCAGTGATTGTTTTCTGATCTTATTCTCTTTCTAGAAAATGTCACCAACTTTGGTTGAACAGTATGTCACAGGCTTATGAGAACTGATGTTGGGGAAACTGATACTTCACACATAACAGGATATTTTAACAAGTAGTTCACTTACCAAATGTGAAAAGCAAAGATGTCTTGAGACAGACACGTCATCTGCTCACAATTCGAAGGATCACACAAGTCTCAGAACTGTTGAGATGAAACAAATTCTATTTGCACACATTTAAATATACCACAATTTTCTCAAATGCCTCTATCTGGTAAAAAATGTACCACTGTTGCATATGACTTTCAAACTGTATAGAATCAACAGTCAAGTAAAGCTGACTTGTGAACAAAGTCTGAACCCACATTTCAATAATCAGTCATGATATTCCAATATTTTCACACAGCTAATATATTATCAAAACCAACTTTCATGCTTGTCCTATTGCCTGTTGCTATAATCACATGGTATTTTTGCAACATCAACTGCTTCTGTGCAGAAGTGACATTATGAGTGCACTGAACTGTTTCACCCTCTTTTAAATATAATTTCTTATGTGTACACCATCAGCATACCATGCAAATATTACCAAGTATTGTATAAGTCACCTTTGTACCAGATTGGGAAACTGAAGTAATCCTAATTTAAAAATAAATAAAAATTCTCAGGGTCAGGGAAATTAAATTTCTTATCTTTTATAACTCTTGGAAGAGGAAGAGATGAGCAGCACTCCAGTCTCTGGGAATCATGATGCACTGACATCACAGCAGCCTGGAAATATAAGGAAATCTTTCTTTCAGCAGATTATATGGGATGAAAAAAACCACTGATCAATGTTCTTCCACAATTATATCATTTGAATTATTTACTAAGGTGACTAATGCAATTGCTTATGCCTATACTCCCAGCAGATGGTCAGAATGCAGCTTGCCTCAAAGTCATTACATGAAAGCCCTGTTCACAGTGGTAAAATGTTTGGTGCACATAACACAGTAAAATCCTAAATGCGTAATGATGCTACTGAACATGATCATAGGCACTTGTGTATTTGTCTGTATTCTACATTATTGGAATCATGTCCCATGTTGTGACTAAATTTGACAAGTTTCCTTAAGGTAATATACAAGCTAACTGATTCTGAATAATACATAAGACATTAAAACTCCTGGTTCTAACTAAAAATGGAGAGTGGAAAAGTACCTGAAGAATACCTCTGTCCAGCCTCCTTCTAAAAAACATACCAGTTCAGGAGAAACCTCAAATATAATCACTGTTAAAGAGTTTTATTTTATCATTTTTAACATTTTAAGTAGTTATAACACATATTCATCATATCACTCTAAGTTCAAGAACAGCTTACAATTCCTAGATAACTGACTTCATAATGAGAAAGAAACAGCTTTGCAGTTGTTTTCTCACTAAAAGACAAGATAATTTTTCTTTTCTTGACAGCATATTGGCAAGATGCTGTCATTGTGAGTGCTGCAGGGATGCCTTTGTGGAAAGACATCATGGTCTGTCTTATTCTAGCCACAGCTGGTTCCAGCTGGCTCCAGTAAACCCACCAAGGACACCACTAAGCTCATCAGTCACATGTGGTGCCCTTCCAAAAATATGTGTAAAAAGGTTAAAAACTGTCAGATATAGAAAGAATAAAAAGAGTGAGAGAGACCAGAGGGAATACCAAAGTCAAAGCAGGAACGGGAAGAACACCATGCTGGAGAAGATCTCCATATTGCAACCCATGGAAGACTTGTACTGTCCACACCCAAGCCACAGTTGGGTATTTCTGAGGTAACTGCAGAATATAGAGGAGACCAGAGGATGTGTGAGGAGAAAGGAGAGGCAGAAAGGAACTACAGTGCACTGACTTTAAATCCCACCTACATCATCCTCAACCACTTGGTGAGGACAATAGTGTTTTGGAGTGCAGGATTAATGATCAGCTTGAGAAAAGAGGAGGCAAAGGGATTGTTTTAAGGTTTTTCTCTATGTTTCCTACCAGGCAAATGAGTAATTACTTATTTATTTTAATTGGCAATAATTTAAGATTTTTTTTCCAAGATGAGTCTGTTCTGTTAACAATTATCTCCTTGTCTGGTGAGAAGGTGCCCCATTGGACCTATTGCTTGCAAACAGAGAAGCACTAGTGGGTGATGTAGTGGTCAGAGGCTGTATTTTGCATAGCAGTCATGAAATGACAGTTTAAAATCCTAGAAAATAATGGGGGGATCAGCAGAAATACTACATTGGACTTCCAGAGGGAAGACTTTAACTTGTTTAGGAGACTGATGGAGAAAGCCTTGGGAGGCCATCCTGAAGGGCAAAGGAGTCCAGGATATCTAGACACTCTTTAAGGACAACCAGAAAGAGGATATGGGGAGCAACTAGCTGTCATTCTGGCCTCAAAGCCAAAGAAGGTTACGGGACAGGTCATCTTCAGTGCCATCACACAGCACATATGGGGTGACCAGGCGGTCAGGCCCAGTCAGTACATGTGAATGAAAGGTGGATCCTGCCTGACCACCCTGATCTCCTTTTATGACATGCACCTGACTAGTGGATGAGGAAAAGGCTGTCAATGTTGTTTACCTGGACTTTAGTAAAGCTTTTGACACAACTTTCCACAGCATTCTTTTGGAAAAGCTGGCAACCCATGGTTTAGATGGATGTATTCTTCACTGTAAAAAAACTGGCTGGGCCCAGAGAGTGGTGGAGTTACATCCAGTTGGTGGCTGGTCAGACTAATGTTACCCAGGGCTCAGTGCTGGGATCAATCCTGTTTAATAACTTTATTGATTATTTGAGTGAGGAGATCAAGTCTGCAGGTTCACAAATGACACCAGCACTCATCAAGTTCACAGATGAAACAAGCTGAGGGAGAATGTTGATCTGCTGAAGTATAGGAAGAGTCTTCAAACAGTTCTGGATAGGCCAGGTTTATGGGTCAAGGCCAGCTGTAGAAGTTTCAATGAAATAAAATGCAGGCTCCAATTCTTTGGTCCCAATAACCCCATCTAACACTACATGCTTGTGGAAGTGCTGCTGGAAAGCTGTCCAGAAGAAAAGGACCTGGGGTTGCTGGTCAACAGCCAGTTGAATGGGAGCCAGCAGTGCTTCCAGATGGTTATTAGTATCCTGGCTTGTATCAGAAATAGTGTGACCAGCAGGACCAGTGAAGGGATAGTCTCCAGCTCTGAAGAGGCTGCATTACAATCTCGTCAGTACAAGAAAGACATTCAGGTACTGGAGGGTGTCCAGAGAAGGGCAGTGAATTTAGTGAAGGGTCTGGAACATAAGTCCTATGAGGAGCATCTGAGAGCTGAGGGTTTCAGCAAAGAGAGAGAAGAAGGCTCAAGGGACATGTTATTGTTCTCTTCAACTATGAGAAAAAAGGATGAGGAGAGTTGGGAGTCAATCTCTCTTCTCAATTAATCAGTGTTAACTACATGGGAAATAGTCTCAAGTTGTACCAAAGGAGGTTCCGGTTGGATATTGGGAAAAATTTCTTCACTGAAAAAGCAGTAAACAGGCTCCTTAGAGAAGTGGTGAAGTCACTCTATATGGAGGTGTTAAAAAAAGGAGTAGGAGTCACATTTAGTGCCATGATTTAGTAGACATTATGGTATTCAATCCAAGGTTGGACTTGACGATCTTGAAGGCCTTTTCCAACCTTAATGATTCTATAAGTCATCAAAATTTGGGATTTTTATTGGTGTTCTGTTCCAAAAGCATTGTCTTCCATATTAAAATAAAATTCAAATATTTTAATTTCATTTATGAACAACAAAGAAATCAAGTGAACAAACGTTTTTACATTTATGACATTTACAGGATGAAAAAAATAGCTACACAACCATATCCTTCTGCCAAGACAATATTTAATGTCTTGGCATCTTTTCACTTTCTGGGTTTTCTCCACATATTTCATATTTATCTTTAACATATTTCCCAGCTAACTAATCATTAAAATGAAAATGTTTCCATCAGACTTTCCTCATGAATAGTGAGGCATTTTATACCATTTTATGCGCTTTAATAAGAGAGAAAAATGTGCATTACGCACATTCAATGCAAAAAACCCACTAAATGAAACCAGAAAGCCAAAATTTTTATTTCTTCCAATGTCAATAAGTTTTGAGCTTATTCATGGACCACTGGTATTATTTGGGTTTATTAAATATACATTTAAAAAAAAAAATTATTCTCTTTTTGAGCTACTTGATGTTAAAATCCCCTGAAAGCATTAACCAAATTACTTCGGAAAACAAATGTAACCTTCTCTTCTGAAAACAGAAATGTCATTGTCATTCTTTAAGGAAACCCTTTTGCTAAACGCCTGTAATAAGTTGTGCTGGTTCTGCCCATTTGACATTTGGTGAGGAGGGAAGAAGCCACCCACGGAAATGATTTTTCTAAGAAGAATTGCTGAGAGCTTCTTCTATGTCTGACAGAAACCAATCGGTGATTAGTTTTGAGAACTAACAACCTGTTAAACCACTGAGAAAGCTGAACACGCCTCTGTGAACACACATGTTAAAAACAAACAAGCCCAGGAAAAGCTCTCTTGCTTTCCGGCCTTTGGAGAGAGAGTTCTTCCCGCTCCCGGCCCGGTGCCCAGGCAGAGGAGGGGAGGCCGCGGGCCCCGGCCGGGGCTGGGCAGGCCGTGGCTGCTGACATCTCCCCAGCACCGATCCCTGCCCGCTGCTGGCCCGGGCCCAGCCGGGATCCACCGGGCCCCGGGAGCAGCTCCGGGCCGGGCCAGGCCTCCTCAGCCACGGCCTGCACAGTCCAGCAGGGACTGGGCAGGGTCGGGGAGCCATGGCCCCGGCCGAGGCTGGGCAGGCTGTGGCTGCTGACATCTCCCCAACACCGATCCCTGCCCCACGCTGGCCTGGGCCGAGCTGGGACCCACAGGACCGGGGAGCAGCTCTGGGCCCCAGAGGCCCCAGCAGCTGCCAGGCAAAAGGAGGGAAGGCCATCAGCCGCATGGCTGGGATTGAACACAGAAAAAGCCAGAAAACAGCTGTGCAGCCAGAGCAGCCACCTCTGTTCTGGCCTGGCCCCTTGAAAATCCTGGCACAGCCCCCCCAGCACAGCTGTCAAAGAATTGTCCACCATAAACAGCTCCAGCTGCCTGGCAGGGATCACACAACCATCTACAGGCCTTGGGTGAGATGTGAACTCTTTCATATCTCACAGATGAGACCTGCAAACATTGATTCTCTCTCTTGAGTGAAAGAAAAGGACAGAGTGAAGACACATAGAGAAACAACATGAAGGCACTAAGGAGAGTAAGGAAGGAGTCAGGTCCCAGATGGGAGGGGATGAGAAGTTTCCTTATTCCTGGGCTGAAATTCTCTTGTGAGGCTATGCTATATGATTGATACACCAGACTCTTTTTCTCTGTAACCCATTGAAAAGCATGGGGGGAGAAGCATTCAAATTGTAGACATGAGCAAAGGTATCCATGCTGAACAAGCCAATGTTGATGTAGCTGTGATGATCTCAGAGAGAGTTGAAGATAACCTTTGCTTCTGAACAGCTCATCCTTAAAAGTGTACCCAGTTAGCAAAAAACATGGGGAAACTGTAAGTCGAGGGGAGGAACTTTTACACAGTGATCAGATTTCCATTCTCCCGGGTGGCTGCTTTGGTAACATTGAAGCCATGAGAGAATTCTTTTCTTGTGGAGAAGTCTCCATAGTCTCCATGACAAGAGAGACTCCTCTCCCTAAGTGAACTGAAAAAAGTCAATTCTAGAGGTGATAAACTGGCTGATTTGTTTCTGTATGTTGTCACTGGAAAAGAAAAGAGGGTGTGTGGGGGGGGAGGAGTGTTCTGAAAGTTTTACTCTGATTCTTATTATTCTTTTAGTTCTCTTAATAAAGGTTTTCTTTATATCCTTTAAAGTTTGAGCCTGCTTTGCCTTCCTTCTAATCCTATCTCTCAGCAGGAAATGTGTAAATAATCGTAGTGGGTGCACTGGTGATGTGGCCAGCACTAAACCCACTACATAAATTGGTACAGTAGAGTGGTTAGCATAGCTACCTTCCAAACAGGTGACCCAGGTTCAATTCCTGGCCAATGTGCAAATCCAGCACATGACTGCAATAAACTTCTGTATTTTTCTTCAGATTTTTAACATGGTTCATTCAATAAAAGAGACTTTTTTTTTCATGTTCTTGGTTCACTTACCCATGAATACAATCTATTCAGTGCTCAGTCTTCTTAATATCCTTCTAGTATATTTCCCCCTACTCACACATTCAAAAGAATAAAGGGTTCTAATGAGAGCCCAGGACTGATGAGATCACTAACTCTAGAGAATAATTTTAATGAATTCAACTTCAGGTAAGACATGAAAGCTGATTACAACCTTGGAAATGAATTTCATCTCCAAAAAACATATCTTGTACTAGTTTCAAAAGTATTAAAAGCAAAGTCAATGATGCTAGGGCAGTCAGAATTAAACACAGCCCTCAGATTAGTACCAGTACCTAAGGTTGAAAAGATCTGAGCTAAAAAGACTTCAAACATAAAAATTTGATAATGTTCTCCCAAACAAAGGATAAAAGGAAATTTAGGGATCAAAGAAAATAGGTAAATTAAGTTCTTCCCTTTGCTGTTGACACACTCAAAACGCAAAGCATAACTGGAAAAATAAAAGTAAAGTAAAATGGCTCAGGTTATCATTAATATCATGTTGGGGGTTGGGTCTCTCAGTGGAATTTTCTCCATTGTAATGTTGAGAGGTTTGCAGGCTGCACCCTGGCCGGTGATGGGGCCAGGTGGGGGGGAAAGAGAAGGAACACTGCGAGATCGGGGGCAGCTGCGCTCTCGCTGCTCTGGCTCGGAGAAGGACGGTCACTGGAAACTCCGCTCTGCCATCCCGACACAGGGAGCTGCCTTCCTTGGCTGTGGGATCCCGCAATCTCCCTGCTCAGACGCTCTCTCCTGCATCTCCTGCCGACCTCAGACATCCTTTTGGAGCATCGGGATCTGTGAGCAGCGTCTCTCCTCCGCCCTTCCCGTCTCGCAGTTATTGTTGTTTTTTGTTTCCCTTGTTACATATATATCTATCTATATATATCTATATATAGATAGATCGATATAGATAGATAGATAGACATATATATGTCAGTAAAGAACTGTTATTCCTACCCCCCCCCCCCCCCCATATCTTTGCCTGTGAGCCGTTTAATTTCAAAATCATAGTAAAGTGAAGGGAGGGGGGTTTATACTCTTCTTTTCAAAAAGAAGCCCCTGTCTCTTTTAGCAAATACCTGATGAAATAGCAAGTGTTGTCCTGAGGCATAATAGTTGTCAAATGCAGTTTTACAAGTTTAGTAGATCATGCAGGTGCACAGCATTTGTTCCAACAGTCAGAAGTCCTGGATAGAACATTACCATGCAGGTAGGGTGGTAAGTCAGAGGAAGTGACAGAAATTAAAGTATTTGTTAGGTCTGGGGGTGTTTCAAAACTTAAACTTAGCAGAAATAATCCAGTACCTTTATAGTTTTTTATGTCAAACTCATCATAGGTGCCAGGAAGAAAATAATGCAACATAAAGAAAGGAAGAAATTAAATTTCTCAACAAAATTGCTAATCCTTTATATACCTGTCCAAAAGTTTTAGTTATGTCCAAACTGATATACATGAAAGAAGGTTGCCCACCACTAAATTTTTGTTTTAATTTTTTAAATAATGTAAGATTGTGTCGTATTTTTATTATTGCCCCTAATCTAAGAAAAATATCTGATTTGAACAACATCATCTTTCTGCAAATAAAATACCCAAAAAAGCATTATACGTTAAAGTTCCAGTATTTAAGGAAGTAGTGAAGTCTAGAAAGGATAACAGATTCATCATCAGTTCTTTCCTGGCTGCAAATCTCTCTGTTTCAGAGTTCACATAGTGTATTTATTGACATCAGAAATAAAGGCTTGAGATCCATTTCATCAAAGTAATTAAGCTTATCTCTAATTCTAATATCAGTCATCAAATAATCCTAATAATACTATTTAAATGCTTTAATTTTTTATCTTTATTCATGGATTGGTTTATATTGTCATGTAAAACTAAAGTTCTGGAACTCCTTGGTTTCATGAATAAATAGCTAATTAATTTGCATTATGGAGTATCATCTCCCCCCAAATGCCAGATCTTGGAATTTAATATTTAATTTTCTCTTAGGAAGAAAAAAAAAAATTGCTGGAGTGTGAAGCCAAGTCTAATCCAGCAGCAGCTTTGAGTAATCCCTGAACCCTTTGTTTAAACTAAAGTAAAAATTTCAGGGATGGGTGAGAAAACAAAATAAATGAAAACTAACATTCATCAGCCGAGTTGCAAATGCAAAGTGTACCACAAATCTTTTTAATTGGATGTGCAGAAAAGTGATTCAAAAGCTAATGATGATAATAAATGCATTGTATAGTAGACAGCAATTTCAAAACTAAAAGCTCTTTAGACCAATAGCTACTCTCCCAATGTTCGAACTCTCTTTTGTATTAAAAAGTGAATTTAGTGGCAAATAATACAGCCACTTTTCATTCAAAATAAAACTTGCAGTGCAGAGGTGAGTTGCTTTTCTCCAGAATGTGGTATCTCTTCATATAAATTAAGCACGAATTTAGAGTTTGAAATTCCTGAAGTGTTACTTTTCTGACCAAATATGAATTTATGTGTAGTCATATAATTAATTCAAATGACTAATTTAAATCTCTGCATCCAAATTTTTCGGTGTAACAGGAATGATTTTGTGAATATCTTAATGCAGAACTGGTACACTCTCCATTTATACTTCAATGCCTTACCATATAATTCATATAATTACACAGATATACATACACACCAAATTTCCTATCTTTCAAACTTTATCTTTTACTGAAACACAAGGAAACAAGATTTGAATATATTAGTGACTTTGGTAACTTGATCCTTTTGAAGTGAGTTTACCAGAAAAGCTCTGTTTTAAAGGTATAATGACAGGCATTGCACATGAGGGACTAGTGAACTATACTGTTAAAAAATTTCAGGCTAATTTAAATATTTTCACTGAATTAAGTTTTGTCTTTGACACGGAAGAGGAAGGAGTTGGGTAACAGCTTTTGATTTTATTAGGCTTATTTGATTAGAAATACCTTGTGATCAGACTGCAGTGAGTAAATGTGATGAAGAAAGATAAATAGAAATAGAGAAAATAAACAGAGAAATAATCACTATGTAACCAGAACAACACTAAACTGAAAGGTGAAAACCAGTTAAGAAGCGAAGTCAATATAGCTGACATAGCTTGGTATTTCTGAAGATCCACCCTTATGATTTTGGTTGTTATGACCTGAATCTTCTATCTATATTTTTTATCCTAATTGATAGCTAGCTTTAGTCTGAGTATATTGTGTATGATCTTCAGTTCATAGCAGTGATTTTAGAATGAACACCATTTCTGTAGCTTAAATTCAGTCTAATAAAAAGAAGTGATATAAAAACCTTGTGTCATTTTATGTGCTTTCTCACCTGTGTGAGAAAGCTACACTAAAAAACAAAAACAAAACACAAAACCAAAAAAACCCAACAAATCAAAATAGAAAATCAATCCAGAGATCAAGACTTCAATATTTTTTTAAAATACATTCCTGAGAAATGTAAATACATTAAGTTATTAGGCTTTTCCTGAAAACACAAATGTTATAACACTGTATGAGGGATGTAAAAATTAATCCAAATGGAAAACGGAGGAGCTAGCCTAGCCAGTTCTGAAATAACAGTAGGAAATACAAATTTGAGAGGAAGTAAATCATATTCCTTCTGAATATCACAAAACATATTTGATCTAGAAGGCTCTCCAAATACTTTCTATTATATCCATCTTTATATTGAATAGTTAGTCTAATATCATTATCCCAAATGTCATAGTTAGAAATTATGTTTAAGATCTTTGAGTCCAGCCATTAATACAGCACTGCCAAGTCTTCTACTAAACTATCACCATGAGGGCCACATCTACACATCTCTTACATACCTTCTTTATATTATTTCCTCCTTTCTTAGGACAAGAATGTTTTGTCTCTCCTGTAATATACAGCCGGGTCATACAGATTTGTACTTTGTCACAAAACTTCACAAATGGCCACTACTAACCAAGGAGAAGGGTACAAAGTACTGATGTACAATAGTAAATATTTATTCTTGCACATGAAGTGTACCAGCAGTGCTGAGGCATCCTGAATGTAATTTTACATAATATTTTAATAACTTTTGAAGGTTCATAGACAGTGTGATTTGATTAATCAGTAACACCACATTACCCACTTCAAGTTATAGTAAAATCTGAAAGTAACTACATTTTTTTCTCACCACTTGTCTAGTGATCCAGATGTGCAAGGAGATGGACTTCCCATAGTTACTTATCTATGATATCATTGAGCCTTCCACTAAAGAAAAGTATGTTAAAGGGACTGGGATGCTGGTGTTATCTTGGCTGCCTAAGGGTGTCATTATCCTTCACAGACAGCTCTAAGCTTCCAGGAAGAAAGGTCTTTATTTCATGGGCTAGGCTCTTATTTAGTATTTTTTCTTTAAGCATGGACAATATCAAAGTCTTCTAATACTTAAGTCTTCAGTAAATTCCACTAGCTCATTACCTTGCATTGCACTGTAATATACTTTCATAATATGAAGACTGATTTATATAGTAGATAGTGAAGGAATTTTCTTTATTTGCAACAATGGAAGCTGCTGTAATGTTTATAATGTTATAATGTTTATAACTTGAACATTTAATTTGAAGAAAGACTACTGTTCTTGACTGCTATCTCAAATGAAACTGCCCAAAACTCAGATTTTAGGTAGAACTCTGCTGGAGTGTCACTACATATGGTTAGACAGCTTTCTGATCAAGGAAGCTGAAGAGGTGTCTTTTGTTGCTCCTTGATTAACATAAAGAAATCTACACCTCATTAGTAAAGATCATCTACTTGAAAACACAACTTGCCAGATCTGGATACAAAATGATGAAAATTATGCCAATGTATATGCATGATCATGCAATGTGTTTGAACTAATCAGTCATAGCTGCATATGAAATGGAACATGAAATAGTCTGGGCTTTGTTAACAGTATAAGGTAAATTATAATAGCATGAATAAAACAATTTATGCAAATAAGCGTTTAATGAAAATAATTATAGTTGAAATTTCTGCAGTTTTGCAAAGACATATTCATCAGAAAGATGCTTAAGATACTAGATGAACCAGCAATGTGTTTCTAGTATGTATTTCTAGTTAAAGAAATATAGTATTTCTTTACATCTACAAATACCGCAAAATTCTAGATTAATTTCGTGCTAAATGTAGCTCTGCTCAGTGCAAACAAAGGATTCAGAATAAATACTGGTTCTCTTTTTCAACTTCTTATCTGCTATCAAAGAAAGGAACAGTGACTTTTACTCTTAGACTGTATGGGATACATCCATTCCATTTGGTGCTTTTGAAAAAAGTTCAGAAAAATGTAGTCTGAATAAGTAAAGTCAGCTTCAGAACTGTAGACTCTGTAGTCACTTTCAGAAAGTGCTCTTGCATTGGTTATATTGTTGTTCAAATTGCATTGAAGTGTGTCAATCAAATCTGGCGCAATACAAGTTTCATGTAACAATACCATTTTACACCCTTATGAACAGAAGTGTTTAAATCCTGTTTATGTAGGTAGAGAATTTTCACTCTATAGAACATTCATCTTGCAAATTTTGAACCAGACCAGAGCTAGAGACAAAAATGTACAGGCCCATATAAGTATCAAATCCAGCTTATTGGTAGCAGTTTTCACATCTCTGAAATGTCATTCATAGTAAAACACTTCTCAGAATTTGTAAGATTATCAGAGTAAAGGCAATGCATTTGCATGGATCATCATTCAAATTCAGGTCAATATAATTACTCAAAATGACATATTTCTAAATTATCTGAGGAGCATTCATGCTACATTTGGTGTCCCATATGTTAATAGTTTTGAGTGCAATAGGGGTTTTTTGTTTGATTGGGTTTTTTGATTTTTTTTTTTACTTTATAATGTCTCGGTGCTTATTTTAGGTGCTATAAACTGTTGTGTGATTTGTATTGCAATCATAATGCTATAATTTCTCTACACCGCATCAGGCATGCTGGTATCAGACTGGGCTCACCTTTCTCTGCAAGGAAAGAGAGTCTTTGCTCAGAAACTCGGAGGGGTCATTGGAAGAAATTAAAACTAGGTATGATGGGGAAGGGGGAAAATATCAGACTTATCCCTGGCAAGCTGTGGGATGATACACAAAGATTAAAGGGACAGGATGCTGGAAGGGATCTCTATTGGTGACTATAAGATGTACTAGCCAGCATGGAATATACTTGCAGTCTTTACAGAGATGAGAAAGAGGCCCCTGAGGTAACAGAGACCAACATGGAAACAGTTTGACAGCAAAAGGTGCCAGCAAAACTTCAGGCATAAGGAGCTGCTCGGGAAACTAATGAGCTAAGTCTCCTTGGAAAATTTTCTGGAGTTTATCAGTGCTGGCCACTTTTTAAACATCATCTCCTAAGACACATAAGCAGGCAATTCCAGGATGTTAGAAGTAAGCTGATAAGGCAGAAGGCCAGCATAGTTGAACTGGGATCTTCACTTTGAAATAAGGAAAAAAAGGACGGTATATGGCAAGGTCCGGTGGCATGGGAAAAATATCGAGGGAGACTGCAAAAAAGATGGAGTTTTACAAGGGCACAGAGTGATAGGACAAGGATGAATGGCTTCAAAATGAAAGAAAGTAGGTTTAGATCAGATATTGGGAAGAAATTCTTTCCTGTGGGAGTAGTGAGACACTAGAAAAGGTTGCCCAGAGAAGTGGTGGATGTTGCCTCTCTGGAAGTGTTCAGGGCCAAGATGGATGGAGCTGGGAGTAACTTGGTCTAGTGGAAACTGTGACCACTAGAGAGGATTTAGAACTAGATGATCTTTAAGGTTCCTTCCAGCCCAAGCAATCCTATAATTTTATGATTCTGTAAATTTTAACTTCAACCAAAATTCTTCTTTGTTCTTGCAATATTAGTTTTTATAATTTTGTTATATTTTTCATAATGCTAATATTGTCATTATTTTTACTTTTTAAAAATCAGAGTCTGAAAGTTTTTCTGGTTTAGGAAGCAGTAACAAAAAAACCTTCGAATAATATTCCATTTAAAGTATGATAAGAGAAGTATTTGAACAAAATTAGGGTTTTGTTTGTTTGTTTGTTTGTTTGATGGGGTTGTTTGCTTTTTGAGTTTGTTTGGTTTTTTGTTTATTTATTTTCAGGCTTTCCCCTCCCTTTTTTCTTATGGAGATGACATGTTTCTTTTTCCTTTTCCTTAAAATTTAGTCAAAGCATTAGATTAATTTAAGGTCAATATTCCCTGTTTAATACTTGTTACATATGTGACATTTTTGAAGTTTATGTAAGAGGTTTAGATAGTCTACTGTGTTAAACAACTTTTAACAGATTCAATCAATTGAAACTGTACAGTTTCAATCTTTCTGTACTGTTCATTACAAATGAAGTCTTTACATAAAAGTGTAGCCAAATAACTTTTGTATTGAGCTACAATTTGTGTTCATAAGTACCATACTGTGATGATAGGCATACTCATCTGTGAACAGCAATCAACTAGAATAATCTACACTAGCTCTGTGACGGCTCATATCAAATTTTTCATGTGGAGAAGCACCTTAGTCACAGTGAAGGACCACAGCAGAACCATAAATTTAGTTTAACATTGACTTCTGCAATGTCTGACAATCCGCTGCATCAAAACAATGCATGATATCAGATTTCAAGCCTTCCAATTTTTATGTGTCATGTTTGGTGCCCTCCTTGAAGCCTTACCAAGTCAAAAATTACATCACTATACCCTTCTTTTCATTTAGGCCTATTTCCTCTGTTTTCACATGAGAAATATGAAAGACAAAATAGATAGTTCAGTGTGTGAATTCCTGTGTCAATAGTATTTCCATTACTTTAGACTTGCTTTAGGGGACTTTGGCCTGACACAGAAAAAGTAGTTTTGCAAGGGTCACATGCCCTCTGTTCTCAAAAGAGCACACCATCCCCCTTTTCTCTCGAAAGTCAAAATTAGCATAATCTTGTTTATGTTTCTGAAAACTTACCAATTACACAGTATTTAATGTCAACAGCTGTAAAACTACCACTCTGCGATGATTACTGTTTTTCTTTCTTCACACTTATGACTCTTACTCCATGCGTGAGCATTTGCTTCATTTAGTCTTCCAAATGGATCAAAAAAATTGGTCTGGCATTTGCAGTTAAAGGTAATAATCATCTCTCTGGAAAGCTGAGGCAATTTGAATGAAATGTCTCAGGCTTGTTAGTTCTAACAAGAGAAAATGAGTCAGGACAGATTTCTTTCCTTACTTCTCTTTTAGATCCTGAATAAAGTCTTAGATTTAATATTGTTGTTACTTGGAAGCATGTAAAGTTGACAGTTTCCTGGACTGTTCAGAAAAGATTTTTTTTGGTAAGTATAGATAATCACACAA
This sequence comes from Sturnus vulgaris, assembly GCF_052056855.1. Classification (NCBI taxonomy): domain Eukaryota; kingdom Metazoa; phylum Chordata; class Aves; order Passeriformes; family Sturnidae; genus Sturnus; species Sturnus vulgaris. The sequence goes on from NC_142283.1 coordinate 41,550,308, forward strand.
AATGCAGCATTTTAGAACAAGATTAAATCTATTGCCTGGCTCTTTAGGCCTTATAGAAATTTTATTTCAGATGTTTCATTAGCTGAGCTCTAACAGCTCTGTGGGACACTCAGATTTCTAAAACTACATAAATTATCAGAAATGCATAAAGAGAAGATTTACTGTAGTTTATAAGAAACAAGAGCATACCACCAATTAGGATGGTAGAAATGAATATGATAAAAGATCCATATTAATTACTACTGATACACTGCAGACTTATGATTTCCTGTAAAACACATGCTGAGGCAAACTGTTTTGTTCTTCTAAATAAACAATTGCCAACATACTCCTACCTGACAAACCGTATCTTCAATTTTATAGTTCTTTAATCTGTTTGTTAAATCGGATACTTTGATTATAAGGATAAAATTATATAAGAGCCCAAGTAAACCTCACCATATTTGCTTCACCCTTTAAAAAATGTCTTTGAAATTTTGTTATTGTATGAATGTAAGAAGATTATAATGAGTGAAATGGTGGAAATGGAAGAAAAGCAGAATGCTAAGAGATGTCTCAAACCTTGAGCTCTAGAGAATGAGAAACATATTGAGGCTGTATTTCCATCATCATAGTCCACAGTCTAATAGTACTGCTAATTTATTATCTCATTTGAGCTTGTCCTCTTAATAGTGACTCAGATACTGATGAACTTGCTTTCATTTTTCTATTGCTTAGATATAATTTGGCATATATCAAAGACAAATTGAATATAACTCAGCAGTGACCTGGGAGCCAGGAGAACCCACCCTCTCGTGGGGTGTATCAGGCATTGCCAGCCAGGCAAGGGAGGGGATTGTCCCACTTTACACTGCGCTTGAGTAGCCTCACCTCGAGTCCTATGAATAGCAGGAGGCGACTGACTATAATGTACTGATATAAGTAATATCAGTACCCTAATATAAGGGGCATGACATAAAGGTACTAAAGTGTGTCCAGATAATGGTGCCCAAGATGGTGACAGGTCTTGAGGGAAAACCTTTATAAGGAGATGCTGAGGTCACTCACTTTCTTAATCTTGAAGAGAAGGCTGAGGGATGATCTTTTCACAGTCTCCGCCTTCCTCAATGTATGATTCTGAATTTAATTATCTTTTCTCCCCCACTATACACAGGTACCTTTTTTTAGAGTTTATGACACAAGTCTTAAAGAGAATTCTCAATTATTTCGTGTGTGTCACTGCAATGTTTTCATGCAGTTTAAGAATACTAGCAAAACTCCTTTTAGAGTTACTGGAAACAAAACCATTACTGTGAAAGATGTGAATATAGCTGCCGCATTTCACTACACTGAACTTACTACAAGGTAATTGTTTTCCCCCAGTTCTAAGAAGACAGGTATTCGCTAAAATTGCATATTACTCAAACTGGCTTTGTAAATCCAGAAAAGACAACCTAAGAAAAATGTTTAAATGTAGATTACATGTGCTAATATACGTAGACAAGAGCAAGAAATTAGAGATTTTTGGTTATTTGGCTATAAAGCAACAAGTAAGAACAAGACTCCCTCTGCCTCCTGGCTTTTTTCCATGCTGTTTGCCTTTCCACACATATTCTCTGTCTTCTGCTGTATCCCACTATTTCAAAATAATCTTTCTCTTCAAACCAGTCTTATTTTCAGGGTTGTCATTCCAAGAAGAAAGGTGTGATGTACAAAGGAGTGTGATGTATCTAAAGAGAAACGCTCAATGTTCCTATGGAGCCAAAATATGTCATAATTTTAATATCAAGATAGAGCATATATTGATTTCTTCTTTATTAGTTTCTAGTATGTTAATGTCACTGTTCTATTTTTGCTGGAATAGTATGGATGTGCATAGGTGCTACACAGTAAGAAAAAAATTAAATGTTGGAAAAAATATCTACTGGCAATAAAAAAGTCAGTTTTTCGAACAAGATTCACCTTGTACTGTTTTGAGCAGGAAAAAAGGAATTCAGAGGTTTAGTAGTATTTTGTGCTTTAGAACTTTCCCAGTTTTTCTCTTAAGTCATTATAAATAACAATGAGTTACTCATCTTACACTGGAAGAAATACAACTCTATTCAGATGTTCCAACAAATATTCCAATAAAAAGAGAGCTAAGGCTCCATCTTTTTAAAACAAGCACCTATCCTTGCAGGTTATTGATGAATTTGCTCTGCTTTTGAGGGGGGGGTAGAGAAGCCTTTATGGGGCTCATTCCAGGAATGAAAGGTACAGCTTTAAAACTGCAAGTAGATTTTTCATGGTCATAAAAGTACACTTCATATATGTTAAAACCATGACATCATATAATACATTTCTCCCATTGAAGAAATTATCTTTGGTGAGAAAACAAATTTAAGGACATATTGGGGGTGGAAAGTAGGAGGGATAGCCAGATTGACCATTAAAGATTAGATGAATTCCTGAATTGCTCCATACCTACATAAATTATTCCATGCTCCTCAAATAAGATGATTTCTTTTACCTCTAAACAATTTTTAAATTCTTCAAAATACAGAACCATTCTGACACCAAGGAAAAGAGTGACTGAAGGATTTGTACTTTAACTAATATACCTACTTATGGCTCAAAAAATGTAATACCTCTGAGAATTGTTTGGTAATATTATAGGCCATTTATGGTTTTGGTTCCTCTATAGCATAATAGTCCTTTCATGGGAAGAAAAAAACCCTTTTTATTTCTTCACTCCAGTGTCTCATATTTCTTTTTTCTATTCATTTTAAAACCCCTTTTTGGGCTATATACAAGTCTCAGGTGAATTGTTTGGCCTTCTAAAAAAGCAATCTTTCTTCTGATTGAGTTTCATGTGCTTACTCTCTATGAAAATCTTAACACTCTTTTTCTATTCTATTTAAGCTTATGTAAAAATTTTCAAAATGTTTTTCCACTCATTTTAAGAAAAACCTTTCAATTATGTTTATTGCATATGCAGCCTGGGACCATTCAAGGACCTTCCCACCCCACCCTGTCAGACTGTGGGGCCCAGCACTGCCCACAGGACTCCGGGTGAGGCCGCACCACGGCTGAATCCAGCAGGATGATCCCAATCACAGCTGGTGATGCTGTGTCTGATGCACCCCGGGATGGGTTTGCCCTCCTGGCTGCCCGGGCACACACTGCTGACTCACCCTGAGCTGCTGCCAACCAGCACCCCCAGATCCCTTTGGCAGGGCTGCTCTACACACACTCCTCTCCCTGCTTAGACTTGTACCTGGTGTTACTCCCAATCCCAGGGGCAAAATTTGACATGAATTGAATTTCATGCCATTTATAATTGCCCAGTGCTACAGTATATGCAGATCTCTCTGCAAAATTAAAAGATACAAGGCACCTTCAGCAGCACCTCTCAGTTTGGAATCGTCAGCACACCTTCTAATGGTGCATTCAAGTCCTCCATCCAGATCATTAATAAACTTGTTGACAGAACTGGTCCTACAATGAATTCATGAGGAACACCACAGGTGATTGCTCACCAGGCAGATGTAGCTCCATACACTAGAACCCCTGAAGTTCTGACACTCAGCCCATTCTTCACCCAGCACACTGTGAACCTGATCATCACAACAGCTTGTCAGGAAAGAAACTATGAGGGACAGTATCAAAAGCAATACTGAAATCAAGAAAAGCTGCAATGACTGCTTTCCCTTCACCCACTAGGTGAGAGATCTTATTGTAGAAGGATATTAAATTATTTAAGCAGGACCTTCCCCTGCCTATGCCTGGTTATTGCATCATTCTTTAAATGCCTTTCAGTAGTTTCCACCATGAACTCCTCCATCATTTTTCCAGGTACTGAGGGCAGACTAACAGGTCTGTAGTTTCCTGAGTCCTTCTTCACAACCTTCTTGTAAATTGAATAACACTGGCCAGATTTCATTCAGTGAGGACCTCCCCCAATTCCCCAGACCTTTTACAAATGACCATGGGTTTCCTGCAATAGTATCTACTAGATCCTTCAGTACTCCAGGATGAAACTCACCAGCTACATGGATTTATGAACTGATACAATTTACAATTTCAGTGTCTGCAAATGGAAAGTCACTGCTTCCAGAGATCTTCCAGCTCAGAGGAATGGGCAGGTCAAGGTTATCAGTATAATTAAAGAATGAGACAAAGAAGGCACTAAATGCCTCCACTTCTTTTTCCATTCGTTTTTGTCAGATGACCATCTTAATCTGTTGTCAGTTTAGTATTTTCCTTAGACCTTCCCTTACTATTAAATAGGGAACTCTCTCAAAATATAGGTTAATGAGGAAGCTTACTATTTGCTTTTTCCGGTTTGCTTTCAAAATAAATTTATGAAGCCAAAAAATGCATGTTGCTGGCCTGTCAGAGAAAATGTGGCAAAAGTTACAAAAGCAATTCAGGTTAATTCGGTCATTATTAATAGTTAGCCAGGGCTAACACAAGGTTTTTCACAAATGTGAGAATGGAATATCATGGTCTGGGGTGCGCATAACCTCAAACCCAGACGGAAATAAAATCAGAGAAAAATACTTCAAAAAGAAGATATTGTTTAGGGTTAGATTGCATGAGGGTGAATATGAATTGTTCCTGAGACTGAGGAATGTGGTACTAACCCAGGAGACTGCCTGAGTGAGGCTGTTTTCATGAGTTGTGGAGTCTCCAGAAATATCCCATTCATTGCAGCCAATGTCCCCTCAGGAGAGACCGCTGTCTCTCTGTGCAGCCCCGGTGGTGCCTGGCCATCCTTTGCAGCTTTCTACCTGCCCTCAGAGCCTCACCATGTTCTGCTTCTCCCACCTGTGTGCCTGGGGCCACCTGCAACCACCTCTGGCCTTGGCATGGGGAGCTGGGCCTTCCTTTGTGGCTTTTGGCAACTCCTGATGCCAAACCCAGCAGCTGCCCTCTGTTCCTCTGCTCATTTTGTATGATCAGCTTGGCTGACTTGTGTCAGAGGAAGGTGAGGAGCTCTGGGGAGCACAGAGGAAAAGAGCTTTTCTGTGAGGTTTGCTGATAATATTTCAAATCTTCACTGGAAGAAAAACTAAGATGTACTGAATATGAGTAGTCTGCAAAGCATGTAGACTTAGTGGATGATCAAATGTGGTTTTTTTTCTGATAGCAGTTGTTAATAAAGCCCTTTTTAAATCTAGGAAAGATTTTTAAAGTTAGGAAATTAAGAGTGATTTCTGCTCAGTGTCTAGAATACAAGTACATGCCTGGTTTGAGGCATTCAGGTTTGAAGCTGTCATCAATGGAAAGAAAGTCTTGCACAAAACTACTTTGCACAGAAATGAGTGAATGGAGCAATTATTTTAGCTTTGTAGGTTATAATATTTCTCATTTTGTATCACTTGTCATTCTATACTACAAAGATTCAGACACATTCAGTTGTTCTTGCCCAAATTATGGTACAAGATTAAATTGCAAATTTTAGGCTTTATCTTGTCTATTCCTACATTTTGTTTCTCTGAAACAACTTTCCTGTCATTTAATATCCAACGAAAGCTATCTCCATATAAATTAATTCCTTAGACTTGACTATTACACATACTACATGTATTTTAGAGATAGAATTAATCTTTTAAGGAAAACATTAGTTTTTTTAAAATATTCTATGAAAATTTCTCTAAGCATCCTGTTTAAAGTGCTTTATGCTTTGCCATTGTTCCCAGATCCCTTAAAAAAATATCACCCAGTAGTATACCTGGGTCATGAAAATGAAAACAAAAATAAAGTAAAATAAAAATCTAATGTTTGCATTTTTCACAAACTATTATGAAAAATAATTTATTATAAAAATTATATTTTGTTCACCTATTTTAGAGTGTATGGGGAGGAGTATTCTTCAGACTAGATGCTGAGAGCTGCTTAGTGAAAAAAGACCTGGGAGTGCAGGTGGACAGCCAGCTCAACATGAACCAACAGTGTCTTTAGGTGGCCAAAAAGGCAAATGGCATTCTGGCTTGGATCAGGAATATCAGGAAAATCAGTGTAGCCAACAGGACTAGTGAAGGAATCATCCTCCTGTACTTGGCAGTGGTGAGTTTGTTCCTCAAATCTCGTGTCCAGTTCTGGCTTCTGCAACTCAGGAAAGACATTCAGGTGCTGAAGCATGTCCAGAGAAGGGCAACAGAGTTGTTGAAGGGTCTGGAGGACAAGTCCTGTGAAGAGCAGCCCAGGTAGCTGGGGTGTTTAGCCTGGAGAAAAGGAAGCTCAGGGGGCCTTATTACTCTCTTAACAACTTCCTGAAAGGAGGATGAAGCCAGGTGGGGGGTCAGTAATTTCTCACAGGCACCAATGAGAGGACAGAAGAAAATAGCCTCAATTTCTGCAGAAAGGTTCAGATGCACTATTAAGACTTCTTCTCTGAAAGTCTGGTCAGGCAATAAGCTTCTCAGGGAAGTGTTATAAAGGTGTGTTTGTGGCACTTGAGAATGCGGTTTGGAGGCAACATGCCCGTTTGATATTGAAGGTAATAATTCCATGACTCTATGGGATTTCACACAGATTTTGAAGTCAACAGCAAAGGGGAAATTAGATAGCTTGAGTGTATGGGCACTGTTTACTGAATTTCAGAAAAGATTTATTATAAAGATTGTCAGTAAACTATTTCCCCTGGGCAGAATATTTTAATGATTCACTGCTTACCTAAGTAACTTGTGGTAACAAGTCTTGGTCTCAGAAAGCAACGTTTATCCTAAATGCAGACTACAGGATGTCAGTAATGCTTCATGCAAAAATTATTCTGGGACGTGTTTCACTGCCTTAAGTGCTGTTCCCTGTTATGCCTTAACACCAGCCCATGCTGGTGTTCAGCTATTCAATGTTCAGCTATTCAACCAGTCTGTAGTTGAATTAGAGTGACTATATCTGACTCCAGTTACCCAGTTATCTCATTACTTCCTGTTTCCAGTGCTAAAATACTGGATGGCTTTAAGTGAATATTAGGCTATCTGATCCAACCTCTAGGTCTTGTTTCTGAAAACTAATAGTATTTCAGTTCTGCAGTATTTAACTGGTGTTCATTAAGTGTTCCCATGAGGCTGTAATAAAATTTATCACAAAGTGTATAAGAAAATTTCATAATTTCATAATTTTTTCTGTGTGAAATTATTTTCTGAAGAATAGAACTTGATTAGAGCCCCCCAGGTGTTTGAGAGATACCTGTCAGAAGCTGAATGATCTGTAAAAGTTATTGTCAAAGTTGAATTTCAATTCTTGAGACAAATTAAGGAATATTTTTGGTATATATTCAAAACTGGATTAACGGTTCTGATGTCTCCCACAGGAAGTATTTTAGAGCTAAGCGAGGAAGGAATGGAAAAGTTTAAAACATCACAGGAATCAATCCCATATAGGAATCAATCCCATGCTGCTTGAGTATATTGGCATGGAAACCTAATGAATGTCTCAGGCATTCTAAAATACACCAATTTCTAATTCTGGTTATTTAATCCATGAAGTGTTTTTTCTTTCTTTCTAATATTAAAAATGAATTAATTACTGTAGCTATTGCAGTGGTAGCTTCACCAGCTGGGAATTTGCAATCAATTAATATGATATTACTTGAAATAAAAGTACAGTTGCTATTATTGTAGATGAAAGTTTCTTATAATTGTAAGTAAAAAAGTGTTGACAAGAAAAAAACATTGAAAATTATCTTTACTATTACACTTTATTAAGTAATAGGCAACATGCTTTCTGTTAGTGTGTTTCCATAGAATAAGTGTAAACAGCAGAAACATTATGTATAGTATCAGGCAAGAGATAATACTATATCACTTTCTCTCGCTATTTTATATGATATTCTATATGATACTATCTCCACTTTATGATCCTTAAGGTCACAAAGTTCTTAATTTATTTGTTCTGTTAGATATTAGCTGTCCCTTTTCAGCAAATGCAATATTACTATAAGATGGTTAACTTTAAAATCATTAAACAGACCTATGATAAATAATGAAGTTTTTACATTTTCACAACCAAATCTAGAAAGTTATTCTATAACAAGTCACTGAACTTGTTGAATGACTTGGAGATAACACCTTGAAGTCCCAAATCCATTATCTCTTCAACAAATAAAGAATCTAGAAACATTTTAACTGGTGAAATATTTTTTAAAACTGTGCTGTAACGCTGGTATCCCAGGGAGAACCTAAATGGCTGCAAAGTGCAGGGGCCTGGCCAGGCCTATTGAGCCACGCTGAACACTGCTCAGTGGCCTCAGGAGGGTCTCTGAATGTGGCCATGAGATGACAAAAGGCGCTGCAGTGCTCCCACCACAGTGACAGACACTGTGGCTGCTCCAATGCCAGCGACAGGCACTGCCACTGAAACCCCTGAAACAGAATCAGCAGGGGCTGCTGTCAGTGGCCCTGCAGAGAAACAGAAAAGTAGAGGAAAGTCACCTGTAAAAAAGCTTTAGCCAAAACAGTCAAGGGGGACAGGGAGAGCAAAGAGGAGGAAGAAGTAGAACCACCACAGGAGTGATTTTCAGGGCTGTCATCAAGGCTATCACTGGAACTGGAAGAGGAGAGACAACCACAACTCAATCCCTATCTCTAAGTGAGCTACAGGAGCCAAGAAAAGATTTCAGCCATCATCCATGTGAGCATTTTGCTGCCTGGCTACTCCAGTGCTGGGACAAGGGAGACAATAATGTGGAGTTAGAGGGTAAGGAAGCCAGGCAGCTGGGATCACTTGCTAAGGAACCAGGCACTGACCAAAAAAAGGGAAAAAAGACACACATCCTTAGTTACTGAAGGACACTCTTATCAAGTGTGAGGTATTCCTGCAAAGATGACATTTCATGTAACTCAGGCAAATGGACTACAATAGAGAAAGGTATTCAATAACTGAGGCAAATGAAATATGAGAAAGGAATGAAATTTTGACCCAGTTATTCCCTATCATGCATCAGCCTCTGGAAAGAACAAATGGTGTGATGTTCAGTAAAGACTCACATTAAAGACTGGATATTAAAGAGAAAAAACAGCTGGTGGGACTTTCAAATGTTGGATCTACATTTAGCAAATGCCACCGGGTTACTCAAAGATCTGCCAGTAAGGCTGACTCTAACCAATCAAAATTTCTACCTACTGTAGGAGGGCATAAAGCTCCTGCAGTGCACATTAAAATCATGCTGAGAAAACAGTCTGCCTCAGCAAAAGGGATTGCTTTCACTTAAGGACCTGGGTGCACTTAGTGGGTAACGCAGAAGAATAGGAAAGTCCAGTATGTGCCTCAAGGGGATTTGATTTTGAGTGAAAATAGGCAATGAGTTAAATTGTATTATGTTAATATCTAACACTGTGTATTATCTCTTCTATGGTGTCTACATGCGGATTACCTCACTGAACACCTCAAGTCATCAATCTTAAACAAAAACATTCTGGGGATCTGAACCTGACATCCTTCTGATTGTTGCACTTGCACCAATGAAGAATGAATTTTGATAAACTGAACAAGGGCAGAAATGCTCGAATCAGAACTGACTCAAATATGCAGCATGAAACACTTTGGCAGCTGGGTGGTGTTTTATCTCCAGCTGGGCTCAAAACCATGACAGTAATCAATGTCAGAAATATAATATCAGAAAGAACAGAGAAAAAAATGGATTGTATTATTATTTTTCCACACTCACAGCTATGGAATTAGAAGGCAGCAGCACTGTAGTTCTAGAGTTCAGGGAATAAAGCTTTAGCTCAGACGTAAGAAAATAGTTTTCCTTTCATAAAGGAAGCAAAAAGTTCAACTTTTCTTCACTTGCGACCATCTTTGTTTACTGCTATTAGGGAAGAAAACTGACACTCATTAGAGAACTTTGAGTAACTGGATACAATTGCAATATAATTGATAAAAAACCCCCTCATTCTGAAGTCAAGAAAAATATTGCTTTTACCAACAGAAAGCATAATTCTTACAACCAAATTTGCTCATAAGCTATACAAAACCTGTGTTCAAGCTCTTGAAAAACTGAATAAGGTGTGCATACAAACATGTACATTACACTAACATCTCATAGCTACTAATATTTGTAAATTTACCAAGTTTAACATAAATAAAATGTTTTAGTTCTTAATAGAGAATAAACTCATCCATTGAACTGTCTCAAGAATCAAATGTAAAGTTTTCTTAACCAGCAAAATCTGCAAAAGGTTTTCAATCCTGTCAACGAGATGCTATGTTGTATATTTAAAACAAAAGTCTATCAACTAGTTCAGTATTTTATGTTTTAAAATAAATTGCAGAAGATCTCCATTAAAAGCATGACAGCTAAATAAAATTAACTTATTTGACAATATTTTGTATATTGTTTTTGAACTGCTGTAAATTATTGTTTACCAGTGAAATAACTACAAAATAAAGACTTTCCTCCAATTTTTATCTTTTTTAGTAGCAAGTCACACTTTGTTCTTTTGTACTTTTGCAAGGTACATAGCCAAGTACAGATTTCTAGATGACTGTACAAGAATTAATAGAGAAATATTAAGATGAGTGAGCATTCATAAAAATGTATGGTCTACAGGTGGGCCTATGAACAAATACTAGTTCTTGTAAGTGTTCACAGGAGACTGAAAATGAACTGATAATACTAAATTGCTTATATTCCTGTTGTCTTTTGCATATCATCACAATTCCTGTTTAGATAAATTGGTGGACACTTACAATAAATATTGGCCTGTTACTGTCAAATAATTCCGATTGCCAACTAATAAAAGAGAAATCAAAACAGAACAAAACATTTAATTAAAAGTAACTTGATTTATGTTGAGCTTTTTTCCTGACCACCTAGTCTGTACTGATATAATTTGTTTGTAAAATTTGTGAAAGTCTTGTTTGTTGCTCAACTCTTAATGCATTAGAGCCCAATCATGTTAATTTTTTTCCTGATTCTATATTAACAGATATCACAAAAAAGTATAAAGTCAGATATAACAGATTATGTAACATAGTAAAAAATATGCATCTTCATGTTGAAGAAAACATATGTTTAGAAAGTGATGCTTACTAGAGCATGCAATTTCTCTTAAACTGATGTATTTTGACTTCAGACTTGCAGTATTTATTTGAGTTTATCTTGCTCAGAGACATTGAGTACTATGTATTGTACATATATCATAAGGCAAAGATGGATTAAAAATTTAAAAAAATGAAAAGATGGGCTTCTTGGATATCTCTTTCTCAGAGTAATTGAAAAGAGAAGTCCATGAAAGAGTATCTAGATTTGTCCTTTTTCACTTATCAACCTAAGTATATTTGTAGTTCAGAACGATGTTTTAGAGATGTAGAGTCATTCTAAACTGCAGAGCAATTAATACAGATTCTGCCGAACTTGCTGTTTACTGACTGACAATCACTAATTGATTGAATTTAGGTCAGTTTTTCAAATACTTTACTGTTTGAATGAAAGTCCTATTTCCCTCTGAATTCTTCATTCTGAATTCTTCATCCTGAATTCCAATGCAACTAACAATTTGCCTTCCTTTTTCATTCTGTGTTGCTAGTTCATTTTGAAGAAAGTGCTCAAGTCAGAAATCATATTTATACATTCATTTCACCATAGAAAATTGATAGAAGACAGTGGAGGAAAGAAAAAAATCATAGGGAGAGATAGAAAAAGTATGAATTTCTTTATACCCTATCAAAAAGAAGAATCTCAAAGGAGCATGAAAACATTGCTGTAAGGTTTTCCATTATAAGGAATTTAAACACTTATCTATTTTTTGGTGATTAGGTAAGATAATATATCTTGATATGGTGAGATAACCTGAGTATGTAAATGTTTCTTAAATCAAACTAGTATCCTCTACCATTTATTTGATATTATGATCAGAAGAATAACTATCTAAAATAGTGGGTATATTGGCAAAATAGATACCCAGAAGTTTATTGTGAAAATTACCAAAAATTTTTCAAATTTAAAAAATAACCTTGTTCTTTCTCTTATCCCATTTCTTTCCTCTTATATTAATATTCTGAATACATGGCATAGGCTTAGACTAGATTTTTTTCTTTTTTTTTTGATACACAAATACCTATTTAAATAAAGACTTTTTCAAATTTTAGGAGAACTGGCAAACTGGCAGAATAATGGTAACAAAAGAAGTTTAGTGGGGAAGGGGAAATCATCACTTAACAGGCCATCAAGCCACTCACATTTTCAGAGAGGAGAAGAATGAGACAGAATAGTAACAACAGCTTTCAATAGCTGTTCAAAGTAGGAAAACCAATTGAAATGCAAGACAAAGAGATTAGTCCTATAATCTAGACAGATCCTCTAAATTATTGTTATCTTTCCCGAGGTAGAAATCATGAAATGAAACTTGGCAGATAACAAACTGTTCCTGCCTGGAAACAGAACTGTCCATGTGATAACTAGTAGATATTATCCATTAGGATTTACTTTCAAATTACCAAATGTCAGCAGAGTTTTCTTAAAGTGATATAAAACTTGGACACCTTACCAAGATTTTCCATTGTATATGTTCATCTTTAGCTAGCCAAAGGATTTAATAGAAAACCATATCATGTGAGGATGATAGAAAAGAATATTTCTGAACTCTCTAAAGTATTTTATCTACAGCACTTAAAATAGCTGTTCAGTAGTCTGATGGCATCTCCATTGATCTGGAAGGAAGAAAGCAGTCAGGTGAATAATAACTTCATCTGCTGCAAGATTTCCTTAACATCTTCATTTATTGCATGAATGCATCTTTCTATTAAATTCTCCTATCTTTTTCTCTCACAAAGCAGTAAATACTATACCACCTCTTAAGTTATAATTTCTAGGGCTAATTCCAGTTAATTCTTATCATAGATGGATATATTTCAACACTATCTCTAACTACGAAGGTGCCTCACCTAAAGCATGCATGCCATGTCACCACAGGTGTTGTAAATAATCTCCATGTTCTTTTCAGAGTAGAAATAATATCTTTTCATGTTACAGGAAAACAACATACTGTTCTTTTTAAAAGAAAAAGGTTAACTATTAACTAAAATTTTGATTAATGCAATGCATTAAAGCTACGTTAACATAGCCTAACTTTTCAAAGAATTATATAATTGTAAAGTAGAGAAATATGTTGAATTGTAGCTTTCTCATTAGATTCTTTCCTTTTGGAAACACCTGCCGTCTACAACCAAAAAAACCAAAACAAACAAACAAACAACCCTCCCCAAAAAACTATTATATGCAGGAAAACAAAGCAACAAGAACAACAAAAGGGAAAACAAATTTTAGTCCATAAATTGTAATACTTCTCAGTACTACCTGAAACTCCAACGCAGATATTACCAATGTGAAAAAGGAAAAAATTCGGGATTGTTGAAGTCACAAAAATATCCAAAAATCTTTTAACAGCACAACGAATTTTTGAATTTTATATATATATATATATATATACATATATATATATATGTTTAAAATCATAAAAAGGATTTAACAGACATTTCCCAGTCAGATTTCAGAGTATCAGTCTTTCATTATTTCACCTCTCTGAATTGACTCAAGAACACTTTCATCTTTAAATGAGGGTCCACAAATTTCTTTTCTCTTTTTAACTAGCATAGAAAAGGGAAGAATCAAAACACAGGAGTAAACTGGATTCTTGAAGGACAGGCAGTTTCGGTTCAGCTGTCAACTCAACAGAATCAGACGCAGTTGGTGGGCCTCTAATTTGACAAGGGTAAGCAACTTCTCACTGAGCTTCAGGTTAGCTAAATGCCAGTTTCCAGGGACTGATGGGTTAAATCTTACCAGTGTGGACAGAGTCCCTTAATCTAAGACACTGGGAGTCATTCTGGCAATGGCTTTCAAATGAGGGAATGATGCTATTGTCTTAAAACCTTTTGAGGCTATAACTACATGATATCATAAATTTTACTTAGACCTTTTCTGTAATCAGTTCTTAAAATATTTAATTTATATACCATTCTGTATTTCATATATAATAATGAAAAATTATGTTTATGAAATGGGTTGATAGAGAAAAGTATTATCTTATAACTTAATTTATACTCAGTATATTACCTTTATCTTCTTTCAAAATTCTTTTGAAACTTTTATAGGTTCAAGTTTACATTTCTGAAATCAATTTAGCTTTTGCAATTGCAACGTATTGTTTTTTTGAATGTTCAAAAGATGTAAATATCTAGGTGCCATGTTTCAGTGAGAAATACAAGGTCCCACTCTAAAAGAAAAAATTTAATGTTGTTTCTTCATTTCCATTTGTTACTGTATGTTCAAAAGTCTTAGCAATCTGATGATCACTTTGTATTTAATGATAATGTGATCAGAATACTTCTGACTTACCTTTTTCTACTTCATAGATTACCCCAATTTTCTTCTAAGTCCTTTACTATTGCACTTTTAAAGGCTTCTTTTTTGGAGAATTTGCTTTTGCTCTTGAGAAAATTGGGTAATGCTTAAATGCTAAAGCAGTTCATCCTTTAGCTACTTTAGTAACACCCACCAGAATTCTTTTAGACCTAATGATCACTGATTTCTGGAATGTTCTTTTTTATCAAACATTTTGTCTGATTTATTTCAATAATAGTAATCTATGGAATGAAGTAAATTGTTAGAATGTAATCTTACACTAATTAGAGCCACTTAATGCTTCTCCTGTATTCTCATGTACCTTCAGAAATGTGAATGCCTCAGTTGAAAAACCACAATGCTTCCAAATAGCTGCATTTTATTTAGATGCTAGATACAAACTGATTCTCTATGAATACAACACACACAAATACTCTTAAACAGAGAAGAATACAAACGCATAATTAGTGCCTTACCTGGTCCACAGCCAACCTTGCCTCAAATGACAGAGGCATGCAGCAAGATAGGTACTCCTCAACATGTGGCAGTAATTACAGCAAAAAACAGTCTTTTACATTTCTATCTTTACTATGTTGTTTACCTGGTTAGCTTCTAGCAACAGCTTTTAAATAAAATGACAATTGTTGCAAAGCCTTCTTAAAAATACTTGTTATTGCAGGTTATATAGATGCAGATAGAATACACAATTGATGCAAAAGTATTAATATATTTTTGTATGGACATTGTGTTAACAGATTAAGACAACCTGCTAAATACAACATTAATTCTTATAAACAAAGCTGATTACATTTTAACAATTTTTGGCTCTAGGGAGTTTTCGTTTGTTTGGCTTTTAAAGAGGTTTTTGGTTTGGGTTTGGGTTTTTTTAATAACAGTGTTTCCATTGTTTCCTCTCTGTTTCTGCTTAAGTTTTAGGTTTTTTGGTACATTTTCTTTGCTTTTCTTTAAACGCCTCAATATTTTAGAAACTATTTTTTTAAAAATCAAGTTCCTTATATGAAGAATATAGGATTTATACCTACAATATTGGACTCCCTAACTTATGTTTTCTAAAAAATGTGATAAGAAATCAATAAATTCCTATTTAATTAAGAAAAATATGTATTTTTACAGAATATTTGTAATCACATGGTGCTTTGCCCTTGCAACTTGCTTACACCTTTTCTGCCTACAGTTGCATTCACTGTTTGGGATTTGCATGTTGCTAAGTGAGGCTACTTAAAAGTCCCATTTTTCTTTCATCCGGTGATCCTTTCGTTTTGTGATGATTTCCAGCATCTGTCTGAAGTCAGCCAGTGCTCAACAATTTTTTTGTCTACCACATTTTAATCAAAAGTATTCTTCTAGAAATTATTTTTAATTCCTTACTTTCCCTCTCCAAAATTTTTAAATGAGTTGGATGATTCTTGCATGGGTGAACGTATGTAAATATACAGGACAAGAGTGGCGGGGTTCAATTTGTCTCGATGTTGTACACCCAGGGGTAGAATGCAGCAAAGTGTGGAGCATACTCTGGCACAAGGAGACAGAAAGGACTATCACTACAATATTCATAAATGATTTTGAGCGTCCCACGCTCAGATCACTAAGCTCCTTCTGTAGACTGACTATTTGTTACATAAGAAACTACAGTTTTAGCAAAGGCAGATGTGTCCTTGGGATGAAGTACCATTTGTGCCCCTTCTCAAATGACACACAATAAGCAATGACTTGAACCCTATGAAGTCTCCAGCAAGGCAAGAAGTGACCTCAGGAAGGAGTAATGAATGGGCTTCCCTGCCAAATGCCTCTGTTACCCAAGAATATGGAAATGAGACAGGTAAGAACTTCCTTTTGAAGGTGTGGATGGCAATCTGAAGGAAGGCTACACAGCTGCCTCAAGGTATTCAACATCCTGAAAACAGTGAAAAGTAAGGAATTTGTGAGAAATGGTGCTGGACATAAAATTAACAACTGGACAGTGTGTTGGCATTTTCTATGAGAAAATGAGCCAAGCTTAACAGAATGGAACACAAGTGCTTATAAGTCATAGTAAATGAGCACCCTTATTTTTCTGATGAAAGCATTTTTGACTGTCCATGTGACTTTATGTGCTATTACTGCATAGACCCTGTAAGGCTGAAGTGAACCACATGTTGTATCAAAGACTGATATCAAAAAACATGGTGTATATAGAATAGAAAAACTTATATAAACATATTTTCAAAATTATTTATATACTTGAAGCCCAGAAAAAATTTAGACATCATGGAAACTAAAGAAAAGTGTTGGGTATTGGGTCTACATTTCAGAAGATTATCAGGCTAAAGTTAAGAAATTTTTAATAAAGACAAATTCTGTTTTATTCCATTAAGATTGTTGGGTCTGTGTGTGTATTATGTGTGTATATTTGGATTTGGGTTTGTTTGTAATCTTGTTTGGGGAGTTTTTTTGTGGGTTTGGAGGTTTTTTTGGTTGTTAGTTGGTTGGTTTGGTTTGGTTTGTCTTTTTGTTTTGCCATGGGTTTGAGGGGATTTGGGTGTTTTTTAAAATAATTTCAATAAAAGTTTTTAAAATGTGCCCCTAAACTATCAGTTTCCCTCTTTAATGGGTTTGGTGACAAAAGATGATTCCTGAGTAAAATATAAACTCAGGAAGTTGATCAAGATTGACTGTCTATTCTAATGAAAACAATAAAATTAAGGCAAATTTAGCTGTTTATTAGAGGAGGCTGGACCGGCGGACATAACCTTTAGCTCAACTCTAGTATCGCATATTAAATATTTCTGTACAAAATAATTATGCACATGAAAAAATATACACTTTCTGAAAGATCCCCATATGTCTTCGTTGAAGTTGGCTTTTATCTTCTTCCCAAGCCACACAAGTATCGTTTTGTCAGATAAAATAAAATAAAATAAAATAAAATAAAATAAAATAAAATAAAATATACTGATTGTATGTTTGATCTCTGTTTCTAGAAATAAAATTGTCTCTGTGTTTCAGCTCTTTGTCTTTCCTTGACAACAAACAGAGAGGTATGTAGAGTTTTTTGCTAGATGATAATATTAAAAATATTCTTTGAGAGTATGTGAATGCTAAGAGGTACAAACAAAGTAAACAACAATGACAAAATTATCATGTCATTGCTGGTCATCTTATATTGGCCAAAAGTTTCTGCATTACTTTTCATTACAGTGTTTCATAGACACATAAAAACGAAAAATATTTTGACATTCAACAAAGAAATAATTACAAATTTCTAGATAATAGATGGCGTCAAAATTAGCTTTTCCTATAGCATGGTAGAGTTCAATTCACAGAGTGAGGTTTCCCAAGCTGGTGAGGAAAGACAACAATGCACCACTGGGAATAATACCTGTCTCTACAAATTGCATCATACTTATGCTAAGCTAGTGAGACATGAGTAGAACTTACAGGACTGTGGGGCAAATGTGATTGATGTTTCTCTTATAAGCATAAACAGGACAAAGCTGTTGCTTAAAGCCATAAACTTAATGTGCCTAATCCATCACCCAATGGAAAAATAAGTAGCACCTGACAAAATGGACAGCATGGACTCAGTGAGCCCAAGAAGGCACTTATACTCAGACCAGCAGAGCAATATGCTTTCAGCATTTTAAATCTCAAAGGCAGGTATGATTCTACAACTCTTCATTCCAAAACTTAATTTTCCCTAATTCTACTTCTCACTGACCATTTTTCCCAGTTTTTCTCTGTATGTTTCAAATTACTTGGTTTCATTGTTTTGACCTTGATTATTTTATTTTTTTAAATTGTTTTAAAGATTTAATATTGCTTTCGATACCAACATTTGGTTGATCATTTGTTAAATTTAAACATTTTTAAGAGAGGGAATAATAATAATAATGCATTAACTTCTCTTTGAATATGCTTTTATTTTTCTTTGATTAGATGGTTATAAATATTTCTCTAAATTTTTCTATACACTATTTCTGTATTTCAGTTTATCGTGTTTTTCAGCTGCCTCTGATAGACTCACATTGTGTCAGATCAATAAATCCTTAAAAGAGAGTAAATGGTGGGCACTCAGAAGTGGTGGGCAAGGGTGAAGCTCTGGGAATAATGTAGAATGTGATAGACTATTACAATTGCAAGGAACCTCACCTTGATCTCAGCACAAAGGGAACACAGGCTACACTAAGGCCTTTGTTTTAAATAAACAGCTATGAACTTGTGGTGTAAATGTTTGTAATGATTTCATTAAAAGAATGTGAATGTCTCCCCAGTTTAGCCAGACCAGCACCTGGAGAGTAAACAATTGTTCAGCCCAAGCCAGATTATAAAAAAGTAGGTAACCAGCAAATGAATTTTAAGAGAGCAACATGCTTAGGCTAACATCAACGTCCCTATTCCTTCCTACTGAGGACACTGAGTATCATGACACAGAGCATATGGTTGAGACTGGTAATGGGAATCACACTGGTATTGCGATTGAACTGTTCATTGCAACTGCTGCATTTTACTATAATCTACCTTTGTTTTGAGATTTCCAAGTATTTTTTTTGTGACTGTACTAAGTCAGAAAGCCTATGTGGCTTCAGCTATCTTTGAATAGCTAAATTTCATATTAAACATTATGCCCTCCATGTCTAAAAAAATATCTAAAGAACATGGTAAGAAAGTTTTGGACTCTTACACACCAAATGAGTTTATATAGTTTGTCAATCTTATGCCACAGCACTGCGTTTTCTGACAGACTGGAATGGTGTCATGAACACGTTGTTAAAGAGAGACAGACCAGAAAGGTACAGTAGTGGGTGGAGTTACCCTCCTTTGTGAGGCCAAATTTGGAACATATCAAGCTCTGTCTTGGGGTGGATGATGAGTGTGTTGAGAGCTTATGGGTTAGGATAAAGGGCCGACTAGTGAGGGTGACATGGTTGTGGGTGTTTGCTACAGGCTGCCCGAGCAAGAGGACGAAGTGGATGAGGCCTTCTACAGGTGACTAGAGCAGCCTCAGAGCCCCAGGCCCCGGCTCTTGTCGGGGCCTTTAACTACCCTGACATCTGCTGGAGAAGCAACACAGAAAAGCTCAGACAGTTCAGGAATTCCCAGGAAAGCATTGATGACAATTTTCTGAGATGGGTAGTGGAGAATCTGACAAGAAATTGTGTGGCCCTAGATTTTATACTAACAAAAAGGGAAGGCCTTGTTGGAGATGTGAGGCTGGCAGCAGCCTTGGCTGCAGTGACTCTGAGATTGCAGAGTTCAGTAACAGGTAAGGAGGAAACAGGGCAGCAAGTAAGATTGCAACCATGGACTTCAGGAAAGCTACCTTTAGCCTCTTCAGGGATCTTCTTGTAGAAATGCCATGGGGACAGGTTCTACTAAGAGGAAGGGTCCAGGAGAAGTGATTGATATTCAAGGATCACTTCCTCCAGCGTCAAGAATGATTCATACTGAGGAGCAAGCAATTAAGCAAAGATGGCAAGACTTGCATGGATGAATAAGGAACTTCTGTTTTTACTCAAGCATAAGCAGAAAATACACAGGAGATGGAAGCTCGGACAGGACACTTGGAATGAATATAGACGCGTTTTCAAAGCAGAAATGAAACAAGGAAAACCAAGGACCAAAAAGAATTAAATCTGCCTAAGGATGTCAAGAGCAATAAGAAGAGATTTAGACACATCAGTAAATAACAGGAAACAAAAGATGACGTGGGCCTGTTACTAAGTAGGGGAGGAACACTGATTACAGAGGACACAGAGAAGGCAGGATCACTGAATGCCTTCTTTGCATCAGTCTTCACGGATAAAACCCGGTATCAGGAATCTCTGACAGGGGAGACCAGGCTGAAGGACTGTTGAGACTGAAGGAATTTCCCTTGGTCAAGGAGAACTGGATTAGAAAATACCTTAGAAACTTGATATCCCCAAGTCCATGGCTGCTGGTGGAATTCATCCACAAGTGCTGAGAGAGTTGGCAGACACCACAGCCAGGACATTCACAATCATCTCATGAAGATTGTGGCAATCAGGATTGGTGGCTGACGACTGGAAGAAAGCAGATGGCATTCCAGTCTTCAAAGTAGGCAAGAAGGAAACTAGGGAACTACTGGCCAATCAATCTCAACTCAGTCCCTGGCAGGGTGATTCAGTGCCTCATTCTAGAGGCCATCTCTATCCACATGGAAGACAAGAAAGCAATCAGGACCAGTCAGCATGAATTCACTACAGGAAAATCAAGTTCGATCAACATGATTGCCTTCTATGACAGAACAAATACCTGTAGGGAAAAGGGGAGAGCACTTCAGCAAGGCTTTCAACACTGCCTCTCACAACAAAGGTACACTCAGCAAGTGTGGACTGCATGAGTGGACAGTGAGGTGGATTAAGAATTGGCTGAATGGCAGATCCTAGAAGGTTGTAATGAGTGACACAAGTTCCAGTTGGTAGACTGCCACTACTGGTGTCCCCCAAGTGGGATTAGTCTTGTTTAAGTTATTAAGCAGTAACTTGAACAAAGATGGGAGGAGTGGCTGATACTCCAGAGGGCTGTGCTGCCATTCAGGAGGACATCAACAGGGTGGAGAGATGGGCAGAGGGGAAGCTTCTGAAGTTCATCAGAGTAAATGCAGGGCCCTGCACTGGGGAGAAATAACCCCACGCACCTGCACAGGCTGGGGGCTGATCTGCTGAGAAGTAGCTCTGCATAGAAGGATCTGGGAATCATGGTGGACAACAAGCACGGTGTCCACAAGACAGCAGTGAGCTCTGGTGGCAAACAAGGCCAATGGTGTCCTGGGGTCTATCAGGAATAATATTAACAGCAGCTCAAGAGAGATGATTATGCCCCTCTACTGTAACCTGGTGAGGCATCTGGAGTGCTGTGTCCAGTTCTGGACTCCTCAGTACAAGAAAGACATGAAGGTCCTGGTGGGAGTCCAGGGGAGAGCTACAAAGATGATGAGGGGATGGAAGCATCTCCCTTATGAGAAAAGGCTGAAGGAGCCAGGCTTATTCAGCCTTGAGAAAAGACAACTGACAGGAAACCTGTCAGAGACTGAAATCTTATAGTTCATGGCTTAAACATTGTTACGAAGGACTTTTGCTCATTATGGCAAAACTATGTATAAAGCAGTCTGCTACCACTGAAGCCCACCCCTCCTCAAAGACGTCTTCTGACTGGAACCTTGGGCTGAGTCAAATTGCCTAAAGGAACTTGAGGTAAGATAAAGGTGACACTATTGTTCAATCATCTAGGCCTAGGAAAAAACAAACACAGCTGAGAGAGAGAAGAATGCATCCAAAAGAAAGCCAAACCCAACAGCTGTCCTGAAAATCATCCCTGGCTGGGCTAGGGGTGAAGGAGCTTACACAATCATCTACTGAGGCCAGGTTTGCACACATTCCACACAAGCAAGGGGAGAAGAGGAGAATCTTGTATGTGGCATAACCTCTGGTCAGAGAGAGTGAACGCTCATCCTTCCTTACACAAACTGGCTCAACTCTAAAACCCCTCCACCCCATGAAGGCCACATCCATGGGACATTCACATGAGGTAGCTCAGCGATGTCATAATCCATCAAATAACCCCAAAGCGTCCCCCAGGCTCATTCCTGAGGCCTTGCAGGACAGCACTGCACATGATGCAAAGTGATGCAACTGACTCTGAGACTGGTGCAAGAGACAGTGTCAAACTTGCCCCCCACGAGGAAGGTACTTGGGCATTCCCACCTGGCCTAAATGTATATTAATCCATTGAAATTTATGCTTTTGAGGGACCCTCGCCACCAAGATCAGATGGAGAGGATCAACAGGATGCCACTGGGATCCAGAGAGTTGTGATATTTTCTACTCAATCTGTCACTCTCTTTATCTTCTCCCACCTCTTTTCTCTTTCTTTTTTCTTTGTTTCTCTCTCTCTCTCTCTCTGTGTTTCTGTCTCATTTACCGTTAAATAAAACCCAAACTATTGACTTTGGCATATGGTCTGGTTACATCCTTAATTCAGGCAGAGGTATCACTGTAAAATTTTTAATAACTGGGTCATAACAGAACCTTATCAACTTCTGTCAGTATCTAAAGAGAGGGTGTAAGAGGACAGATCCCGGCTCTTCTCAGCTGTGCCAATAGGATGAGAGGCAATGGGGACAGGAATTTCCACCTGAACATGAGGAAGAACTTCTTTACTGTATTTGTTACCAAGGGCTGTAACAGGCTGCCCTGAGAGGTTGTGGACTTTACTTCACTGGAGATATTAAAGAACTGGCTGGACATAATCCTGTGCCACATGCTCTATGACCTTTCTTGAGCAAGGAGGTTGGAGCAGGTGACCCACTGTGCCTCCTTCCAACCTTACCTGTTCTGTAATTCTGTTCATCACATCTAAAACACCTTTATTGTGTAGCCCAGAGGGATGTAGTTCCTCAGCAGCTACAACATTTCATATGCAAGACTAAGTTTGAACCTTGCAGAATTCACAAAGATTCTAGACTGTGGAGAAAAAGAAAAAACAACAAAAAAAAAAGCAAGTACCACCTAATGTCAAGTTAGATAATTCTGTCATTTTCTGTTTCTTGGCTTTACTAATGGCTCTGGAAATCATTAAAATTGCTTAAGAAATATTTCAATTGTATATAATCTAATGAATATCCTTACCTGAGTCTTTGACATTCTGCCTCTGTCAATTTCTTGATGCATTATCAAGAGTAGGGATTTGTTCAGCCTGGGCATTTTGTTCACAAGATTAAAACTAATGCAATCAGGAAATGGCAGAGGAGGAGTTAGCAGGCATAACCCATCTCTTGACCCCTCCCACTGACTAATATAAAACAAAAAAGGAAAGAATAAAAAGAAAGGAACATTGAATAAATAAATTAAAATAGAATTTCCTTTGTCACACCATCCTACAGAGGTTCTGTTTTTTAATGATTTATAAGCAGATATGATGATAATTATATCCATTAAAAAACTTCTAGATTTTTTTCAAATCTAGAACTAGGGTTTTTCAAATTATTATGAAAAAGATTCTGAGAATATGTAGACTATATTAGCAAATATGCAATTAAGAAAACAGTAAATGTCAAAAGCTGGTACGTGATGCTATTGCTCTGATTTTTTATGCTTCACAATAAAACCAGAGGAGATATATTTCAATCAGACTGTGTAGAGCTAACAGATGGGCTTGAGCTAGAAAGGTTACCTCTTCCCACAACCTTTCACATCTTTTCTCAGGACAATTGTAGATGGTTTGAGCTAAAGTAAGAGAGTATTTAGCATGGATTAAATGCCCATTTTAGATCTCTTAAATTCTTTAGGGCTTTTACAAACACTGCAAACCTGACTGATAGCCAGTCAAAGGACACATAGTGAGAACCACCAGTAAAACGAAACTAGACTTACTGTTGAAAGAGGCTGGTGCTTGGAATGTTGCTATTTTCTCTCACAGAAAAGCCTACTTTGCCTCTGCTGCAACATCAAATGTGAATACTTTAGATTTTCAACACAAGAATTAATTATAAATCTTTAAACTAAGGATAATTAAGAAATAGACTTTAATCTGGAACTGTAAACATTCATTGACCAAAATATAAAAGGAATTGCCATTAAAATTCACTCTTAGAGAAAGCTAACTTGGATCTATTGAACCACTTTGGACATAGCTTTACAATTTGCCACTTCATGTAGAATGTAATGAACTCAAGAAAAAATCCAGCTTCTCTAGCCCACAGTTGATATACTTTCCTTTTTCTTTAGTGCATAGGTTCACTTACTTTTTTTGTGTAACTAGTGGATCTCAATGTTAGATGATAATGTACTGGCAAATTTTGCTTACTATGATCTGCAGCGTGCCTTTGTAAAGTAACACAAAACCATTACTCAAAAGTGTGAAATAATGGCTGTCTCTATTCTTAGCATGAGCATGTGTGCATGTTAAAAAAATGCTGTATGCCAAATTGGTTTTCAATTTAATATTTTTTTATTTCAGTGAGATTTTAGTGATCTATGCATAGCGGAATACCAGCTCATTTTTTCTATCTCAAGGGAACATTACTGTTCTCATTACAGAACATATTTCTACAGTTTTAATAAATGTATTTACGTAACAAACAGGAATATACTGATCAGCCCATTATGTTTGATTTGACACTGCTGATCACTTACATGCTTGCAGGTCATCTTGCCACATGCTTCTGTAAATATTTTGCAAGTTAAATATATTAATGACCATGGATCTGCTGGAAAGCAAACAGTACTGGCAAATCAAATGACATTACAGAAGTGGGTTCTGTAATTTGCTTGTCCATTCTAAAGTGTTAAGAATTTTATAAAAAGCATTTCTGAAGCATCTCACAACTTTTCCTGTCACAAATACAAATCATGTAGCTCTCTGTGTGTAGCAGGGCCAGTTGCCTTAGTAACAGCATCACTCCACTTCCTCAACAGAAGTGCCAAGTCTCTGTGCTTGAGGCACTGAGGTCTCTTTGCAGTTTCTGTTAAGTCACAGCTTTCCCAGGGAAGAATGTCAGCTTATTTAACCAGTCTGGGGAAGAATTATATACAGAGATATTTGGCTGAGGTTTCATTTCACTTCACCTCCTGTTAAATATGCTCCTTCTTGAAGAAAGAGTGATTAAGTCAATTGTCATCCTCTCTGCAGTCTCAAAATTTTTAGAGATATACAGGTGATCAAACACCCATATAGAAGTAAACTTTTTCCTAAATCTGTGAATTGTATCATATGTTAAAAAGGAAAAGAGAAAAAAAACACATTGAATACACTGTGGGCTATAAAGATGCAAATGAAAGAATGTTCAAGTGTTCTTGAAGCCTGCAAGGGATGATAAGAAACTTTACGTTATTATGCACACAAAAATAGATTTTCAGTTTTAATTAGTGATTTTGTGGCTTGCTAGCATCACTAGGAAGCATATTTCAGTGATCTATGTCACCCGAAGGCAAGAGTCATTTTAAACAGCAGGGGCAATCCCAGAAGTACAGCTAATCAATCGGAAACCAGCCACTCTTGTCTTTAAAATTGCTTTATAAAGATAATTAAGACAAATTTCTGGCTCTAAACCATTTATCTGGAGGGTTTTTTGGGTTTTGATTCTTTGTTTTTTTCAGTTTTTGTTGTTGTTTTATTTTGGTTTTTTTTGGTTTTTTTTGCTTTTGTTCACTGCTTATTATTACCTTGAGCACAAAATTTTGATAAATACAAAACACAAAACATAAATGAGTTTCATTTTAAGGTATTTGATAACACGGAATTACTAAGAGCAAAATGAAAGCCAAACCAGAAACAAACAAAATCCAAAAGCTAAGCCAGCCAACCCAAACCAACTGGTAATCTGTTACAAGGTTCTGCCAGAAGCCAGTGATTAAATGCTTATTTTATCTACCTTCTTCAGCCTATGTAAAGGTAAGAAGGCATTGCAGATACAAAAAAGAATTGAAAGTAAACATTCAAAATTCGGGGAAAACTTTTTTTAAAGAATTTAACCCTCTTCAGAAAAATCCTAAATATTGTTGACACTTTATATTCCTAGAAGAAAGCACTTTGAAATAAAAAATATTTGACTGTATATCAAACTGAATTTCCTTCATCAGCTGTATATTATGTCCTCCTTCAGTAAAAGTATTGTAACTAGCACTATAATTAATAGTAAATCAGAATGGAATCTAATAGGATTACTGAGAAAGAAATGGGAAAAAAAATATACAGTTTAAAGCCCGGTGCTGAGAACATTTCAGTATTTATTGAAAAAGTCATGGAATTTACTTGCTTTTCTAGGTAATATGAAAGTTGTGGGTGGTTGAAAGCAACTATGACACCCAGCCATATTTGAAGTTATGTCTTATAATAGCCCGCATTTAGAGTAGGTAGCCTAAGTGTATTTAGTGTATTTTGAAAAAACAATATTGATTTCAAAATCATGTTTAAAAACTGTTTGAATTCAAAATAGGTCTTGCAAGAACAAGTAGAAAATGGAGTTTTGTAAGCAGCCTTTACTTACCAGGTGAAATGAAATCTCTTTTAAATTGGATGAGCAATTGTCACTGGTGGGGTTTTTGGGGTCCCTTTGGGATCCCTGAGACTGCTTTCGCAGCCCTCAGTGATGGAGCACGTTCCCAAGCCTTGCCCAGATAGAATTGTGGCTCGCAGTGAGCTCCCAGACTAGCAGGGAAAAGAGACCAGCATATGCAGAGAGGCACAAATCCAGAGTTTATTCTATGAAGGCATCCTATCTAGCATATACCAACGGCTATTGTTTTACAGGGGTTTTTATATCTTCTGAGGGTTTTACAATTTGCACCAATTACCAAGGGAATTCTACTTTCTAACCAATCCCTGAGGGATTTTGCATTCAAAGCTGGCCTATGGATACTAAAAGAAAATGAACCACTAATACTGAAGAGGGTCTTCCAAGGGGGGGAAGTTAAATTCCTTTTGTATTTGTCATTTCACAAGCCATTTCTTATCTCTAAGCTATGGTTTTCCAAGGAGCTTGTTCTGAGGCTACAGGGAGACTTTCTTCTGTATTTTCTGCTCCCTCCACAAGCAACATCAGAGAGGTCTCTAAAAAATAGCCAACACTTTATGGAGACAAAATGCTATTGAAAATTATTCATTCCACTGTTAGACTTTATAATATAGTTTCCAGCAACAGAAATTTCTTAATGGACAGGTGGAAAGGAAATAAACAACTCACAACCATTTTAGATCTTCCTAGTATATGTCTCAGTATAATTTAGATAACATGAGAGGAACAAGACAAACTTGAGAAGTGATAATATCAATATGCTTCCCTTGAAGCCCGCACCTATTAGAATTTCCAAAGAATCTTAATTCAGATTTTTGTCTGGATTAACCTTATTAACCTAGGGAAGCTGTCCTAGAATACAGTTTTTATTATTTCGTGAGAGCGGAATCAAAGGTTCCCTGATAGGAACAATCACTCCATCCCTTAAGCCTAAGTGAATTACCAAAATATCCAAATAATACCAGCAACAAACGCCTTTTTTTTTTTTTTTTTTCCTAAATAAAATGTAGAGGATATTGTGAGATATTTGTCAGAGGAGGAGCATTATCCTGGCACCTGGATAGCTCTCCAGCAGCATTCTTATTTGACCCTTGACTATTACCTGTTCTAGAGAGTCTGGTACACACAGGGAGCTAAGAACACTTCTATACAAGAGACTGTATTTTCTGAATGTAATTTTGCACACACTGCATTATCAATCTGTGGGCTTAACAGGATGATTTCTGACTTCTCACTTGAGTCTAGGCATTTATAATAAAGAAATTCTAGTATTCAAATTTTAGTTAATTTTCTGCAGCTCATACTCTGATAGCACAGTTGAGAATGACATTCTAACCTAATTCTTAAAGTAGAAATACTGAATTGACAAATATTTCTGACTGCTGAAGTATGTCAGAAATAATCCACAAGATTTAATCAGCAAAAGTATTGCATTTTGTAATTATCAGCCTCATGATTCCATTCCAACAACTTGCTTTTAATACATTTTATACATACACATATATCACCATGAATTATTCATCAAAATACTGTGAACACTGGAGGAAAAAGAGAAAAATAAAATGAAAAAATTAATGTGATGAACTGAAGACTGGTTCAAGACTATGGAAATGTAAAATCTCATTTACTTATTTTTTGGGTAAGCAAATATATTGCCATTTACTTTGAAAATTCGGATAAATTTTATTCAAAGGCAAAGTGTTACAAAAATTAAAACAGGATTATTTTACTTTCTGCATCATTACAGAAGCCCTAAATTATTTGTATATTTAATCTCAAAGAACAGCTTTCTGGCACATGCTTTCTGGCGCACAGTAAAATGAGGGGTCTCTCAAGTTGCTGTTTTGCAAAATGGATTAACAATTGAAGAACTTCTGTTATAATATTTATAAACAAATGTTAAGTTGAGGAGAGAATAAGCTAAGCACCAGGATGAGATGGAATACATTATTAAACAGGAGCATACAGAGGCAGAATATATTAACATACTGTCCAACTTTTATGAGTCGTACTCTACTAACAGTTCTTTAGGGTTTCAGCAGGTGGTTATCCTAGAAAAGGGTGAATATTTAATACATAAATACTTTAAGTAACATTAAATAAGAGATATGTTTTATCAAAAAAAAAGGATTACAAATTTGAGTTGTATCTTATGCCTAGGACATTATAGGATTTTTGCCCATAAAAGGTATCAAGATCTATTACAGATTGGATTATATGAACTAGTTTGAACTAAACACATAAAAGCTAGTGTATGCTACATTTTATGGAAGGATCAATGTGTTTTTCCTTTGGTGACCAACATCAGACTACTTAGAGGTTAAAATAACTAGGCAGGCACCATTTATTCAGCATTTTTTTTCAATTTCACAGCTAACTCCAATAGTAATTAATGTGTTGCATTTATGGATTCCATGCTGAAGTGTCTGATCAATAATTAAAGCCATAATTTCAAAAGCCATAAATGCACTCTTCAAATACAGTTTCACTAATGTAAAGAAATTTTCAGTTACTGAGTGACAGTGGGATACTACAAATAATTTCTTATAAAATCCACTGCTGCGTCTTGTAGCCAATACAAATTTGCAGAAGAAAGGATGTTGATTTTGTTTACTAACTCCATTAACTTCTCTTTCACAAGTAATATTCTTTCCCAGTAAATATTCCTTGATGCTTCATTTAAAGTCTAAAGGAACCACTCAGCATTAAATTATTCCATTACACATGATGAAAACTTTTGTCCTAGCATTTATATGTCTTGTCACAAAAGGCACAAATACCCCCTTTCAAGCCAATTACAGAACTTTTTGAGGTAAAGACTTATTTACTGGTCAAGAGATACAAGTTACTGCAGAGTGAAAGATGAAGGCATGATTTTTTGCTAGCTGCTTAGCATGCTCGTTGAGCTAACAAGGCTCAAACTGTGCAAAACATGTTTTTTTCTTTGAAGGTCAAATTACTAAAGCAAGATTCTGACTCAATCTGAAGTGCAGAAAGCAATACTGTGTAGAAATTTGAAATTATCCCAATAACGACACTTTATCCTGTTTTGTCCTAAAAGGAAATGCACAAACCTATTTTGTATTTGAGAAGGGTTTATTGGAAAATAAAAGCACAGGTGAAGTACAAAAAATGACTGTAGTCTCAGTTCTTCATTATTGACATAATGCAATTCCGAGTACTCCAGCAGAATAATCTCAGCTTTTCACAACAGCAAAAGAAAAAATTAAACATTTATAAGGCTAATTAGAAGATGAGTTATACAGCATAAGTCGTTACTAAGAGGTACAGACAAGAAGCAACATCTCCTCTGGGAAGTCTATTTAGGCGTCTCTATTACATCTCCAGCACTCTCAGGGTCAGGACTTCAACCTATACCATATGTTTACTAAACATATTGAATTTTAGGCCAGCACATTCTAATCTGGTGCATGGAGGGTTTTATTCCATCTGTGTACTATTTTAAAATATTACTATTAATAAACCTGAAACAACAAAAGTCCCAACATATTTCTCTCCAAAATTTTATTTAAAATTTCTTTCATCACATTCAGTTATGTTTTTCTCATTATTATCTTTTAATATGTAAACAAACTACTAATTAAAAAGAACAAAAGGTCAACACCCTACAGCAAAAAATTTATCTGGCAATTTCTTTTTATCAGATATTGTTGCTACTGGAAAAGTGAGGGGGTGAAAAGTTGCTAAAGGCATGTAAAGGTGTGTAAAAGTATTCAGTTATACCCAGCTAATAAACCTATTTTTTTAAACTCTCCTTGAAAAAATTAAAATATGGATCTTAAATCTGCTAATAAAGTACAATAAATTTTTCTAGTAAAAAATCCCAGGAAAACCCCAAAACAAAACAAAACCCAAACCACCTTAGTTTCTTGGTTTACCAAAAGGATATCAGTGTACACATTAAAATATTTTTTTCTTTTAATAACAGAATTTTTTAAAGTGCAAGGAAATTAAGTCACAGTTGCAATATTTAGGAAGCATAACAATATCTGTGATTTTAATTAGATTTTCATAGTTTTTGGTCAGCCATTTTTCAGGAAATTATGCTACTTGATAAAACCCACATACACAATTTTTAAAATTTTTTGGTGGATATTTCAAGCATTTTTCTTCCCAAACTAGATGAAACTTGAAATCAGAAGGCAACTCCAACTCCAGCCATCTTTCAAGCACACACCATTGAGAACTTGGTACTAAACTGGCAGCAGAATAATTCTTGTTTCAAGGCTTGCTCCAAGATCCTCCACAATTAGAACAAGAATTTGGATCAGATCAAGGGAAAATCACAGCCTGAGGAAGAAATATGTTACTGTCAGGATAACTGTCATTTCCCGTGAGGCAATGGAATACATTGCACAGAGAAGCTGAGGATGCCCTGTCCCTGGAAATGTGCAAGGCCAGGTTGGATGGGACTCTGAGTGAGTCTAGTAGATGTCCGTTCTACTAGACTGTCCCTTCTATTCCTGTTCAATCCCCACAGTCAGGGGATTGAACTAGTTATCCCTAAGGTCCCTTCCAACCCTAACTGTTCTGATTCTGTGGAATAAAATATATCAGCCCAAGTCTGAAATATTTTGCTCTACCAGCTCTGGCAGCCAATGAACTATCGAGCAATGTAAAAGATCTTATGATTTGCCTAGGGCTCTAATCTATTTATGCATTTCTACTACTATGCTGGGGCATTGGAGGGCACTGACTATTATTAAGGTCATAACATTATAAATCAAGAAATGACTTTTTAAATGAAAACCATATTTCTCAATTTAAAAGACGATTTTGTCTTGCCCAGGTAAACTATAGATGGTGAAACACAGACACACAAAAATATGGTTTTGTTACTCTTCATTACAAGGCAATAATTATTTCCACGTGAAAGTAAACAAAGTAAGAGATTACATGTTCAAGGAGTAAGTTCTTTAGCTTCTGGAAGTATAAAGATATATATATGTATATGTATGTGAAATACAGAACTAGTGCTATTTAGAAAAAGAAAAGTCATAACTATTGGTGACTCTGGCAAAAACATAAAATGGTTTGGGTCTGGGTAAGGCCTGGGTCATGACTCCTGAATGAGAGTTGCTTAACAGTTGCAGTGTGAGGATAAGTGATTGAAAGTCCTGACAAGAGCTGGGGGAAGTAGGGAGAAAAAGCCTAAGGGACTACAAGTTTTGTTTATTTACAGCCACCACTGTCCTCTGAAATTGATGTGACTATTATACAGGCTCATTGTATAATACACCAAAGACTAGACTGCTATTATTTAAGCTTCTCTTAACAAGATTTTTCAATATATGTGGACTGTTTCTTTATACATTTCCATCAGGTTTGTATCTGTTTTTATTTCTTGCAGACTTTGTACAGTGTTTGGGACTTAATTCTGTGTGTTTGTGCAACATAGAACAGCCTGGTCTTGCTCTCCAATTAGATTTTCCAAGGTGCTATAAGGAATAATAAGAGCACTTTTTCACACAATAACTCCCACTCAACTTTTTTTTTAAAAACAGACAATTAGTTCTTAGTCTCAACAATATCTTCAGGTTTTTCAATCCAAGAGATTAAATATAAACAGAAAGCCACCTAACAGTAAAGAAGCAATTAAAATTGATTCATATTCGTGAATTTCTTCTATTTTCTGTAAGGATGTAAGAAGGGAAATAAAACCTACAAATTATAAAGAAAGATGAAGTAACTGAAAAAAGTACTGAATTTAAAAAAAAACTCTCAAGTTCTGATGTTTTAAAAAATCTGTTACGTCCATTGCCTCATTTCTCCTTTGACTTCAGCCTCATTTTACATGCAGAGATTGCCAGAAGAAACCAAAACAAAAGAAAATCTGAAGAAATATATCAGTGGCAGACATTTTGAACTATTAATATCCTTGATTTTAGTCATGGAGGGAAGGAAGGTAAAGAGAAAAATCAGAGCATTATTATAATACTGCTGTCCAAAGAATACTACTTTTCTAAAAACTGTTAGAAATGCCAGTGCACAAACTAGGTTTAGTTTCTGCATCTTTTTCTTTGGCCCCTAGCAGGAAAAAGCAACAATTGTCTACCTTTTTTTTTTTGTGGTTAATTAAATTCTTTTATTATTCTGATGACTAAAGAGAGTAAATTTATTCCTTTTTTTCTGTTTGTTTGTTTGTTTTCTTATTTAGCCACGCTCCCTACAGCTTTACTGATTAGCTAGTGTTGATTGTCACCCCTTTGCCAATTTCAGTTTCACAGGAGCCTAACGCAACAGCCTGAGCTGCACTCACTTTGCCACTACGGTGCCGTGCCCAGAGTGAGTTCCACCCTGGGAACAGGAGCCCTCAGGTGTGGCTCGGGCTATGGCTCCATGGCCTTTTGGCTGTCAGATTGTGTTCGAAGGAGGCAAGGAAGAGGGGGAGGTGTTTGCACAGGATGAAAAGGATTCATTACTCTGGGGAATCCGCAGGGCAGAAGACAAAAATGGCAAAGGTGCAACAACCTTAAATATGGGGGAGGTTCAAGGGGAAGGTACAAATTCTTAGTAAACTGGAGAAATTCTGAGAAGGGATAAAGGGTACAGTTTACAAAGGCATTGTCCAATGGGGGGGGGGGACTAGATCAAATGGACTAACAAGAGGAGTTTTAGGGGATTTCCAAAGAGGAATTCAAAGCAGGGGGCTGGCACAAAGCAGGATTGACAGGTAGTTTAGGATAGATTGACAAAGTGGGTGGAAGAGTATAATTTTGGACTAAATCATTAGCTTGGGCAACAGCAGAACATAACATTAACAAGAAATACACTGCAACAGGAGCAAAAATCACAGTTTCTTCATGTTTTTTTACAAAGAGCTTCCTTTATTTCTTCTGTTTTCCTCCTAAATGTATTTCATTTGCAACCTGGTCTCCAGTCTTCCTGAATGCCTAGAGCACCTGTTGCTGATTTATTATCTCACAGAGGCCTGCTAGCAGCTGTTCTTTCTTTTTCTCATAGCCTCTGAGAGGTGCCAGTGCTTTTAGGTTCTGCAGGCAGCCTGATGGGTATGCAGATTAAACAATATAACTCAAACTAAACAGGGCATATCCTAGTGGGGGAAGAACCAGAAAAAATAAACTTAATTTCCAGTTTAATACAAGTAGTATTAATTTCATTCAAGGCAAACCTAAGGATGTTACTATTAGTGACATTTATTTATCACAGGTAACCTATTATATTGGTTTGGTAAAATGGAAGTTCTCAGATTTTTTTTACTCTCTAGTTTGTATTAAAGGAAGCATACCATATTAACTAAGAGGCTAGTGCTTTTCAGGTGATACACAGTAAAATTTTGGTGAAAGTCTTAACTAACTAATAATATCCAGAGGGTAAGAACATGCTCCTGCAATGTTGCTACTGTCAGTTCACATCATGACACCCGTGGTAAAGAAATTATTCTGCTGAAGTCCCTATGTGAGAATAAAACATAATTCAGATACACTCACTGATGAATGGATAGGTATTAATTATTTTCTCTTTCAAGATTGTCTAGATTTAATTTGAATTTCCTGGCTAATGCACCAATAATGTTATTGTTTTAATTTGCCCATTTAAATATGCTCATTTTTTGTTGTGAGACAGAACCAGGAGCAAAAGCAAGGCAGGCTTAAAACTTAAAAAGGGTATAAAAAACTTTATTAACTACACAAAAAAAAAAAAAAAAAAAAAACACCAAAAAAACCCAAACCAACAAATTCAGAATAAGATATTCAGACCACTCCCTCCTCCCCTCTCCCAACCTTCTTAACAACAAAACAAAGGTACAAAAAACTACTTCAGTCAATTCCCACCTTAAATATTCAGATCACTTCAAAGAGTCTCCATGTCAAGCCACAGAGAAAAAAAGAGGGAAAAAAACCAGTTCTCTTGTGGCTTTACTTTCACGATTCTCATCTGCCTGAAAAAACTTGCAAGTTGTGAAGCTCCTCCCATCTTCACAGCCTCCCCAAAGCTGTGCTTATGGGCCACATTAAACTCATGGGGTATTTACTTTTAAGAATGGACTGTTCCAAAACAAAAATTCTCTTCATCTCTCTTTCTTTCTGTTCATGCTTTATCTCCAGAAACAAAGATCCCCTTTTCTCCTCGGGGTAAAGGATTCTCAACACAGGCACTTTTATCAACAAGCTATCAAATGGAACACTCCAACCTCCCCATGTCTTTCTCCATGGTTTATAGGAATTTTCAGTGCAATATCAGTTCATCCCTACAGCTTGCAAAAGGATTTTCAGCCAACCTTCATTTTCTCATTCTCCTTCCATCTAAAGAAACTTAGCTCTTCTATTTTTTCCTTCTCACTCAGGGAAGGATTGAAAGTCTGTAAGTCTTATTTGAGCATTGAAAGAGTTAAAATCTCACACGGGAATGCAAGGCTGTAGCCAATGCTGCAGCTGTGACAGGATCTCAGGAGACTGTGGCTGCACTGGAACAGGCCGGCCCAAGAACAGCAGCGGCCGTGCTAGAATGGGGGGGAATAGCTGGGACCTCACTCAGCCTCCCTGGGTCTCAGCTACAGCACCCACTGCCCATGGCCACCCCTCTCCCTGCCGGGCCATGCCAGCTCCCCACACAGGGGACCCGGCCCTGCCCCCTGCCAGGCCCACAGGCCTGCACTGGAGCCAGGCCAGGCCCTGTTTCCTGCACTGCTGCTGGAAGAAAAAGAGAGCTTTTTTCCAGGTTACCTCCTTCAAAATGTGTTTCCATGGAGCGAACTCTCTCCAATTGGTTTCTCAGGCTGTCAATAACCAACCCAGCCTCCAATTGGTCCCATCAACTCACGGAGGAAGTTCTCATAGAGAAAAACTTCTCTGACTGCCCTGCCCCAGGTGTAACCAGAACAGTTGCGTTTACAAAATTGTGTAAGAGTCACATTCCAGGAAAACCAAGAACTGTAAACTCTTAAACAGCACAAGCTTTTCTGAATTAAGCTTGCCTTTTAGCAAGTTTCCGATTTAAATTGATCAATTAATATGTTCAGAAAATACAGTTTGATAAGATTTGGAAAAAGTCAGAAAGGACTCAAATTAATATACAAGCTTGACTGTTTAATATATGGTAAATGGCTTAAAAATGGTAAGATTTTTTCTAAATTCTTTACAATTCTCAAGTTTTGCACACATGTACCATGCTACCATCATTTCGCTTCCCAAAAATGGAATTGCAACTTACAATTCCAACAGGAGTATTATTCTAGCAAAACTACTGTAAGTCCACAAAGTTTTTATCCAAATACTCTAGATACAGAAATAATAAGTGAATAATAAGTTCTATATAGCATTGTTTGCTCTGTCTGGAAGAAACAATCCTTTTTATACAGTGTAAACATGTATATAGAAAATAAATATAGGGATATTTGACACTATCTCTTCCTTAGGAGCAAATGCTCATGAAAAAGGTTAAAAATCTAACTATTGAAAGATACGAAAATCTTCTAAAGTCAGTGGGTTTAAAAAAAAAAAAAAAAGAAAAAAAGAAAAACCAACTTGGAAGTTGGTAACATCTATATAAACATGTACTGTCATTTTTACTGCTGTCCTGCCATTAGATAAAAGAATAAAACTGGCCAGATATGATATTGGAAGATGTTTAGTAATATCTGTTGTATTGCTGTGTGTTCTTGTCTGAGTTAATCTGAAAAGCTTCCTCCTTGGCAGAGGTCAAGGAGTGAACAATGCCCCAGAACTCTTATCTAAATTGAGCATTAGCTCCATTTTCATGAAGTCACTTTGTTACTTTCTGTTAGCTCAGCATGAAGAATAGTGTTAATTTTGCTAGTCCCCTTATCAGATAGTAATAAGACAGTGTCATCATCATACAAGCAAATAAGAGATTTATCAAAGCTGAGAAAGAGAATTATATGACACTAAAAAATGTAATAAACGTTTGAACAACTCCAATACTGGTTGTGGCCTTTGAGGGGAAAAAAACCCCAAAAAATAACCTCCCCCCCGTCAAAACCCAGAAACAAAACAAAACAAACTCAATCAACCAACCAAAAAAAACCCCAAAAAAACCCCAAAAACCAAAACAAACAAACAAACAAACAAAAAAACCCAAACAAACAAACAAAAAAACCCACCAAAAAACCCCAAAACCAACCAAACAAAACCAAATAAAAAACACCAGGAATATTTGTGGCTTTAAACTGTTGCTTTCTTAGCTAAGAAAGATTGCTATCATGACAATACTAGGTTATTAATGCCAAACACAGAGATCTGCTTTCACTGATGTTGTACTGGACTTGTGTATGTGAAATAGGTTCTCTGAGTTGAACATCAGTCGTATATTTCAACATCTTATCTGAGGAGGAAAGTAGTTTATGTGTAAAATGATAGAAAACCCATGCCTATATGATCAGGGGCCATCAAATAAAATTGGTGAGAAAAAAAGAAAAAAATTCTATCTGTGACTCTTGCCTCTGAAAGAAAGATAAACATTATCAAGTGATAATTCCAAGGAAATTAAAACCTGAGATTCTTATAATGTGATTACTACAGACCTTTTTATCACTCTCAGACTTTGGTCTGTTAGACCCATTAGGAAAAGCAAGACAAAATTTAACACCTTTCCAACTCACATCAGCTTCTCTTGGTGGTACCAATTAAAAAAAAAAAATCCATTCATATTAGCTGAGAGACAGTGTATTCCTTAATAAAACAAGATTACTGTTCAGAACTTGACACATTTTTGCTTTATTTGATGTTACAGAATGAATTATAATGTGTGTACTCATAGAGGGCTGTCAGAAGAACCAATATTATTAAGATAATCACATTAACAATTTCGAATACAGTGCAGAAGCTATTTAACCATACAGTGACTCTTTAATTTTATTGCTTTCATTTTTAAAGAATTCATAATTGCATAAATTATATGAAAGAAACTTGAATTCTGTACTAATTTTGGTAAAGTATTATGTTCATAAATTCCACTACTAATGTGGCAGCTTCCAAGTAAGTTGTTTCAAGAAGACAAATCCCATATCATACTGCAAGATAACACCAACACTTCTTGATTTAACACTACACCAAGTACAGCTGGAAAATATTAGTGATAGATCTAAGTGTGAGGTAAGCATCTAGTTTCAAAACTATGTTGTGATTTTAAAATATATTAAGCCAAACTTTGGTTAATTTTGTGGTTTTACGTTATGATTTTGGGGATTTTTTTTGTGTTTAGCTGTTTTGGTTAAGTTTGGGTGGGTTTTTTTTTTTTTTTTAATTTGGGTTTTTTGTGGGCTTTGGGTTTATTTGGTTTGGTTGGTTGGTTGGTTGGTGGGTTGTTGTGTTTTTCAGGAGAGATGGGTTTTGTTGGTTTTGTTGCGAATTTTGTCTTTTCTTCTTTTGTTTTAAGATTTGGAGATATTTTGTTTCCAGAGTTTATACAAGACTTTAAAGCAGAACTCGGTACTAGGGCAGAGGAATCCAATGGCAGTTCAGACAAGTAGGGATCACCTTCTTGTGACAGACTGCTGATGTAGAAGAACAAAGGAACAAATCATGTCTTAAAATCCTGTGACAGAATCTCATATATCCTAGGATACTTAAAACACTATTGCATGCACATGCTTACAGGAATGGACTGCCTCCCACTAATGCACTGCTTCCCACTAACATACCCTGAATAGATTCTTATATCTGTATGTAATTGCTGAATAGCTTTGCTGATATTTGCTGTGCTACTGGGAGAGTAAAATAATAATCAGTGTAAGAATCTTAGACCTATGATTTTATTTTACATGTCTTCCATACATGTGAATATCCAATTAGTTGGATTATTTTAAATTCCAGTGTACAAATTATAAACTGAGTAATGCAAACTTAATGTATTAATTAAATTATATTTAAATTAGTCTTTTTTTCCCCCCCCATGTGACTAGTTAAACTAAATAAAATTTAAAGTTGTAATTAAAAGGCCTAAAATGTAAATAATGTATCTGATACAAACTTAGCATGATGGCTAAATGTTTTCTAGGAAGTAATGCATGATGACGTTGAAGTCCCTTTTTTTTAAGCATCTTATTTAACTTTTGGAAATGAAAGTAATCAAGTCTTAACCTAAGGATACTGCCAGGTATTTAATCTAAAGTATATTATTTTGCTACTGTTGAAATATGTAGCACTTTTTTTTTTTTTTTAACAAAGACTGGCATCACTAATTTATATTTTATTGGTGTATAAACTGTAAAATCTCTATGTCTTCCTTCAGTCTAAAAACCATGATTGTTGATTCCAGTCAAAAGAAACAACTGTTCTGGAAATGTAGTTCAGCATGCTGCTTTAAATTTCTTCAATATTTCAGTCAGCATCTACCCAAACTGGGAGGAGAAACAGATGTTATTCAAATTGGTTTTACAGAGATCATTCAAAAGTTTACCTGGGGAGTAAATGAAAATTGCTGTAGAATCTGGCATTATATTTTTATGGAAAAGGAAAGCTGGTCAATGAGCCTTGAGCAACAAATGTTGCATGCTAATAAGATCTTCTCTAAGATATATATGAATTTCAAGCCCCCAGTGTTTAGGAAAGGACCAGTTCTTAGTCTGAAACATAGATTTTAATAGTGCAGTGGAAATACAAGAGCTTACCATTTGGAAAAAAAACAAAACCAAACCAGAACAGATAAACATTTTTTTTCCAAAGTAACAAAACATATATTATTATTCTCCAAAAACATAGGCCCTCAGGAGCCTTATGTAGCTTACCAGCATGTGCAATGAACAAATTTTCAGTTAATTCCTGCCTGATATAATTACTGGTCCATTAATTTTTTTCATGCAGAGCACCCAGCTAAAAAAAAAGTAGGGACATTTACTGTAGGCTGTCATATGCTATTGTTGTTAAGGAAAAAGTTCAATTTTAACTTATTTTCCAGTACAATTCTTTCCCAAGGGATGCAACTTGCAAAATTGTGTAAAGGGGGTTAAGTCAATACCAGCTTGACTCGACTGCTCTTGCCATCTGTTTATCATAGTCCTTTCAGCAGCTGTTTTGCACTCTTCTATTGACTAAAGGATATTAATATTGCTTGACAACTGCCTGGTGTAGGAAATAAATGCTTATCTCATTTTTTTTGCCTAACAGCTGTTGATTCATCCATGCTAACATATTTATGGAACATCCATCATATATTTAAAAGATGGACATCTTCCACTGTACTTTTGGTTGAAGAATATTGAAGAATAAGGAAAGACAGTCAGTAGAAGTTAATGACACAGCTATAAAAACAACACAATTTTAGTAACCTACACATCAATCACCTTTCAAAGATGACTTTTCCTCTGACTAAAGAGCCCTGCAGGTAAGTAGGTAAGGCATATTGCCAAAATACAACTTGAATAAGAATCAACTTCCTAGGTTACATTACATAATTTCCTGTGATTGTATTTCTTTTGAAAAACTTGTTTATGTGTTCTATTGAAGAAAGGTATTGTATAAATACCATGTGTCAAAGAAGACAAGCTATTTTAAAAACTATTTGAGGATAAGGACATCTTCAACTGAATGGTTAAAAACTGTATTTATGCATGCAGAAAAATAATGATTAAAAGTAAAATTGGAACACTAAATGAATAATTTTAAATCTGGTTGTAGTTACACAGCTTTCTTGTTTTCTGCTCTACAACAAGAAAGAAAAATATGTATATGTCAGATTCAGTTTTAAGAGTTTTATTTAAATATAACTTTGTATTTATTTGGAATAAAACTGTTCTACAACAGATTCTTGAGGAGGATTATTTACTTTGTTTCTAGACTAAAACTTTCTTATGCTTTTAAATGGCCCAGCTGTGGTGTTTTGTCTTTGGTTGGCCACCAGGTGCCCACCAAACTGTGTTCTCACACACCCATGTCAGCAGAAGAACTGCAAAGAAAGCAAGATGAAAAAACACATGGGTAAAAAAACAAAAGAAGTTTAATTAAAAATGAAACAAAAGAAGAACCACAAACATAAAACAAAACAACCAAACCCTACTGGCATATGGCAGTGGGAATGTTGGAAAGACAGACTTCAGGCTGTGCCAGCACAACTCTGTAGTAGCCAAAACACTGGTGTGTTATCAGCTCGTTTCTAGCTACCAGTGCAAAGCACAGAAGCCTATGAGGGTTTCTATGTGAAAAATTTGCTCCATCCCAGCCAGACTAGTTAACAAAGAAGTGCAGCTTAGATTGGCAGCAAAGAATTCTCTTTGTCCCTCTTGTGCTTTCATCCCACCTTAATTCTCTTCATATCTTTGTATTTCCAATGAGAATTTCAGTCTCAGAATTGAGTCACAGGGAAGTTTCAGTGAATTTATATAAAGTAAACATGCTAAATATTACATCTTTCTTCTCAAGTTCAATAGCAATTGTACATCTTTTATCCTTAATTATGTCTCACACCCTGTATGTTTTTTAATTCTCTTTACTCCTCAGGCTTAAAATATACAAGAAGTGTTGAAATACAAAGAAGACATGAGGATCAAAGGTCTTCGCATTAATTCTTAACATTAACTAAGTTGGATAGAGCAACTTCATATTTCAAGAATAAACTACATCACATAAATTAAACCAAATTACATAAATCAAAATGTTTCAAAACTCCACGAATGCAGCATCAGCAGCAACATAAGAAGCATTTTTCCAAAATTCAAAGTAAGGTTTTAGATATTTGGATAATTTCATGTTTGTCTAAGTGAAATTTTTTCTGGAAAAAATGAAATTTATTTGTGAGTTCTGATGAGGAATTGTTAAAATCAAATAGGTGAATTGATACTATTGGTAGTACTACTTAAAGAGGAGATGGAAAGTTTAAGGAGTGTCATGGCATAAATGTAGGGGATTGTCTGGCAGAGCCGATCTGTACCAACTCTGAGGCCAGCACAGCAGCTGGCTGCACCCCAGGATGTGTCTCACCAACAGGCAGGAGTGGGTGTAAGAGTCAGAGAGGGAACTGAGGTAGGTCCCTGCTCAGGGTGCCAGCTGAATCCACTTCTCCTCCCAGGTGCCCCTATGGAAGAGATACAAGGGTCTGGAAACAGAGGACCTGGAAAATCATGAGTTAGAAGAAGGAACACCTAGGGGGTTGCCTAAGGCTATGGATGCTTACAGGTGAGTTGGGAGAGATAAGCAGGGAGGTGAGGTGGAGGAAGTGTCATTATATGTAACAGAGGACTAGAATGTATAGAGGTTGCAGTTAGCAGTGGCATGGTTGAGAGAGTCTGGTTAAGGACTGAGGAACAAACAAATAGTGAGGATGACACTGTGGGAGTCTGCATGGACCACGTAGCAAGGGTGATAACAACAATGAATTATTCTTCAAGGAGCTAAGAGATACCTTCAAATGCCTTTGTCCTTATGTGGGACTTCAGCTTGCTAGATGCCAGCTGGGAAGACCACACAGCTGGTACAATGAGGTCCAGAAGATTCCTAAAAACATGGATGATCGTGCAACAGGTAATGAGGGAGCCAATCAGGAAATATGTCCTCCTTGATTTGCTGCTTGTTAACTGAGTGTCTCATGAGTGGTGATTAATGCCTGTCTTGGTCACACTGAACACAAAGCCATTGAGTTAAAAATTTCTGTTGGCAGGAGGAAAAATGCCAGCAAAACCTCAACTCTGGACATAACAAGAGCAGAGGCACAGAGGCTGCTCAGGTCACTAGTTAGTGAGGTCTTTTGGGAGAATGTTTTTGAAGGTGCCAGGGTTCCTAAATTTTGATCACTATTTAAGCAACACCTCCTAAAGCCAAGGAGCAGGCAGTTCCAAAATGGAGCTGAGGTAAAAAAAGAAAGTATTTGCCCCGTGGAAGCAAGGTCAGGTGATGTAAGAAGAACACAGAGATGCTGCTTGCCAAAAAAAAAAAAGTTGTCTAGCCAAAGACCAATTGGAGTTGAAGCTGGTCAGTACTGTGGGAAACAATAAAAAGAG
This sequence comes from Sturnus vulgaris, assembly GCF_052056855.1. NCBI lineage: Eukaryota > Metazoa > Chordata > Aves > Passeriformes > Sturnidae > Sturnus > Sturnus vulgaris. Next base: position 41,592,590 of record NC_142283.1, read on the forward strand.
CTTTTTTAAAATAACAAAAGTCAGTGCAGGATTAAAATCAGGCCATTGCTAGATGAGGATGGTCACTTCACAAATAGGGACATATACAAGACACAAGAGATGTTTAATACTTTATTTGCCTTCTTCTACAATACAGATGGTGGGCTCTGGGGTACTAGGGCTTTGAGCTGGAGGATCATGTCTGTGATAAGTGAGAGTGATAAATTCCCAGTCAACCCCGAACTTGTTCACAGTCTAGTGCTCTAGCTGGATCCTTATAAGTCTATGGGGCTTGATAGGACTCTGAAAATACTCAAAGAGCTGTCTGATGTCATCTCAAGGCCTCTCTCAATTATTTTTGAATGGTCTTGGGAATCTGGAGAGGTCTCAGTCAACTGGAAGCTGGCTAACATTGTAACCAGTTTTCAAGAAGGGTAAGAGCTGTGATCCTGGAAACTGCAGGCTGTCAGTTCAATTCCTGGTAAAGTTGTGGAGATGATTCTGGGGGTGCTACAGAACACCTGAAGGACAATGCAATCATCAGTCACAGCCAGCACAGTTTCATGAGAGGAAGGTTCTGCTTATCAAATCTGATTTCCTTTTATGACAAGCTTACCCAACTCGTTGTTCAAAGGAAGCGAGTTGATATAAAATTTTGGATTTTAGTGAAGCTTTCAATACTGTCTCTCACAGGATCTTTCTGGAGAAAATGTCCAGCCCACAGCTGGATAAACACATCATGTGATGTGTGAGCAATTTAGCCATAAGGAGTTACAGTGAATGGGATGACATCAGACTGGTGACCTGTCATTAGCAGGCTTCCACAGGGGCCGATTTTGCAGCCACTTTTCTTCAAGGTTTTCAAAAATCATTTAGATGCAGAAACCCAAAGGTGTTATATATATATATATATATATATATATATATATATATATATATAAAATGAGAAAAAGAGAGTGATCATATAGTTGTAACACACACACACAAAAAAAGGAAACATTACAAAAGGAAACATTACCTTAAGTATTGCTTGTATCATACTTGTATCATCAGTCTGGACTCTGCTTCATACCAATACACATCTTGGCAGATTTTTCAGACTAAATCATATCTTGTGTGTATATGTGACGAAATTTCTAAGAATACATGAATATGCAAATACAAAAAGGAGAATTAATTTTTGGCAGATGTGTGTTATTTTTAAGTATACATGTATCATTATCAGGTCTGGGTAAGAAATCTTGTTTTCATGAGACAGTAAAAATCAAAATTCTTTTGGTTTGTTAAAGCTTTTATCATTCACATTGCAGAAAGTATAACCATGTAAATTCTTTCATATTTTCTAAACAAATTTATCTTTTTCCTTTTCTCTTGCTCTTACTTAGTGTCAGCTGAATTCAGTAGTGTAGTATAATAATTTTTAAAAAGCTTGTCCTTTAAGTTGGCTTAATTTTCCATCTAGTTTATAAAGCTCTTTTGTGTTCTTAATAAAGACTTTAAAATTTTAAAATAATTATTGCTTTAGGTTTTCTTAATTATATAAATCAATGAAGAAAAGTAACCTAGTTATAATACCATTTCAGAGAGCATCTCCATCAAACCTTCTAACAGTGATCAACTATATAGTTTACAAGGAGTACAGTTAGAATTCCTCCTTTTTTTTTCTCCTGAACAAAATATTGTAGCCATGCTTTAAAAATAATTGTCTTAATTCCTTATCATGTTATATTAATAGAACTCTAATGTTAACTCTACCACCTTCAGCACCATAATGCTGAAATAAAGTCTTTATTAATGGGCTCCAGTACCTTTATTTTAGAGTGTATTTACTCACAGCTACACTTTGTCAAGTGTGTAAGCCATCATTCCTTTCTGTTAGCTTTTATGCATTTCACAGTTAAGCATTCTCCATTTCAGGTGACTCAGGTGGCCTTCAGAACCTGCACAATATACAGAATAGAAAATAAAACAAAAAACTCTATAAAATCTGGCTGTCATTTGTATACTTGAAGTACTATTAGTGTTTCTTAAAGTGCAGTATAAATTTTAAACACAGCAAAAGTGGACACCTAGGGAGTATATAAATAGCTGAAAATGAGTTAGTTAGTTTTCAGCCCTTGTCAATATGTCAAAATTAAGGACATTGTTTCAGCTACTATAGCAAATGAACATGAGATGCAAAACTAGTTGACCTCTCTTTCCAGAAATCAAAATAGTTTTTTATTTCCACTTTATCCTTTCTGAGTGTGTTTAGTAAGCCTTCAGCACACAATATTTTTTCAATCTTTTGAACACTTTTCAAGGTTATAAATAAATAAATAAAGATAATTATATTAGCTTCTGATGGAGCTTCAGATAAATATCTGTTCCTCTCAGAAAACTGACACAAAGGCTTTTAGTATTCATTCAGTGTTTGCAGTATTCATTGCAAATTCCTCCTTGATATAAAGTTCCACAATTCCAATTGTCAAAGGTCCCTATATAATAGAATACCAAAAATAAAAAGAAAATCCCTAATCCCTCAAATCTGTGACCATATCCATAAAAACTGCTTCAAAGTAAGCATAGATTTGAACTTGACTCCTATTACAGATACTTAATTCAAGACTCACTATATGTATTTAGATGCATGTATGAGAATCATTCTATAGACAAGAGAATCCTTTTGCTACAGTTTATGAATATGGGGTCCTGAGGGTAGAAACTTCACATATTAAAAATGGAATAAAATCTGCCAAAGGCCAGAGATAAATCAGCTAATTTGTTGGGTTTGTTACTGCTCCGTAACTGCTGGATTATTTGAGATTATTGTGTTAAATCTGCTCACATAATTAAACAAAAAATTACTAAATTATGAATTAAGGACTCACATTTCTTCATGTAAAACCTCTCAATGAAGCCGATTTCATTTTTCTGTCCTATAGAAAGCAATATTAGTAGCCATAAACTTCAGTGATCAGGACTCAAGAACCTTTCGCCATTTCAGTAATTTTTTTTCAAAACTGCTGGACTATTTACATGGTTAACACCCACTTCATATATGAGTTTAAGTTTCACTACTAATGTAACCACCTACAAATCCCTTATTAAAATTAAACCCAGCCAGTGCTGGTCCTGGTTATCTAGGGAACATTTCTATTTTCTTTAGAAAATCAGATTTTGGTTGTGGCACATATAAAGAAAGGTTTAAGAAACCCCACAGTAACAGCACTATTTGGGAAGAAGGAAGGAAAGATGTGCTACCAACCATACAACATGCAACAATCGTATGATGTGAATAATACAGGAATAATTCAGTCCTGGGATTGACACAGAAAAGATGTTATATTCTTTACTCTAAGACTTTTGCTTCTCTTTTCTTTTCAAATTCAGCTATCTCCCCAGGAGGTAGCTGTAAACCTGTGCACAACATTGCAGCCTTACTGACTTCAGAATTACAGTAAGAGGCACAGGAGAATATTCACCATATAAACCAGACAGCTGAGTCAGATATGAGCTGTTATAAGTCTTGCTCTCAATTTTTATATTAGGTTTTCCATCTTTCTACTATTTAACATTGCAAAGTCATCTAAATAAATTCTAAGAAAAAGAATACTGGAAAATACATTATGATAGCAAAGCCAAAGTTTATTCCGTATCTTAAGGGGACACCTCCACTCCTACTACAAAGCCATATAGATTACAAAAATAATCTATGATGACTAACACCTCTGGGGGCATACTTTGTTTACTTCAGAGATATGTAAAAAAATTAACCAATTAATTTAACTTAGCTAACTTCCATTTTATTTTGCCATGCTGTTGGGGGTTGGTTTTTCCTTTCCTCTCTGTGGAATTTTTTCCCATTGACATACTAAGAAGCCTGATGGCTAGGTCCTAGCACTGATGACTAGTGACAGGGGGAGGGGGAAGATTCCCTGGTTTTTTGGGAGTTTCTCTCGCAGAGCAGGGGGAGAGGAAAAGGAGGAACACTGCGAGACTAGAAGCAGGTTAAGGAGCGTGGGAGGTGGGGGGAGCACTTGCTTGGACTCTCTCGTTGTTGGCTCTGGATAAAAACCGCTGGAAAACCTTGTCCCACCATCTCAATGCTGGGAGCTGCTTCTTCTGGTCTTGGACTCTGCACCCCTGCCAGGACGCTGTCCTGCTTCAGCCTGCAATCTCCAAGCATCCTGTTTAGAGCACCGGGACTGACACTGCCCCAAGGATCTGTGAGCAGAGCCTCTCCTCCAGAGCCTCTCCTCCACCCTTCCCATCTGGGACACAGCCACCATCAACCCCAGCACTCCTGCAGCCATGCGGGATTGCCACATCTCCGCCTGCCCACCGGGAGGCAGCTGGCACGGTAACTGAACCAGAGGAGAAAGGTGTCCACAACCAAAAGAACTGTTACTGCATTCCTGTTCTGTTTGTTGTTAATTTCATAGTTGTTGTTTTGTTTGCCTGGTTAAATATATATATATATATATATATATATATACACATATATATGTACTAGCAAAGAACTGTTATTCCTATTCCATATCTTTGCCAGAGAGCCTCTTGATTTCAAAATTAAGGGAGAGATTTACTTTCTCCATTTCAAGGGGAGGCTCTGCTTTCCCTAGCACACATCTGTCTGTCGTGGCAGAGCGCTGGTGGAGTGCCGTGACCTTCCAGAGAAGCGTCCTGAAAAGGACGTCCTGGTGACACCGGCACATCCGCGCTTCCGGGTAAAGTGACTTAGCTCTTTTGGGAATCCACTTCGGGCAACACCGGAGAGAAGGACGGCAGCCTCGTATGGTGTTCCACAGAGAAGTTTACTGAACTTCTTCCAAAAAAAGTACCAGAGAAAAATAGAACTCGGGAGCACTGAGGGAGCAGGGTTTATATGGGAAAAATAGGGGGTGGGGCAGAGCAACAGGTGAATCTGAAGAGGGCTCGGGGTGGAGCAAAAGGGAGAAGGGCCAATGGAGTGCAATCAGTTTGCCTAGGGCAGGGAGGCATGTTGGGAGGAATTTTTCCTAGCCATTACAAGGAGGTTAGTGCCTAAGGGCATTCCCTCCAGGGAAGAGCAGCAGACACTTTCTTAGTCGGCCCATTGGCCTCGACACCTGTCTTTTCAAACCAGGACACGTGCTTACATATGTGTAGTGCCACATGTAACATAATGTGCCTTACAGAACCATAATTACTTTACAGTTTCATACTTTGTGAGGTTTTTTCTGCATGTTTAGGTTCAATAGGCAATGAGCTACCTGGAATAGCGTGGTCACCCACAGAAATTTACAAATTTACATATCTTTTTCTAATTTGCATCTTTCAACAGAGAGCAGATGCAAAAATATGGTGACACCAAGGCCAATTTCAAAATTTTTATAAACTACTAAAATCAGGATCTAACCAAAGCTTATTTGGCAGATTACGTTGCCAGTAGTTGAGTATACGTATAACAACATCAAAATTCGAGTGCACTGAAATCAGACATTAATCCCAGGAAGTCTCTGAGGTAAAAAAATAATAATAATCTTTTGACTTATTATTCAGAGTACCTATTTCAAATTTATAATTTCTCCAGGTAAAAATCCTTAGCAACAGTGTATGTAAAAATAATTTTCCACTTTCAAAAGCTTCATCCATGTCAATTCCTTGCTAAGTGCATTATTCTGTCTGCTTATTCTAAAGTTTGCTAAATGAAAGTTTTCCAAGTGCCTTATTCTGTCTAGATACTCTGAAGTTTGCAAATAAAAATTGTTTGCTACTGACCTTATGAGATTTCTTTAATTTCTTTTGCACATTGCCCAGAGTAAAACTTTCCCTGCAGAGTACAATGAGCATTACAGGACTTTTTTCCAAAAGCCTACCAACAACTACACAGGAAATGCACAGACATAATCTGATTGTCTGTGCTGACACTTGGAAATTATTACCTATCAATTTTTAAATACTGTGCCACTAAACTCACCATATTATAAAGAGTATTACTACAAACATTTTATTATTAATTTAATAATACTAGCACACTCTAAAGTACAACTGCAGTCTCAAAAGAAGATTGTCATTGGTGTTTTCTAAATGATTTGAATCAGACAATTTGAGATTTGGGATGGGAAAAAAAATTGCAATATTAATCCTAAAAGAGATATATCTAAAACTAGCCACACTACCTGGCTTCCTATTTTGATTAACTGTTAATAAAAGAAAATGTCTAACACCTCTTTTGGAATGATTCAGAGGCTTTATAACATGGCTCCAGCCTATTTCTTAGGCTAAGTAGAGGGGAACTGGGGGAGAGTGACTCAGCTGGAGTAGGGATAGAGAGACGTGAAAAATGTGAGAGACGTGCTGCGTGACTGCTCCATGTCCACGTCGTGGTGTATGGTGGCTGGCTGGCATGAGCTTGTTGTGCTTTAAAACTTGTATAAAATTATAACCAGCTAACTGCTTTAAAGGGGATGTTTTGTGGCAATAAAAAGCACTCCTTTTCACCTGCCTAGGGTCCCTGCATCACTCTTTATTGCAACACAGAGGATTCTCACAGTGACAATTTTTATTGCTAGTGTGTGTCGTCTAATATTTTAGTTCAATAGCAATAGGAAGCTTCAGTTGTGTTTCGTCCTTCAGAAACTGTATTAGCAGAATACAGAACTCTTAATTTAAGATACCTCTGTTTCTCAGGCTTGGACTCTCTGAATTGTTGTCTCCCTCTGTAGGCAATTACATACCTACCACTGGGTCTTTGAGTTATTGAAGACAAATACTATTTAACTCAGTCTTAAGTCAGCAGTGTCAGTGGAGAAACTCTTTGAGAAAACTTGCAACGATTTGATGATGCACTAATTTTCATGACAGGTACTTATAGGTCTTGCATCCATTTTGCTAAAAATTCATCAGAGCTGTAATAGCTCAGAAAGCAATATATATCCAAACAAACTCAGAAAAATAAAAACTCTTCTAAGTATATTAACTGAATCTCCATTTCAGTAATAAGACTCTACTGAACAAATATTCAGATGACTGCCACACTTCAAATCTAGTACATCTAGATGCAGATTCATTTTCCAGGACAAAGTGAAACTAGTGCTTTTTTACAGTTAGCATCTCACTTCAATATAATGGCTCTCTTTGTGGCATCTATGCATTGCAAGACATGTTTTGAGTCTGCTCGGGTGATAAATCATTCATGCTATAATGTTGAAGTGCAAAATGTTCTTTCTGAAGATCTGAACCATGTAAGCCTTCAGGTCTTAATATCTAAGGACAAAACCAGAATTTCTCTCCCTCCACTTAAAGCCTGAAACTGTTACACTTAAGGGACCACCTTTAAAATCACTTCTCATAAAATTCTGCTTTAATAGAGGTTACATTCTATAGCACAAAATATAGGAACTATAGGAACAAAGACATTACATCTAGTATTTAAACAAAACTGGAACCAATGATCACTAGAAGTGAAATATAAATAATTAGTACGAAACTATGACTAAATATTGCCATAAAGACCACTTAAATTTTCTGAATATCAACCAAGCAGTTCCTTGACTTGACTAATCTCTTTTAAATGAATATTATACATCAGTCAGATGCATCCATTGAATCCCAGCACATTCCTCAATGCTGGTATCAACATAACTTATGCTGAATCAACATAACTTTATGCTGAATCAACATAACTTTATGCTGAATCTTATATTCTGCTGCCTTCACGACATGAAAAATGTTTGATACTGAAAATTTTGCTTTTCTGCTTCTTGAAGTCATGCCTTAAAAGTCCAAATCCTTATGTTCATAACTTGAAAATAGAATAGATCAGCTACTTAGGATGAAGACAAAGAAATTCCTCTACAGCTTCTGACTAAATGACCCAGTTTCAGCTCTGAATATAACCTTGCAAAGCTTTACACAGCTTTTCACCTCTAGTAATACCATTCTAACTTTACTTCCACTTGATATATAAAGACATATAAATCCTATCTAATAATGCATGTTCTCTGATTTCATTCGTGTCATTCCTACTATTAAATACCTTTTTGAAAATATTTCAAATGTATTTTCTGCCATTTTGTCACATCATTATTATTGTCACCACAGTAGTGTTGCATATAGAAAACAGGAAATACCTATAAAGAGAAATATTTAAATATTATGCTTTTTTAGTAAAGCAGCTAAAAAACTCTTGGAGACTAAGAATCTATCCATACTCTAAATTTCATATAACAAACAATTTGAGACATACATATCAGTGACTTCTAAGAAGAGCTCTTCCATTTCTTCATGCTTTATTGAAGTTGTTACTGACCTTGTGATCTCTGGAATCTGCACTTTTTGAGCATCTATAGAACCAACTGTGCTAATAATATGAAGAACATAGCAAAAAGCAATGGAAAGACAATAGTAGTGTCTTTTTGAATCAGTATTTATGTAGCACTAGAAATGAAATATTAAAAGTCTATAGAATGTTTTAATAGACAGTCAAATTCCTCACATTTTTGAATAAAGAAGAATTAAGAAATACCTTGTTATTTTATAACATTTAAAGCTGAAATATCAAATTACAACTTTTACCTTAAAAACTTAAAACAAGTCTGCTTTTCACGTGCATTAAACAAATGACACCATAACTACCTAAAGATCATTAGTACATATTAAAAAAGAACAGGCTTTGAGGGTGTGTGTTTTATGCAGATGAAGAGAATTTGACTATTTAACTTGTGAAAGGATTCTCTCTGGTAATTGTGAAAGGAGCTTTCCAGGATGTATATATTTCACCAGATGTGCAGAAACAGTTTCATGAGGCATATTTTAACACCGAGTAGAGACATCTATAAAAATAAATGTTAAAGCTGCCATAGAAACCATTTCTAGGCTATAAGTCCTGGGAATTGCAATGTCACTTCAGAGGGAAGCTCCAGGAGCTTCTCAAAGACGGGTACAAGGAACATTATCAGGCTATATTTATCTTCCTTCTATAAAAATAACAGTAATTGTATATGTAGATATAATCAAGGTAATATTTATCTTTTATCTGCCAAGCTTCTTGGTTTTGTTTTTTTTTCCTAGACTGATCTGGATTCTGAATTGAAGGACTATACATACTATGCATTCCAAAACATGCCAAAATTCCCAGCACATTTGATGAATTCTAGTGAATTACTTTCATTCATTAAAACTGAAATGGGCAGTGCACAATCAGTCATGCAATAAAGAAAATACTAAATTGTACTGCAAATTTCAGAATGCAAATCAGTAGATTGCATAAAAGAGTCCCTGTACTTTAATTTAACATAGCTGCAGATGGTTTTTCCAATTTGTATGGGTTCAGTCTGGAAGTCTAGCAAAATCTTCCTGGGACAGTAACTTTTTCTGTAAAATGCAAATACATATACACACACAGTATCTGATTAGAGTACCTTAAACAATGCTTGCCTACACTGTTTGGCCATATGACCTTCATTTTATAATAAAAATAATGAATAACATTACTGACCAAATTTTATTACTCTTCATGTATAGAAATCATAATCTACATGCCAGCCTATATTATTTGATGTAAGTTTTCATCAGAATTTCATGAGTACAATGTCATTGAAATCAGCTTTTCATTTTATTTGTCTAATTTCAATTTCTTAGTTTCATTTACCTGTTGTAAGCTATTGATTTCTTTGACAGTACCCACCGTGTTGCAGATTAAAAAATATTTCAGAAGCTACCCCTAAACTTTTTTATGCCTTATTAATTGTCTATTTGTTGAGTTATGTCTGCATAAACTGTTGATATACCTTTGCTGTTGTGACTGCAGCACAACTGGATTACACCAAACACAGCTATAATCTATCTGACTACTCACAGAACCACAACTGCCTTTTCAAGGACATCCACTATTGAACACAGAGACTGCAGTTTCTTTCCTCTCATTAAGCAAACTAGTGAGGATAAAGCCAGATCAGTTATCAATACATGTGTTGCAATCACACCTCTAGATTTCATTGCAAATTTAGCCTGCGGAACTGAATTGGCTACAAAGAAATCCAATACAGGAGTGAAACAAGGTCTAAGAAAGGAAATAACTAGACTAAGGAAACTGCACTGGAAAATTAAGGTTTTGCGAAATCAACCCTTACATTGCTGAGAAAAAATAAGGAGACTTGATTAAAATCAATCAAAGTATTGAATTTCATTGATCATTAAAAATAATGAAAGAACAGACATTGCTGAAAGAAATAGTAAGTTTGGGGCTATTAATCAAATCTAATCTCATTAACTATGTTTTACTTGACATTTTGTTTGTCTTCAGACTAGTTTGTGTTCTTATCAGGTTGGTCATGCTGGTTAATGTGGAGGCAACTATTAACTCTCCTCTTTTGCACAGGTCAATACACTTTGTGGGAACTTGATCCTGAAATGACAGGTTGCCATTGCATCAAACAGGGTGAAGTAGTTTGTGACAAGAAAAGTATTATCAGTAAGAATCTTCCCTCACTTCCAGGTAGCAGTTTGAATACTATTTTTGTTGCATTCCTTCCATCACACATGGCCGTGAGAAACAGAGTAGCAGTAAAGGTTTTTCATGTATGTCCAAAAGCTTCCAGACAGACCTGCACATGGAAGCTGATGCAAATTCATAAAATAAGATAACAACAAATATGCAAAGAAATGCAAGTATTTCAGTATTTTCTTTTAGATATGCTCCCAGGCTCATCACTTTGAAACATTTGGCCGTTTTGAAAGACATAAGTAAATAAATAAATTCTCTATTTTCTACAACTATCATCTTATCCTTAGAAAATTGTGAAGAGTCTTCTTGAATAGTACAAAAATTCATCAATTCTTATGTCACCACACGTTTTGTGTCTTAATTTTAGTCAGAATTAGGTTTTTGCCCTGGTATGCATGTCACAGAATTTGAAGATATCACTATATGTTGACAGATAACCACATTTTTCTAAATTCTTATTGTCTGTTTCAAAATCCTACAGTGGGAATTGCATTTATAACATCTGAGAAAATTATCTATTTTTATCATAATGTAAACAAATCTCATAATGCTTGTGGAAATGTGAAGACTGACATGTAAAGACTTTATAGTCCATTGAGATAAATATGAATAATCTTTAGCTACACATCTAAAATTTTAGCAGAGTACTTGCTCTTTTCTTATGTTCTTCCCCATATTCCAGTTCTTTCCCTCATTTTTTTCTTGTATGCATGCACAGAGCTGTTTCTGAATACACCCAGTGCAGGTGAAGCCCTGGGCAAAAGGAGCCCAAGGCAAGAGGTGCCAACCTTTGTATAACAAAGGACACTGGGACCTGTGGACCTATGGTGTCAGCACAGGTGTTATGCACTGTGGGCATAAAAGCCCAGGCTTTCCATTGTTCTGGGTCCCTCTCGAAGGCACCTGGCTTGAGCTGTTATTTTGTTGTTGCGTCATGATTTTATTAATCCAAGTGTTCAGCTGCACATCTATTTCCATTTTAGATTACGATCTTGAGTAAAATTAGATATTATTAATGGAGACAAAACAAGTTATTGCCCTAATTCCTTTCTGACATTTATATTTACACTATTCAAATCAATTATTTTAAAATTAATTTTAACATTAGGTGAATCATTTTTTGGGGAGAAGTTTACACAAGTACATTCTTTGCCTTCAAAAACGTATTCCTGTAACTAGTCAGTACCAGATATTCAAAGGTTAAGATAAAGTGAGATTATCCACTGAATTGCAAAGCTGATATTAATTTATTTGTATATTTATTCTCTACAAGTCTTGTATCAGTTAATGCTGCTTAAAATAAATAGACATAGCAAATGTAATTCAGCTTACAATAAATGCTAGCCTAGGTCAAATGATATCAATAAAAAGGCATTTATATTATTATTTTGGTTACAACTTTGTCTTAGGTTACAGTGTAAGATGTAATCAAAAATATTTACTCTAGTACCATCTTCATAAGCCGTTAAAAGAGGTGGGACAGTGATCCTTATCTCTTCCATGACTCATCCCTGATAACTTCCTCCAGGGACTATCTCTCCTAATGGGCATCAAGCTCACTGCATGACTGATAAAATTACATCTTTCCATTGTGAAATGCTCCACCCAGGGGAAGGAATCAAGCATTCCTACCTGGATATGCTCCGAGGTTTGGAACACCATGAGCACCCTTACCTTCTGGATTCCCAGTGGACAAGAGCTACATAACCCCCACTGGACTTTCCCGGGAAGATCAGACCCTTCAATAGGATCACCACTTCAGCAGAGCCACGTCTGTCACTCGGGGAGGACTGCAGCCACCATGTGCTTGGACTGCTGCCAATACCCTGACCTGGGTGGCAGGGTGTATTCTGACTCTGTCAGTTTAAGCCAGTGTTTCTGTATTATTACTCTTATTTTAATCCTCATATTAAATTGTAGTTCTGACTTGGAATCTCCCACTGGTTTGCTTTCAGACTAGTACAAACTTCCAGTTTCTTTTCTTTCTCCGTGTAATTCCAATGTATAAGGAACAACATTTTAGCCACCATTGTACCCAAAACTTGCATATTCTTTCAGAACAGATATATCAGAAAGGGAAGGAATTGTTCCATGCACAGTGTAATGAAGTCAGACAAAATACTTTCCAAGACTTCCTGAAGTACTCATCAATTCAAATCAGATTTTTGTTCTGACTCTGACCACAAAAATGTCAAAAAATAATTTCTCCAATAGAGCTTAATATAGCAATCAATTAAGGATGAATTACTCACAGAAAGTTTTTCCAAGAAAATTTTTTCCATGGCTGCACTAGGTCAAACATGTAAGATTCTGTATCTAGGCAGAAAAAAAGAGACAAAATGTAATTGCAGGCCAAAATCATGGAGGGGCCCTCTTTGCTGTAAACATAGGGCCCCATGCTGTATAACATGAACTTGATACTTGATTCAAGACAATATGTGAAGGTATAAAGCAGATGAGAAGGAGATACTCATTGTCACACCTGCCACTTCCACTGCAGCCCATGCCTCCTTCTCCATTTCCAAAGAAGAAAAGAACGAGATAATTTAGCAACATTTTTGCAGGAGGATTATTTTAAAGGGAAAAATTAAATCATAGAATCTTAAAATGCTTTGGGTTGCAAGGGACCTTAGAGATCATCTTCTCCTGCCCCCCTTGCCATGGATAGGGACACCTTTCACAAGACCAGGATGCTCAGAGCCCCATGTAGACTGGTTTGAACACCTGCAGGGATGGGGCATCCACAGCTTCTCTGGGCAGCCTGTTCCAGTGCCTCACTACCCTCACAGTAAAGAATTTCTTCCAAATATCTACTCTGACAGTAAAAAATTTCTTCCAGTTATCTAAACTAAGCCTACTGTCTTTCAGATTTAATCCATTCCCCCTTTGTCCTGTGCTCTTGCACAAAAGTGTCCATCTTTCTTGTAGGCTCCCTGCGAGTACTGGACAGTTGCAATTACCCCAAAGTGTTCTCTTCTCCAGGCTGAAAAATTCCAATTCCATTAGTGTTTCCTTCATTCCTCTAATCATCCTGGTGTCTTTTCTCTCCTCTGAACTCACTCCCACAGCTCCCTGTCCTTCCTGTGCAGGGACCCCAGAGCTGGGTGCAGGGTTCCAGCTGGGGTCTCACCAGAGCAGAGCAGAGGGGCAGAATCCCCTCCCTCCCCTGCTGCCCACACGGCTTTGGATGCAGCCCAGGACACGTTTGCCTTTCTGGGCTGGGAGTGCCCATGGCTGGGTCATGTCCAGCCTCTCACCCACCAGCACCCCCAAATGCTTCTCACAGGGCTGCTCTGCATCTGCTCATCCCCAGCCTGTGCTGGTACCAGGAGTTGACCTGACCCGGAGGTAGCACCTTGTACTTGTTCTTGTAGGACCTCATGAGATTCACATGGACCCAATTCTTGAGCTTTGCCAGGTCCCTCTGAATGGCATCCCATCCTGCAGGTCTGTCAGTCACATCATTCAGCCTGATGTCATTCGCAGATGGCACACTCAATCCTTCCATCTATGTCATTAATGAAGATATTAACATTTACTTCAATAGGGACCTCTGAGGTTCCACTGTAAAAGAGTTAGATTTTCACAATGAAGAATCCATAATTCATGTGGTTTCATTTCCTGACTCTTTTCCCTATTCACAAATTTTAGCTTTATCTAATTGTAAGGAGTCTGAATTATTTCTGCCTGTTTGTTGTCAAGGGATTTTATAAAGCCCCTACATTTCAATCATTAAAAATTTTGCAGGTCAAACTTTTTGATTTTGTCTCCAGGCCAAATACTGGCAAACTGTTAATTAAAACTGCAATTAGATAAATTTGAGCTAGTATGTTTTGTCGTGGGAAGTAAACTTTAGAACTGTAATATATTCAGTACATTAATTGTTCTAGCAGAATAATAATGACCATTTTAAACTGTTTGATCCATGCAATATCATGTTACTAAATTAGATTTCTCTCTCAGTGTATATCAAATATGTTTTCAAAAATCATTATGATCATACAAAGACACAAAAGAGAGAAAACAGACAATATTACTTAAAAAGCTGTTGCAGAACCTGTATAATAATTTTTGGTTTCAATTCATTTACTAAAATAAACTCTTTGTGTTGGTAACAATACACCTCTTGTCCTGGGAAACATTCAAAATTCCAGTTTCCTATATAACGGGGAACAAGATATTAGATTATTTGTGGCTTGACTTTGAAAATTTGAAGAACCCATGATATTATATGAAGTTAACAATCACAAACAGAAATGCTAGAAACGTCTTTAAGTATGGTTTATTATAACCATTGACATTTAACTTATCTTTATTGAGAACATCTATTTGGTTATAGTCTATCATATGCTATGGATGAAATAAACTATCTTTTCATTTATGACAAACATTCCTTTATAGTTTTATAGTTAGATTATCCTACTGCTAGTTTCAAGCCTAATTGAAACGATCCTAAAAATATCTGTCTTGTCTCAGTGCTAGTGAAGGCATCACAAACTAGGAACACAGGATTTTTGTCAACTTAGCATATCAGCAGACCATGTTAGATTGCTCATTTTGTTAAAAGAATTGACATATTAATTTGAGTAATTTTCAGTAATTTTCAAGACAAGCAAAGTATTATTGAGAACATTTTAGTCAAGATGGGGTTTCATTGTGTCAAACTCAACATTAAGAGTGACAGAGGAAATTTATGGTCACAAGCACATTCAAACAGATGGCTTGCAGTACTTGCACCAGCACTCCAGCCCTGAAGAGAAGCAAGGACTCTACACTAAACAAACATCAACAAAGCTCACACAATACAAAAAGGGAAAAAAACCTTAAGTTCAAGGCACTCACAAGTAAAAACGATTTAACAGCTCACTTAATTATTTCATGTATCTATTTCTAACAGTTTCTAGGGTGTGTTGGACCAAACAGCTTAGCAAATTCTTACAGATTTTCAGAATGCACAAATAAAATTAACAAAAAGAATCAAATTGTATTTAGACCAAAGAGCAAATGATCCATTAATAGCAATAGTGATTTTAACATTAGGAACAATTGACACAGGTGATCAGAGAGACAATGAAGAGTGTTAGTCTGCTACATCTCTTACAAATGAGAAAGAATTGGTCTAGTCAGTTTTGGCTGCAGCAATCACGAGATGCTGGAGTCTGAAATACTGAGAAAAGGGGAGAAGATAAACAGTAGAATCACAATCCTGGATTTCAGGAGAAAGGAATTTGGCCTCTTCAGGTACCTCCTTGTAAGTGTACCATGGAATATGGTCCTGGAGAGAAGATTCTCTGTGGATTAGAGAGCATTTGAACAAACTGTGATTTAATCAAATCCATGAGACCTAAAAAGAAATACCTACAAGTACCAAATATGTTTTTCAAGCACATTTTAGGGTTACTGAGAATCCTCTCTGTAACACTGTAGAGATTAGGTTAGATTTCTAAGGACTTGAACATAGAAATATCATTACTATCTTTAGGAAGGACAACAGTGAAGGTGCAGGGAGATATAGGCTATGAACCCCACCTGGGCTACTGAAACATGATGAACCAAATAATCCCTAAAATAATTTAAAAACACAGAAGGACAAGAAGGTGATCCTGAGTTGAGACATACAGAGGGAAAAGTGTTCCTGACAAACCTGATAATATCCTGCAGTGAGAACATTAGCTTGGTGGACATGGAAGAAGGCTAGATGCATTTCACCTTGGCATGATTAAGGCTTTTGACATTATTATTCACAGCATTTTTATTGACAAAATAAAAATTACTGATAAAGAACGTACTTGTTAAATGGACAACAAGCTGAACAAAAACTACCTGAACTGATAATTCAAGGATTGTGGAGCAGCAGCACAGAGACTAACAGTGTACTCAGAGTTCAATACTATCAGCAATAACTATTTCATTAATGACTGGGTTCGTAGGAAAGAGCATACCCTCAGAAAATTTCCAGGTGGTATGAAATTGGGAATACTACTTGATACACCATTCAACAAAGGGAAAAAAGGAGCAGCTAGACATAGAAAGAAATAGAAATCTTTCATGGACATCTAGCTGATCATGAGCTAGGAATATACCCTTGGCTCATAAAAGGGCAGCATCCTTCTGGATTATATTAGGAAATAGTGGAGATGGTCCTGCTCTTCTGATCAGGTGGTTGAAACACATCTCAAGTGCTGAGCACAGTTTGAGTCCCTCCAGTGCCAGGGGTACATGGATATGGTTGTGTGAGTCCAAGAGAGTGACATCATTAAAGGTGTGCACCATCCGAGTTTGAATTGCTCATCTGATGTAAGGAAAGGCTCATGAGGGAAATGCATATATATGTGTGTATGTATATATACTTTCTGGGGGAGGGGAATTGGAGAAGACAAGAGCAGATTATCTCAGTGTTGCCTAGTGCATCATGGCGAGAGGCAACAGGCACAAGTTGAAATAGAGATGATTTCATTTAAGTATAGATTCTTTATGGTATGTGGGGTCAAACACTGAGACGGGCTGCCAAGGTAGATTGTGGAGCCATTCTGTGGATGTCTAGCTGCCCATATCAGGAGCTGGTTAGCACTAAGTGATCCTTTGTATGAAATATCCTTCAGCAGCTGAGTATTTCTGAAGTACCTTTTTTTTTTTTTGTTAAATTCTGTACATTCTTTCCTCCAGGATAAGTGCAACTTAAAGCTATGGGACCACGATATTGTAGTGTTCTCAGCATTGTGCACATACTTTTAAAGTGTGGGAGTTTATATCTTCAGAGAGAGAAAAGTGTTTATAGATGGCAGTATTAAGAAAATGCTGATTAGCACTAACCTCTTAAAATAAATTGTGGTTTGTCTTTTCTCACTCTTAATTTTAATACATGAATCTTTATGAATTTTAAATCCATGTAGATTAGATATTTTGCATACCTGAGACCTGTCCTTCATGGAACCTTATGACTCAAAATAAGAAAAAAGACTAGAAGTAAAAAATCAAATTGAATTTTCCAGGCTATGTCACTGCCTTACTGCATAGTGCCACCTTATGGCAAATATAATCATTTTGGACAGCTAATATTTTATTTGAAGTTCTTATAGTAATTATAACTGGAAAAGAAAAATATAAATAGGGAAGAAAATATATGTACAACCTATATTCTGACCTTTAAAACAATGATAATTTTCCTTTAATATGTACTCTGTTTAAAAAAAATATAAAATCCTATTTTTTCCTATTGTCTTATTCTAATCTCTTAAATGTTTTCAATGGTAAATTGAAGGAAACATTCTTTGCTCTTTTTAATTTCACAGATTATTTAAACACTGGAACTCCCACGAAGCCTGATACCCATTGAATAACCACTAAAAAACCCATAAAATTTCGGCATATATTCAGTAACATCTATGTAACTAACTTTCTTTAGAGAGAGGTACAATGCATTGAAAGCTCCCAAAGAATATTATTTCTGTGCTAGATTACTCCCTGTCTCTTTTTTGCCACTGACATAATACATAGAGTAATTTCTAGCTCTTCTAAAGAACTTTCCAGGTCCCATTTCGAATAGAGCAATACAGATATACAACGTTTTTCTATTTGTTTTTCCTTTGCATGTACACCTACCTTAAGCTGTATCTTAGGGTTCAACCATGCTAAACTATATCAACAACCAAGAGACTAGTCGTAGTATTTCTCACTGACAGATCCTCCAAATTAAAAAGGCAGACCTACGTCCACGGGGTATTGTTTCAAAAACAATTCTTAACATAGCTTAATTTGGCGAGAGTCTGAACACCCTCCCATTTGCATCATGCAGGTAAGTACAAAAAAAAGCCTTTTCTTCTCAGATCTTACTCATATTCGTCTGATTATATTCTCAGCAAGACTCTCCAACTACAAGAACTTCTGGCTTCTTTTGTATATTTCTGAGGGACATAATCCATAGCCACCTAAACAGGATTATTGAGGATGGCACCACCTAATAGATTATAGAAAGAAACATGCAAGACACACCTAAAATGCAATCACCTCTCAAAAAGTTAATGCTTGTGTCTTACTTTAGGAGTTTAGAACCAGTTTTTGTAGTTTAGAAAATAGCTAGTAATTTGCTGAACTTTGTGAATATTTTTCTTTAATATTATGTACCCATGTAGGACCTGGGTACATAATTTGCAATATAATGTCAGAAATGAGAGATGGTGTGGAGACAAAGACATCCTTAAAAATAAGCATTCTAGCACTGCTTGCTTTAAGAGTCACGTTCAGGTTTAGGTATTTTTTTCTTTTTTTTGTAAAGATGTGATTATATTCAAGATGAATGGACAACAGACAAAATGAGTTATCTTAAACTCAGTAAGCAGTGATAGAGTTTAAATGAAATGTGTTACTAATATCTAGATTAAATTTAAAGATATTTATTGTAGTATTTCTTCAACATTTAAGGATGCACATCAAATGCAAATTAATAACTCCCCTCCACTTCACCTGAAATCTATATGTGTCACACATCTCACATCCAAGGTGGTCAAATATAAGAGGTGGTTGCTTAGAGACTGTGGTATCTCCTTCCCTGAAAAAGCCTCAGAATGGGACCCAACAGGGCTCTGTGCAGTCTCCAACGCCCTCTGTACAGGAGATTGGACTGGGTGACCTCTGGAGGTTCCTTCCAAAGAAAGTAATTCTCTGATTCCACATGCTGTGCAGATTACATACATTAAATTGATAGTTGGTGTCAGCAGGTCCAGGGACATTTATTACTTATCAAATGTTCATGATAAAAAGAATAGAGGTCACATTTTTTTCTGAAAAATATATCCTTAAGTATTGCTATTATATATGACATTTAGTCTCAAGTTCAAGGTCTCAAGAGCTCAGTTACAAGTTTTCCAGGTATTTTGCTTGAGAGACATACGTTTCAACCCAACACTTGTGAACAAATCATTTCATGATGTTCAGCAAATCATGGGAATTAAAAGGTTTATGGATAAATTGTCACTTTCTCATCTCAGGCTCTACACTGTCTTCTGGAAAGAAGGGGTAAATCAAATATCCTGACAGTAAATGACAGGCAGAGACCCTTTCAAAAAGATACCTTTTCAGTCATTGGCCACTGTAACATTGCCAAAAGCAGCCAGTACCTCAGTGTTCCATGATGCATTTCTTATCAACAGTAACAGACATGCTTATATGTGTTAATAGCATTGAGCTTTCTTGTTAAAACCTTGCCTTGTTTCTTAATCCCTTAAAGTGATCAGAATGCCAGCAATACTACTCTATATTAAGTAAAGTATCTTTGGAGCATGCAGCAAAAATCCAAGCCACATATTAAAATGTCTGATTCTGTGAACTTGACATTCCAGACTTTAAATATTTGGTTTCTGTTGCCAGATTTCTAATGAATTTTTCACTTTTGTTTAAATATCCTGACCCATGCTGCACAAGCAGTTCTAGCAGCTGGTACAGCAATATATACTTGGGTAGGGGTGACTACAAAAGAGTAGAAAATAACATTCCCTTCCTGTGAAAATTCTAGAGAATTAAGAAACTATTCCAGTCTTTATTAGGAGAAAGTAAATATTTCAATATTTCTGATTTTATAAAAAAGTTAACTTTACTGAAAAAATATTCAATAAAAAATAACCAAAGACCATTGCATTTGTTTAGATTGTGTGAAATTAAAATTATTCCCAAACCATACCATCAGTAAAAACCTTGCCTTCTCATATTAAAAATCTACCCTAGATATTGGACCTCAATTATGATTCAGAGTCCTTTTTGCTGTCAGAGTGGTTCTAAGTAAAATCATTACTACTGAAATGGATAGGTGTTTTCATCACCATACCATAAACACAATTTTCATTTCACTGTCTTCTGTTCTATAAGATGTGTGTTTGTGTTGGGTTGGTCAGATTTTGAATGCTTTAAATGTATGTAGAAACAGGTACCTGTTTCCTCTAGTGTATCTGGCCAAGGACCTTTTCAGTCCAAAAGAGAAAATAAGTAAAGTAGGAACAGAGTCCCAAATGTGATCAACAAATGATAAAGCAGACAAAATGACCAAATGTCATCACGTGTACCCATTGGTAAGGGTACTGGAATATGGGAATTTTAATTTCAGGAGGATAACCAGTCTGAGCACCTAAACAAAGTGGATGGCAAAGAAAAGGGAGGAGCTGTGGACAAACTATACAGACACAAAAAAGTGACAGGTAAATATAATGGAGATAAAGGCAAGAAGCAAACCTGTCCAATACACAGACTGATAGGCTACCAAGGAGCTGCAGCAAAGAGAGGCTTTGCAGCTGACAAGGATGCAAATCTGAGGATCCAGAAGCTTGTGAGGCCAGTAGGATGGTGCAAACTGATGGAGAATGTGCAGGAGAAAGGGACAAGGGAGGAAAATAGTGGAGGTAGGCAGCAAGAGGCGTAAAAGGAAATTGTCAAGTGTAAAATGTCTTGGTCAGCATGCTCATCTCTTTTCTGTGTCTGTGTGTGCTGCTGGGACTAAGTGGTACTGGCTGCGTGTGTGCCTTCAACAACTGGAGTTAAGCTGAGGCTGCAGGTGTGCCTGGATCGTGGTGCCAGCTTCTGGGGCAAGTGAGATCTCAACCTCTGACACAGGGACCAGAACAGAATGTGTCCCAAAAACTATCCCAAAAGAGAAATTAGGGTACATGATATCAGGAAGGAGCTCAGAATAGGCAGCTGGAGTAGAAACTTCAGTCACAATCTATATGACTGAATACTTCTCTATTTTTTCGTGTATTTTGTGGTGGTGTACACTCACTAATTTAGAATATGGCTCGTAAGGATAATGGTTATGCATACACAGTGAGAGCTAGGGTAGGAACTAATTATTAGCATGAATGTATTCTTAAAGACCATTAATAAAAGAAAGCTTTTAAGAAAAGTCCTAAAGTTGATATTCGTCAGTCCTCTTAACACACTTATTATGACTTGTCTCTGATACACACCCACATGAATATAAACAAATATGTGTATAGATTCACAACATATTGTTTCAACTGCTGAATAAAACATATGCTTGCTGGAAATGGGGAAAAGATTGAGTTTGATTCACTCTGTTTGGCAGATAGAGGTTTTCCTTCTGTTCTAAAAAATCTGACCTTTCTAACCAAACAGCTGTTGGTTAGAGCATTTCAACCACACAGATTAAAAACTGTACAGTGAAACCCATCCCAAAGGTTACAGCTATTATTTTTCTAGAATTAATTTGGCATTCCTCCTAAACTAATGATGTAGAGGCTAACATTTACAGTCACTATACTTGCATCTTTTGATCTTTCTATCAAAAATAGCTTTATCTTGTACCATCTCTATAGACTAAAACAATGTTGCTACGATTGCACTGTTGAGCTGTGTGCTAAGAACCACTTGTCCTCTCCTCACAATTTTTAACCCCATCACTTGGCAAGAACTTTATCTACTCTCTGATAAAAAGGATTTAATTATCATCAATTTTTTCTTCATAAGCAGGGAAAGTGCTAGGATTATCTGTTCCAGGATTTTGTCTGCTCGTTAGTTGTCATGAATGCAAAAATTACACAATCTCTCCAAAAATTTCATTGTTAAAAGAACCCTACAGTTTTGCCTGAAAGTATTAAAAGTAAACCCTCCTCTGAGGATAAGTCTGAGGTTAAACTGCAGGTTATATTCACAATTTTGTCTTGCTAGTTTTAATTTAGCTACATTATGTTGCTGACTTGCTCTGGCGGCTGTAAAGAAAAGATTAGCATGCTCAGAAGTGCATACAACTCTGTAAAAATAAATACATTCTTTGTATGAACTGTTTGCATTAATGGTTGAAGACAGCACAGTAGATAGGAACATGAGAAAAAAAAAAAAAGATAGTCACTAGTAATTTTCTGAACTTCAGTTTCCTGGTAAATGCAATGCACAAAAATGAAAAATTATACTCAATGAAGCTGCAACATACAGGATGGGGCAACATGAAATTGTACTGTTCCCAGGAATTGCTTCAGGTTATATTCTGAATCAAATCAGTTCTATGCTTCTAGGAGACTAAATTAGTTTAGTAACTATACTACCTAGGGAAAGAATGTAGCATATGTTATACCAGATCGTCTGGTTTGTGAATACAAACTATGGATATAGCTAAGCCTAACACCCTCTTACACCCTAGTACAGAAAAAAAAAAAAAAAAACCAAACAAAAAAACCTGCTACTTTGAAGTACAAAGAGAAAGGTGTTTGCTTTCCTTTTAAAATGGACATTTTTATTTTTTAAATGTATTTTATACTGTATATTTCAAAATGTATCTCCAAGTTATCACCATTGCTCTCCTTATTTCTTACTACTGTCTACTAAAATATTGAGTTGTGATATACTCATTTCTTGTACCTGAGACTATGCTACTTCTTTTTTTTGCTTGCATATAACTTAGTGTGGATAGCAGTGGCAACCTGAGATAGCTCTTTAATCCTACTGGCCAGTACACTTGCTGAATTAAGAAACCCAGTTCTATACCAGCTGTGTATACCTGCTGTGACTATAACAGCATGCTTTATCTGAGCTTTATAATCCTTCTCTAATAAGTTTGACAGAAAGAGATTTTAACAAAGTAAAACACGTGGGGCCTAAACAACTCATTAAAATATTTTCTGATTATAGCCCACCTGTAGAAATAATTAAAACTAATTATTGCAAAACATCCTAATATCAGTATCAATATTCATTTTGGCATATTTCCTCTGGATGCAGATCAATGGTAAATACAAAATTAATAATCACTTATTTTGTATTTTTGCTTACTGTGGGATTCATTGCAATAACATTCTTAATTCCATAGAAGTGCTCTGTGGCTTTCTTTCACAGTCAGCCTGTTCATGAGCCTTTTTTTTAACTGTTGCCTGAAGTTTCCCCAAGGAAAACACAAATCCCATCATTCCTAATACAGTCCTGTTGCCTCAGGTCGTAAAAAATGTACCTATGTCCCTGATCCCCATGTCAGTGCTGCTAGCGCTGTATTCATTTGCATCTTTGAGACAGCCTAAACTTTGTTCACATGTTAGACATTTAGAACACAAATTCCCATTGGTCTTATCAGCAGTTCAGCTGAATTATTGTAAATTGAACTCTTGGTAGGTGTTTTGGAGGATAGTAGAGGCTATTCTCTATTAGAAGCCTTATAGCCACTACAGAGTCAGCTGAAGCAGCACCAGCTCTGAAGAAGTCACTTTTTGCAGTAGCTGTGTGCACACAAGGATTCAGAAAGGTTGTGTCTGGTACTAAGCTCAAGATAGCATTTCATTAGATTCAGCCACAAATATTTTTTGTTTGTTTGTTTTTGTTTGTTTACTCTTGTAAGATACAATTGACTTGCACTGGAAATAAAATTCTGCACTAAAGGAGAGTGCCTGAGTAAGCAGGAGAGGAATGTAGACGGACACTAGGACGTTTTTCAATTGCTGCCATAGCATGCAACTGAGATTATGACTGATCATTTCAACATTCTCCAGAGTAGCAATGTCTAAGAAGTCCCCACATGGAGTGAAGATAAGATGGTTTCTCTTGTACAAATCTTATTAGGAAACCCACTTTGCCACACTATTTTTCATCATGATGAAAATGACTTTTCTGTCTACTCTGTGTACCAATAAAACCAGGGGACATGCAGACAGAGGGGAGAAAAAGCCATATAAGATAGCAACTTACAGTGTCATTTTCTGTATCCCAGTATTTGAAGAAAAATGACTAAACACTCTGTTTTCAATTTTAGACTGTCCAACTAGCATTGTCTAATTAATTTAAATGCAATGCTCTATCTGGGCTTCTTCCTAAGTTGACAATAGGGCTTGCCTCCTGTGTTCTAGTGTCTCACCTCCACCACAGGCTTCATGAAAAACATGGTGATTGCAACCTTTTTAACCTACAAACCTATTAATAAAAGACATCATACAGGAGTGCACATTTTATTGACCTTGTATAGATTGCTGTAGAATTACTATAAGTGTGTATAGAAAGGCTATATAATCTTTCGTCTCAGGTTTGGGTTTTTTTATAATCATGCAATTGGTTCTATTTACAGATAAATAGGATGCAGTGGAAGTGAAGTACGGAAGGAACACCAATTACAATCATCTGTCTTTCTCCTCAAAACAGTCTACCTTTAAGTCTACTATATGGAATAAATAAAATTATATTATCGGGAGTGATAAGTCATATGGCAACTATACTATTATAGCTTGCTGTGAGAAACAAAGCCCACTCCTCAGTTAAAATTTAAAGAAAATTTCATAAGGGAAAACACAGGGCAAAGCCAATAAAGCAAAACGAGCAGTGCTGGGTGCTCAGCTGTAGCTAAAGGCGCACCAGTCAACACAGCAACACCCCTTATATACCGTGGGTATTGCATCAGCCAACTACATACTCATAAATGGCCATACATATTCAAACATTTTAACATATTTCCTCCTTCATTTGGCCTTTTTGGAGCATGTGCAGTGGTCCTAGTAGTGGCAATTTGTTACTTTTCAATACATTCAACAGGTTTCAATTACTTCATTGGTAAAATGTTAACATTACAATAACTCTTCATCAACATTGGTATCACAACAAAACATTCACATTAACAGAACTAGAAATAATATTTAGAAATCAAAAGTTAGAAATAAAATTTCTGAATAAAATTTAGAAATAGACTTCTCTTGCAAAAGTCAACATTCTAGAACACATATTTTACACTCTCAACACAGCGCCCCCTGCCGGCGCGGGGGAATCATCGCCCAGCGCAGCCGCCGGCGCCCCCTGCAGGCCGTGCCCGGAACTGCCCCCAGGGAAAGGCCCGCGGCCGAGAGGAGCCGTCCCTGCGCTCCGGCTCTGCCCGCGCTCCGGGCGGCACTCGGGGGGGCTTTGTTCGCTTCACTGTACACACCGGTAAAGAACTGTGATTCCTAGTCTCATATCTTGGCCCGAGAGCCCCTGAGTTTCAAAATTACAGTAATTCAGAGGGAAGGTGTTCACATTTTCCATTCCAAGGGAGGCTCCTGCCTTCCTTAGCAGATGCCTGTCTTTCAAACCAAGACACAGGCTTCAAACAATTGAGGCATATTAATTTGCCAAGAATAAATGTAGTAGCAAAATTCTACTTCAATTATCAGAATTTCTTCCAAGTGCTCCCTTGTAAGATGGCTCATGGCAATTGCGATCCAGTCATTGACTACGATACATCAGAGGCAAATACTTTCAACAGAGAATGTCATCATAGACCTGAACACGAATAGAAAAATCATTGATGTCTTGCACTGTCTCCTCCCTGCCCCCAGTCAATATTTAAGAATTACCCTTTTCTTTATTTGGAAGAAGGACTAGCCATAATGAATGGCAATAATCTCTTCCCAGCCTCTATTAGGCACAGGTACATGAACATGAGACTACTCAGTAACTTGTCTACACTTTTCAACCTGGTCAGTCACCTTGTGTAACAAAAAGAGCTTGTGGAACGGTAGAAATGTGCTTTTTCATGGACAAACTTACTTCTGCTTGACTCAAAGGGAGAGTTCTTTCACAATTGTTAGGGAAGGGTTCGGGTGCAGGGGTGAATATTGGAAAAACACAAGTTTCTCCTATCTTCTCATCCCAATCCATTTCTTCAAATTTTAGCTGCTCTTGTTCCAGCTTTTCACGTGTGAAGAGCATGTTATGCACAGTATAAATGTTTAGAACCAATGTTTAAAAAGACAAAAAATTATACTATGTCTGTATAATTTAAACATTAAAAAGAAAGCAGTCTTAATTTTGTCTTATAGAAATGTGGATGAAACCAAATATACCTAAAATGAAATGATATGTAGATTGCTTCTTTTCTTAATTGTTTAATCTGTTTACCCTCTACTGACACACTTGAATCCTTCAAACAGTATATAAATCTAGATAACACTGGACATGAGATAGCTTGAAAATTTCCACTCCATGTGGAACTGTTAATCTGAAAATAAATTTGAAGTAGTTCTAAAAAAGTTTATTCCAATTATGGAGTGTTTCGGGGTTTTTTAATAGATAATGCCATAATGGATGATTATTTACAGTAAGAAACCAGACCTAATCTGAAACATTCATTATTGTCTACATTTAAAAAGTATATGGAAACAAACTCAAATGGTAAAAAGACAAGAAAATCGTGTCTCCACAATAAACCAGGAATAGTGCCCATTCACTCTTTACAAAAAGAATAATTTGCATTTTTCCACTTATGTAATTTTAAACGTTCATATAAAAATATATTAGAGAAATTCTGCCTTGCTTATTAATTTTCTTTGGATAAGTTGCATTTTTTCGCCCTTATTTCATGATATAAAATTTTAAATTACTCTTTTAGATAAATTTTTCATTTTCTACTGGAAAGAAAGAATGCCCAAGTGTTTATAATAGCAACTGGAGATCAGCATTTAAATTATGTTCTCAGTTGGACTGAAGTGATTTTATTCAAGCCCAATAATTTTCAGATTCCAGCTCTTACCTCTCCGCATGTTGCCTCAAAAATTAACTGGGCTTATGCTGTACTTTCACAGGCAAAAATCCTATTGTCATATAGCACATTAGTGTTTGCCCCAGAAGAGGACTGGCAATCCTAGTGACTAGTCACACTGCACTGCTGCATGCTCCATTCTTCACAGAACCTAAGCTTGTCAGAGATTAACAGCTAAACAACATTTGACCACACTGACCCAAGAGCTTCTGACTCATCTTTGGAACTGAAAGCTGTCACCACACAAGAACTGACAGAAGTCAGATTTTCAAGATGAAAGAACTGCAGGCAGTCAGGTGAGAGTACCCTGTAAAGGTTTTCTAGCCAGTTATGAGGTTTACAACTTACTGGTTTATGATTTTTTCCCCCAAATTTCTTTATTGTATTTAAATATGATCGGTACACATACAGAGTATTTTATCATGGCCTTGGCATAAGAAATGTTCTAGGTACACAACCTCTCATGATATCACCTGTTTGTCTAAGTGTGATGTGCTCTTAAACCAGTTTCTTTAAAATTAAACTTGTTTGAGACTGTTTTTAAGTTAATGCCTGATGATAAAGTGTTATATAAAGCTTGATATATTATTTCCCATGATAGACATGCTGTCTCTGCTTTAACGTTTTTTTCTCGTGCTACATTAAAGTCTCATTTCTTTATTAATCAATTTATAAATGCCTTGGATTTAAGTTTCTCGCTTTCCACATTCTAATTTATATCAAATCTCTTAACATAAAATTGTAGAGCAATTTTCCAAAAGTGGCTTAAAACAAGGAATCACGCCTCCTATACCACGAAAAACATTTTCATTCTTTCAAGTTCTGCTAACTTGTTATTCAAAAACCATATTATACCTGGATAAGATTCTATTCCACCCATTCCATATGAAAGTTTCAGAATGAAATAAATTAAAACCAAATGAAAAAAATTTAAAAAGTAAGTTGCTAGTAAGGGTACATTCTTTCATATACAGGAGCAGCAGCAGCCACAGCAGTGGCAGCTGAGTTAAGTCCAGGGGTGACTGCTCGATCTGTAATCTGTACAGGAGGATTCTTGAACTGAGAGATACCAAATCAGCTCAAAGCCGTATGTAGACACAGAAGTTCTTGCAAACAAATCACGCATGGAGAGGGTGCTGTCAGCAACATCCTGTAGGAGATTTAAACAACTCTGGGAAGCACAAACAAGCCAAACCACAGCAGACAAGGTGGGCAAACACGACATGACACATCACAAGGACATAGTGCAGAATTCTGCAAGGCAGTTCCTGCAGTGACCTTGCAAAAGTAGGGCACGCTGCTTCACCTGGCATCTGAGGAGAATGTGGGGAGTCGTAACCCACCCAGCTAGAATAGGAGTGCTTTCCACTTGTTCAAAAATCACCACCTGGTAGAACACAGTGACCCAGATGGATCTCCCAAATCAACATGGGGCTGTCCTGGTCTGCAGTGAGTGCAGAGGTTGTCACTGATGCTGGAGGGCAGTGAAGACAATTCCTGTTTTGGCGTGAGGTGGACAATCTGCTCAGCTTGGTGTCGGAGTTCGGAAAGGTCAGGCAGATCAGGAAATGTGAGAAGAATGGTTCACTGAACTGTAACAGGCGTGGCCTTTTGAAGGACCTCCAGCAACAGATGGAGCTGCAGGAAGCATTCAAAACACAAAAATACCACAGAAGCTGAGAGGGAGAGCTGGTTCCAAGCCCAGTAGTAGGGGAACCATTCCACTGAGGAAAAAACAAAAATTGATCTCCTGGAACACATGGAAAGAAAGGAGAGTATTAACACTGGGAATTGGGAAGAAGTGGGAAGAAAAAGAAAAAAAAAAAAAAAAAAAAGGAAGAGGAAGAGGAAATTAACTAATTAAAGGAAAGGACATTCTCAAAAAAAATTGACATTTCCACTAAGCTGGACATCCCCACCCAGAACCACATTGTAGCTCGGTAGTTCTAATGAGATAACATCCATCACACTGGAAGAACAGCCAGAGAAAACTGCAGCAGTCCAATCTGCTCCACAAATAAAGAAATTAACAACTAGAAAAGGCAGTGGATGATAGTAGTGGGTGCCTGTTGTGGTTTATGTTTTGTTTGAAGGTTGTTTGGTTGTGGTATTTTCCTGTTACAATGGTTTCTCCCAGTTGTGCCCCTATGTTGTTGCAAGATGGTTTCTCCCTTTCCCGTGCCTACCCTTGTCTGTCACCCTAAACCCCGCCCCTTTATCCAGAACTTTCCCTGTCCTTCACCCTAAACCCTGCCTCTACACTTGTCAATCCCTCCTGGCCCCTCCCTTTGTCCTAGAGAATTCTGTATCATTCATCCCCTTCTCGGCTTACGATTTGTTACTATGTTGAAGTCCCCGCCTATGTTACCCCTTATTGGTTGTGTAAATATGTAACCCTGCCTTGTGTTACACCCCCTGTTCCCCCTAATTGGTTGATGTGTTGTACCCTCCCTCGGGGGAGGCTCTTATTTAAGTTGCTGTAAACCCATTCTCCTGGCCTTTTTGGGTTCCTTTCCCTTGCTTCCAGTTTTTCTCCCCGCTCTTCCAATAAACCCTATCCTGGAACCTAGAAAGGCCTCCCTCTCATCCTTTACCTTCCCTCGGACGTAGTGAGGGGCCAAAGGGGGCTTGGAGCCCTAGCCACACTCCTGGTTCTGGGAACCGGGGAGGTGGCCACTCGTGATGTCAGCAGCCAGTGGAGCTAGCTGGGCTTGCCTGGGTTCGAGTGGTCAAGGCTGACAGCATCAGGTGCCTCTATTTTAAGAGGTACAGAGGCACTTTATTATTAGCCTGACATTAAAGAAAAGGGTGTTCCTTCCAGGAACTCGATCAGGGGTATTACTAAGATGTTGTTAAGACTAGTAAAACACACTAACTGTTACTCACTATTAGTTTTCTGCATGAGGACAGGGAATACTGCCAATAGCAGTCTGAGGAGCACTGAGACCACAGAGCCCTGGGAGAAGAGGTGAAGGGCTCTGGCGCTCATGTAGCTTTTTCACCAATCCTCCAGGTCAAGGAGAGGAAATGACCAGTCGAATCTGACAGGTCAACAGACAGTTAGAACAATGGTGGTAGCCAACATTTCAGTCACTCAGGCCATGGAACTTACTTAGTAAGCCTGGTTTACTGTGGGTTGAGAGGTTTCACTAGAAAAAGAAGGGAGAAAGTATATTGGTCAGGGATTTCTCAGACTAGTGAAGAGAGCTTTCAACTAGATTTGTAGCCATAGGAAGGCGCCTATCCATCCCAATCCTGTGAGCTGGATGCCTTTAATGGGTGACCAGAACAGTGCAAAGGCATTCCAGATACTCCAACCAGAAAGTCAGCTTTATTCAGAGCCTGGCTCAGATGCCTCTATACAAACACACATAGTATGGGGAAAAAACAGGAGGAGCTAGAGATATATGCACACCTACATGGATACATGATTGGCATCATGTGGACATGGTTGGATGGCTCCTATGGCTGGAACATTGAAATGGAAGGCTTTAGGCATTTTAGGAATGTAAATCTAGGAAGACAAAAAGGGAGTGTAACCCTAAATGTCAGTTACTAACTTTAGCGTTTGGAACCCTGCCTGAGGAGGGATGAGGTGCCAACTAAGAGTTTGTGGATCAACATTAAAGGGAAGGCAAGGACAGGAAATACTATAGTCGGGATCTGGTACAGACCACCCAAGTAGGATGGTGTGGATGAAGCCCTCCATAAATGACGCAGCAGCCTCGACCACTCAAACCTAGCAAGCCCAGCTAGCTCTGCTGGCTGCCAGCAGCAAGAGTGGGCTGTCTCCCAGCTACCATGAAGCAGGAGACCAGCTAGGGCTCTCCACCCTTGTCACAGCTATGTCCACATCCAAGGGGAGGCAAAGGATTGAGGAGAAGACCTTTCTAGGTTCTGAGGAGAGGTTTATTGAGAGGGTGAGGGAAGACAACTGGACGGGAAGAGAAGGAACCCAGAAAAGCAAGGAGAACAGGCTTACAGCAACTTAAACAGGGGACTTCCCCTGAGGGAGGGTACAATGCATCAACCAGTTAGGGGAAACAGGGGGTGTAACATAAGGCGGGATTATATTTTCACATAACCAATAGGGAATAACATAGGCCGGGAATCATACATAGTAACAAATCGTAAACCAAGAAGGGGATGACCGATACAGAACTATCTAGAATAATGGGAGGGGCCAAGAGGGATTGACAACTGTAGAGGCAGGGTTTAGGGTGAAGGACAGGGAAGATTCTGGAAGGGTAGGCGGGGCTTAGGGTGATGGGCAAGGGTAAACTTGGGAAAGGAAGAAAACATTTTATAACACAGGGGTGCAACTGAGGGAAAAAACCATTGAAACAAGGAAAGAACATAGTTGAATAACATAAAAATTAAACACAAACCACAACACATAAACATATGGGATTGGCATTATACTCTCAAGCCCTGATTCTCATGGGGATTTTAACCCCCGTGATATCTGTTGGAGGAACAACACGGCAGGATACAGGCAATCCTGGAAGTTCCTTGAATGTGTCAAAGACTACTTCACTATACATCTGATTGAGGAACCAAGGAGGAGATGTCCCATGTGGGGCCTTGTGCTCACCAAGGAAAAGCTGATGGGGAAAGTCATGCTTCAAGACAGCCTTGTCTGCAGTGACCTCAGGATGGTGAATCTGGAGATCATCTGTACTGTGAGGAGGGTGTACAACAACCTCACTACCCTGGACTTCAGGAGAGCATCTTTTGGCCTCTCCATGGACCTCCTCAGTAGAGTCCCACTGGATAGAGCCCTGGAAGACAGAGGGGCCCAGGAATGCTGGCTGATATGAAAGGATTACCTCCCCCAAGTTCAAGAGCAGTGCATCTCAACAAGAATGAAATCAGGCAAAAACTCCAGGAAACCTCATGGATGGCTAAGAAGCTTCTGAGAAAAGTCAGAGCAAAATAAAATAAGCTTTCAGAAGAAGCTAACTTCTTTAGCCGTGGAAGAAAGGAAAGACAAAAACCACAACATACAACAATCATCTTTATATTTTTCTTTTCAAAGTGATTTCATTTTTTCCAATGACTTTTGAATACAGGATCTCTATGGCTTCTCAAGAAAAAACAAATGGAGTTGTTAACTGGAAGCTAATATTGTAAAAGCAGATGTTTGTTTGCTTGCATATGGATATCTAGAAGAAAATCATGTTGTCACAAGGATGAGGGCAGAATTAAATCCAAATATGTATTTTAGGAGAGTGTTTACATTTGATGAATTTGATTTGCAGACCTGAGACAAGCCCTGGACCTTTATCTCGGTTGGTGAGAGTTTCTTAGGGTCTTCAGTGACGGTTTTGCATTGTTCATTCTCAGTGGTAGCCACTGGCAGAAAAGAAGGAAAACACTGTCATGTTTCTCTATTCTATAAACAGTATAGAAGAAAATGTAACTTTTACAGATGTGTCTTAAAAACCGGACTTAGTTGTCTTAGTAAGAACTTAGTTGCCTTAGTTGGACTTAGTAAGTTACCATTAAAAAACATCTACATGTCTCTGTCTACATGGAGATATATATAAATAGGATTCAAAGAAAAAAGAAAAGCAAGATTTTTTTTTGTACATAAAGAAAAACAATAGATAATATTTTTCTATTTCTACAATTCAAAAATGAGTTTTATTTGTGCAGCTTCATCACAAATTGTTTAAGCCAGTCTCAACTATGGTAGCAGTTTAACATAGTTAAGTATTTAATAGTAACAATTGATTCTCTAATTAATTTCTTAAGTTAACTTTTGAGAAAGGCTTGCTTCAACATAACACTTGAGAAACCACTCTGAACTGCCAGAAGCAACTCTGCTCCTTAATTTTGGTTTACATTACTTACAATTGAAAAGGTGCAAGGCTTCAAATATATTCCTTTTTAGTAAGTTTAATAGTGAACCCCAGGGTTTTCTAATTAATGAATTTCACAGGGCTTGTGTGCAGAGGATTTTTTTTGGCAGATATTATATCTCTAAAATATGAGAAATGTGTATGTTCTTTCCTGAAAGAGCAGTGCTTTTAGAGGAAATCTGCCTGCTAAGGTATTTCACGTAATTTTTTCCCTCTTCTCAGTATCATCTTCCTTGGACAAACTACGTAACGCTATGCAGACTGACTCCACAGAAACAACAAATGGAAAGTATTATCTGTCAAAATATAGAGCATTTGGTTAATAAAGGGAAATGGAGACCTCTAGCATGTCAAAAATAGTAGGCACCAACCATACTCAAATCAGCATAGCTTTTAGAGATACAAATAGAATGCTTTCTGTGCCCATTTTCAGTTAGCATGTGCAGATTTTCAGTTAACCTTAGCAATTTTTGGGTCAGACTGATAAATCTTTCCATACTTCAGCATTATGATGCTTTCTCGTGTTCCTTGCGGTAGAGCAGATCTCCACTGTGATTTGGATCATGCCTAATTGTATCTCTTTCAAGCGTGTAACACACCACCTCCCCTGTAATGCACGCAGAAAAACCCAGTTGTACATAAGGTTAAGAAACAGGAAGCGTTTGTGTGTTTTTGACAGAAGCAAGGACTTGAGTTTTCATTTATTCTCAACACCTTCTTAGATTTTGTGATGTATTTCAATTTAAGTTTACATCTGCATGAAGTGTTAAGCTACTGGGAAAAAAAATTACCGTTGTCTCTCATTTACTGTTTGCACTATAGTTGCATATCCAGTAGGGACAGGAAACAAGTTTGATTTATTAACATCTCTTTTTTTGTAGGAATTTGATTTTGTTTGGAAAATAATGTACTTTTAATTCTGGATAAAGAGAGTTATTGTAAATAAGGCATTCATTTCTGATTCAACCATTTACCTGTTACTTTTTAATAATTAATTTTTCAGAGATATATGATCTCTGTCACTACTTTTAATGTGAAGGTTTTTCAGTTCTAACTCAGAAATGTTATCTCTTGTCTTTCCTTCCCCTCTTCAACTGACAGAACAGTAGAAATTCTGAGCTTGATATCTTTAGTCATTGTCAATACAACTTACAGATAAAAGTATAAAGAAGAGTATAAAGAAGTTTTGAGGTATTTTTTTTTTACCTGAACGTTAGTGTTTTGCCCGTATGTTTAAGGGTCACCAGACTTGTAGAATACAAGGAAAAGTATCCCAAATACCTGCTTGTGACAGAGAACATATGTATAGAATCACTTTCTGCTGGTAACATTGCTGTTATTAGAGTTTATAACTTCTTTTCATCCAAGCAGAATCCAGTCCTCACACCCAAAGTCAGGCATTTCTCCTCAACTATGTTTTAAAAGTGTAAGTCACAATACCAAAAATATGTGAAGGGTTTAAAGTCACTTGAAATTTTGAAATGCACTAAATTATTTTAGGTTTGCTTCCTAATTTTCGCTTAAAGAATTCACACATAGACTCTTTTGTAAGTTTTTGCCACCATACTCAGGGAATGGAAATGATTTTTAATAAAAATCAAACCTTTGTATAAATGCAGAGGTTTTTGGACCTGAATTAAATAAAAAAAGACTGTGTGATAGAGAAAGAAAATTGAAAGACACAGAAGTGCTAGGATTTCTTGAGTTTGTTAGGATCATTTGGACATTTAGATCTTTTACTTTATATTAGTTGACAAATTAGTAACTTTGCCTGTTCTGACCATCCTTCTGAAATAATCCAAGTCAGCTATATACTACAAAGTCCACACAAGGGGACCACTTCCTATTTAATAGAGTAAAAAAGTCGCTACTATCAACATCAATAAAGCGAATGTACTTACGAAAAATAATCAGTAGATTTTTTGGTTTTCAATACTTTAACCTGTAGATCAGTCAAACCAGTTCCTTGCTTTTAGAAAATCATTCTTTCAATTTCATATTGCTAGCATGCTATGTCATCCAGAATAAATATGTTAAAAACCCATTTATTGCTGCACTAAAAATATAGTACCATAGTGAAGTTGTTTTCTTGATGATTTTTTTGAAAGATAAAGCACTTATTTCAGTGCTCTCCTTCTCATTAACTCATTAATTAAACATGACTTCTACAGAACCAAATATGGAGTAACTTATAGCTCTTTTTCCTTATTTTCAAAGAAGTATCAATCATTTAATGTGTATATGGAAAAAGAATAAAACATCAGCATAAAATTACTTCTTTGTGTAACTTATATGCAAGTTCCTTTTGTCACTACTTTTTCAGTCATGAATTTTCCCCCATTTTTAAGGATTGACACATTTGTTAAGTTTTCAAAAAGTTATTAACAAATACTAATTAATTTGCTACTTTCTTTGCAGGTCTATGATGCAAAAAAAGCATTCATATTTTTCTGTGGATTCATATTATATATTGCTTTTTCACTGGAAAACTGTTCATTCTTTAAAGGGTACTGAAGCCAGCATCATTCAATTAATTTAATTTAGTAATTTACATTACTAAACCTCTTAGGATATAAATAAAGAAAAATGGGCATTGTATCTTCAACTGCATTTTCTCCCAAGATAGAAATTCCTAAAAATACTAGCTAAAAGGGGCAATGAACACCTGCTAAACGACACCCTAAAGGATCCTGAAACATCCAAGCCATTTCAGACATCTGGTAGACCAATATTAAAGATGAAGGAACTGTCTGCCTAATGTCACTGCATTAAGTGGACCACATTAAAACTGTGAAGACCACAAATATCCATGAATTAAAGTGAGAAATTGTCAGCTTTCTGCAATGTAGAATCTTAAGTATTTGGATTTGCAAAATATTTTTTTTTCATTAAGTAATAGCATGTATTTATTTTCTTTTGGTCATCTATGACTACATTTTAAAAAAATCTGAGAGCAAAGCACTTTATTAACAGAAACACACTAAATTTCCCACAGTCAATTTTATACACAAGTTTTAGCTATTATTCAAGTTACTTCAGTGGTAATTCTAAAATTCAGTTGGATAGTTATGATACATGTTAAACTTATCTTAATAAGTATTTCTATTAACATTTTCATAACTAATTTGAAGGAAAAAAAATTACCTGAAAGAAAATTGGCAGGCATGACATATATATTTCTTAAAAAAAAAAAACCAACCAACAAAATTTCCAGCACAGTCTGTAAATATATTCTATTAACTTAATGGGTTTTTTCCCTTTCACCCTTCTCCTGTAGGTCATCCAAGTTCATAATCACTTAAAAACCATTTCTTCTTCATAAGTAAGTAATAATTATATTGTTAAGGGTTCTCATTAGCCTAATTTCCTCATTTTTATTACACACCAAATTTAGCATTGATTTTCCTAGTTCATTTGAATGCTTCATTTAAATTCTGGTATGAAGCTACATGTCAACCCTTGCAGCCCACCTTTTTCTTTTTTCAGATGAGAGCATTTTTCGTATATGGTATCTGGTAACTGAAAATTCCTGATCTTTTTTTTTTTTTTTTTTTTTTTTTTTTTTTTTTTTTTTTTGTACCAGAAACACAATCTACAAGGGTTTTTTGTTTTTTGGGCTTTTTTTCCGCAATAAAATCTCATATCTTAAAACAAGATTTAAACACCTATAAGAAAAGTAACTAGAAGGCTAAGAAAAGCCAAAACTTCTAACAGACTTCTATGAAAAATTTTTATTTGTTCCTTTTCAATATGTGGTGATCAAATGCAGGAAAATACAGCAATGAAAAAATCATATTTACAGGTTCATTAATCCAGGGAGCAATCAAACAAAGAATGGAAGACAAATAAAAAGTTTTCTTTTTTTAAAAAAAAATAAGATATCTTCATAAACAAACAAAGAATAATGGGAATATGAAAGCTGCATTTTAACATCTCTAGTAGAAGCAGTTCTCCAGCTCTGATATGTGTATCACTCGGACTATGTAGGCTTCACTGAAATATCGGATGATTAGAGATTTGTTGCACAAAAACAAGAATCATTTGTATTACTTTTATAAAATTGATCTGAAAGTGGGGGAATGTGAAATTTTAAAGCTAAAGATTGCTAAAGCCAATTTGAGAGGAACAGTAGAAAATAACTGATGTGATAGGGGTGTATATATATTTTGGAAAGAATGAAGATGCATCATGATAGTATCTAAAATAATATTTATTTATTTATTTATTTATTTATATTCTTTCAGGGCCACTGCATATTTTACACCTTTGCAATTTTCTCTGATTCTTAAGCTTAACATATACTCAAGTAAGAGTAACTTATACTGTGCATTACTGTCATGAAATTTTATTTATGCTATCGAGTGCTGGATTGGAGGGCTAAAATTGGTCCAGCTTCTCAGACATATATTACCTTCAATATTGGTTTTAATGGAAGTATGATACCTGAATATCTATATCTATATCTATATCAAATAACTTTGGAAGTCTGAGTTGAAACAAAAAAAAAAGACTAAGATAAGATATATGTTCCATTAATGGGTTGTTTGGTTTTGTTGTTGCTGTTATTTGATTTTTTTTTTGTTTTGGTTTTGGTTTTGTTTTGTTCTGTTTTGTTGTAAGATTCCTAGTTTGGTGTGGATGACCAGTTACAATCTGGATGGTGAAAATCAGGCTTAGGTGATAATCAAGACATTCCATATATGTAAATTCAATTTATAGAGCTTGGGTAAGGTGAATTACTTCAAGCTGTAGGATTTAAGTTACTTAACAAGATTAACTTAATTATTGGAAAGCACAGAATGAAGTCATACAGAGGTCAGAAAATTTCAAAAACACATGCAAAAAACTAGCTGTCATGTTGCATTATTGAGGGTATATGTTACTTCTAGTATTCTTTAGGTTATATGTGACACATATCAAAGGGAAGAACAGAGGAAACGTCAGCATGGACACATTGAATCAAGCACACTTCTGAGAATGGCTGAGGAATGGTGCTGTGAATACGTGAGGTTCACAACTCTTTTTTCTAGCCCTTCAATGACAATTCTTGTGGAAAAGTGAAAGGCTTTCATTTTAAGAGCTCCACCATAATAGCTGCTGAATATATCACAGATAATATCAAATGCTTTAATTTTAAGGAGGTAAATACAATTTAAAGTGCGTAGTATAATGTAAGAGATTCTCAGAATAGTGTAGACACATGTTCTGCAATAACCAGAGTTTAGTAAATATGCTTGGGAGTTTTCTGCAATATATTGTACCACTGCACTATACTGCTAATACATATTTAAATTTAAGGAAGGTACTAAAATTCACAATTAAATTTAC
The DNA here is from genome assembly GCF_052056855.1 of Sturnus vulgaris. Classification (NCBI taxonomy): domain Eukaryota; kingdom Metazoa; phylum Chordata; class Aves; order Passeriformes; family Sturnidae; genus Sturnus; species Sturnus vulgaris. Next base: position 41,630,718 of record NC_142283.1, read on the forward strand.
ATCAATGTCTTATGTCATACAAACAAATGGAAAGCTTTGCACAAAAAAAAAAAAAAAAAAGCCCATGTATTCAGGCAGAAATTCAAGCAGGGAAAGCATTTGACAAAATGTACAGCTCATGATATCACTGAAATAACCAATCATTTCTATTTATATACATTATAAACTTCTCTATATGCAAAGAGCAGGTCCAGCAGGGTACTTTCTCTATTTGGCTAGCTCATCCACTGTCAAGAAGTTATGCTCTGCACTCTTCAGAAACCTCTTAAACTCATTCCTCTCTACTATGTTGTATTTCCAGCAGATATCTGGTAAGCTGGAAGAAAAAGAAAAAGGGCTAGCAATCACAGGACTTCTCCTAGCTTCTTATAGGATATATATTCTGCCTCTACATCCTGGCTGGGTCATCTTTAAAAGGCTCTCACCAGGATATCTGCCCTGTTGGTCTTCCCCTTGATTCTTACTCGTAAACACTCAGGCCTCTCATCAACATCATTAGGCTTGAGACACTCAAGAATCCCCTAATGGGGCTACTCCACCACCTCCTCTTCCTTGTCTATCCCTTCTGAAGAGTTTATACTAGAGTTCAGTGTAGCACTCCAGTTGTGTCATCACACCAAGCCTCTGTGGTCACAATTTTTCTTGTTGCATTGTGATTTTCAGTTTCTCCTGTTTGCTCTTCCTGCTGCATGCATTTGTGTAGAGGCACATCAACTGTCTTATAAATCCTGCTGCCCTTTCAGAGAGAGAAGGTCTAGTTCCTGCATGACCATTCTCAGGAGTTCCTATGGATTCCACATCAACAAATCTTGCAACCTTGCATCCTTGCTGCTACATGGATCATCATCCCGGATCTCTACTGTTATTTCAGCAGACTGAAAGACTTGACTAATACACTGTCCCTCAAAGAGTGGTGTGCCACTCCAGGCTTTTTTCCAGTGATCCTGACTTTATCCTTTTCCCCTTTCACACTGAGTTCGAAATTCTCTGTCCTGCTGAAAAGTCCTTTTTCCCCTTTGAGACAGTTGCATATGATCTATTGCCAGCAGGCTCCATGACGTGCAAACAGACTTGTGATCAATAATCTCAAAATTCTTCTGGTGTCACAGGGTTGGAGAGAGATATTCATCTGTATGATTCTCCTGTTTCTATCCCTATCATTCCCTGCAACTTGCAGGATAAAGGAGACCACTACTTATGCTTCAGATCCCTCAAGTAGTCATCCCAAAGCCCTGAGGTACTGCTTGATTGACCTTCCTTTTTGGTCTTCATGGCTGCCCACCTGAAAATTCTACAGTGAAAAATAGTCAGAGCAGGCCATAGAGTTTGTTGATAATGTCTCTAACCCAGACCCCAGGAAGGCAGCACTATTCCCCATGGGTTTGTTCCTATCAATATTTTGAGCCTACTACTCCTCTCAGAAATAAGTCACCAAAGAAATCTCCCCTTGTTTTTTTCTTAACTGAGGCAGCCATAATGCAGAGGGCAACATCTCAGTGGTGCACAAGCTTGTATGTGGATTAATCTAATGAATATTACCAAGATAGAATTATTAAGGTCAGAATTTCTAATAGTGGATGTCTGTAGGCTAAATGATATCTAATTAAATTGTTACAGGCTATTGTATTAAATGATAATTGAATTCCCAGAACGTTTCTCACAATTATAATGTATTAACATGAATACAGTGTAGTTAATGGCTTGCTGATCTTTTTCTTTTTTTTAATTCCTTTATTACTTTGCATCTAGGTTTTCTTATATTCTCAATTAATGTCTATAAATCTTCCATTACTGACTTATGCTGTAGAATAGAGATCCATAGAATCACATCTTGACCTCAGCTGCTAGATTTAAAATTTTTTTAGCTTTATTGGAATACAGAGAAAGGAATGCACATTTCTAAAATGCATGAAGATTCTATGCCTTCTTAAATACATCATAGGAGTATGTAAAAGATGTAGCTAGACTAATTCAGTTGCACAATAGTTGCTACATTGCAGAAGATGACAAATTTATCTGGCACAGGGTAGTTGTATGGCCTAGCGACAATTCATCTTAGCTATAGAGAAATTCTATATTCAAAACACAGAGCAGGCTTTTTTTGCTGAGTGGAAGCTGAAATGCCAGTTTGTTTCCCAAAGCCAAAATGGACTTTAGGTTAATTAAGGATTCTGTAGTATTTAATGTTCAGAGGATCTCATGGTTATTTCTGCCATGAGCCTATGGAAACAATAAATTCAGTTGATTGAAACAGTGAACAAGGAATAAAGTATGGATGCTTTTCCAGTTCTACCACTACCTTGTGCTGACAAGTTCTTTTTGACCTGATTTGCCCAGCCCTTAATGTTTCTATAGGTTTTGTATCATGATTTGCTTATAAGTAAATTTTAAGACAGCTATAAATTATCAGTATCTTAATGTGTACTTAGTTAATTCTTTTTAATCCTATATGTCTCAAAACTTATAAAAAGAGTATCAGCTCAAAGTGGCAGAACTGTTCACTTGAGTCTTTTTTTCACTAATCATAATAATTGTAATATATTTTCATTATATGAATAGTTTATCAGAAACATTCACTAACTATACAAACCAAAGAATGTCTTTTAATAGTTCTATCAGTTTGATAGGAATCCTGAAAAGAGTCGAATGTGTGTTTTGATGCTACATATGTTTTTCTGTCGCACAATTCTTGCTTTTTAGTTTGACAACTGCAATCAAATCCTCAAATGTGCATTATGTCTGGGATGTTAAACCAAAGAGAAAGTAGCAATGTATATATTTAGATTCTAAAACAGATTTGTCCATAATTGTTTATGAATGACAGAATAAATGATAGGAGTAAATTAATTTATATCTGTGGTCCACAGTCTTTCTAGCAAGGCAGTAAAAACAAAATGAAAATGCGCTTGTCAGAAACAGACAATACAAAGTTGTAGTACAAAAAGATTAATTTTCTATCAAGAAGCACCAGAACAAGAAGACTTGCAACAGCTACTTTTTTTCAAGTTCAGTAGTTTTTCAGGTTTTTTTTTTTTGGGGGGTGGGGGGAGAGTATTCACTCTCCTTTCTCTATCTCATTTGCCATAAGCTGTTCATATACACTTCATGGGCTATTTCCAAGTTAATTATCAAGATTTATTTCCAAGTAACTAGGACTTCTCTGTTCATTTACTCATTTTCAAACAAGGGCTTTTCACTTACACATCACTCCTCCTCAAAAGAATCACACAATCATTTAGTTTGAAAAGACCTCTGAGATGGAGTCTAACCTTAGGCTGATCCTTAGAACCATGACGACTCTACCACAGAACTATGTGCTACGTGCAGTTTTTCCTTGTACACCTTCAGCAGTGGTGACTCCATCTGGTGACTCCATCATCCACCTGGGCACCCCGTTTCAAAGTTTAACCACACTTGGTGTAAACAAATTCCTCCTGATGTCCTACATTAATTTCCCCAGCAACTTGAGGCCATGTCCTCTCATGCTGTCACTATTTGCCTGGGACAAGAGTCCAACTCCTGCCTTGATACAACCTGCTTTCAGGAGAGAACCTCCTTTCTCCTTCTTACTGTGGAGAGCAGTAACACCGCTTCTGAGTATCTTTATCTAAAGGCTGAAATACTCCCAGCTTAGCCACTTTTTGTATACTGTCTATACCCTCCACCAGTTCTGTTGGCCTTCTCTGGACTCGCTCCAGCATCTCAATGACTTTCCTGAACTGAGAGGCTCAGAACTGAACATAGAATTCAAGGTGTGATCTCATCAGTGCTGAGTATGGGGGGACAATCACTGCCTTGCTCCTGATGGTCACACTGTTTCTAATATAGGCCAGGATGCCATTGGCCTTCTTGGCCACCTGGCCACAGCTGGCTCATGTTCAGCCACTGTCCACCAGCACCCGCACATCCTTTTCCACTGAGCCTCTTTCCAGCCACTCTATCCAAAACCTGTAACACTGCATGGGGTTGTTGTGACCTCTGTATTGGACTCAGTACTTTACCTTGTTGAACTGGCCCATGGATCTAGCCTGCCCAGACTCTTCTGCAGAGCCTTCCTACCTCCCATAAGTTCAACTCTCCCACCCAGTTTGGTGTTGCCCACTAAGCTACCATGGATGCACTCCATTCCCCTCATCCGCATCATCAATAAAGCTATTAGACATAACTGGCAACTCTGAGTCTTGGAAATCACCACTAATGTCTGGCTACTACTGGATGCAGCACCATTCACCACCACCCTCTGACAATCAAGCCAGTGTTTGACTCAGGAAAAAGAGCACCTGTCCAAGCCATGGGCTGCCAGCTTTTCCAGGAGAATGCTGTGGGGGACAGTATCAAAGGCTTTGCTGAAGTCTGAGTAGACAACATCCACAGCCTTTCCCTCATCCAATAAGGATGTCACCTGGTCATAAATGGAAATCAGGTTGGTCAGGCAGGACTTGCCTTCCCTAATCCCCTGCTGGCTGGGCCTGGTCCCCTGGTTGTCCTGTGTGTGCTGTGTGATGGCACTGAAGGTGATCTGCTCCATAACCTTCCCTGGCACTGGGGTCAGGCTGACAGACCTGTAGTTCCCTGGATCCTCCCTTCCACCATTCTTGTAGATGGATGTCACACTGGCCAACCTTCAGACATCTGAGACCTCCCTGTTCAACCAGGACTAATGATAAATGATGGAGCGTGGTTTAATGAGCACCCCTGCCAGCTCCTTCAGTACCCTTGTGTGGATCCCATCTGACACCACAGACTTGTGATTGCCTAAGTGGCACAGCAGGTCACTAACAAATTCCTCTTGGATTGCAAGGGGCCTACTGTGCTTCCTGTCCCTGTGTACCACCTCAGGAGCCCTGAGGACAACAGGGCTTTCTATATAAGACTGAAACAAAGAAGACATTAAGTACTTCATCCTTTTCTTCATCCTTGGTGACCACATTCTTTGCTGTGTCCAATAAATGATCGAGATTTTCCTTGGTCCTCCTTTTCAATAAAACCATTATTATCTTTCACAACTGTGCCCAGGTGGAGTTCTAGCTGAGCTTTTGCCTTTTTAGATAAAAAGTGATCACTGTATGCAAGGATAAAATAGGTAAAAAGTGAGATAATTGGTTATGTGATGAAGAAGAAATAATGTGAAAAAAACAACAAGCAGCATATCTTAGAGAAAACGTAGATGAATTCTGACTCAGAATGAGACATAGTCATAGCTATTCCATGTGCAATTAAGAGGTCAAGGGAAATTTTAAGAGGATTTATTTACTTTTTGCTGAGTTTCTAGTAGAAAGCTCATTGGAGGTAGATTCCTGAACGCAAACTCACAACTCATAGCTAACTCTTCATTCATTTAGGTAAATTTCAGATCATATCATTATAAAGTTCAAGATACAATGATAAGTAGGCTTTCCCCCCCCCCCCCCCCCCCCCCCCCCAAAGTAAGTGGTTCTGGGGTCTGCTTGTGACAAACAGCCTGACGAAAGACAAACATAAAATAAAAAAGCTATAATTTCTCTAAGGGAGGCCTTTTCACATGGAAGTTTATTTCAGAACAACCAACCACACTTTCAAATTGTAATTTTTGTTAGAAATAGTCATCCTGCAAGAGACAGAAGTCCCAACTGCTTTTCATCTTCATACTCATTCTGTATAGTCTGACATTAGAGCATTATCACAAAGACTTGAGGGTGTAGTGTGTACTGATTCTACATAGCATAACATGAAAATTATGCTGAAGTGAGGAATAGAAAATGGCAGCAAACCACAGTGGATTTCTGTCTGCACATCTGCTATGTGAAAAGTTCTTTCGACTATTTATAAATCTATTTTGATGCGGCTTTCTGTCAGTTACATATCTGCAAATGATGATGAACTTTTATGCTAAAGAATGAATTTTGGATTTCCAGAGAGCAAAAGAGATGAAATCAATCTGTGCTGCTGTTACTTCAGAGTTGATGGACTCAGTGGGAAGATATGGAGTATGGGAAGTAGGAACTGCATGGCAGAGTAGATATGCAAAAATTTGAATTCAAAGAAATAAAGGATATTCTCTGTCTAATTGACTGTCTCAAAAATTAAGAGACAGCAGTTCCATAGTACAGGAACAACAAAAAAAAAAGGACAACTTACAAAAGTTATGCTAAATAGGAATCACGAATATTTTCAGTTGTGTCTCCAATGAGCTGTACCTCTACTTGACCCAGGTGCAAGTAGGTTTGTAAAGAACCATGCTTCTCCCAAGTGATTGTAGGAAGTCAGAAGGCAGCATCCCAAATCAATTCCTAGAAGAATTTCTACATAACATGGGTGATGTATTTGTCATTTATGCAAAGTATCTTTTCTGCTTTTCACACTGCAGTTTCCCAGACACTACTACATAGACACCTGGTCTGTGAGTAAAACTTTACAAGATTACAGGTAAGTAAACGAAAAAGTAAAATAAACACTGTGAATTTCTCATATTCATTCCAGAGGAAAGGCTTTTTTCATTATGTATATGATGAAAATTTCATTACCTATCTATGTGTATTTGTATGCATGTATCTATATATATATGTGTAGACATGAAAGTGAGTATACTTAGGCATATCTAATATGTGTTGTTTTGTGTGGATCTTCTAATCCTAAAAACAGATCAAATCATAACATTTGTTTGATTGTTAATGTCCAGAGTTATGTGAAAAAAACTGACAAATGGTTTTCAAGGTTTTCAGTGGTGGAAAATGCATATTTTTTTACAAAGTGGATCAGTAGTAACCCTCCAAAATTTATTAAGAAATTATTTCTCATATTTTCATGTTCTTCCTTCACTTACAAAGCCTTTCCCCATGCCTTTTTCTGACATACAGCATAGTTGCTGAAGGAGGTGTATAAATGCTTTATTTATAAGAGAACAGAGGTATAAACACAAGAACGAGACATTCAATGCAGAATGTTTGAGTCCCATTACTTTGGGAGTAGCAACATGAAGAAAGATTGGGTTACTAGAAGATAGCTGAAACACCTCTGAATTTTTATGCTTCTGTACCAAAGAAGTTTGCTTATGCATAAGTAAAAGTATCATGAAAACTAAAGTAAGTTTGTTTACATTCTTACTGTCAGTTGAATTTATAAAAACTGTACTGATTTGGACACTTCATCTGGATGCCACACTGTTGACAGTCCTTATTTTTCTGCCTAAAGTCTCAGCTCAGCATTCATTTGCTCCATCAAGATCTCAGCATAAACATAATTTGCTAAAACCAGAGTCTTTTTCTATTTCTGGATACAAGTATGTACAAGTTTGGGTCTGGCAGAGGAGTAGGTTTTCCTCACAGCAGTCCATACAGTTTTAGATCTCCAAAACATTGATGACACACTAGTGCATAACACAGAAGTGTCTATGGAGTGGTGAGGTCTTCCTTGTTTCTCACTCAGCCCACTCCTGCCACCATCCCAGAGGTAGGCTCAAAGTGAGCAAGAGCCTGGAGAGAACAGAAAGGGGACAGCTGACCTCACTGGACTAAATAAATATTCTGTACTGAGAAACATCATGCCCATAAATAAAACTGGGAAGTTGTTCTTATATAGTCATTGCTTAGAGACTGAGCATCAGACTGCTGGTGGGAGATAGTGAGTGATTGCCTTTGATCACTTGTTTTGTTTTTTTTCTCTGTCCTTCAGTTATTAAACTGTTTTTATCTTGACACATGAGTTTTCTCACCTTTGAGTTCTGGATTCTCTCCTCCACACAGCTGGTTTGAGGAAGTAGTGGGCAGCTGATGACTGCTTATCTGCTGACTGAGGAAACCTATCAAAAATATTATGATTAATGCAATTTATCTCTAGAGAAAGATGGCTCTTAGCAGCTAAATAAAGAAAGCCACTAAGTGATGCAACAAACATGAATATCCAGATCATTTATGAGATTGGCAGCAACTATACTACTATCAACATATCATTCAAAGAAATTCTTTATTTTCTTAAAGCATTGTCAGCTTTGTTATTCCCATAAAATATCTTATGTTCTGAATAATTGCCTTTCTCCTAGCTTCACAACTTCAACATTTAGATTTTTCCGCTTCATAAAAATGAATAGAATTTGGTCTCTAGGCAACCTCTGAGATTGAGAGTTCCTATATCATTCACTTCTAATTATAACTTTTTTCTCATCACAGTGCCACAATACTTCTTAAAGTTCTTTGTCTAAGCAGATTTTATTTTTACCAATTTCTAATTTATGCTACTGGGTTACACGATTTCTCTACTTACCATATTTTTCTCTTTATTCAGAAATATTGGTGGTCTCCTAATTAGTATTAGAACAGCATGTAGAAATCAGCTTCTTGTTATTAGTCTTTTTCCTACTGCCAATTGGTTGGCAAATTGCTTTTTTTCTTTTTAAAATGTGGTTCATGAATTGCAACAAAAAGAACACCACCCATTGTGCCCGGTTAAGAGTTTACAAAAATAATTTTGTTCGATGGACATTTAAGCATGTGTCCATCTGGTTTGAGTCTCAAAGTGCTAAGTATTTTCTTGTAAAGCTTATTAATGCTCGTAGGGCCCTGGGAATATTTGCTGATGTCAGGTCTCACAGGTACCCATTGATGAAAACATGGATTAGACAGAAGGTGTCAGTGATGAAGCACAAAGCAAAAGTGCAGTTATTCATTAACTGTATTTCTAACCTTGTGACAATATCGAAGGGTGAACAAAACACAAAAAGAACAGATATTCTATTTTCCATAGAACTCCCACAAGCAAAGTGCTTTAAATCAGTGTTTAAAAGAAGAAATGTGTGTGTGACCTCAGGGTGCACATGAAAGCCATCATGCTGAAAAAACAGCTTGTACACAGCCTTGAACACTGGACTTTCTTTTATTAAGATAGAAAATCTTATTCAACATGAATATATTATAATCTGGGTTTAGAAGTGCAAGTGTTATACTGCTCCAACCACCAAGAATGGATATTTTTCCTTCAGTGAACACTGAATACATTCATTCAGTATTTGTATTATCAACATTTTATCTCACTAACAAATCACAAATTATTGTAGAAGTACCTGTCACTAGGTGACCATTTGTCTCAGAATCTTACATGACATTTTTATTTCTCAAAATATGCATAATTTAAAAAAAAAACATTGTAGAAGATATTCTAGGATAACAAGTAGGACTGTATTTCCAAATACTTTTGTGGAGGAATCTTCAACAATGAGATTACAAGTGCTTTGCTTTCATACATATTAAAGGCAAATCAGAAGCTAAAGCACTCTTTCCTGCACAGAAAATCTGTTGCCAAATCCCCATTCACTTTTTTATGCCAGGTGCTTGTAAATTAAGTCTCAAATTTGCAGTCAGAGGAAAGGAGAATTTGCTCTTTACTTGCCTGCCTGGAAAATGCCCTGCTTACTGAAGAAAGAGGTTTTGCTGTTTCTGTGCAGTGTCTATTGTATAAACAGCTGAGTAAATTCAAACATGTCAAAATTAAAGAAAATTTAGTAGAAAGTAACTCTTATGGCAATATTCATCCAACCAGCCTAATCTTATGTCTCTTAAGGCCTACAGTGAAAAACTAAAAGAAAAACAAAGACCATCAGTTAATAACTACTGCCAGTTAGGTTATTTGGTTTTGAAAGAGCAGTATGTGTTCAGATATTAAATTATACCTATAATTAGTGCAATATTTTATTGTATTTTTTTATATTGCTTAGAATTACGTTGTACAACACAATTACATAATATTCTCATAGAATTTAGCTCAATAGCTTCTATAGTTTTCTCACAAATTTCTTAAGAATATTAGTTTTTTTGATTATATAATGAAAAGTCATCTAATCGCAAAATCATAGAATATCTCTAGTTGGAAGGTAGTCACAAGAATACAGCTTTAGATTCATTTAGGAATTACCTAAAACTAAACTGTATGATGAGGAGCATCATCCATTTTCTTCTGACAAGCATGACCATTTATCTGGGGAGCCTATTCCAGTGTCTCAGTGAAGAAGCTTTTCTGAAGGTCCAGTCTGAATTTCCCCTGATGCAGCTTCATTCTATTTCCTTATCACTGGTCACCAGAAAGAGAAGATCAGAACTTCCCTCTCTGCTTCACTAGTTGAGTTTGCTGTAGGCTGTCATGAGGTCAGTCCTGAGCCTTTTCTTCTACAAACTGAGCAATCAAAGTGTTCTCAGCCACTCCTCACAAGTCTTGCCCTTGATACCATCTTGATCACCCCTCTCTGGACACACTGTAATATTTTGATGACTTCCTTATGCTGTGACATCACAACAGCTCAAATGTAGTGGGGCCACCCCAGCTCAGAGCAGAGCAGGACAATCCCCTCCCTTGCCCAGATGGCCATACTGTGCCTGATGCCCCCCAGGATACACTTGGCCCTTTTGGCTCCAAGGACACACTGGAGACTAGTATTCAACTTGTTGTCCATTCAAGCCCCCAGATCTCTTTCTGTGTGTCTCTCTCAATTCTCTTTTCCCCCAATCTGTATTTAAAAGTAGAATTATCCCATTCTAGATGGACAATCTGTCATTTGTTCTTGCTATATTGTATACAATTGGTGATTTCCCAACTTTCTGCTACATCCAAATCTCTAAATTTTTCCTACCCTCAAGGGAATCCACAGCTCATCCTCATTTAATGTCATTGTTTGACTTACTTTATGGCTTATTTGATTCCTGTGTCCAGATCATTTATAAAAACATTGAGGAACACTGTCTCTAAAAGTGAGATCTGGGTAACTCCACTGGTGATTTGGCCAACAGCTTGTTGAAACCCTCTTCACTGAAACTGTTTGGACCAGATCCATCTACAAATTCACCCATGACATTTACAGATTGGACATTTTATCCAGAAGGATACTGTGAGAGACATTATCAAAAGTTCTGCTAAAATCCCAACTGACCACACCTACTAGTTTCCCTTGGTCACCTAGATAGGTGTCCTTGTCATAACAAGATTAAGTCAGGTAAGCAAGACTATCCTTGTGAGCCTAAGCTGGCTGTGACTAGCAGTGGCTGCATTGTCTCTTAAGTGTTTGTCAGTAACTCCAAGAATAACAGCATACGTATTTTTGGCAGGCACTGAAGTGAGACTGACAGGCCTATAATTATCAAGGTCCTCCTTTTTACCCTCCTTGAAAAATGTGTGTGAGACTGAAATGCTACCATTTATTGCTTAAATAATTTTATGAAGGACTTTCTTCCTTCCCGTTATGGCAAAACTGTATAAAGAAGTCCTGACCATCAGAGTTCTTCCCTTCCTGAAGATGCCTGCTGACTGGAACTTTGGACTGTGAGTTAAGCCACTGAGGGAAATTGAGACCAGATAAATGTGGCACTATTGTCCAATTATCTGAAGTCTAGAGAGAAGGAAACAAGGCTAAACCACCCATAAAAAAAATCAAACCTAGCAGCTGTCCTGAAAATCATCCCTGGCTGTGTTTGGGGTTTGCACACGCTCTCCTACAACCAAAGGGGAGACGAGGAGAGTTTCGTATGTGGCACAACCTCTGGTCAGAGAGAATGAACACACACCCTTCGTTTCATAGATGAGCCCAGCTGCAAAACCCCCACCCTGGTAAGGGCACATCCATGGGACATTGATTAGACATTCACATGAGGAGCAGATCAGGTGGTTGATAAACCACCAGACCCTGAAAGCACCCTGAGACCAAATCCTGAGGCCTTGCACCAGACAACACACATGATGCAAAGAGAGGCAACAAATTTAGAGTCTGTTGCAAGAGTGTAAAATTTGCCCCCTCCCCTCTGTCAGGAGGAGGTCAGGTTGTTCCCACCTGCCCCAAACTGACATTAATCCACAGGGCACTATGTTTTATAGGCCCTTATGACCAAGAAGACAAGAAGAGGATCAATGGGATTTTTCACCTTCTTTCTCTCCCCCCCACCGCTTCTTCTTCAATTTTTTCTCTCTGTTACATTTACAGTTAGATAAAATCCATACAGAGGCATCTCTCCAACAATTTTAATAATCAGATCATAACACTGAGACAACTGGCCAGCTGCCAGTTAACTGGGACTATTCTAGACACTCAAGACATTGAAAAATAATGGAGAAAGCTTCCATAGTGACATCAGCTGGCACTTTTAGTACTCGTGAGTCCCACTGGAGACCACAGACTTTTATACACCCAGCTGGAGCAGCAAGTCTTGAACAAGTTCAGAATCATCTGGGGAGTTTAAGAACCCCCAGTCACGGTCTTCCAGCTCAAGACTGCAGTGGTCCAAGGGTCCATTAGCAGTGCTAAAAACAGAGGTAAATAAGGAACTGAGTATCTTTCTAACTCTCTATATGTGAAGTGACCCATCCCAACAGATAAGGGACTGGGAAACTTCATCTTCAGCTTCCTTTTTTGTTTATAAGATGCAGATTTATTTCTGTGCGATGAAATTGACAAGGGTACTGGATCATGCTAATGTGTGTTGAGCTTGGAACTGCCTCTCCACAATACTTTATTACATTTTAACTGTTCTGAAATTTTTTTTCCACAACTTCTCTACAGAGACAGCCAGTCTTATGATATTATCAAGGAAAACAAAAGTTCAAGCACTGTTGTCTTACAGCATTTTAATAGAACAAATTTGGTTTTATACTCTAGAAAGTTTTTATTTAAATAATGTTAAAACATACTTTTGTCCTGACAACAAAGTCCACCTTCTATTTATACTGACAAATTCAATAAAAAATGATGTCCTTTCATCTGAAATTTAGAGGATAATGTTTGCAACCCTTTGTCTGAAAACTGGTGAACTCATAATGTTATCCATTTGTAGTTAATAAAAGTGCCTTTAGTGCAGGCATACACAGTATGAGTAATAATCTTACCTCATTATTCTTAATAGTTTTAGAAAAATATGTATTTGACAGTCACACCAATGCCTTCTGGAAAGCAGGTTTGGATAATATACTCTGCTTAGTACTAAAAAACAGCTTCTCCAATTCTTCTTCTAAGCCAAAATCAGAAGAAAAACAAATAGATATTTGCATAGCACAGCAACCAATTTGCATTAAAAATGTACAGGAGGAAGCTCGGAAATACTGACCACTGCATTAACATTAATTTTTCTTTCTTTTTCTCTGTCTCAAGAGAAAATACAATTGGGATGGTAAGCCACTGAATAATTTACTTTGAAAATCTCTTATATACAGAAGAGGTTAGAACCATTTTAGCAGGTAATTGAGAGGATTTTCTGTTTAATATGCAGGTCAGAATAGATCAAAATTTGTAAAATAAGGATCTCTGCAATGGATAGAAATCATGGCAAGAGACACAAACTAAGAATTAAACATAAAGATAAAAAACATAGTATGTTTTTATCACACATATTTTAGTCATCTTAAACAATGATTGGGAGGTTAAAGCAAGTTTTTATGTGCTCTCTATATATCCCTGTGTTTCTTCAATAATTAACATGAAAATTGAATGGCAGAATATTTTGTCTAGGAAGCTATCCTGAAGAATAACAGAATTGTCAAGAAAATCAATAGGTCTTTCAGCTTCAGAGAAAGATTTAAGATTGTAAGCTTATTTGTTTGGTTTTTTACATACTATAACTAAATCAATAAGGATTACAAACAGGCTATGGAAATTATAGATACTGCTATTTCTGTGAATGGACAACTGAAGGAAACAAGCATCTTACTCTAGCTGCAAAAAATGTCACAGCTCTCAGTCCTCTCTTTTTGCTCTGATATTATATGGAAAAATCACACTTTAACAAAATAATTTTTTCTTTTAATTTACTTTAATTTAATTTAATTTAATTATTTAATTTCTTTTAGGAAAAGCAATGAAGAAACCACACAGTGCCCTTTGAGCATCCGTTACTGACGATTTCCCAAAGATGCCAGTGTCTCTCTATAACTGAGGAAGAGCTCAATTATCTCTCAGAGGGGCCTGAAGGAGTGACTTTTTTAACATATCCTTTCATTAGTCTTTCCATTTGAATGTACTATGAACAGAATGTCTCTTTGAAGAAATATAATGCAAGTGCAAAAGAATTAAGTATCACAAGCAAGTTCCACACGAAAATGAGACATTTTCTTTCTGATCTATACTCTTCCTGCAGTTTTTAATTGATTGTAATTTTTTAAATTTTCAATTAATGAGCTCTCCTTTTCACCTACAAATATGCTGAGTATGCTGTAGTTTGGCAAAGGACTTACCATCAATAACATTGATAGCTCCTGTTTACCTGCATTAGACTCTTAGCAACTGTGGACCACTTGCCCTTGTGCCACTCCTGAACTGTAAGGTTAACAAAAATCATAACCGAATGTGTTCTGTTGTTTAAACCAACTGGTAAGTGTATGGGACATCAAAGACTGAAATCATAACTCAGAACAAACCCGACCTAAATAAATCAAAATGCAATGCTATTGCACATGGTTAAGTAATTCCCTCACTCCCAAGCATTCAGAAAATACATTACTATAATGATTTGATTGTTCCTTAGATGAATCCTTCAAATACAAAAAAAATTACAACAGAAAATTAAGGCTAGCATTTGGCATTTCTGTTCTGAAATGAAATCAGGATACTGATGGAATGAGGTGTTTAAGTGCCTTGCAGTATTGGAAAATTTACTTTGAAAGGAAACAAGAACACGTACAAATGTACAGTGGTTTCCAATTTCTACACTAATATTAAATGAATTGTTGATAAAACATTTGGAATACCCAAAGATTAGACATAAATTTAATAATTGAATTAGCCTACTTTTCACTCTCATTTAAAAAGCTTTACTGTATTCTTGAAACCCTGTGAATATATTCAAGGCAAAACTTTGGCAAATCCTCAGTCACAGTTAATGGTTGTATCCACTTTTATCTTCCTGCCAGGATTCAGTCACTATAAATGGGCATATTTCCATTGGACTTACCACTGTTGGTATGTTTGGGGTTCAGTGAGAGGTTGGGGTGTGGTTGTGGGGGTTTTTTAACTTCTTTTTTTTGAGGAAAATGGTTCTAATATTGCGAAAAAAAGTCACAAATATAGACTAAATCCAATATTTCCAGATTTTTTAAGGCTTCCTACATGCTTTACGTAGTCATACATGACACTTTAAAACCGTGATCAGAGATAAAATACATACTTTAAAATATGCAGCTGAACATGCAAAACCATGTTTCTCTCCTCACCCCACCACTCCCACACCACACTCGCCATAACAAATAGAATTCTGAATTGAAAAATTTCCAGTTATTCAACTGCAAATTATTGATTACAAACTGTTCAAGATGAAAGTTCTGTGCTACTCTGCACTTCTTTTAAATTATAAGAGAACAAGGATTTGGGGCATACTGACACTGGTGGAATTATTTTCAATATAAATAAAATCCGTCAAAATTATGTAAAAGTGTCATGTTATCAAAGAGAAAACTGACAGAATATCACAATGTATTAAAAAGGAAAGAAAATTTAAACTGTGATTATATTAAATTATCTGTTTTGAATTTTTTGCTTTAGTTACAGTAGTAAATGTTATGATTGAACATTATGAGAAAAATCTGCTAGATTATTTTTCCTTTCTAGTTCTGTATGGGTAGATTTTCTTTTTGTTTCGACTATTACTACTGGATATCAATGGACATGATATTCATGGACAAAACCATCTGAGCTTTATAATCTCTACTTCATAGAAATCTTTCTGTAGCTAAAAAAAAACCTAAACCAAACACCACCAAATCACTTGTTTTTTTATGTGACTGGGCATTTTTTAGTTTACATTTCAAAATAGAAAATAACATTTTGCAGTCAGATGAGGAAGAAAGGATAGACTAGATTCAGTTTATAGATTGACCTAACATTCTCACTTAATGTTGAAGTGCATATCCTATACAGTTAAAGAGGATTCTACAAACTCTTTGTCCTTCTCAGGAAATACACACCTGACTGAAGTCCAGGAATGCCTGATCACATTGTGGATCACCAGTATCATATAAGGAACATATATTGACAAGAACATACCTGCAGAATTCCTGTCTAACAAAAAGTTTTCTTCCCCAAAAACATGTAAAAGGAAACCAGCATTAAATGACCACTAACCTTCCTTGCTCCCATTTATCAGATTTTTGGATTGTCTTGCTCTAGCTGCTAAGTTCCTCTTTCACAAGAAAATGAAATTTTGGAGGATGTTCATAAAGGTTCAGTGGATCTGCTTGATTGCTGCCTTTTGTGGATTAAAGAAGGAAATCTTCCCATATGAGTATTCTCCCACCTTCATGAATCCCAGGACTGTAGTGTTGTCAAAGAACAGAAATGTAAATTCTGGTGGGTTTTGTTGCATATTAGTTCATTGAGGTTTGTAGCTGAAATCTGAGAGCTGAGTCCAAAAAAGTAAATGAACCTGCACTTCCACCTGTAATCACTGTTTCAGTCACTATCAGAGAGAAAGAGAAATATTAGTCTCCCAACATTAGGCCCACTGAAATTGTTATATACATTAAGCTAGTAATGTCACAGCCTGTTGCTTAAACCTTGTCTGTGTTTGCTTTCAGATGACCTGTGTCCAAACCGAAGAGCAAAGGGATTATTTGGAGTCTACAACAAGTCTCTAATGATGGTTAGATGCACAGTATCTCACACATAACAACCTCATAGCGTATTGCTACATATTTTTTAAGAGACATGTGTTTGTAGAGATGGCAGCTTCACTATAAAATTTGCATAAAAGGAAGTATTTGCTACAAAAAGTTCTAAGGCACTTGTGTAATGTGAAAAGCAGAGAACAATTCTCGCTGCCAAGTAAAGGAAATGGATTATCAAGCTGAATAGTTGACTAATTTCTTTATGTTGTATCAGTAATCAGGAAACCAATTTGCTTTGTTTTCAAAATCAATAGCATTGTGGTCTGTCTTGCCTAAAATCAAAAGACAATCACTGTAACATATTTAATGGGGCATTTTTTGTTTGTCTGTTTCAGATGCTTTTTTTTCCTTTAGAGATCATTGTTGCAATTGTTGGGCAAAAATACCCATATATTGATTAGGAGAATTGCAAGATATATTGGAAAGTTTCAAATTGAAAAGCTAAATTTTTGAGAGGGTTGAAATAGACTATTCCACAAATATTAATAAACTGTGCTATAAAATTATTATAAGGAATTAATCACCAAGTGCTGAGAATTAAGAACGATAGAACTAAGGGGTTGAAACAACCTTTGATTGACTACCGTATGTGTGCACTGTAAGAGGTTTCAATTGCACGATCATGCACTACATTTTCGAAAGAAAAACTGTCTCCCTCTGTATGCAGAATGATGATGCTTACTTAATGGCCAGCTATTTAGAATCTTTTCCATCATAACATTTAGTGAATGACCCTGTGGTGTATTTACAGCACATCATTCAAGAGCAACTCTGCTAAGGAAAATATTGCTTCTCTCATCAGCTTTCCTGGAATTAAAATTAATATAGTAGCTGGAACAAGAAATAAATGTCTCCTGGAAAAAGATGCTAGATCTTGCTGATGCCTGTGTTAATAATTTCAACAGTTTCTAGTAAATGAGTGAGGCAGTTTCTAGTTAGTTTATATATAATTTAATTTCAGCACAAATACGTTTTAGAGTTTTAATTATTATTTGATTTTGAGTAACGGATTTATCTTAAAAATATTTCTTAGAGTTTTGCTATATATAAAACACTCATTAGGTTAAAAACATGGATTCCAAATTTTGAGTTCATGATTTGTGCAGATCTGACTAGGTAGATCCATAAGTTAGACAAACGTGGGAAAACATAATCTAGTTTACCAGTAAAAAAATAACCAAGAAATCATCATTCCTTATAATGGAATCTTGAGGATGAGGGAACAAGAGAAAATATTACTTATTCTTTACAAAATAATTCACATCTGATTTATTCTGATCATTAAAAGATGCACACAACCCCAGAGTGTGAAAAAGGAAATAATACCCTGTGCTAAGCTGGGTATTAACGTGTACTGCAACAGGTTCATGTGCAGTTTAGCAAACAGATATGCAAACTGCAATACTCATAAATCTCAGAAGAGACCTTTGGGTCCTCAAATAAGCTTCACTTTTACCTCTTCTCTGCTGAAATATGTTCTGGTTAAAAAAGATATATTTTATCTAGAGGCTATTATTATTTGATCAAGGTGCTTAGATTCATTAAGAAATGTTTGGTTAGAAATGCAGAACGACAATTATTCTATAGAAACTCATATATACTTTTGTCTCAGACGTGAACAACGCATAGCAGGGCATGACAAGGATAGAACATATAGTGTTTAAAGCACAATATGCATTTCAGAGTCATTGTTACTCATGCCATATGAAGAAGCTTAGATTTTAAATTCATGAAAACTCAGTGAGAACTCAAAAACAATTCCTGGGAAACACCAGACCACCAGAAAATGTTAAAGACATTGAAATAATTGATTTCAAATTTTTAATGTTTCAACAATATTTTCCTCCTGTAATCATATAAGCTCAAAAGGTAAATAAAGTAATTCACTCTGCTCTTCCATCCTTTATTAAAAAAAAAATAAGATTTGAAATAATATCCTGTGTATATTTTAATTTTGTCAAATTGAATGAACTACTTATTTGTCTACTCCTAATAAACAGACCATCTTTCCTTTTTGTCCTTTTTCCATAACCACAAAGAAAATGAGTCACTGCATTGAAATGAGTAGAGTCATGTACAAAATTAAGTCTTTCATTGTCTTCAATCATAATGTAATCACTGTGCAATCCTTGTGCATAATAATGCAAGATTAAAAAACACTTTCTTCTGCTCCAAATGGCTAATTAGTTAAAAGCTTTGGATGAAATGAGATTCATTAAATATTTTTTGTTTCTTTCTTCAGAATATTATATTTTACATTTGTAATTCAATCTCTCCGTGAATTTTAAGAAACTATTTCAATTTCATTGATTAAAATTATTCTATCAATTGAAAATAAATATTTTAAACAAAATATATGAATTTATATAAAAGCAATGCACTGCTAAATCCTCTATCATATATGTGCATTTAATGATAATCATACATGTATACATACACACAGTTAGATATTTTCTTACATGCAGTGGTAGTGGTTTAATAATTTCATTAGGCATTTATCATCTGTCCACTACAATCCCAGAGAGGGATATCAACCCTTAAATTTGTGACATTTTTTTACCATTATGGACCATGATTTAGCACCCAGTACAGAAAGACACTTCACTGACATACAGTGAGAAATCCATGAAATTACAGGGCTAAAACACGTGTATGAGTAGAGCCTGAGAAAAATTGTTTTATTCAACCTTAAGAAGAGAAGGTTGAAGGATCTTATTGCTGTATCCATGTTCTAATGGAAAGGTGGACCAGAAGGAGACCAAACAATTCTGAAGTGTACAGTAAAAGGGGAAGAGACAACAGAAAAAAGCTACAGGGGAAGACATTCTCATCAGGTGTTAAAAACAAAATTTTTACCATAAGGATAATTAAGAGTGGAGCAGGTGCCCAGAGGACTGTTATGCTGGATGATACTAAAACCTGACAAAAGACAATCCTGCAGAACTTCTACAATATTTGGGCCTTATTTCAGCAAGGGATTTGACCTTCACAGGTCACTCATGACATAAATTATTCATTGACTCTTGTAACTAGGTTAATAAGAGGAAGTATCACTTCTAGCACTTCTAAGGATAAAATTTCCTTCATCTTATTAACCTACTATTATAGTTTGACTTGGTTTTTAATTTTTTTTAATCAAATTAGGCATCTAACATGCTTTTTTGTTTCTGTAAACATATTTTATGCATAAAGTGTTGTTTAGTTTATAAAGACTCCACCACTTCGTGAACAACAAGAAAAATACTATCTTTAAAACAGAAAACAAGGGGTTTCCTGTCTGACAGCATCCTTGCTAGCAGCATTGGTGAGTGCAAGGCCCCATGCCCTGCTTTCACAACTTAACTTACAAAGTTAGATTATGTTCATTTTACATTTTGGTGGTTACACTTCGTATGAATCACATAAGAATATAAATTCTCAAAAGCAAAGGTGATGTCAGCATATTAGAAAAGGTATAGAAGATACTTTTGGAGGCATTTTAGTTACTCAATCTGAATCTGCATTTAATGCTCACTAACATCTTAAAATGCTATCTGGTCTCAAGCAGGTGACTGAAAAAGTAAAGATTCTCCTACAAGTTCTGTGTTTTTCAGTCCTGTAGGGTTTCTACTGATAACTTATGTGTAGGCAATGTATTGTACATTTTGGCTGCAAGAGCTGAGCTATTTCTTAAATTACTGCAATAAAATCTTTCCAATTTCTTTGCTGAATTGCAAGAAGTGAATATCGCTATTATATCAGACATGGTTAAAGTGCAGGCATGAAGTATGTCACCTTCATTTCCAGCAGATTAGATTTCTGTTATAGTATTGACCAGGGACTGTCATAAGCTGTGAACCTCCTCCTGCTAAACTTCATACCCACTAGGAGGTAAAAAATTACCATTATGTTCACCATATTAAACTATTTATTTATTATAACCAAACACCAATTGTTATTTTAACTGCTCTCTCACTGGTTCCATATGCAAATTTAATTTTTGTTTTAATCTCAATAAGCCTTCCAAATTTCCCGAAGCCAAACCTGACACCTTTGCCTTCATGGACAGTCCACTAGAAAGAAAGCATATGATTGTCAATTAACTTAATACTTTATCTCCTGCTTGTTTTAACAGTTTTGTCAGTGGGAAAAGGAATCAGTCTCATGATAGTCATATGAAAACAAATCAAAGTAGTCTTTCGTTCATTCTAATAAAGTCATATTCTTTAGTATCAATCTTTTTTTCTCCTTTTTATATTAATTACTTTAGTCCTGGTTCAACCGCTAGTCTCATTTGGAACAGGTATTTAATTTATATTAGCGAGCATCAAAGGAAATAATAATCTTTAATTACTCCTACTGATATACAGATAAATATTTATAGTCAATACAATTGGGAAAAAATCAGATATAAAAATTTACCCTCTTCAACTTCAGCTTGATATGTTCAAACCTCCTCTTTGAAATAAAAAGATTTTCTTTTATATTATAAAACTAACTGTGTATTTTGCAACAACACCCACTATGCAAAATTTTTAAAAGGTTCAAATTGGATTTTGACCCAAAAAACATATTTATTAAAAACATGGGAGAAGATTTATATTTTTGTGGACCCAGAACTGTAATTCAGACTGATCAATTAGACTAGAAAACCAAAAAGGTCAGTATTTGCATTATACAAATCATCTTCATGGGCAAAATACATGCATAGCAGAGCCACAACATGATTTGCTCCTTGCTGCAGAAATCTACATAATTGCACAACTTTTCCAATCTTTTACATACATTCCCCATGATTTTATCAGACACAATATTCATTATCCTATATTGAGTAACAAGATTCATAATTTTTTCAAGACTTTTTGCAAGCACTTTGAAATATCAGAACCATATTCTGTCTGGAAAGAAAGCAGTTGAATAAAATTACAGTTGATACCTAGTTAAAGATATACTATCTTCTTCTTCAGTTAAAAGGTTTTGCAGAATAACCCTTGTCTGATATTGTAGTTCCTTTGATGTCTCATTACAGATTTTCTGATTTATTTTATTCCTTAAAAGTTAACAAAAATATTTGTGATAATTATGCTTCTTAGTGAATAATAATAATAATAATAATAATAATAATAATAATAATAATAAACCCTTAAAGCTGTTAAAAGAAAGAATGTTAATTGAGAAAAATTAGACTTTCAGGTGGCTTTAAAGATGAAATAATGACCTTCATCTCCAAAGCTATGCAATAAGAGGTCACCCATGCCCACAGGATTCACTTTTACAAGAGTTTGCCAATTATTTAAAAAAAAAAATTAAATATCAAAAAAGGAGAGATTTCGCTTGTTTCTGTGTATCTCTTGGGACAGTACCGGTTTCATATTTTTAAGACTCTTAGAAAATGTGATTTTAAATGAGAGAAATGTGACATCCTTCTGATTAATTTCCCTGCTGTAATACTTAAATAATGTAAAAATATTATTTAACAATTTATCTCATCATTCACTATAACAGGTCACTTCCAAGCAAAGAATGCTACTTACTTACATCTAAATGCATTGAGAATACTGGACAATAACAGCAGTTATAAGAAGGACTGAATAAAATCGGAGATGTGAGGCACGGACTGGGTCCATCCCATCTGAAGTCTTTCCTGCTGCAAGAATATTTTACAAATATGAGGATATTAGAGATAGTTAAATTGACTACAGCCCTGAAAAATCTCACATCTCCCTCACCACGCAGAATTTTAGTCCTGACTCAAGCTTCTTTATGTTTAGAGCACTACAAATAATGGTTTTGCATTCATACAATGGGACTATTAAGGTGTAAACTAATCTCTCATAAAAACCAGCACAATGAATCCCCATCTTGAAACTGGCAGTGAAGAAATTAAGACTTCAGCCATTACTAAGGGAAGAAGAATCTGCTGTTTAGATCACAAACAGAACTGTGGGTGCAGAGATTGCAATGAATGATTAGGATCAATAAAATAATGAGATATTGTATTTAAAGATTAATCTGTGTCTTTTTGCTTCAAGGCATATAGAGAATGTCTGCCTCCATTGACACAAGGCAAATATTTTTAAGCATGACTAAATGACGAGAATCAACATTCATTACCCTAAAATTACATGTCTACTTACTCAAAAGGCTATTTCATCTATTATTATTTGCATTTCCTTAATATTCAGAGATCTTATTCAGTTTACAATGTCAGTATCCAGGAAAAGTGAAAAGGCTATCATCCTTTTATCAAAGAGTCTAAGGAATAGCAAAGAATGTCAGCGCAGAGAAAAATACATGGAAAAATAAGGAGTATAGAGAACTCCGTGATGATGTGGCCATACAATGTAAAAGGATGCAAGCAAAATTCTAGCCTGCTTCTACACTCCCCTATAGCTGAAGCCAAATCACTTAAGTGTTTGCAAAACCTTCACAGTAGTCTATATATGATAATGATAACAGGTGGTTATTAGTTCAACAAAGAACTAACTGCTTACCCATTTCTCATTTGTGTGGTGTCTATAATCTTGTGATAAAATGCAGATGTGTCTGATTTTTTTCTCTTTGTGTAAATTCACCCGTTTCTTCACTCTCATGAACATTCATCTGGTGCCACTTTGAGTGTGCTAGAGATATAAGTAATTCAAAATAATATGCCCTACATGTAGAAGAATGAAACAAATGAGTAGGACCACTGCACTAAAAGGTCACTCAAAAAATACTTATGAGAGTACTTTTTTTTCTATGAAATTCATAGCACAAATAGCATGCTGTTTTTATTCTCAGCTGTTGTATTGACCTACGTTAGTTAGTTCAGACTTTTGGACTAAAATGTATATCTCAAATTTGCAATTACATGTTAAAGATGTGTTGCCTCATGTTTCCATAACATTGAAAATTCTTGTGGCATTAAACATTAATTTTTAATTACATCCTAGTTAAGAAATATAAAGTCTGGCTTTAAAAGCAAACCAAATAAACAAACAAAACCCACTAATCTTCTTCAAATATTTGTATAGTTAAAGAGGGTCTTACTTTCCTGAGAACTGTGTTAATTGAAACTAGTTGCCAAATGTCAGAAAGAAAAGCAGTGAAAGGTCACTCTCACTAAAATCCCAAATTAACAAACTATTCTATTCAATTATATATTTATGTCTGCGATTAAAAATATTAATATTTTAATTTGATGAAACGTTAATCATTTTGCCACTACCATGACTGTATCTACCTCAGAGCTTGTTAATTATTTTTTCAAGTCAATGAACTTTGCTGATCATTATTCAACATTGCTCCTGTTTTATAACCAAATGAGGAGTGATTTTTTGAAGTATATATTTCACTTGCAGAAGTTGTGTTGTCCTGACCTGAAGGAGAGGGGGAAAACACAAGATTTGAAGTGCTTGAAAGGACCAAAAATTCAGAGGGTCCTTGAAAACACAAAGTTTTGTTAGCAAATTCCACACTTGGCATTGGTACAAGCTAGTCCCTGATCTGGAATAAGCACATGGCAGTGGGGCTTGGATAAAGGAGTAGACTGAAAAGGGACAGGGGAATGGAGGGAGGGACCACAGAATCGCTAGGCTGGAAGAGACCTTCAAGATCACTGAGTCGAACCCATGCCCTAACACCTCAATTAGCCATGGCACCAAGTGCCACATCCAATCATTTTTTAAGCACATCTGGGGAAGTGACTCCACCACCTCCCTGGGCAGACCATTCCAGTACTTTACTATTCTTTCCATAAAAAGGTTATCCAAATATCCAACCTATATTTCCCTTGGCGCAGCTTAAGACTGTGTCCTCTGGTTCTGCCAGTTGTTGCCTGAAGAAAGAACTTCCTTCAGGGAGTTGTAGAGAGTGATGAGGTCACCCCTGAGTCTCCTTTTCTCCAGGCTAAACACCCCCATCTCCCTCAGCCATTCCTCACAGGGTTTGTGTTCCAAGCCCCTCTCCAGCCTTGTTGTCTCCTCTGGACGTGCTCAAGCGTCTCAAGGTCCTTCCTAAACTGAGGGGCCAGAACTGGACACAGCACTCGAGGTGTGGCATCACCAATGACCTCCCTGCTCCTGCTGGCCACACTATTCCTGACACAGGCCAGGATGCCATTGGCCTTCTTGGCCACCAGGACACACTTCTGGCTCATGTTCAGCCAGCTGCCAACCAGAACCCCCAGGTCCCTTTCTGCCTGGGCACTGTCCAGCCACACTGTCCCCAGCCTAGAGCACTGCAGGGGTTATTGTGGCCAAAATGCAGGACTCAGCACTTGGACTTGATCCCATTGGACTCTGCCCATCCATCCAAGCATTCCAAGTCTCTCTGCAGAGCCCCCCTACCCTCCAACAGATCAACACACGCTCCCAGCTTAGTGTCATCCACAAATTTACTGATGAAAGACTCAATCCCCTCATCCATGTCACCAATAAAAATATTGAACAGGACTGGCCCATCACAGACCCCTGAGGGACACCTCTGGTGACTGATGCCCAGCTGGATGCAGCACTGCTCACCAGCACTCTCTGGGCTCAGCCATCCAGCCAGTTCCTAACCCAGCACAGAGTGCTCCTGTCCAAGCCATGGGCTGCAGCTTTTCCAGCAGTGTGCTGTGGGAGACAGTGTCACAAGGCTGCCTGAAGTCAGAATAGACAACATCCACAGCCTCTCCTGCATCCACCAGGTGGGTCACCTGGTCATAAAAGGAGGCCAGGTTGGTCAAACACAACCTACCCCTCCTAAACCCATGCTGTCTGGGTCTGATACCTTGGCCATCCTGTGAGTGCTGCGTGATAATACTTAGCATAAACTGTTCCATTACCCTGGGATGGATCCCATCCCATATATTTATGAACATCCAAGTAGCCCAGCAGTTCTCTGACTGCCTCCTCTTGGATAACAAGGGGACCATTCTGCTCGGTGACACCATCTACAAACCCAGGAGGACAGCTGTCCTGAAGACAAACCATCTTCCCAAAGACTGAGGCAAAAAAGGCATTAAGCACTTCTGCCTTCTCCTCATCTGCAGTTACAAAGTTCTCTAACTCATCCAATAGAGAGCAAAGATTGGTCTTAACCTTCCTTTTGTCATTAATGTATTTGTAAAAACATTTTTTATTATCCTTTACAAAAGTTGCCAAATTGAGTTCAGACTGAGCTTTGGCGTCCCTAATTTTTTCCTACATACCCAGCAACCCCCTTAAGCACTTCCTGAGACACCTGATCCTCCTTCCAAAGATGATACATCCTCTTTTTATTCCTAAGTTCCTTTGAAACCTCGTTACCCATCCAGGCTGGACGTTTGCCTCATTGACTCATCTTTTGGCACTCAGTCTGTTCCTGTGCCCTCAAGATTTCTGTTTTGAAGCACTTACCTTTCCTTTGTTTTCAAGGGCTGCTTCCCAAGGAACTCCCTGAATAAGTCTCCTAAATAAGCCAAAATCTGCCCTCCAGAAGTCCAATGTAAAAGTCTTATTGATGCTCCTCCTGATATCACCAAATATTGAGAACTCTATAATTTCACGATCTCTGTGCCCCAGGACATCTCCCACCACCCCATCTCTATTTGAAAACAGCAGATCTAACATGGTCCCTCCTCTGCTGGGCTCGCTCACCAGCTGTGACAAAATGTCCTCCAGGCACTCTAAGAACTTCCAGGACTGTGTCTTTTCTGCTGTATTAAGTTCCCAGCAGATGTCTGGAAGGTTGAAATCATCTACAAGAACAAGGGCTGATGATCCTGAAACATTCTCCAGTTGCTTATAGAATAAGTTGTCCACCTTTTCTTCCTGGCTGGGTGGTCAATAGCAGACTCCCAGTTGGATGTCAGCCTTGTTTGCCTTGCCCTTAATTCTTGCCCATGGATGTTGACTCACACGTTTAGAGAGCTGTAGAATTACAGCTTGGAAATTCTTTTCAGGCCTGGATTTCTCCATTCCCAGGCTGACAAGCTGACTACAGCTTCAGCTAGGGAGGAAGTCTCCCAGGGTGATAACATGGTGAAAAACAGAGTGGAATTCATAATAAAGATTAACACCTGGTGTCTTTCCCATGGGATACATCCTGAGGTACTGTCCCAAGGATGTTTTTCCCAATTGTCCAAAGATCTACTGTCCTGTCCTAGCTACACATAACACACTTTAAATACGGGCTGTCCATACAATAAAGTTGGCCTTTTCCCCCCAAAGAGATCCGTGTGTGTTGCTGTCCTTTCTCTCTCTTTGCAGCGGAGTAACCACACATGGACATTAAACTCCATCATTGGTTTCAATATCCATGGCATTAAAAGCCTCCCTAAATATAAAGGGCCACCCCTCCACCTCTTCTCCCTTTCCTGTCTCTTCTGAAGAGCTTGTAGCCATGCAGTGCAGCACCTCAGCTGTGTGAGTCATCCCACCACAAACATTTCCATGATGGTGACTCCATCATAGCTCTGCTGTTGCACCACGGCCTCCAGCTCTTCCTGTTTGTTACCCATGCTGCATGCATTGGTACACATGCACCTCAGCTGGGCTATGATTTCACCCCTAGCTCAGGCTTACCACCCTTGGACCAGCCACATCCTCTTCCCCCTTCAAACCTAGTTTAAAGCCCTCTCAATAAGTTCTGCTAGCTCATGAGCTAAAAATCCTCTACCCTTAAGCAGAGAGATGGAGCCCATCCAGTTCTATCTGGCCAAGCACCATAGAAGTTGCCCCATGATCAAAGAACTCATCATTCTGTGATAACACCAACCCTTGAGCCACTTGTTAATAATATGAGCTCTTCTATCCCTTTCAACATTTTTCTCCATCACCAAAGGGACTGAGCAGAACACAACGTGCGTTCCTGCCTTATCAACCACTTGACCCAGTGCCCTAAAGTCCTTTTTTATTGTCCTGACAGTATCTTCTAATCTCATCACTACCAACCTGGAGTATCGGCAGTGAGAATAATGGGAGGAAGGCAGGCAGGCAGGCAGGCAGGCAGGCAGGCAGGCAGGCAGGAAGGAAGGAAGGAAGGAAGGAAGGAAGGAAGGAAGGAAGGAAGGAAGGAAGGAAGGAAGGAAGGAAGGAAGGAAATCAACAGTAATCACCTGTGTTCTGCCTCCAGTGTCATCCCCTGATGGGAAGTGCATGGTATTGGGGTTGCATGTATGCCAAGGCCTTGTGGAATTACCTTTTCCTAAGTAAATTTTCTCTGCCTTGGAGACAAGTATCTCAGTTTATATACAGGTTCATTATCAAGCACTGTCCATTCTTTTCGGCCTTTCCAGAAATAGGTTCAACGTCTTCAGAAGTCTTTGATTGTCCATGCCCACACATTGGCCTCATTCCTGCACTTGTCTGTACCTTGCTAGGCTTACCTTGTCCTGGAAAGGGGCTGCTCGATATGTGTGTGGCCCACATCTCCAGGCACATCCTGTAATTTTTCACAATATGTTGGTATCAACAATCCTTGGCTGTTATTATCAACAATTATTGGATAGCTGCACAGCCATCCAAATATGACTGTTTGAGACATACACATTATCCCCCTTATCTTCTAGGCCTACACAAAAAGCCATTCAAAAGCTTGGAATTCAGTGAGAATTTGTGGTGAAAGCAGGGAGGTGATAACTCTTGCCATGTTGCTGATGTTAATTCTTTTGCATGACTTACATTTTCATGATTAACCAGATTTCAGACATCATGCAAGAAGTGAGCAAGAGGTAGGATCACATGGAATTTATTGACTACATATAAGGCATTTTGGTGTTGTACATGTACCTCACTGTTCTTCTACAGTGTTATCTTGTCTTGGTGTCATGTTTCTAAAGGAAGATGATGTGTATCAAAAGTCAGAAACCACTACGTTTCCAAAACCAGGAACATAACAGGTGGCATTTCCTTTCCATAGTGTGGATACCCTGTTCAATTTTATTATTGCTTGAAGAGTCTTAAAGTTCCACAGTCAAGGGGGCAGCCTCCACAGTTTCCTCCACAGTGAATACTGGAGAAGTTGTTACACAGCTTCTACCGTGCTAATTATACAGCAGCTATTTAGGGGTTTCTGAAGGGAAAAATGTAAGAAAGGGAAGGATAGGTAGAAAGCTGTTTACTTATAAAAACAATATGTGCTTCAGAAAAAATTTATTGTGAATGTAACTTCTGTCAAAGGTCTAAAATCCCTATTCCTGGAATCAATGCTAAAACTATGATCACAAGCAGTATTACAAGTGTTTAGAGGGCTTTTTCCCCAGCTCTGATCATTACTCCTCTCTGGAGGGCCCAATGCATCTTCTAGTGCACTTTAAAAGATAAAAGAGAGAATGATTTATTCTATACACAGCTGTTAAATGAGACTCTTTGATTCTAGTTTGAAGCAATCTCGGAGGAAATAGCTTTCTTTTATTTTCTTCCTTGTGTGCAACCATGTTTATAGTTTTCCCAGCTGTGGCTGAGAGGTTGCTCTATGAAACTTTCTGACCCTCTCTGATAATAGTTAAACACTTTGCTGATGTATCTCTGTGGTTGGCCATAGTGGTTGCAGCTCACAGATTTGTCCTCTTTTCTGTCCTGTATTTTAACATATCATTCAGAGCTCAAGTGCAGCAGCTCTGTTGTATAACCATGATGCATTATATATAACTTTTTTTTTAACACAATGTTGAATTTTTCTACTCACAGATACACTCTTTCATTTGGCTTTAGAAACTGCTGCCATCTCCTTCAAAATAATATATTGTAGATTCACTTAATATATCATTTGCCATAGAATGACTTATTTCATCCTTATTTTGCTTCCTTTCAGTTAGCATCTATCATTGAGTGTCATGGAGGATAATAAATACCTTAATCTTTCCCTTTTCTCCTTATCCAGCTGACTTTTCCTTATAGCCTCATATTTCTCAGTATATTTTGTCCAAATCTCTTGCAGGTTGCTTTTTCTCTTTGTTTTGCTGTTATTGTTGGGGTTTTTATGAGTCATTTTCAGTTATTGTCAAACATTTTAGTCTAACACTGATGGAAATTAGAATACTTTTTCATTTGATGTACTGTGTTAAAGGAAGAATGTGAGAATTGACCTTTTATCTTCACTAGAATATTTACTGGCTCTGCCCTCTAAACCTCAAGTCTTTTAAACATCTCAATAGTTATATAATTAGAATGTCATAATGTGTATTTATTTATACATATGTGGTTGTGTGCATGTATATCAATTTACACAGATTGGTGTGGGGAGAAAGGGAGAAACATTAATACATGGTGACATTTTCAATTGTGTCTTTTAAGTGTGAACTTTCTCCTGAGCTGAAAAGCTGAAAGAGTCATTTAATGCTGGCTAAATGTTACTCATTTCTCAGAAGCAGAAAATTCTGTGTTCGGTACCTTATAGGAAATTACATCTTCTTTTTGCTTGCTTGGTTGGTTGAGGTTTTTTTGTTACAACCACTGCTATAGTAGTTTTTCAGAAGAAAGTAATATCTAGGAATATTTGAAATAAGAATTAAGAGTAAGTTTTTTCCTTTAGTAAAAATACTCGTAGTCCTTAAATGTTTATATATTTCAGAAATGTGTTTTGAAGTTCTTGCACATTTCTAAAAAAGGCCTAATTTCTATCTTAATTAATTAACCTCATTTTTAGAAGTGTTGTAAATGTTAACATATAACAATGTTAGTAATGTAATATGTGCAGTATTTGTTACGTATATAGAATTATGTGTAAGTATATGTAATATCGATGAAACACAGACTATATACAAGTAATACTAAAAAATGAAGTCATAAAACATATAATTATAAAAATATGTGTGTATACATGTGTATGTATGTATATTTATTTACAATATATATAATTTCTAATACTTATAACACCTGTCCTGTCTGTAAACCAGAACTTATGGTTTAGGAGCAATGGACTTTGTGCACGTATTTCCGTTCCCATGTATTATACTGGGTACCAATAGTGCTTCCACTGATTCTTCACCTGTGTCTTGCCCTATTCAGACAACTCTCTGTATCCTAAATCCATCTGCAACTGTGCAGCTCCTCTCAGTGTGTCAGTTTTTTACTCTAATTTCCAATGTTAGTTTAGTTAAAGGACTGGATGTTCATTCAGATGTGGCCCACACTGTGCCTAAAGGAATAGGCATTCTCTTAGCAGTTTGGGTGAATTCCTTAGAAAACTGAAGCAGAGAAAGACACACTTGTGACTGCAAGAAGGAGCAAACTTAAGCTACTTGATAGTCATTCTCTTAAAATTTCACATAAATTTAGAAAGAATTTTGAAAATACTTTTAAAGATTTTAATATCTTATTATAAGGTAAGGTGAAAGTAGTTCAAAAAGGCATATTTAGTTTTATTGAAAAGGAATCTGATAGCGCCAACAGATATCTTGAAAATTAACTGAGAACTAAAACGGCAACATTTTTATGAGTTTTTTTTCTGCATCAAGGTATAGGCAAGTAGGCAACTATATATAGAAGTTCAAAACTTCTTCCTGAGTGTATAGCAGTTACCTGTGTATGTTTTGCACTTTGTAAAACAGGTTTCAGAAGACTGCTCCAGCAATGACTCACCTCTCAAAGATGTCTTACAAGCAAGAGATTTAATAAATTTAATTTGTTCTCTTTAATAAGTAGAAAAGAAGTTTAAAGCATGGTGTAACCAGCAGCTACAAGCAAGTACAAGAGTAATAATTTTCTCAGAGCCTTTTAATATAGGAGAAAAGAACATAGTAAGATCCACTGCCTGGAAGATGAAACAAGGGGATGAAAATTCAAGTATGGACAAGAATGTTTTCTAGTTTATCACTGTAACAGCTTATCTGTGAACCTGCTAGAATCTCCATTGCCCAAGGCTTTAAATTGAGACTAGTTGTCATTAGAAAAGTGCAAGAGTTCAAATGATGAGTGTTTAAGAGGCACATTACTAGCCTGGATAACACATGCATCATACTAATGATCATATTCCCACACATCCTTAAAAATATATGATATGCTGTTATAAGTAAATTAGTTCATATATTTGTCAAATTAATGACAAAATATTTATATGCAAATATGGGAATGGTAGTAATGTAGCTTAATTGTCTGCAAACTTTGAACATACAGGCAAACTATTTATTCTTATTTACACATCTCTAAAATGTGTAAGTCATTTAAAATATGAATACGTTTCTAATACACACAAAACTTTGGACCAAAGTGAGGATGAAAGTTGTATTAATTATGAAAAATTTCTTCCACAGTAATATAAAGTTCTTTCAAGAAAACCATGACTAATGGGAACATATCAGTTCCTTTCAAAGCAGTACAAGTCTGACAGACATGTTTTGTCAGAAAAATCTTGTGGTGAAATACATGCCATCTTGAAGTCAGTGACGAAATCAAGGTTTTGAATTTATTACCCAAAGTCTCTCTTGTGGCAGAAATGACAAAAATGGAAAAAGCACAATGCAAGGCCTTCACAGAGTTAAATTGTAATGCTGCTGCAGCTATTTCTTCCTTATTATATGTGTTTATTTTTCTACAGTGTAGCAAACTAATTATTTGAGAAAATAAGGAATGAAAAAGGTGGACCTCTGTATTTTGGTTTTGCTTTTTGATTTTGTGATAATCTCTTTTAAAATTAAGAGTGTTGTTTTTATTGTTAGGGAGCTAGAAATTATGTGTGCTTTTCAGTAAATTATTTGGGTATGTATTTAATTTGAAACATTTGTCCTTGATTAATGGTTGGATTATTTTTACATTTTATACAACTAAATATAGCTAAATACGTTTGCTTTTAATGGAAAAAGGTAGACTGATGGAGATAATTAGAACTGGAGAGAGAGAAATTACACCAAGGTTGTTGATCGTTGAAGTTCTTATCTAAAGTTATTGGATCCTTGCTTCTCAGTTTGTTAATTTTTAACTGAACACCATTCAAGGTAAATCAATAGTCTCTTAGCACCATTTTTTGCACTGTAGGATGAACTGGCACCAGTACCTGAAGTTGACAGCCAGAATCTGTGGCTTCAAAGTTTTCCTCTGTCTCCAGAGAATGAGCTGGAGCAGAGGAGCAGCTCACAGGGCTGTGGAGAGGTTCTGTGGACACCAGAGAGCTGTGCTGGGAGCTGCCTCCTGCCCATCTGCCTACGACACATTTCCCCAGAGCCTCCAGACACAGATCTCTGAGTTTCACCATTTCAGAGAGCTGGAGTGTAGATGGGGAAGATTCGGTCTAGTCTGTCAATTGCCAAAGAACTGAGCAACTCAGTGCAGGAGGCCAGATGGCTCTATTTCTCACCACCATGCTGAGTTTCCTATTTAATTAGAAAATTTCTATTTGAGCAATTCCATATGGAATTCTTACAAACTTCCAGTTACAGCTATGCAGGTGTGCACCAGCTTTGACAGGCTCAGAGCTTAAATCAAACAAGGATGTTGTGATGAGATAAGACAAATTGGGGAAAATAAACACTAGGAGAATGCTAAAGAGTGCAACGTTGCATGGAACTCTGTAAAATGTTATTTCTTCATATTTGAAAGCTTAAATATATATTTAATAATTGTAATTATAAGCTAAACCCAAAGTCTGTTTAAAATACCACTTTAAAAAATAAGTTCATTTTGTTTGAACTCAATAGGAATAGATAATCAAAGCAATTACAAATCTAGTGTGAACAGGTGGCACTTAACTAGAAACTATAATAACTTTTAATATAAAGACAAAGGGTCTTATCATCTGATTTAAAGATCACAATGAGATTTATCTCTATGATGATGGAATTAATATTAAATTATATAGGCTCATTATTTCAGCTCATGTAATGAAAACTTTTCTTTATTACAAAACTATTAAATGTAATTCCATTTAATTTGCCAAACTGGTAATGTCTTCCCGCAGGACATTCTCAGCTAAGGCTAGGAAATCAAATCAGTTTTATGCTTATAGCTGAGAAATCCCTTTACACACGGAGTTACATTTATGGCTAAGAATTTCACAATTCAAGCATAATATTTGCAAACTAAAAGACCCAAAATCCTATACAAATGCAAAACCAGCTATCAGGATATCAGAGGATCTCACAATGAACTACAGAAATGTTGGGGTCACTTTAAAACAAGGTGAGTCTGGAAAAATCATAACCTGTAAACCTGTAGTCTGATTCAACATTCTTCAAATTTGCTCTTCAAGAGTTTTCATGCCTGACCAGTGTAAAGAGATATCACACAACCTCATCAAAACAGCATTTTTCTTAAAACCAAATTAAAGAGGATAGTTTGAAGTTTTATAATTCCTGGTTTTGGTTTTTTTTTGGAGATCACCACATCAGGGACTACTGCACTAAAGAAATGCAAGGCGTAGCCAATCCACATCTGTACCCAACTGTGTGTTTTGACAGCACTGGACATCTGTTCCTTTCTCTGAGCAAAACAGGGGGAGAAAAAAAATTAGTAACTGCAGTTCAAAAATCAGATAAAGACATCTGCCTACTCTTTTACACTCCACAGGTAACGTGAACAGTAGACTTTTTAAAACTGAATTCTAAATACAGCAAAGAATGACACAGAGTGATGAAAGTTGTATCCCATCATTACAGTAAAATAAAAGATTTACACCTTAAGCAGATTTTGATGGTATTTTTATTTATGGAGATAATGCAATTTTGCTGGAAGACATTACCTTATGGAAATCCATGAGGATTTATTAGTATATGTGCAACTAATTTAATTTTAACTCATACTGATTAATGGAGTTATAAAAGCTTTTCAACATGACAAGACTCAAAAGAATGGAAGAAAATTAAAATCCAGTTTATTCGGGTTTTTTGCATGTGAAATAAAATCAAAGTGTATATTTCTTTGTACAACAATTAAATGAAAATATTTAAAACTTAAAAATTGATTCTAAGATTTTTTTATATAAAATAAGAACCAAGCTTCACAAAATTTTCCCTAATTCATCATCAAGTACTGTTTACATTATATTAACTACCTTAAAAAAATTTCTAATTCATATACTGGTAGTATAATTGAACTGAAAAAGAAAGTCTTATTTGCCTTCAATTTCTGAATTCTCTTAAGAGAAAATTGTGTTTTGAAAAGTTTATTTCCCCTTCTCTTAAGAATGTACTCCTAGAATGCTTGGAGCACTAGTTGCTGTTGAATTTACATGCTTGAAATTCATCTTAAAAATCCATTTTTCCACTGCAATATTTATTTCTACTACATGCTATTATTATGAATATTGGACAGTTCTTTCATATAAAGTTCTGTTCAGAGAACAGAAAAATGGAAGCTCATTTATAGCCTGCAGGAGTTTAGCAAGTGATTTGAGAAGGGAAAAATCCTTCTGGCACAAGAACATGGCAATATTTTACACTGGGTACAATATATCTAGCTAATAGTCAAACAGTGCATTCTGGAGAAGACACTTCTAAATGCACCTGTCTGATGAGAATGGATACTAAGGTATTTAGGACTGATTTATTTTGAATATTCTACATAAAAGGAAGATTGAACAAGAAATTTATCAGATACATTTGCTTGTATTAGTTATTTTGGAGGCTGCCACAGTTACTTTGTTTAAACGCATGATAAAATGAATACTTGGGAGACAAAAATTTATTTACCATTGCATAAAAATACAAATATGAAGCTTACTGACTCTCTACAGAGAGAATATAAAGCATTTTTTTTCTGACTTCTGTTTTGTTAAAATTTTAAAAATTATATGTAGGTGCCTTGACTCATTCTTTTTCTCTCTGAACCTGGAAGAAAAGTGTTTTCTTCTATTTCTCTAATACATTTCTTTAAATTAACTCAAATGGTTCTGATTTTGTAACTTAGGAGTGGATTTGTTAACAATGGTCTTTCCTTAAGACTTATATATTGCTATTTAAAATAATTGCAGTGATAATCTATGTAACAATGATTTTAATATCTGACTTTATTTTCCCTAAGTGCATGAAGGAGAGACATGAGGAGCAGAAAGTGGAAAAATAACATTCTAATATCAAATCTGAAGTTACTTGGTTTCTGATCTTAAACAAAATATTCAAATTTCTCTGCCTTTCTCTTTGGCTTGCAGTAGAAATATTTTGAGCAAGGTTGTTTGTTTGTTTGTTTTTTAATGCTTCAGATATTTTTTAATTTGTTACATTATACAATACATTTTTGTGGGGTTTTTTTTTCATTAGACAAATTCTCAGTACAACACTGTACACATGTCTTATTAACCTTTCCAGTAAGAAAATATATCAAAACTTATTAGACAGTATATATTGTATGATGAAAAGTTGGGAAAATAATTTTCATTATTTGAAATCATAGGAATTCACTACCAAAGGAATTAATCCACAACACCGAAATTGAAATAGCGAGGACATAGCTAAAAATATTTATGAAAATTTCTTGGGTTTTCTTTTTATTTCTTTTAATGACAAAATATTTATTTCACAATTTTAAAAGAAAGTACAGCAGATATCATTTATTAAATTGCATAGTTGAAATCCAAATATCTTGCATTCATTATAGCCTTAATACATTTTTTCTCTGCTTGAAGCCTCTGTAAAATTATAAAGGTTGATACCAGGACCTATATGTTAGTTATTGCAACATTGAAACTAAAAACTACAGAAGGCAATCTGAATCACATTCCAAGAAATTACAGTGTTTTTCAGAATTATCAAGGAATGTGGCATATTCACAGACAAAGCAATTCTTCTTATTCCAAGTTAGCATATTTTTAAAAGTAATTTATACCATCCTACTAATATTTCTTGATATATGTCTTGTGGCATGGTATTTAATTATTTATTTATTTTTAATTTTTTTTCAGCTATTTCTCTAATATCCTTAAGATACAACAATATTGCAACTGTAATACATAGTTGCCTGAACAGAAACAAATGTCTTACAGTAAGTTTCTTTCCCTAAAATTAATGTTTCTTGCATAAAATCCTTTAAGATTCTGAGACCTATGTAACTTAAGAGTTTTCCTAACAGTGAATTTATGCTTTGGAAGCCTTTTTATTGTGCAATGTACTTACCACAGATTTGATTCAGTCCATTTTATGCTATCATTGGTAATAACACTGCTTAATAAATTTTAAAATTATTTAAAAAACAAAAACATAGTAAGACAGTAACATGAAAAGCATATCCCCAAAGTAGTCTTTTGACAACTCATGTACAGAGTGCTTTACATTGTCTTCCTGTTCATTAATTTTATTCTCAATAATAAAAATGTAGGTCATCATGTTTGCCCGAGGTTAAATGAATTTCTTTTCTGTCTCTTGTGAAGAAGGTTTTGATTCAGCTTTTCCAAACTCCAGAAATCTGAATTAAGCAGTCGTTTTCTTCAGCATCCTATGAACTGCATTTCTGTTTAACAGGTCCCCAAATCAGAGATTAGTTCTCCAGGTTGCTTGTTTGCTTGTTCCAGACAGAAGCAGAGATCCTGCTAAAACTTGAATCAATTTAATATACTCAAGTGACCTAGAAAAATAACAACAACAACAATAATAATAATAATAATAATAATAATAATAATAATAATAATAATAATAATAATAATTTTAAAAATACTAATTTGGAAATCTAACTTTAGGTAGGAAGTGTTTAAAAAGGAAAGAGCCTAGACTATATGCTTCTAATAGAAAATAATTATGTTCACTAGCAATTTTTTTTAAATTCACGTATTTGAAGATATTTTACGAAAGATATACAATTATAATTCATTACCATATAAGGAAGAAAACAAAGGACAGAGCTCACTGCAGTTACAAATTCATTGTGAGGGGAAGAGCAGGGCAGGCACTGATCTCTGCTCTGTGCTGACAGTGACAGGACCTGAGGGAATGGCCTGAAGCTGTGTCAGGGGAGGTTTAGCTGGGTATTAGAAAGAGGTTCTTCCTCCAGAGGGTGTTTGGGCACTGGAACAGGATCCCCAGGGCAGTGGTGACAGCACCAGCCTGACAGAGTTCAAGAAGCTTTTGGTCAGTGCACTCAGGCACACGGTGTGACTCTTGGGGATGGTGCTCTGCAGGGCCAGGAGTTGGACTCAATGATCCTTGTAGGTGCTTTCAAACTCAGCATATTCTGTGATTGTGTTCAATCTGGTAATCATAAGACTTTTCACAGTATTGCAGACCATCTCTTTTGTTCATATATGGGATAAATATTGGTATAAAAATACAAAAAATTTGACACTTTTATTTTTTTAAATTCAGAATCTATAGAGAATGTGCCCTTAAACTGTTGCTCTGCTACTTCTCACCCACAAGATTCATATTTATTCACACAATAAATTTGGATTTTAGAAATTACCTCTTGTAATAAATATAGATTTTTCTGTAAAAGACCTCAAACTAGCTATGAGTAGGATCTGGAAAAATTTTCATATAATAATAGCCTATACTCAACTGCAGAGCATAATAAAATCATAGAACCATAAAATCATAGAATAATTTGGGTTGGAAGGGACCTTTAAAGGTCATTTAGTCCAGCATGACTGTCATGGACAGGGACTAGATCAGGTTGTTCAGAATCTCTTTTAGCCTGGCTTTGATTGTTTCCAGCAATGGGGCTTCTACCATCTTCTCTGGGCAATCGTTTCTAGTGTTCCACCACCCTTTTAAGAAAAAATATTTCTTTATATCCAGCCTGAATCTAGCATCTTTTAGTTTAAAATCATTACAAACATTTCTACAGGCACAGCTAAACAATTATCTCCCTTAAAACGCCCTTTAGATACTGGAAAACTGCTTTACAGTCTCCTCAGAGCCTTCTCCAGGCTGAATAACCAAACATTCAGCACATGTTTTCACGGGACTTCCTATGGACCCACTCCAACAGGTCCATGTTTCTTGCCAGCAAAAGCATATGCAGGTTCTGCAAAACCTCCAGGATCTCTTTGAGCTCTGTCCATGATACTTGACCCTGCAAACGTGAGGTTAATGAGAAACATGACTAAGGATTTCCGAGATCCCAGCTTCATTCATTACTATTTGGAAATCAAAAATACTTCCGCCTGCACTAAGCAGGTGGAGCTATTTTAATCTTTAATATCAGGTAGTTAAGTAAACTTTTTCAGGAAAAACTGAGAGAATAGGTTTAGATTCGGTATTAGGGAGAAATTCTTTACTGAGAGGGTGATGAGGCACAGGAACATGTTGCCCAGAGAAGTTATGGAGGTGTTTAATGCCAGGCTGGACAGGGCCTAAAAAATCTGATCTGGTGAAAGGTGTTCATGGAAGGTGGGTTGGAACAGGATAGTCTTTTAGGTCTGTTCCAACCCAGCTTGTATTATGATTTTATCATTTTATGATTGTTTTGAGACTGTAATGAAGACAAGATCAATGAGAAAATAAACTAATTTCTTTTGATTGCTTATTGTTTACTACTTGTTAGTTCTGTTGTTAGATGTTCAAAACAACATTATTTTAATTTCTTTAGGAATTAAGGACTAACGTATATATGAAAACATGAAAATGTATGAAACCTTTAATCGGAGGATTGACTGACACAGACTTCATTTATGCCAGCAAAGCAAAGCCAGTTTATTATACAAATTTACCAGTGTTTATAGGTCAATACGTTCATACAGAATTTCCCACTCAGACCCCTTTATCCCAGTCCCCTTTAGAAACACAACTTTCTGATTATTATTCTTACTCTAGTAGTGTCCTTGTTGTCTCTTTCCTGGTCAGTGTCAGAGGGCCAGAGTGACCAGACATGGATTTTCACTTCTGTTCCTGCCTGGAGTTTATCTCCCACGGCTTCCACTGTACCAGGGCCTGGAGGTCTGCAGTGGTGCCCAGCTTCTGTGGCTGTCTGATCTCTGATACTTTAAAAGATGTTATGCAATTTTGAAGCAGGATAAAAATAAGAATCACAATGTGACTTTCTTTTTTAATGAGAAAAATATTTTTCCACTTTTGATGATCATACGAAAAAGTTTTCAGAGCAATACTTTTTTATATTAATTACAGTCCATAAAAGTACATTCCTTTGCATGATAAATTCTCTAATTTGAAGGCTAAGGTTCAAGGTTACCGTGCCTGTCTCAGGCAAGGTAATGAGAAACACAAATGAATTCTTAAACCATCTATCCCCCTAAAAAGTAATGATTTCTTCTAGAAAACTCCTGATTGCTGTTCTAGATTTCTTAATTACTTGCTTTAAAGTGGTCAAACTGACACAAATATTCATTTCAAATCCTGTTCTACAGTTTCAGAAAGTCCTAAGAAAAGTATCTTACTAGTCACAGTTAATTTGTTTTATCTTTTTTTGTCAATTTCCCTTTTTTCCCCTCTGTTGCTGCTACTGTCACCATAAACTGTTCTTTAATTTTGTGCTCACAGAAGCACTTTACAATATCAACTGAGCAAAGGATCTTGGCTTTATCTTCACACACGGGTAAGTCTGTTCAGTGTTGGTCTGGCATGGCCAGATGCCAAAATGGTAGGGAAGAGTCTGTATTGATTATACATCACAGCAAAAAAGGACAAGTGTTCACCTTCATTAAACTTAGGCAAGGTTTTAATGCAAACAAAATATCAGCTTTCTCTTTCATTTCAGTCAGAAAGCAGTGGAATAAATATGTATAGCCCAGAGAAATAAGGCTTACAAGAAACACAATGTATGGTAATTCTCAGTACCACTGCAATGGTTATGCATATATTGAGAGAACAATTAGATGAGAGGAGCAGGGACTGCATGATTTTCTATGTAAAAGAAATAGATATATAAAATATAATATACTTTTAATAGTTTTAAAGACTTTTTTGAATAAGCACATACTATATTCTCAATTATATTGTTTTCAGAAAAATTTCAGACTAAGTACTCGTAGAAATAAAAAAATTCTAAATGTATACAAGGGCATGTTCAACAACATTTGACACCATTATTTGAGAACTGTTGGTAAGCTTTATGATGCCTATTTGAAGCTTATTTTTTTAACAGTTTTAAGGTCAGGCTCAGTACTGTTTAAAAGCAATCTTGTGCCCAGGTTACTTCGACAAATTTAGTTGTCTGGCAGGCTCAAATAATTTGTTGAATTAGACCTTCATTTTTAAGGCACCTGAGTGGAACACTCCAAACAATATATTTCTTGACATTGTGAGATTGCAATTGCAGAAATCATGAAGCAGTGTGAGACTGGATCCCTGTTATCATCCTTCAAAGCATTCCACTCTAAGAAGTTTGGAGAAAATAGGAAAACAGCTTTCTCTTCCAGATAAATAGACCAGAATTTTATAAAGTTTGGTAGCTATGGCAGAATTGATAATTTCAGATTTTTTAAAAACAACTGGGGACTCAAAAATTGCTGTATTTGACATACATTGTGTCTACAAATCCTAGTGAACGCAGTGAGCAACAGAAAATATAAATTAATTGCTTAGGGAGTTCAGAGCAAGAACAGCCTCAACTGCAAAATCCATGAGAAATGTCAGCTTGCAAATTCGTGAGGCCAGAAGAGTTTAACAAGACATAAATATCTGCATTTATTTCCCCTTTCTAAAAACATGACTGCACAGTGTGTCTATGACAGACATCAGACTGCAGCCAGTGTGATAAGCTCTACTTCTTGCAAACACTGATATCTGCATCAGATTATAAATTAAAGCAGCATTCAACATCTTTACAGAAATTTGAAGCATATACTAATAATTTGCAGACCTAAGACCAGTTATTTTCATCAGCATGAGATTTAGTCCCAAACAAAACATGTTTTAACTTATCCAGTCAGTGGAACACAAATTCACATTTTGTCACCAATATCTGACATGTGTTTTTGAGACCCTTTACAGTGGATCATACCACTGTTTTAGACAGTCACAATGTCTCAACCTTAAACATTTAGCTTGGGACTTTAAATAGAATCTGAATACATTAATAACTTGGTACTGGCTTGCTATATTACATGTCAGCTGACAAACCAGGCAACCAGATTCGAATCTGGTTACTCTGGAAACTTAAAATGGAACAAAGTTGCTTTTACACCACACATTGTAAAATTATCCTTTTACTAGATGGCCCACAATGTTTCCCAGTATGATAACTGATACAGAAGATATAGAGCTTGGTATTCCCATATCTTCCTGAACAAGAAAGTTGCAACAAGGAATAACTGATAGATCCATTTCTTTGTGCAGAAGCTGGAGAG
Organism: Sturnus vulgaris; assembly: GCF_052056855.1. Classification (NCBI taxonomy): domain Eukaryota; kingdom Metazoa; phylum Chordata; class Aves; order Passeriformes; family Sturnidae; genus Sturnus; species Sturnus vulgaris. Next base: position 41,672,406 of record NC_142283.1, read on the forward strand.
ACTCAAAAAGCAGGTGAGTTCAAGGTAAACACATAAACAGATGTGAATACATCACAGAGATAAGTGTTGACAGGAGAAACTAATAGGGTGGAAACTGGCTACAAGGAAAGGAATAAAAGAAAAATAATAGTAGAAAACTGTGGCAATGGTAAAAAGAAACAGTGATACATTATGATAACATACTGGTAATACATACTCTCTTTTCAGAAGTAAGGGATACTGAGATTAAAAAGAGGCATATTACAAATGCTAGGGGGAAAAAAGCTACTAAAATGAAAGAAGAGACAAGAAGAGAAAGAAATTTTTTTTAAATGTGACCACAAATATAATGACCTGACCATGACACACACAAAATGTGTCTGTTTTCCATACCTTTAGTAAAAGAGCTCAGATGGAGGAGGTGTTTTTGTATAGTCTATTCCATATTGAGCTGAATTGTGCCTCTTTCCTGACCTGGGATGCTGAACTACAGAAGAGCAGAAATAAAACAGGATGGAACGGAACGGAACGGAACAGAACAGAACAGAACAGAACAGAACAGAACAGAACAGAACAGAACAGAACAGAACAGAATAGAATAGAATAGAATAGAATAGAATAGAATAGAATAGAATAGAATAGAATAGAATAGAATAGAAAGACACAGTAGTCTAGTCCCACTGCCTGACTTACTCAGGGCTGATCAGAAGTTAAAGCACATTATGAAGGGCGTTATCTAAATGCCTCCTTTTGAGGCAGTGAAAGGCATGGGGCACTAAACACCTTGCTATGGGTCCTGTGCCTGTGTTCAACCACTCTCTCATCGTCCTTTGAGAGAGTCAACAGCACCTTCCAGTTTAGTATCATCAACATATTTATTAATTGTGCATTCAACTAACACACAAAAATAAATTATAAACCTTTTGAACAGAACTGGTCCTAAAATTGAGTCCTGAGTAGCTACTAGGACATGAGAAAAAATGGAAATCAGTATAACACAACAGCCTGAGCTGCACTCGCTTTGCCACTACGGTGCCGTGCCCAGAGTGAGTTCCACCCCGGGAACAGGAGCCCTCAGGTGTGGCTCGGGCTATGGCTCCATGGCCTTTTGGCTGTCAGATTGTGCTCGAAGGAGGCAAGGAAGAGGGGGAGGTGTTTGCACAGGATGAAAAGGATTCATTACTCTGGGGAATCCGCAGGGCAGAAGACAAAAATGGCAAAGGTGCAACAACTTAAATATGGGGGAGGTTCAAGGGGAAGGTACAAATTCTTAGCCAATTGGAGAAATTCTGAGAAGGGATAAAGGGTAAGGTTTACAAAGGCATTGTCCACTAAGGGGGTAGAGGGGGAAACTGGGTCAAATGGACTAATAAGTGGAGTTTTAGGGGATTTCCAAAGAGGAATTGCAGGCAGGAGGCTGCACAAAGCAGGATTTTCAGGTAGTTTAGGATAGATTGACAATGTGGGTGGGAGGGTATAATTTTGGACTAAACCATTAGCTTGGACAATAACAGAACACACCATTAACAAGAAACACACTGCAACATTGTATCATAGACAGTATAAATCAAAAATATATTTTAAAAAAAAAAGGCTTTTTTAAAGGAAGTATAGTCTATTATGCTACCGAGAAAGTATAGAGGTGAAAAAAAGAGCAAGGAAACTCAAGAGGTCAAGCTTCAGCAGAAAGAGTCAGAAAACCTCCTCTTTGTGGCTGCTTGTTCCAGCTTCCACTCACTCTGTTGACCCTCACCATAGGAGGAAAAACTGTGAAGAAGTCCATGGACAAAGGGGAATATGCCATATGTAGTACAAGAGGAGCTTAGAAAAGTATTTGATACGGGGCCTGAGGAAATCTGGCTTCAAAGAACAACTTGAAGTCATCTGGATGTGAACCAGTCTTCTATGAACTGAAAATTGCCTGAAGGGCAAGGCAGAAGAGTAATAGGAAAATATGTGTCTGTGCTGCCTTATCTCTGAAAGCAGTACATTATCTGAAGTCTCTTATACTATTAAAATAAGATTGACAACTACAGAAAGAGAAATAATACCAATGAAAGGAGAAGTAGAGGTAAAAATGTCTAACACTGAAGAAGATCACACAGAAGTGTATTCCAAAGTGTATCTACTCTAAGAGCAGTGATTAACCATGTGACCATTGCACATAAGTTAATGGAGATGTGTTTACAGCAGTGTCAAAAATATTAATTTAACATCACGTCATAGACAAGTGAAGTTTTCTTATATTGCTCTCCATGTAAAAGACCAAGGCAAAAAAACTGGTTACCACATTTCTCATCCAAACTAAATATATATTAAGTGCATTCACTAAAGAAAGATGGACAGGATATGAAAAAACGTACGTGCAAAGCAATTAATCTCCTCTATATTCAAGAATAGAGTATTGGGCTACAGGGTAAAAAAAGGCAAACAGCAGAGGAAATGTCAGAGAGTCACCATCTCAGATGGTACATTGTTTGATTTAAGTACACAAAGTTTGACAGAAAAAAAGTGTTGAAAGAAAATTACAAAGAGAATGTTTGTTCTGCCTCCCCAAACCAGTACACCAGAGTAAAGTATGCTCAGTCTGTCCTGTGAGATATAGACCCTAGTCAGTGGAATACTTGCAGATCTTTGCAGTAAACTGTAAGGACTTCGTATCTGCATAATGAAGCTGCTTTATTTTATTACCTTACATTTGGGCCTAACTGATTACAGAATTGTCCCAGATTAAAGCTGTGATTTTACATTGATTTGACTAAACCAATGTAAAATTGACAACATTATATTTTAATGTTTTGTGTAGGGTTTACTTAAAAAAGTTTACGGGCAGAAGTGAAACAAATGCCAACAATCTAAGCTGACTTAAACTATAAGAAAATCAATTTGTTTCCTGCATTGCTTCTGCTACCTATGCTAGTTTTGTTCAACCTTTTTCAAATGGACAATTTCAGTGTGAATTTTACAGTTGTTTTCAAGCCAACAAAATTGTGCCTGTATCGTGAGAAATAGTTTTAGTAGTTAAAACTCTTCTCCACTAAGGTCAATGTTTGTCAAATGCCATTCAAAAAGTATATTTTTTAGTGATTATTTCACTAGTCCCTCTTGATCACATTGGATGATACCATTCATTCTCATTCTTTTTATTTAATATATTGAACACAAAACTTTATTATTATATAATATTAAATAATAATATCTTAATTATTATTATATAGTATTATATTTAATATACGGAGCACAAAGACCAGCATTTTAAACACTTTGATATTAACTTTCTATTAGAAATTTGTTTGTGGTTTGGAAGAAAGCGATTTGTTTCCACATATTAATTTAAAAGCATTTCTCCTCTAAGAATTTTTTATTTGGGCAAAATTCTTTTACTCTGGTTAGCTGTCTGTCATCCAAGTGCACCCCATAGGGAAATGAAAAGTGCAGTTTCATCATATATCTAAGATGATATTATAGTCTTTTCCGGGAGAGTTAAATTAGTGGGAAACTTGCTTTCCTGAGAAGTAGGCTCAGATGACTGGCAATCCACAGAAGACAACATGGGAGCTCAGACCAGTACAGCAAACCCTACAAAGAACACTACGGAAATTTGAGGATATTTAACCAGTATTTCAATATCTACTTGTAGTTTTACATATTAATAATTCAATTTGGTTAAATTCTGGACTGGGAAGTTTTTTAATGTTTTACTAGGGTCATGCCAGATGATTTTTGAGTCCTAGAGTAGGTACTTGAGTCCTAGAGTTTTGTGTCTGTACTGTTGTTTAGACCCTCATTTACTTACCTTAAGCTCATATTCCAAAGTGGCCAGAAATGTATTTGTTGACATCAAAATTGAATTAATATCTGACTGTATTCTTACACCTAAACATTTTTGCTTTAAACATGTGCATCTTTTTAATATGTTGTTGTGGATTAACTCTGCTGAAGTTATGCACCATAGAGTTACTCACTCCCCTCCACTACCAGAATGGAGGAAGAAAAAAGGAGAATAAAAGCAAGAAAAATTGGGAGCCAAAATAAAACGAAAAATCAAACAAAGAACACTTTAATAAGTGAATGGTAAGTGGAAGAAGAACTAAAAACTGAACAAGTGATACAAAAGCTATCACTCACAATCTCATTTGGTCAGACTCATGTCCAATGAGTTTCCAAATAAAAAGTAGGTGAGCAATCATTTTTTTCCTTTCAAGGCTGCTCATGATATAATATATTATGAAATATTTCTTTACTTATTTCAGGTAATCTGCCCAGTTGTGTCTCCTCCCTGCACACTGTCTCCCCTCCCAGTTTATTCTCTGTAGGGGTAAAGTGAGATACCAAGTAGGCCTTGATACTGTATAAACACTGTTTTGATGAAAAATCTAAAATACATCATCATTCAAGCTACTATGAAGGAAATTAGTTCTATTCTAACCAGGTCCAGTACAAATACCTAAATGAACCCTACATTTTAAGATAGGCAACATTGCTTCATTTGCTCAAGGAAATAAAAGAACAGTAAATCTAAAATAATATAATATAAAAATAAAATAAACTTCCTGAACAATAATTTGTAAATTCTCTCTACTTTATAGACTATTTACATACAGTTGCCTTTTCTCTCTGTTGCAGTAAAGGCCTTTTGAAGGATATGATCAAGTCATATTACCACTTGATTATAACAGAGTCAAGGCAAATATTTTTTCATCTATAACCTATATATAGGAATAGACAGTCATTTCACTGCTCAAGGTTCTTGATGCAACACCTTCTGGTGATTCCCCTTTCTATAGTAATATTTTTGCCTATTTTCTTTTACATATTTTCTTACCTTTTGCATATTTTCTTAAGCAGGCATTTCAAAGTAGTGTTCTTTGTATTAAACTGGAAATTAATCTTCAGGACTCATCCTTTTCAAGCATTGCAAGTTAACCAACAATTAAAATTCACTCTTCCCTTATACACCAGATTTATAATTAAGTGATGTTCTACAATCTTTCTTTTGAGTCCATAAGCAGGTTTCACTTTTACGCCTAGGTTTAAAAACACAGTGCAAACACTGTCTGTAATATTTGACTGGATGAGCTTGCTATGCCCAGACATAAAACTGCAGTGCACACCGAGTGTATAAATGACTAAGCAGCTTTATAATAATCTTTCTTTTCAACAGCCCATCTTCACCAGGTTTTATTTTAATTGCTTCATTAAAATATTTCAAAGTCCATCTGAGAATCTCATCTGTTCACCCTAAAAACTTCTTTCAGAGAAAACTGATTCACTTCCCTTCTGATTTCCTGTCATGAGAGAGAATTATGTTAATGCGATGAAAAAAATAATTGATTGCAGAGCTGCAAACTAGTGGGAATTTGTAGAGAACACAGGCTGGGATATCTGAGGGACATGAAATAATAGTGACTGCAGGGATAAACAGAGACAGGGAATAAAGACAGGGTTCAATTTCCATTAGTGGGTTAATCTCAGCAGGTATTTTGTATTTATAAAACCTCTATGTTTGGCAGGGAGAGACAAAATGTAGGGAACTTTAATCAGGAGTACAAAAAGAAATTATTTTCTGCTTGATTTTTAAAAAATGCAATATTTAATTGTCAAAATTTATTTGCATTCTGGAAAACGATCTTCCAATCATTAACTGCGGTAAATACTGGAATTATTTATAGTATATTCAAATAAAGCTGACTTAGCTGATTTAATAAAATAAGAAAGAAATAAAAAGTAGTCCTAATACACTAGGAAAGGTTTGTTTCTGGAAGGAAAAACTGTGTTTTTACAAAGCATTCAGAATCAACTATTACTGTTTAAATAAGACAATAGTAATTGATATAAGCTTGTGATGATTTTGTGATAGTAGCTGGTACCCAGGCAACTCAAAATGAATATTCTGAAATTCCAAACACTCACTTGAAACTTGATTTTGATCCAAAAAATTACCAGTTTGGATGGTAGAACTTGAGCAGCAAAGAATTCTAGTCAGAAGAAAAATTTCATTTTTGTTTGCAAATCAAATGATGTAATATAAATTCGGTATGCCAGATAAATGTTGAATTATTTGAGGGATTGCAAAAAACCATATCTGGTTAGGAAAAATAATAATTATTTTTCTGGTTTTCTTTTCTGTCCTATTAATAGACGTGAGGTTCAAAGCAGTAATTCACCATGCCTTATTGTTTAATTCACTTATCTAATGTGCACATTAAGTTTATATAGACAATATTTTTATGTAATTTTTGTTTCCTTCTCCCGTCTACATTTTTTACTTTCTTTCCCATTGACTCCACAATAACCGAAAATGCCAGTGTTACTCACAAAAGGATTTTTTATTTTAATTGGAGAGAAACTTTTGCAAAGATTTGAGTTTGACTGTGTTTTCTGAGTATGGTTGGGCATGTATTTTATTTAATCTGTTTATTAGAGAAGTTTCAGACAGAAATTCCCCACTGAGAAATTTCTGCCTAAAGGAATTTGCTTTAGAAATAGTTTTAACTAATCCACATGATAGAACTAGTTTGTTGGGATTTTTTTAATAAATGGAAAGCTGAGACCTACTGTTCATTATTGATTGCTGTAGCCTCTAGATCTGCTTTAAGGGGTTATTCATGAATTGGTTTGCTATCTAGTCACTTAACTCGTGTATATGGTGTCAAATCAACAGTCCTTTGTAGTTCTCTTGTTGTAGTTCTGTCCTCTGTTAAGACCTCTTAACTGAGCCCTTACTCAGCTTTCTGTTCTTAGACAAATATGTATTTTAAATATTTTTTTCCCAAAACTAAACTAATTCAGATTGTCTCATTGTAAGTTCATAAGCTTCTTTATACTTAATGCAGATCTAGTTAAAATAACAAATAAACAAACAAACAAAACCAAAAATGAACAAAAAAATGCACTGAGAAACCCCCCCCACAACTACCCCAAACCAAACAACCAAATTTTCATTCTAAGATTCCAAACCTGGTTTTGTGTTTCATCAATTTGTTCTTTAATAACTAAATATCTGTAGGCATAATAACTATTACCAAGGCAACTGAGATTTCCATTTACGTTATTTCTTGCTTGTTTTTTCACCAGCCCTACAGGATTTTTATGACATGCGACCACAGATAGGTTGTTTATAGCCTGATATTTAAATGCTTTTTTGGGCAACAAAACTATGTTTGTCTCTTCTTATCCTTGAGGTCACGTCTGATCTTTTACTGACAGGAGACAGCTCAGCTGACTGACCCATTGCATGCATGGGGACAGGAATATTGTGTCCACCTGATGCTTCAGCAGTCACTACCTGTGGTGTCCTGCATGTGCCCACCCCTGAACAAGTGCCAAGCATAAAGATCCCTCACTCTGTGGGTTGTAGTGGCAACAGGAATGGGAATGGCTCTAAGGAACTCTATGAAACTGATCTGGAAAGAGATGAAAGACCAGAACGTTAGATTCTTTCAAGGCTACATGATGAAGTTTTGGGTCTTGGTTATCTGAACCATACGTCTGCAACTTACATCGCTTAGTGTGGCATGTAAGTCATATAAGAGCCACCCAGCTCTCATGTCGTGTGGCTTAGGATGGAAAAGGCATCTATGCTATTCAGTTTATGTTGCACTGCTAAATTTTAAGGTTAAGGGAGAGATATACAACTGAATCAAGGCAAGTGGACACGTTTTTAATTTACACCTTTGGGTGTATTTTAACTGTAATTCTAACACTAGTAAATTTGCTCCAAATACACATTTCTCAGTATTTTTCTCCCCAAAACATCAGATATTTTCTAATAAATATCCTTCCCTATCTAAAATTAGGCACTCTAATGATAACATCGACATCTTTAATGGGAAGATCTTTTTAAGTGAGTGTTAACTGTGATTAATTTATTAATTGATGCTGCTATCATTTAGATTCAATGCACCTGTTAAAATGGCAACATTCAAATATAGCTTTTTATTAATTTGCTTTATTTAAGTGAATAAAATTATATTTTTCAAATCAGTAATCATATTTCTTATTTATAACATTCTTAGTGAGAATGATATGATTTTTTTGGTATAAAGATAGTCACAAAACCACCAAGAGATACGAGTTTGTAAGTGCAGAAAAACAGATTAACTATACATCAGTTGTAGATAGCCTGCCACCAACTTTTGTTTATGATCAGTATGGAAATAGTAAAATCTTTCAGAAAAACCCAAACATTGTTTGGAAATGGATTTTATATGGATGAAATATGGATTTTCCTTTTCTTTCACGCAATAACGTTTCACCACATTTATAATCTTATTACCTAGGTAAAAATACCCAATAACTTCGATATTCGCCTGTTCCAACATGTGCAACAAGCCTGGAACTGGTCTTGAGAAACCATGTATTTTAAAAATTCCTCCTTGTTACTCTTTAGGGCCACAGCACAGTTGCATACAGGGAATCCACATGGAGCTGAAAGGGAATGAGATCTGCTAAACATTTACACACTTTTTCCAAAGCACCCTCACAAAAGCTAATCTGGAGTTCAGACGGGTTTTGCGGGTGACCAAGGCTTCATTCAATCATGATTCTGCTGGCCAATTAGGCAGGGGTTTGCAATCCTAAAATATTAAATTATTTTTAAAATCTCTGGTATGCAAAGGTGCAGACTTTTTCCAAGTGCCTTAAGTAGTTCTGATTTTGGGGACAGAAGGAAGTCCTTAAGGGTTTTTGCTTATCCCTGCTGTTCACTGCTCAGAGAGAAGACAAAAACACATGAACAAATGACTGACTAAACTTCTCCCTGTCCATGGCATTACAACCAGAATCCAAAGCAGTGTTTGGAGTGGATAAGTAGGGGGAGTTACTGCCATTTAAAACCAGTGTCTGGTAATTTAGATGACTTTTCTTTCCAAGCCTGAGAGGGGGACAGGAGCAGGGTTACATCCTCAGGGCTGCTGATTCTTTCTCACAAAGTGATAAGGAGTGGTTAAGAGTCTCAATACAGAGAACTGAACCTATGGCACTGTCTGGTCCTCAAACAACGACAATAAAAAAGAAATAAAGTATTGGTGGTTGGTTGGTTGGTTGGCTGGTTGGTTGGTTGATTTGTGGGTTTTGGTTTTTTCATTTGAACTAAATCCTTGCCCTTGATTTGCTATAATTATTACATTCATACTATTAATTGTTTTTAAATTTTAGGATGACTTCTTAAAACTCATGAAAGCAAAGGCAGCGTCCAAATGGATTCTATGAAGTTTGCAGATTAAGAACATGCTTATTGTACAAATAGAAGAGAATTATGACAATAACAAAAAGCCTTTTAAATCAGCAACTTTGCTCTGGTAACATAACTGAACTACTGAGCAGATAATATAGAGTCATTTTACCATCATTGTCTGAATGATTCCTTAAAATTTGAATGATTCAGTAGGTAAAAATCCTGAATGATTCACTAAGTTAAAAATGGTCAACATTCATAACAAATCTACTTTATGCAGGACACTTACTGGAATTTATAAATTGATCTTGTAAAAGGTAATGATCTCTTACATCTCACTCTTCTCAATATGTTTCTCAAAATTCACTTACTAAAAGTGCTAGAAAGTCTGAAGCAAAGACTCAGCTCTCCTGAGCTCAGCTAGACATGCTTTAAAGTGCATCATAATTAAATTAACAGTCAATACTTAAACTTAGTTTTACACATTTTCCTGGAGAGATCTTAAAAGATATTTAGTATACAGTTACAACCAGCACAGAGTCCTAGATAGAACCTGGATAGGGCCTTCCATACTGTGTTGTTGACCACCACTAGTCATAGCAGGGTAGCACATAGAGACTCCAGCCATAAAAACCTGAAACTTGGCAATCTCTGAATTCAGAATCAAATCAAGATAGCAGAATTTTATATTACTTTGTCAGGTCTACTCTTTAATGATCTGCCAGTACTCACAACTTTCAAGCAAATGTGGATAGATATTAAAAAAAATTAATTAATAATTCCTCTAGTAAAAACAATTTTAAGAGTTTGTTGCTTCTTTATGTAATACAGAAGATAAAATGGTAATGATAAAAGATAAAATGCATACTGACCTGAAGTTAGTAGAAGCAATGGCAGGGAAGAAACGAACAGTCTGAGTGTGTCATACACACTAGTATTATCTCAATCATCACAATGCACAGAATTAAGTTTTGGCCATAAACTTCTCAGACCAAGCTGGAAGAAATGACAACTTTTCCTTTTTTGAAACCCAAATGCCTATGTTTTTTAACTCAAGGAAACTTTGAGAATTATCCACTAGTACAATTTGAAATCACTTACAAGCGTACAACCCCCAAAGAGAAAACGATTTGAAAATTTTTCTATTTTTCACCTTACCTCTCTGATTCTACAGTAACAGAGTTCTTCACAAGCACCTTGAAAGTAAATTATCACATTTTCTGCTCTTTGAAATTTGGCCCCAAATGTACAACAGCAATGATTTTACCAGAATAAAAGTTTTCTGAATTTATACTTGTAGTCACATCTTGAGTCTTTGCAGAAGGTCATCATGAAAATTAACATAATGAATACTTAACGAACTACAGCAGCTCTTTGACATATTTTAAGACAATCATCATTAACACAAGTCGAGACCAATTCATGTCAGTTATTCACAATGAGTCCCTGGCCAGAAGAATTTCCTGCAAATAATACTTGTCTGCTCATAGGAAACAAAAAATGAACTTATTCATTTGCTAAAATACAGCAGCACGTGGATGAAGGAACTTAAAAGCACACACAAAAAGCTAGGTAAGTTTCTAGTTATATAATCACTGTTTTATCATCAGACAAAAAAGTGCTAGCATATGAAACTCACTAATGATCAGTGTTATAACATCTTTCCTGTAGCAATTATGAAGTTTTAGAAGAATCAAGCCCCTGAAATATTGAAAATATGAAAGGTAAATTCAGCTTTCCTTAACACATCTCATTTCTAGCATCATCACTTACATGATTATTGTCAGTTTCCTACTGTATGAAGTCAGGACAGTGAAAAAGATCATTTGTGAGGAACTTCAAAGTGATATATAAATTTTATGTCCAGAACAAAATTTTTAGAAAGACTAATAGTATTCTCTCTATTTCATACAAAATAAAACACCCAAGAGTAACAATATGTTTTACTGGTTTTCCAGTTCAAATGCTGAAAAATCTTGCAAGCCACAGTAACAAAATTTGTGGTGTGAAGAATACCAGAAAAAAGACGAAAAATACTAAAAGGCACAATGGAAAATTATTGTAGCAGTAACAAATACAGAAGTTATTCATGTATTATTTACCAGCACACATCTGTATAAAAGCCCTTGAATTTCAAGAACAGGGATTGAAGAACAGCAGGGAAGTAATTCTCCATCCTGCTCCTCTGGAGAAGGCTTCTTGGTATTTAGTTTTTCATTTAAAGGAAGCAAATTAGAAACTTGTCCAATTCCCACACAGCTTTAAAACAGCTGGTCATGAGGATATCATCAGTTGTGGAAATGCTTATAGGCAGCAATCTTTCCTCCAATACTCAAGGAGTAACAAACTAACTTTTGAAGTGATTTTAAAGGTCCCTGAAAAACAAAAAAAAAACAGAAAAAAATCTTGTAAAACTGGGTTAAAATAGTTTCACTCAGTGTTCCTATATTATGTGAACTTGAAACACAAATCCTCAGCACATGCACATAAATATGCATGCATTGGATAGCAAGACTTTCATAAAGCCATATGAAAGCATGCGTGCACGCATACAGACATGTACACAGATACACACAAAAACCTTTTTCATCATTAATTTATGAATAAAAAATGTTGATTTTATTCTGCTAAGCTATTGAAGTAGTAGTGTATTTTGGAAACTTTTCTCACATAGGTAGTTAAACAAACAAATAGACCCTTGTCAAATGTGAAATGGAAATGGAAAGTCTCCATTTTATTTTAACAGTAAAAATAATCATGATGTCTCTTCTCCCAGTATTTTTATCCAAGGCATGGCAAGTGGTAGTTCCATTGATTTTGTTTCACAGATATGGAAATCTAGGGCTTTCTTTGTCACAGATTTTAAACAGACATCTGTATATTTATGTCCATTAAAGTTGATAATGGCAAAACGTTGCTGCCAGAACAGACAGAGGAAGAATATTATAAAACCCAAAAGTCTTGGATTTTTCAGTGTCCTTTGCTCATCTGAAAAAATAGGTGAAAGAAAGAGAGAGAAAAAGTGGGGAGCCTTTTAATGCTAGGACAAATCAATTACTGTCTCTCACTGTGTAGAATCACTGTAGAACAAAGTTCAAACAAAGATATGTTGTAAAATGTAGTGCCAGGAAGAACCTTTCAGAACAATCTTCAATCCAAGGTTTTTTTCCTCTGCCAATCGACAAAAAAACCACTTTCAGGAATAAATTAAGAGAGCAAGAAGCCAAAATGAATGGTCAGACACACTCATTGCACGATAACATGAGGTAGCATGCAAAAATCCAGCTGAAAACTTGCACTAAAATATGTCAAAAATAAATTCAAAATTAAATATTTTATTTTGAAATAATGTTTAATAGAAATTATCTTATTATCTAAATTACCCTGCAGAAAAAAAAAAAAAAACTTAATTTTTGTGCACCATCTTTTCTTCAGAAAAATTTTTCATCCAATTCTTATTATATAGATATATAGTAAAGGTAAGTTAATACATTCTACATTATTGAGTCAATTCTAGACACCACAAAGCTCAGGTAACACTTGAAAACTACACTCAAAGTAAAAGAGCAGGTTTTTGGGGTCTTTTTAATGTAGGAATGAACGCACTTACACAATATATTACCAGAACACTGGAGTAAGTGATGTACTAGCATTGCCATACTTTCTTGAGATGCTGAAAATGCCAGATGAAATCAATATGAATTGACAACAATTTCATGTTTTAAAAAAGTCAACAATTCTTCATGAGATTACAAGAAATAGTAGAGTGAGGTGATATTTTACTTATAAAAGCAAAGTATTCTTGCATTGTATCTGTACCTTCCATTCTTGAATATCTGAATTGTTGAAGACAAAAAATCATATAGCTTATGTTCCCAAAAAATTCAAGAGGGAAATAGAAACAGAGTATTGATCAGAAAATCAATCAGAAGAGCTTTATTTTTTTCAAAAAATATATGTGCTGGTGAAGGTAAGATTTCTTCTTCCCCAGTTGGCGCTGAACAGTCAAGGAGAAGAGCATAAAAAAAATTAAAACGGACTCACTTTTTGTTATTTTAGAGCAGAAATTATTATCAAACACAAGACTTACAAAAGCTTTTTTATTTGATTGTATTACTACAGTGTTATCACCCTTATTGGGTAATACTGCCCAATTTTATCTCTTTATACTAAGAATTCCACCAAATCTCATATCAGCATCATGGCACTAACATGACATTATGTTTTGTGAATGTACACATGCATATCAGACAAAAGACCTGAGTCTTTGCCCAGGATGTTAGTGATTTTGAAATTTTAATGCTGCTGCAACTATATAACTGCTTTTTTTCCTACCTTAAAAGAGCAATTGCTAGTTGTTCAAAGAAATTAATTCCATATTAAATTGTCTTGAAAGGTAATTTTTCAGTCTGTTACTCTACTTTCCTTCTTTTTGCTATTGAGGCTTTTATGAGTGGGTTTGGTTTTTTTCATACTACCACTTCTACTGTTTTAAACATTAGGATTTTTATTGCTTTTGTTAGGCTGCTTTAGTTAAAAAATCATGAGAGATATTTAAACTTCATTTTCAGAGTTCAGTACTAGTTTACACGTAGTCTTTAGGAAAAAAAGAAAAAGAGACTAAAATTCTTGGTTAGTGGTACTTTTTTTTAAAATCCAGCTGATTGATTACTGTCTGCTTTTTTGTTTTTCTTTTTTTGCAGTAGCTTAAAACTATTCATTTTCATTGGTTTAGGAAGGCTGAGCTTACCTCGTGAATTTTGAACTCTTTATGTTGGTCCTGTGATACTCCTAATTTTAAGTTTTTCTATTTTAAGTCTGGTTAAAATCTCACCAAAGCAAATGGAGACATGGGGCAAGAATTGTATGCCTTGATGACCCAAATTTTGGCAATCCTCTCTAAATCCTGATCCTTCACATAACTCTGCAGTTGCTCTTAAATAACTTTGTGCGGGCAAGGCATGCAAAAATTATCAAGTATAGGCAGTATTTACAGGAGCAGGTAACCACTGTAGCTTCCAATATGCATCAACATTGACTGCACTTTATAAGCACTTATGAAATAATCTAAAAATGTCCCCTTATTTTTGTCGGTTGTTTTTCATACATTTTCATTTTTAACTGTGCTTTCTATCAGCCTCAGTCTCAGTTTTCAGCTTATTGTCATAGGCTGCTAGACTGGAACAAAGCTCTGTGTGATGCATAACAAAAGAGGAAATCACACAAGGAAATTTGGCTAAATCAAATGTGATGGATCTTAATCCTCCAAGCAGTTCAAGTTCTGGAACATCAGCCATGTTACTCAGTGAGACAGAATGAAAAAACTGATATTATAATCATACTTATCCTTCTTTTAGGTAGAAAAACAAAGGGTAACTGGCAAAGGGGCAAGTGAAAACATACTTTGAAAAGAACAGCTTGTTGTCAACACTAGATGTGACCTACCATTCAGAAAATCGGAAACACCAATAAAAATTATTCCCAATTTCAAAATAAATCTTTCTGATTACTGCAGGAAGACACCATCTTCTCTCATTTGACCAAAGCTAAAAAGGTGATGCCTGTTATTTTATTTTGTTCTAGACAAAAATCTGCATTTGACTGCAGACACAGGTAAGAAAATTAAAAAACGTGAGAGAAGAATGATAAAATAAATAAGGAATAAGCTGTGTTTGGGAAGGTCAGTTGAACTACACTGAAATATTATGTATCAGATCAAGCCAGTACAATACATTTTAAAATTATACCGACTATAAAACTATTAATAAATCAAAACCACATGAAGAGATACTGTACAAGTATCAGCTTATATAACCAGTGAATATCAGGTCAGAAGACAGCTATGAGGTCCAAAAAGCAGAATAACAGCCAGACTAGAGATATTTTAGGTGTGTGATAACAGTGCTAGATACTCAGCAAGCTGAACAGGGAACGTTTGCACACTGCTTGAAGCATCAGGAATATGGACTTGGAAAATAATCTTATCGCCTTTGGTACACACTAAGTTATTTTATGCATGTACATAGTACTGAAGAAGCAGGAAGCTTCCTGAAGGGAGGAAAGATCAACTGATCAATAAGTATGTCTCAGACTGACTTCAGAACGGCTCTGACAGACTGATTAAAACACACTGCTATCCAGATACAGTTACCCAGAAGGACAGTAGCCTGGAAATGAACCTTTGAAGATAGGATAAAAAGGCTGTGGAAATGTAAGCAGAAGGGATTATCCAGGAGGTGGAAGAAAAAAATCTGTTTGTCATGCTGATTAAACTTGCAGCAATACATATGATTCCAAATCCATAAAAAAGGCAATAAAGCAAGAACATATGAATGAATAATATAATATGCACAATTGACATCAAAGTTCATTGTTACTCCACTATCAATGAAATGCACCGTGAAGCTACCTCTTCATGCTGCACAGCAGGTATTGTTTTGGAACCACTATCAAGGGCAGCAGATTCAAGGATCATTGCTTTAATGCATCACAAATTGTGTTACAACTTGCAATTGAAAATAGTTCCTCTTTGCTTCACTGTATTCTACAATAGACTGAGGAAGGCAGGACCAGAGAATGTCTAACGAATATTAAACATATTCCAACAGTACATTTCCAAGATACTATAGACTATTTACATGTCTCACTGCCACTTTCTCCATAGTTATAATGTTATTCCAGTGAACCTTAGTTTCTGCCCATGTTCTAATCACGATTTACAATTAAGAAAAGATGAGGAAAGATGTAAAAGTTCCATTTCTTCCACTGCTCTGGATGATAACATCAAGATAATTCTTCATATGGTAGTTGAAAATAATGTAATCTGTGCTTTTATATTTAGTACTGAAGCTCTCAATTATAGGCAGAGAGAATTTCTTAGGGACCTTTCAACACAAACATAATCTTTTGTGTGAGACATATACAAAAAAGGCAATTGAAAACACTATAACTGTTTGCTCTTTTGCCTTTTCTTATAGTTTCTGTTACCCATACATATTATATGGTCTCATATACACCTTGTTCTAACATCTGTCACTTTTTAAATAAACCCTGCAAGCTGTGCTTCACTTACCTCAAGTGTTCGTCAGATAGCCCCACAGCTGTGGTGAAAATTAGTCTTCAATAAAAAACTTACACTGGAATTGTCTCTTGAAAGTTTCATACATTTAACTTTTCCTGTATTTTTTATCATAGAAATAAACTAGTACATAAATTAAGCAAAAATACGCCAAAACCAGCAGTAAGATTCCACCGAAAAAATGAATAAAACTTCTTTTAGGCCCACTCTAGTAATAAGGCTTTTATTCTGATCAATTCTCTACTGTAAATCCTAGCTGGAGCTATTTATACCTTCTTTAACCTCAAAAAAACTTTAAAAATCAAGCCCTGTTGACAAAAATATTCAAGATACTTGAAGATATGATATGATATGATAAGATAGGGTGCAGAGCTGTTTGGTAATACTTGTGCCAGGGAATCAAAGTGGTGCTATGCTCCCTCATGAATGTCACTGGTTTGAAAACAGAATGTGCATCTGCACTGATTTCTGCTTTTGGGCCAGTAGGTCTTGACTTTGCTGTACTTCACGTGCTCTTTTGAGTAACGTGGACATTGTCCAGGCAATTCCCAGCCAGGAACTTGAGAGAAAAAAAATTCAAGCAGCCTTACAAAAATGTTAATGAGTTTCAGACTTCTACCTACTTTTTATGCACAATGGAGGGTAGCATTCTCAGAAAAAAAAAGAATGCCAGAGGCAGCAGAAGTCTATTCATACCCTAATGCTTGGAAGCAGTGCTTGATAAACCACTTTATAACAAGACTATAGTCTAAAGATATTCATACAAAGGCTCAGATTAACCTATTAAAGACAGGAAGACTACTTTAATATGTATTAGAAGTACAATAGAAGGAATAAATATCAATGTTGGAAATACACAGCACTTTCAGCTGAAACCATTGAAAAATTAACTCACTGAAAATAATAAACAGATTTTCCAGCAAATTTCCTGAGACAGCTATTCAAAGGAATGGCTGTTTTTTCTTTTCCAAAAGAAGGAAGATTTATTATAACATAGAAAATATTCTAGTGAAAACACACACAAGAAAATCAGACTTATTTACAGTTCTTGGCAGAATTTCATCTCATCTAAAAAGAATCCTTGTATCATCAGGAGCTCTCAATGTTGTATTTGAAGAAGTCTGAAGAGAAGAATATTACAAAAGGTGAAATATCTCTGTGGTTGTGAGAGAATCAGAGATTTGGTATTGAGGACCAAAGAAGTTAAATATAAAATGGAGGCAAAATAACATTTAATTGTGTGTATTATATATTGCTATACTAAAAATAAATTCTAGAATAGATTTATTGTATCTCAACAATAGTGATGAACACTTTATCAATTTTAATTCTTCTAAGGAATTAGGTAATTTCTATGTCTATTTTTTTATCTATATACATCCATGTCACTCTTTTTCTTATTCTCAGTTAAAACAAGCCTGCTATGTAAGCTCTAGCCATACACTACAGCAGCGTAGAGTGTCCATACACAGAAATACTTGACCTTGCTTCTTTCACACCTAGGTAAGCCAATAACAACTGAATGTTGGTTATTTTGTCCTCTCCTGTTGACCATTCAAACTGATCTCAGTATTGATGTCTGTTGGAGTCAGTAAGTCAGGAGTCTCTCTGAATTCGTCAGACAAAAATCAGAGTGCAGGGATTGAATTAAAGCCTTTGGATGGATTGAAGTATGCACTCACACATAAGGCAGAGGTGAAAGTTCAGGTTTTAGCATGAGGGAACAAGCAAGTAAGTAGATGGAGTGAGTAAGACAGTGGAATAAGTTTTAAGTGCTTTTAGTAATTAAAAGGTCTCAGATGCCTAAGAAGTAGTACATGTTCTAGTGAAGGTTGAAAAACATGCTAGTGTTTTCTCAGAGGCTCCAAGAACTTAGCTTCAGACATAATAGAGTTAGAGTTAAGGATATTGCTTACATTTTTCCTTTGGAACAAGATAGGCCATGAGCGTAGTCTATACGTAGCCTGGCGTGCTAAGAAACCAGAATTCTAATAGGTTAAGGAATAGTGGTCCGAGTTTGTGTCTTAGCTTGTTGGGAATTTTCTATAAAAACACATGCTTGGGGAGAGCTGGTGCAGTTTTTTTTGCCACTGCTTTATGCCACTTGCTTTTTATGCCATGTGCTTTTGCCATTGCTTTGCTTTGCTTTTGCCTTTGAGACTGATGTGCTTCTGCAATAAACAACTTTATAGCAACTATTAGCTTGCTTTACTCTTTGAAGACAAACAATCTGACAAGTTGGGTGCCAAAGACCACCTGGAGGTTTAACCTCACAGGTCCTTTTTCCTTTTACAGTAAACCTCTGATGCAACACAATATCTTTAATTTATTGAAGAATAACTAAATTCTCTGGGATGGCAGAGGAAATCTGTGCTCAAATATTAATTAAGAAGACACTACCAAGAGAAGTACTTACCTGTTGTGTTTTTAAATATAAATGAGTATCTGTGGGAGCTTTTAGTTGTTTGTTTGTTTTCCCTGTATAAATACAGTTATTATGGTAGCCTTAACTGTACACATAAGGATGCACACACACAGACATTGGAATGGAAATAGGGAAAAGTATAATGAGAGCATTCATGTGTCAAGATAAAGCCATGAAGATTACTTACCAATTGCTGTTAGAGACAAAAACCCCTCAACTTTGGGAAAATATTTTATTGTCTTTTAAAACGGATTTGAGTAGCAGAAAGCAAAAAGACAAACATTATAACATCTTTCCTCTCTCCCAGGCTTACCCTCTTTCTGTCACTCGAAGCACTACTACCTCTCCCCCTTTATGGCAGTATATCCCACATACTTTTCCTCTGCCCCAGTGAGGGCTCTCCATGGTCTGCAGCTCTTTTAGGAATACCTCACTGCAGCAGCATGGGTGTTCCGTGGGCTGCAGTCAAGGATTTACTCCACCATGAAACACTTGCCCCTGCTCTGGCCTTAGTGTTTCCTCTGTTCTTTATCACAGTTTTTGTTCCTTCCTCTTCCCACCATAGCATGCTCTCTGTCCTTTTTAAAGCATGTTTTCATAAAGGCCTCACTGGCTTTGCTGATGGTCCCAGCTTGGTTTCAGGGAAGCAGCTGTGTCCAACACATGGCAATTCCTGCCCTCTTCCCACAGAGGCCACCCCTGCAGCTGCCCCTGCTCCAGTTACTGACACCTCTCTGTGGATACCCATAACAGATACTATCAATTGCTTTTACCATAATGTTGCAAAGTATTGTCTCCGTCTCCCTGGAAGTACAGAGCTCATAGAAAATGTCTGTAATTTTGGCAGCTAGCATCAGCCCTTCAGGAAATCAGAGTTTTTGAAACTTGAGCAGGATAAAGGCACAATAATATTTCAATTGAGGTGGAGGAGAAAAATTAATTTTACATTTGTATTTCTCCAGATGAAATAAAACTGCTTTTATGCTGCAGCATGCATTAAGATGTTCAAGATTCCACCACTGATGTTCTTAAGCACTAAGTTTACAAAAATTTTTAGAAATTTTAGAAAAACTATTAAGTTGTTAAAAGTAGATTGAACTATCTATTTGTTCAATGGTTATATCTGGTTTTACAGGTAAGTAAGCTACCTGGTAACAAACCCTGCAAGGAATGGGTATTTATAGAGTTACCAAACACCCCCACAAACACAAAAGTGGTGAAAAATATTTGTTAACCAACATATCCTTCAACTCAAAAGTAAAAGTGCTTATACAAAAAATGTCTCCATAGTTTCTCCTCTAGTTTTTCCATGATTTTGTTCTGGAGTTATAGCGATATATATTCCAAGATTTTGGTCTGGTTTTGTTTGGAGTTACAGACATGCTAGAAGCTAGTGCATGATCTCAAATTCTGTAGGAATGCACAGCAGTAAACTTTGACTGACACTGACACATTAAGAATCAACAGCCTTATCATTCTAGGATTTCAGTTTTAGTGCAATATTTAATTAAATTTATTTGATAAATGCATTGCCTTATGCTTTGTGGTTACAGTATGGCACAAAGTGAATGTTAGGTGGGACAAGACGAGAGTGAAAAAGAGATGCTGGAGTGGGAAATCTCCTTTTGTACTGAATTGCAGAAATAGTATTGAAAACATATAACTAGTGTTTTGGTTCACAGCTGGGACCAATAAAAGCCTGTGAAGAATTTCTCTAAATTATACCTTCCTGTGGGGTGCCAAGAAAATGTTGTTTCTCATTTAAAATAAATAGTACCCCCTACTAACTTATTCCTAATCAGGCAAACAACAAAGGAATTAAGTAGGCCATTTCCATACATATGACTGTTTCTTTTATGAAATGTTGTTCACCAGAATTTCAGAGCTAATTGATTTAGAGGAGTTCATGTTTGTATATTTTTTTCAAACTTGTAACAAATTTCAGTGCTTCTGTTTCAAGCAATTCCATTTCTTATTGCAGCATTTAAAAATTACAATATTGAGTTCTCAATGTGTGTTCTATTAGCATTGCAAAGCAATGGGTTTTGCCCATAAAAGAAGACAAAGTGTTTTGTCAGATTCACAGTTAATAGCACATATGCCAAGGATATTGTTCATGCCATAGAAGCTATGTCACGATTTTCTGCAGAACCAATTGTTCTCGTCTTCTACTGCAAAATTTGTATGAGTATCTCTAAATTCAGAATAGTTGCTTTAAATCTAGTATATTGCACCAAAAACTAAAAGAGGATCTTAAAGTTACTTCAAGGCTTTGGTCAAGAAAACTTCACTCGGTTGTTGTTGATATTTCATCTCATAAAAATTAAATAATTCAAATTAAATGTGTTCTAAAACTGTATATAGAGCAAAGATTTTTTTGTTTTCAACTTAATATCTAGAAGGTAACCACCTTTCTTAAGAACCCGTTATTTCCCCTGCCTGCTAAGGACATACGACAACGCATTCATTTAATTCCATCTGAAATACTGAGAAAACGCAGAACAAAAAAAGAAATCCCCCCATTCCTCTTTATATTTTATAATCCTGTATAGATTCAAAGGCGTCTAAATCACCATAGGATTCTTTCCTTCCTTTCCCATTATATAATAATTTCCTCAAGAATACCAAGGAGAAATTATCTGGGATTTTCATAGACTAATTATTCTTTATCAGGGTATTTATGGCATGTATTAGATGGGATGAAGACTGTGTTGTTCAGCTCATTCAAGAATGGTAATGATTACAATTTAAATGAATTCTTAACACTCACACTCAAGTCATGCCACAGACCTCAGGAGAAATCTGAAAGCTTTAAGTAGTATATACAATACCTATAAGTAGGCATTAAAAATATTTTACTACTGTTTTAGCAATTTCATTGATATGCCTAAGGCTGAAAGTGAGTTATGAATAACATATATGGGTTCTGTAATTTGTCATTTCAAAGCAATCCTTGTACAAAATGTAAACAAAGCTGCAGTGACTTTTAATTATACAAGGCTGAGCTGCAGGTATTGTGATGCTTCACTATCCGCTTCATTCAAAACTAACTGATACAAGGAGGAATTGTGATTAAGCAGCAGTAGTTCTTCTGAAAAACAATTAACTGTTTTGAGAAACACTAGAACAGTTCAAGCTGCCACACTTCACAGTGGAGCAGGTACCAGCCATAAATCATGTAACTACAGCAACATTAGAAAAAGGACAACAAAACACTGGTGTAAGTATTTACAGTATTTTATTATCATTCCAGGTTTCATTTCTGTCCCCCTGTTGGTCCCAGTATAGTGACTATATAATTATGCATATTTCTCTATGATATTAAAAAAAATTTAGATCCAGGAAAATTTAATCAATTTTGTAGTATAAAGTCTCTCAAGTGGACTTCTGTCTGATTTTGTTTACTGCGCAAATGAATAGATAAATTTGACATCTTAATACAGGTACAGAGGCATTGTCAAAATAGGTTTAAGTGCATCAGTTGCTCAACCTATTACAGTAATATTATCGGATGCTACATATTTAATTAAAGTCTTCAATGGTATCTTTATCAAGAAGAGCAGTCTTTTTTTTTTGTAATAACTTAGCTTGTTTCAAAGTCTCTTACACGTTCCACTTTTCAACATTTCCCTTCATGTATGCATTATCTTTCACTTACATTAGATGAATAATATGTCTGGCAGCCTTAAATAGAAATGAAATCAGTAAATTATGAAAAAAAAAAGTCAGAAACATCACTAGGAGTTTGATTGGAGAATGCTGCTTCAAATAAAATGTATACAAAACATAGCATCTTAAATGTTTTACAGATTGCAGGTATCTTAGATGAATTTATCTTATTCATTTAATGTTAGACAGCTGTAAAGCAGATATTTGAGTTTAAACAGCAGAAGTTGAACCAGAAATTGTAAACAATAAAAAATTCCCTAAATAACTTAAACTACAAAGGCGTCTGCATAATGTGATATTGTATAATATTAATTCCTTGGAGGGATATTATCCTCAGGGGGATTTTTTTATTTTGCTTGTTTTGTCTGTTTATTTTTTTGTCTACTGAGTTTTTTAAGCAGAAAAAAAAAAAAACATTTTCTGGGAAAAAAAAAGAACAAAAAGAAAAAATAACCTAGAGGAAGGTATGTCAAAAGAAAGAAGTTTTGAAGAATACCAGCCGACATTGTATAGAACTGATTATCCAGAGAAGACACCTCAAAGAGACAATATATTGAAAATAATATAAAAAAATAACAGCAGGAAATTTGGCGGGGTGGGGGGAGAACAGGGGAAGGAGGAAAAAGGGGAAAAAGCATTTAAGTGAGAACAGCTAAAAGATACCTCATAATAACTGGAATTAATATAGTGGGGTATGACACATTAAAGGCCAAGGGAAGGTCGCTTTCTAGAAGGCTTTTTCATGAACTGCAATTTTTTCTTCTTGTTTTTCCACTATAAGCTTTTTAGAGAAGAATCATGTTACTAACACTTCTGGTCCTCTAAACAAACAAACAAGAAAAATACAAGAAAGGTAGCTAAATGGCTTCAGAAAGCTTTTCTGGAGCCTACAGAACAATGTAATTTGTTCAATATCCTCCTTTACTTGCTCCATACATCAGTTTTGGTCTGCCTAATGGATAATGGATTCAGTTGTGCAGCTTGAAATTCACAAGGTCAAAGTGGAAGGAACGTTATTTCATACACCATACCATCAGTGCGAATTTCACAACTGCTGAGGAAAACGGAGTGAAAGAAAAAAAAACAAACAGAAAAATACAAAAGGAGATATTAGGATATCTTAAAACCAATAAGAAACACAACGAAGAAAAGAATAAATGTGAGAAAATAGTTGGATGTGTTTAGTCTCTGCATTTCCTCTCTCTATTTTCCCCTCCCACAATAATGATAAATTGGCAAAGAATAATTAATTAAAAGAAAAATAGATTCAAAGGGACATAAGAAAATAAACAACAAAAACAAGTATACAACAAATAAAAGAAAACAAATTATTAGAGGTTTGGATGAGATATTAAATTAACAAAGTGAGGAAAAAGCAAAGCAATAAAAGCAGCATTATTTTTAAAGGTGTTTCTATTGGCTTATATGTGCATATCTTCAAAGAGAATGAAATTATACCACTGAAGAGGTACAGCTACACTTGGGAGAATGTGTATTGTTTTTCTGGCAAAAACATTTATTTACCAAAAGAGAAAACTGCTGAAATAAATTTATGTGCATTTTTCATCAGTCATCATCACACTATGACTCTAGCATTGCCACTGACCTTTACAAGGGTAGAGTTCAGAGTGGAAGCACATATTATTCCTTAGGTTTTCTGTTTCTGGTCTTCTAGCTGCTGGGTTTTGAGCATGTTAGATAAGATTCTACAGCTATTTTCACTTCAGACAATGGTTTCTATCTCTAATGTCTCTTCTAACTTTGTTTCTGTGAAAATGTCAGTATAAACATTTATTTAACGTATAATTAAACTCTTTTCTCCCCCTTTAAATAATACTTTTAGGAAATTACTTTCAAGTTTAATATTTTCCTTATTATGTATAGAAATTAAGTTTTTAATTGATTTTTTTCTCTGACAACAAAGCCCCTCAAAAACATTTCTACCTTGTTTTTTTGGTTTTTTAACCCTCTTGTCTTGCTAGTTTCATTTCCTTTTTGAGTATGTATCAACAGCAAAATCCTCACACATGCTCATGCCTATTATCCAAGGCCTATGAACTCACCTGGGTCTTATATTACATTACACTAAGAATTATTTGCAAGAAAATTACAATCTGCAAGCAGTAATATCTAAACTGAAACTTACCGTGTTCTTCTCCAACACGGTCCTTAAGTAAAACATTCTAAAAGAGAAAATTAATTTTCAGCCTTATTAAAATCTGGAGTTTGGCTGAAAAACGGTAGCAGAATAGTATTTATATTAATTATCTGTATAACTTTCCTTTACTTTGTTTTAATTGGTCTTTTCAAGAGGTTTCACTGTGTGGTAAGCTGACTGCAAATTTTGTAAGGCACACACAGTTCCATTTCTTTTGGAAACTCGATCAGATTAATATTTTTCAGTAGGTCTTCGGGGAGCTCTCAAACAAATCTTCAGAAAAATTCGGTTCAATCTTTTCTAACTTCCTAACT
Source organism: Sturnus vulgaris (assembly GCF_052056855.1). Taxonomy (NCBI): domain Eukaryota; kingdom Metazoa; phylum Chordata; class Aves; order Passeriformes; family Sturnidae; genus Sturnus; species Sturnus vulgaris. The sequence goes on from NC_142283.1 coordinate 41,697,207, forward strand.
GTATTTAAACTCTTTAGCACCTATGGCATGGCTAATTCTATTTTTTTCTTGCTTGCTGGGGCTTTTTCTCTGTCTTTTAAACCAAGCCTTTGGTGCACCATCATCATCATCATCAATCTTGGTATTTGCATAAAAGTCAAAAGTCAAAATTAAAGCTAGTGATATATTAAAAAAAAATTTTAAAAAATAATTATTTCTGTTGAAATAATTGTGTATATTTATGAATTATTTTACAAAGGAAATTTGAGCATAATTAGTAGAGTAGGTAAAACTGATTATAGTTCAAATTTCACACCTTTAATATATGATATTTTTAAGAGAAGATATTGAAAAGTTGATACAATTAAAAACATTCATACCCAAATACATACAATTCAGGTGAAATGCATACTGAAATACTTATCAAGTTTTGAAATATTAATTTTAAGATCTGAAATTATTGAAGTGCTTTGGGTTAAGATACCAAGTCAGTCATCCATTTATTACTTCTTTAATAAATGTTCCAACAGGAATTAGAAAATAAAACTAAAGTCACAAGGCCAGAATGATAGCTAATACCTTGAGGTATAACTTTTACTATCACATCTTCAGTGAGACTTTAGATTTCACATTTACTTTTAGTCTAGAACCTTCACATCATAACCTCATACTATGTTGCAGCAATAAAAATCACAATGAAAAACTTATAGACTTTAGCCTAGATTCAATGGGTCATTTTCTAAATACTAAAAATTTCTGTATGCTGGTGTTTCATTGCACACAATGAAATTTCCACTTCTATATAAATGGCACTTCTACCTTTCAAGAAATATTGTTGGTGGGATTTTTGAACTAGAAAAGAAAGTACACATATGTAATTCAAATTATACTGCAATTAATCTATAAATATAAATAAATATTATAAATAGTAATGTATCCTACTTCAGTGTTATTTCCCACTTTTTTCTTTAAATGCTTAATCTTCTTTTTTTTTTTTTTATTTTTATTAATTATTTTCTCAATATTATGCTTATTCATACAAGTCTTCCTGACATGTGTAACTGCACTTCCATAAAGAAGACTTCTTGTTTGAACCCACTCTTATACCTACTAGGAACTTTCTGGGAATAAATTACCAGACTTACTGACAATTTTATTCTTAATATATGCCACCTGGTCAAATACAATTATCCTTGTTGATCCCTGAATTAAAACTTAGCATGTAAATCTATGAAAAATGTAGTCTTAAAAATTGTTGTTCTCGCAGGTATTCTTATTAATTTCACTGAGCAAGATTTGTTTCAACAATTATGTAAAAGCAAGTACATGACTAAACAATAGTTTTAGAAAAGACTATTCCTTTAAAAAAAATATTAATTATAGTTCCACAATCTTTAAAAATGATGATGTCAGAATATCTTCCAGAAAAGAAGAAAATATCTATTTTTATACTAAAAAATTCAATATATTTTTTGTAACTCTATTCATTTTTCTCAGTCTTAGAATCACTAACTCACATGGAAGTCCATAAAAGTAATTTTATTTGTGCTGATTATGCATTATAGATTACATTTCAAAGTTACAGATTTTTCATTTCTTAATTATGTGTCTCACTGAAAAGTCCTGGCCATCTTGAGGTATTAATCTGTTTGGGAGAACATCTTTCTTAGGTGTTCACAGAATTACTTAAGTCAATTGTTTCCTGAGGAAGTAATTACTAGACCATAGATTTTTACTCTTCAAGTAGATGAAAGGGCTGATGCTGTCTCTATCTCTATATGCTTGGCATTACTAGCCAATTTTGAATAATCAAATAATAAACAATAAAGATCAGTGTTTTCACTGAAAATGTCAAAAATTATTTAAAGTTCTGCCTGCTACAAGTTGTTTCCTCAAAAATAAAACAGCAAATTATTTAACATTTTAAAAAATCAATGCAATAGCATAATAATTATTAGTTACTTTTGTACTACCAGATCTTTAGAATGTACTCTAAGTAAGTTAATAGATATGTAAAACTTATTTTAACCTGGTGGAAGAGCAATCACATGGCTCTTTAAGTAAACATTTGTAAGAAGCTAACTTCTGTTTCTTACAGTGGTTAAATTGCAGTTAAATCTCAGATGACATGGAAATTAGGAAATATCTCAATTTTTTGGAAAATAGCTCTCAGTTTCCTAGGTTTTATGCTGGAGGGAAAGAGAATTGTTTGTCTTAATAATACAAAAAAAAAAAAAAAAAAGAAAAAAGAAAATAAAGCTGTTTATATTAATAATAACAACCAAGTCGTTTGAAGTTGTAGATTGCCTTTATCACAAAAGGACAGAGGAAATTATCAAATCAGGAATCAAAGACTGAAAAAAAGAATATGTAGATAATTGTGAAAAATGCAGAATGTGCACATATGAAGGAACCACGTGGGCAGGAAAAGGGATTTACACCAGTCCAGAAAAATAAGAGACTGGGTTCTCTATTAATGAAAATCGTCATACCTGACAGACCAGACTCAGAAAATTAAGAAGCTGTCTTAGAGTAAACCACACGTTCCTTAAATTCAGCATAGGAAAGCATGAAGAAACAGCTTTAGAGGAATTAATTGTCTGGGAACGGCTCTGTTGGATAGACCTAGCTTTGTGGTACTATCTGATTTTCACCGGTTTTTAATAATTAAGATAGAACTTCAGGCAAAACTTGCACTGCTGCAACCACGAAACTGCAGTGCTTTCTCAAAGGTATAGTAATTTTGTTAATATTTCATGGAAATCATGTCACACCTGTCACAGTACTGTTTAATTTTGGGTTCTAGGGGTGTCGTGTCCAGTTACTATCAGTTTTTTCAGATCTCTTTTCACCTACTGCTGATGCGTTTGAGGTTGTTTTCCTGTAATGCATCACTTAGCCTGTGATTGTACCATTTATTAAAAAATACAGTAAATTTAATAGAGCTTGCAGAGAAAAAAAATTAAAATAAACAAACAGCAACAACAAAAAGGGCTAAAAAACCCCCAGAGAAACCAGAAAATTAACAGTGACTACCTGGGCAAATTGTGTTCTAATTTACATCGATACATTATGAAATTGCAGTTATATAGGAGACATTAAAATAAGGCACAGAGGATTTCACTGAAAATATATGGGAATTACTTAAATAAATTTCACCACTGTTTCCTTATGAACTTTCTGATATATTAACAAGAGAAGACATGAAAATTAGTTTTGCAAAATTCTGAATTTCCCGGGTAGAATATAATTATTTCACGTAAGAATCTTCTCTGTAAAAAGACAAGAATAGTGAGAGACCTCAACTGAGATAAAAATTTTTAAAGAAGAGATATTTAAAATACATAACAAATCAGACCTTACTTTAATATATATTATTTCTTATTTGCCACACATTTAACTATTTAGCCTTATTTTTCTTCAGAGAGGTCTGCCAATGAAGGAAGTTTCATAAAAAGTAGCAAATATGAATAAATTGTCTATTATAATAAATAAATTATTAGGAAATAGAATAATAATTATAAATATTTAGTGGTTTAAGGAAAGAGAATCAAGACAGACATACAAGTCCTTGGTCATATTTGAATTAAATTTATGGCATATTCGGCAGAAATAGAAGGATCAGAAATCCTCAGTGTGGTTGGGTGGTGTGTTCAGCCATAGCTATTGTTTGTACTTTGCCGGGGAATTTATTTTCAGGAAAGAGTTAAACAGAAACAGCAATCATTACTGGGGGAAGTGTTGTCTATATTGAACATTAGACTAAGATTTTGGCTAAAATCTTAATGAAAAGAATAGAAAGAATAATTGTATTGTTTTACATGTTTGTATTACACGGATTACATGGATTCCTGTTACTGCATGTTAATATAAAACATCTGCAGTATATGCACTGCTGAGGAATAAAACTATTTTGCAATAAGTTTCGTCACATAAAGAAGAATATTTCTGTCTCTCACGAGACACAAACGCTAACACATCCCATAATTATTTAATCTCAGCAGATAAGGTAATAATATATCTTATCTTTCAGGTCTTAAAACTAAAGAAATACAACTTTATTTGTAATGTTACAATTTTTTTCCTATACTTAAATCTATAAATCACAGTAGATCAATTGAATACAGGGTACATATGTGTGGGAATTTGTGGAAACTTTAGACACAACCCCAGTTAGCCATATGGACCATTGCAAGAAAAATTTAAAAATCTCAAAACTATATCTTCCTTTTCTTTTTTTTCAATTATGCAGCAATTTGAGTATTAACCTAATAGACCTAATTAACCAATAAAATTGATTATTTGTTTCAGATTTAAAAAATAAATTATATTTTTCTTTAAGTAGCCATTATAAAATTAGATTTTTTTCACTCTATTGACTTTAGGAAAGAAATCATAGAATCATAAAGTAGTTTGGCTTTGAAGGGTCTTTAGAGAAGCCCTTGTTCCAATTCCTAAATTGTCTGCCCAGCAGTTTGCTCTTGTGGTCAGGAAGGCCAATGGTATCTTGGAATGAACTAAGAAAAGTATTGCCAGCAGGTTGAGAACCCTGGTTCCGGAGTGCTGTGTCCAGTTCTGGGTTCACAGTACAGGGGAGACATGGAGCTTCTGGAGCGAGCCCAGGAGAGGAATGCAAAGATAATTAAGAAGTAACTTCTGCCTTACAAGAAAGGCTGAGGGAGCTGGGTCTGTTCAGCCTTGAGGAGAGACGACTGAAGGAATGTCACCAATGTCCTGATCTGAAGGGGGAGGTGTCAAGAGGATGGATCCGGGCTCTGCTTGGTGGTGCCAAGAAATAGGACACGAGCAATGGGCACTAATAGATGAATAGAAGTTCCACCTGAGCATGAGGAAGAATTTCTTTACTGTGCAGGTGACTGAGCACTGGCACAGCTTGCCCAGAAAGGTGGCAGGAGTGTCCCTCCCTGGAGATATTAAAAAACCATCTGGAGGCAATCCTGTAGAATGTGCTCTAGGATGACTCTGCTGGATCAGGGGGCTGGACCACTGTGGTCCCCTCCAACCTTACTTTGTGATTCTGTGACTCATCAAGCAACTATCCTGCAGACCAAGCACTTGCTCGTCTAGCATACTATTTGGTGCTCACGTGCTGGAAGTCTAACACTGAAAAGCTGGAAATCCCTACTGCCTACGAGATACAAACATTTGGATTTCTTCTTTCGTCTAGCTTGGGCAACCTTGGAGCAGCTCATGCTTCATCAAGTATTAGGCAGAAGCAGTAAGGATCAGCAGTTAGGGGAAAAAAAAGCTCAGCAAAAACATCAACTAAGCAACAGCGGTAATAAATGAAGGCACAAAACCTACAATACTTTTATTGTCCTGGATCACAGCAAGAGCTTATGAAAAAGGAAGCTTCTTAGATCCACACAAACCAAATGTAGAAAGAATATTTTATTGGGAGAAACACTGATCAATAGGGAAGTCTTTCGGTACTTGAAATACTAGTTCTACTGATCACAGGTGTTCTATTAAATAAACACTGAAGCTGAGAGAAGAGTAATTAGAAACTCCATTGAAGGCAATAAAAATAATGGATATCTATGGAAAAATGAAAATAACTAGTTCTGATGGTACAACATATTCTGATTAATCTTTTGGTTTTAAAGAATTTGTAGAAACACATTTTAAGTATAATCTTATATTAATTACAATGTTATTATTCCATCAGAGAGTCTGCAGACACTTTCATTGTTTACTAAAATAATTCATACAGGTTTTTTTAATGCTACTGAGTTACAAAACAGCAGTAATAAAAAAAATATTTTTTTGTTCCTTTTTGGGGAGTATTGGAAAAAAAAAATTATTCTCAATTGATGTTAAAGACTTACAAATTTAAATACACTATTCTCAATTCCTTATATCCTCAATTTATGTAGAAATAAGAATTTCATGGCCTTCATTTCCTGTTGTTTCCCATCATGATTTTCAATTAAAAAGACAGTTTAGAAAGACAGTATAGAATACATTAAGTAACAGCAGCTGCATCTCAGGTTAATCTGTACCAAAAAAAGTGAGTTCTACTCTTGAAGCAACACAGCAGTATGTGAGCAATTCAAGAAACATAAAGGGGTAGTTTTAAATTTTGAGAAAGAGAAAGAAAGAGGGAGAGAGAGAAAGAGAACAAGAGAGAAAGAAAAAGAGGGAGAGAGAAAGCAAGAAAGAGAGACAAAGTGAGAAAAAAATAAGTGGATAGAAAGAGAGAGAGGAAAGAAAATGAGAAAGCAAGAAAGAAAGCGAGCAAGCAAGAAAGAAAGAAGAAAAAAAACATTACTACCCTCCTTATCCTCCTCAAAAAACATAATATGGAACAGACAACAAAAAAAATTCCACCCAATACACACATATACTTAAATATTTGTTCTAATATAGGGGTTTTCTATGTCCTGAGAAACCCACATGAGGTTGTACTTCTCTAAGTATTTGTCAGTCTCATGGTATTTAGCCATTCATACAATAGACCTGAAGACAAAAATTTTTACTGATTCCTAATTTCTGTCCCTTCTTCTGCCTCATCTTCCATATAACTCACAAGAACGCCAGAACTGTTTGAAGAATTCAGTGTATGTTTGAATCTTGTGTAATTTTACCTCGTTAGAGAACAATATTGATGTTTGCCTTTTCATTCCTTTTTCCACCTTAATGTCCATAAATTATGCAGCTGAGGAAAGCAAAACTAACAGGAACTATTTAACTTAAAAATATATGCACATGATGCCTGCCACTGGAAGTCTAGAAAAGGGAAATGTTTTATAATAAAATTGAAATGAGCTGCGGGTCTCACTGCAGAGCTCTGATAGGAAATCTAGCTGTTAGTGTTACAGTGGTACATGGCAGACTGCTTGTCTCTACTGCAATTCCAGCCCTCAGCAGAGTTTTAACTCTGATTATGCAGTGTTGACATAAACTGTTGAGAGTTAGCATCAAAGTCCTCAAGAAGCAGAACAAGCTAGAGCTGCTGCACTATTAGCAGACACAACACTGCTTTGCAATTAGTGCATGGAGAGTGTCATCCTGATATATGGCAAAGCTATGATTCAAAAAATGAGAATTTTATTTGGTCTTAAACAAATTCCTTCATGACCAGAACTGTCAGGATAAATGTCTTGCCAGAAAGCATTCTGCCTCAGCTTCTGTTTTCTTGAAACAGCGATCTCAGAATTAATAACTGGGAACAGAGAAGGAGAGTAGAATATTAAAGCAAATTTCTTAGCAGTAACCATCTTTAAGAAAATTTGCATTAATGTTGTTTACATTATTCTAAATTGAAAGTCACAAAATGAATGTAGCATTAAACTCCCCTCAGAGCCATCCACTAGTTTCACAAAAATAATATTTCTCCAAAAGCACATGATAGTTTCTTTCCAGAGTTATTACTATACCTAGCCATTTTGCCTACTCCATAACTCACTTAGATCACCCACAAAGTTTTTTAACCTCATATACTGTCCAATCATTTGGTTCTTACTGTTGCTCTGTTCCTCTAATCCTTCTTCCACTTCAAGATGTAGATTTAGATTGGATCAAAGAAAAATCTAACTATTATAAGGATTTTTTCTGCTAAAACAGCTTTCAGCTCAGTCGGAAGCTTATATCAGTTGCAGTATTAAAATCAAAGAACAGAAAAGAACCCTGAAAGGTCATCTAGCCACTGGGCTTAGCACAAAGGACAACAAAATACCAGTATCATTCATGACAGCATATCACCTCCTGAAAAACATTCAGCAATGAGCATTCAATAACATCCACAGGTAAACTATTGCACTGCTTAGCAGTCCTTTCTATTAGAACACTTTTCCCAATGTCTAACCTAAATCTCCCTTGTTGGAAGTTAAGGCATTTACTTCTTGTCTTATCTAGACTGGGCATGGAGAACTGATTATCTCCTCTCCCTTAGAAGCATGCTTGTATAATTTTTAAGACTGTTATCAGGACTTTCTTCAATTGCTTCTGTTACAAACTGAAGATCTTAAATTAATTCATTCTTTCCTTCTGTTTTCTAGATTTCTATCCTTAACCATTATTGATATCCTCCGGGCTTATGTTTGCAGAGGAATGTGTTGCTGATCAGTGCAGAATAAAAATCCTTTAAAATTTTATTCCTTGGTGTCACCCCAAATATATAATAACTATGTCATTTTACTAAAATTCCCTTTCACTGGTGTAAATAAAAATGCAACTGATCTGAAAGAAACGCATATGAACAGTTTTTCCTACATACTGGTGACTTGAAATGGAAATGTTCTTCTCTGGCTATAGTTTATAAACAGCCATCCAACACAGAAAAAAATTATTATTTTTCAAAGCTCTAGAAATGTTATTTGAGTACTTGAAATAAAATAGGCTAGCCAACTGATTAGATTTACCTCAATGATACACATTTCCCAGTCATAATTTTATTGTAAGGGTTAATATTACAGAGACTTCTTGTATAACCTGTTGTTTGTACTGCACAAGTTAAAGCTCTGCAGCAAATCTCACTGATTTTAAATCATTCAGTAATGGTGTTTTCCATCACAGTTTAAAGCCTAAAGGTTGTTCAATTCTTTCCAGAGAGCAACATTGAATCTAAACTGCAGCATTACAAGATAATTTAGAGTGAAAGGTAATCAAAGAAAATAGAAATTAGCTGCTACAATCAAAAACGAACAGAGAAGAGAGTACAGTTGCTACATCTGGAAAAATCCTAGCCAAAAGCTGCTTGCTTGTCAGAGGAAGAAGCAATAAATGGCTGCAGTGACCCAGGAGCCAGCTGATCTGAAATAGAGGCATCTATTCAGCGTTGTGCTTGGAGTGTTTATAACTAATGAAGGATTCAGCCTTTCTCTGTTACTATTCTGATCTACTCTCCTAAAAGCACTTTTTAAAAAATCTTCTGAATTTATTTGTCAATCCATTTGAGACAAAAGCCTGTCAATATATACAATAAAGCCCTTTCCCCACCTTAATAAAATGATTTTAAAAAAATAACAATTAGAAAAGCAATGCATTCAAGCAAATATAGTTTGGCCACACAGCAAGGGAAATACATAACCCAAGGCAAGAAATCCTCTTGATTCCCCCTTCAAATAAAAAAAAAAAAAATTGGAAGCCATATTTGGAATGTCAAGCCTTTCTGATCCTACAAGACAAACAACAAAATGTCATATTTCTATGACCATCAAGCTGCACATTGCATATTTATTACAAGTTCTACAGATCAAAAAATAGCCATGTCTGCATAACACAACTCCTTTCGTTACTCATGCCCCTCAGAGGAAGCACTGTGGTTCCTGGGGCTCAATGGTGACTCACTGCCACTCCATGGCCATGTCACCCATGTGCAATTTACAGTGCCTGCAAATCACAAAGGTCATAAGAGCCTCATGGTGCTCATTCCAGATTACATTCCATTTCCATACCTTCCTTGCTTCTGTGGAGGACTGATTGATACACCAGAAAACTGTGGTGTCATTCATTGAACACCTGGACAGTCTTGAGAGCTGGGAAGTTCAATAAAATCAAACGTAGGGTCCTGGACACGGGAAGAAATTGCCCCATACACTAACACAGCTTGGGGGCTGAGCTATGGGACAGAGCTCCACACAGAAGGAGGATCTGGGGAGCTAGAGGCCTGCCAGCTGCCTTCTGTGCTGGAGTAGGCCATGGAACACACCATTTTCAGTGGCATGTGCAGGATAGCCAGGGGATCAGACCCAGCCAACCTTGGCTTGTGACCAACCCTGACCGACCTGATCTCTTTCTATGATAAACTGATGCACTTAGTGGATGAGGAAAGGGATGTGGATGGTGTCTAAGGATTTTAGTAAAACCATTGACACCATTTTCTACAGCATTGTCCAGCAGATACTGGCTGTTCATGGCTTGGAAGGGTGCACTGCTCTCAAATTAAAAATCTGTCTGGATGGCTGGGCCCAGGAAGTGCTGGTGAAGAGATCTGCATCCAAGGGGTGGCTGGCCACAAGCAGGGTTTCCCAGAGCTTAGTATTGGGACAAGTACTGTTTCGTATTTTTATCAAGTGCACTCTCATTAAGTCTGCAGGTGACACCAAGCTGGGTGGGAATGTTGGTCTGCTGGAAGACCAGAAAGCTCTACAAGTGGATCAATGGGCCAAGGCTCCATGAGGTGAAGTGCAGGGTCCTGCCCTTGGGTAATGCTGCAGCACAACAGCGCCAGGGTGTGCTGCAGCCTGAGGACAGAGCTGCTGAAACGCTGCCCAGCAGAAAAGGACCTTAGGGGTGCCAGTCAAACAGCAGCTGAACATGAGCCAGCTGTGCCCAGGTGGCCAAGAAGGCCAATGACATCCTGGCTTGTATCAGCAACAGTGTGGCCAGCAGGACCAGGGCAGGGATTGTCTCTCTGTACTTGGGGCTGGTGAGGCCACACCTTGAATCCTGTGTTCAGTTTTGAGACCTTCATGGCAAGGAAGACATGGAGGGGCTGGAGCGTGTCCGGAGAAGGGAACGGAGCTGGGGAAGGGTCTGGAGCACAAATCCTGTGAGATGCAGCTGAGGGAGTTGGGGGTGTTTAGCCTGGAGAAAAGGAGGCTCAGGGGAGAATTATCACTCTCCATAACCACCTGGAAGGAGTGTGTGCAGCCAGGTGGGACCAGTCTCTTCTCTGTAAAAAATGACAGGATGAGAGGAAATGGCCTTAAGTTGCACCAGAAAGGCATAGACTGCATATGAGGAAATTTTATGATTTTATGATTCAAATGCATTCATAAAACTCAAGGGTGAGGATCAAAAAGAAGGGACCAGACTTTTTAGCAATGCCCAGCAACAGAACAAGAGATTATTACAAACTGAAAGACAAGAAGTTCCATCTAAATATGAGGAAAACCTTCTTTACTTTGAAGTTAACAGAACACTAAAATAAGTTGTTCAGAGAGGTTGCAGAGTCTTCTTGTATGTATATTTTCAAAACTCACCTAAATCTGATCCCTAGCAACCTGGTGTAGGTAAGCCTGCTTCAGCAGAGAATTTAGATTACATGATACCCAAAGGTCCTTCCTCAACCATTCTGTGACTTGGTCCAAAATTCTCCTTGGGAGTGTTCTTCCTTGCTATGAGTTTGCTTCTCTAGATCAAAGTCTGGTAATAAAAACTCCCCTAAACCTAGCAACTTTCCCCAGTCCATTCTACCTTCCCCACTAACAGATACTGAAAGAAAGTCTTCATTAACTGGCAGGATGAACCAGGAAACTGACATTGTGGCCAGTTGTTGTCAGAAAGAAAGAAAAATTCAGCAACAATACCACAGACATCTCCTTGCTCCCTGACTCCTAAGGTGCTCTCTCAACATAACAAGTGCAATTATAGTGTACTTTGAACTCGGTACTTCAGCTAGTATCAGTGATATCTGGTTGAAAAAAAAAAAAAAAGAAAGAAATCACATCCAGAGAGGACCTGAGTTCAAGGAAAATAAAGTCAGACATGTCATGTACTGGGCTACAAAAAAAGTATTTGAAAAGTATTATTTAAATTTTTATCTTCTTCTAGGGTGAGGGGGGAGGAGGAGAAAATAAAAAGAAGGTCACAATTTCACTTTTAATAAAATAGTGAAAAGGCAGGTGCATCATTATCCTTGGATAACTTGATTCACTTAAGCTTTGTATGTGATGTCACTCTGTTGTGGGGTGAAAATAGGGCTTACCCCACTAATTATTAATACTTACAAAGCAGCATATTGAATACATTCAGGACTACACTTCTGTCCCCTAAGAAATACTCTGCCCAGTTTCCTTGGTGATTTCTTCCATGTCAGCAATAGATTATTACTTAATTAAATTATCATTAAAAAAGGATTACATTTGTCAAAGCACACCAGTATGAACAGAATTATTCTTAAATTATGAAAACCTCCCCATGTAAAGGAATTTGATTCCAAAGATACCGTTGCTGAAGTATACAAAACACACTTATTAATGTTTGAAAGATCCGTTAGAATACTTAGTCAGCAAATATCTGACCAAATCTATTAATTGTTAAAGCATCATATTATGCAAATGTATGAGACAACATTCCATCTCATTATCTTCATATTTATAATGTACCATAGCTAGTTTCAATTGGCTCCTGCATTAATTTTTAGAAATCACTTACTCGTACATAGATTAATAGCTAGATATTACTAAAAAACACACAGATTTTTAGCCTCAGGCAAGCTCTTTTCATTTTAGTGGCTTTAAAATAGATAATTTTAGCAGTTCATATTACTTACTACAGAGAAATTGTATCTTAATGATATCATAATAGGATTATCTTTTTTGAAACATTGTCACTGCAAATAAATTCATACATATATGTTTTAAAATATCACAAAATTTGTCAGAAAGTACCTCTGAAATTGATGAGCTTCACCTAAAAGTTTTCAAGAAATTGATAGATGCTCTAGGGCTAAAACCTCTTTCTAGATAATGGATCATTGCTAAAGGAAATAGATCTCACTAGAACTGTCTGGGAAAATACTGTAAGAGGATTTCCCCTTCCCTTATGACTGAAATATGATTAATAGAAAAGAATCAGCAAAAGAAAACAAAAGAAAACTCTTTCTAAATAATTTTTCGTTCCCATTCTCAAACATTTCAGATAGGGACAATGTTCCATAGCCGTTGCCTTTTGTGAAAAACACTCTTTAAATTTCCAGAGCTATATTTTTTAAGGAAGAGGATGATTTGAGTTCATTGCCCACTTCTGCTAAACCTAACAATGCTTCGTTTCTCTTACGCAGTGACACTCTGAACCACAGATTAAAAAAAAAAAAAAATAAACACTTGAAATTGATTTAATCAATTTAATACAAAAGGTGTAGAAAAAAACAGCAAAAAATCCTTTACTGATTAGGTAATTTCTTCTTACTTTCAGCAGAGTTCTAGATAATATATGATAAAGCATATTTCAGGAATCATATGCAGTAAGGGGCCCCAAAAGAAAATTGCACTTTGAAAAAGAAGCGAGACATTATTCTAAAATAGAAACTTTTGAAAGTAAAAAACATGATAATGCATGTTCTTTCTTACCTCATTACATACCTTTGTAGCATCAATACCAAATTGTCATCATTTGCTCCGGACATTGTCACCATAATTTAAAATAGCACAATTCAGCTGTTCAGCATTTGGAGAGTACAATTCAAATATATTTTTAAAATTCAATTTTGATATCTCAAGCAGGACAGATAAAATAACAGGATTCAAAATTTCTCTTCAATGTTTGAGATTATATCACATTATTATTCAATTTAGGCATTTTAAACACCATCTAAAGTAAATTTTTGCTTCTTATCCATTGTAATAGAGTTAGCATTGAAACACATAATCACAGAATGATTATATGCAGGTGCTTTATTGAAAAGCTCTGGGAATCACAGGTGCAGACCCAAATCTGACTCCAACATGGATCAGAGATAGACATGTTTTTATACCCTTTTTGTTATATAACTATGTATTAATTATTAAACCCGTATTGTTCTATTGTATATATTGATCTTATCCAAGCATGAATTCTTGTAATTTTCATTAGGCCCCTCCAAATATTCTTTCTCATGATTCCTGTTACGATTACATCGTTTCTCATGATTCTTATTACGATTAAACAATAATCATATTCAATTACCAAACAATCAGTACATTTAACAATCATATCATTTATCATATGATGATTACACAGGTGTAGCTTCACATGATCTAGAAAAAACAAAGCTCAATATTCATTCCCAGGGTCTAGTTCCCTTTCCCAGGCCTAGCCCCTGAATCTATTGTATGCACTTCCCATGATTTTTAGAAACATTTTAACACTATGCTATCAATAGCACTGGAAAAATCTGGGGTTTATTATCCCCTTTCCCTTTGCCCATTGCAGGTAGATGAAATGAATGAATGAATGAATTAATGTCTTTTATATAGAATATGAAATAAAGAAATATAAGGATTCACACTTTATTTAATCCTTAATAATGTAAAATTATATTTAAATGTTCATTATTTCTAATTTCTCAGAAGAAAAATATCTCTGTTACTAAGTGCACCTTTTCAACCCTGTTAATGTAATTAACATTAATTGTACTTTCTGTGGAAGTAGGGAACCCCTATATCTTGAACTAAATTAGAGAGATTTTTACACCCAAAATGTTTATGTAACGACACAGTCATATACACAGTCATATCATTGCTTCACAAACTACTTCATGAGTGATCACATATTTAATTTCCCTATTATATGCCTCTATTCTAGCAAATTAGGGCTTGCATTGCAAATGAAAATAGATCTTAATATTATGAAAATAATATGATGAAATTATTGTTTACCCAGGTAATTTGTAATGACTGATACTTATATCAATTTGTTTTATTTGCCCTGGGATGGCTAAGATAGCTGAATACAAGGAGAATGGAAGGGTGGTTGATCTCAGTATTCTGAGATTTATTTCTTGCAAGATTTTGTGCATTCCTCTTTTTTGCAACAAGCAGAGAGTAAAATTTTAAACATACACTAATTCAGAGTTGTTGACTGTAAAGTAATCAAAGAAAAGAAAGCAGCTAAACCCCAAGACAAAGCAATATCTCATTCCATGAGCATATACAACAATGCATATTCCATAAAATTCTAGAGAAGTGCTGCAATTTGTTAAGTACCTCAATTCATTTTAAAGGGACAATTATATTCTCATTAAATGGGAGAATTTAGGGTAAATAAATAAATGTTAGGGTAGAAAAGGCTAGTAAAAGGAGACCAAGCTTGTCACAAGGAGACAAAATGAGCAACCTGTAATAGCAGCTAACATTTTTGCAGTTAAGACTGATACTATTTGCATAGACTTCACACAAAGAACAGGACAGTGGTATTCAACTCTGGAAATATCTGTATAAAGTAAAATTGTATAATTTCTATAAGTCACATAAAATACTTTGGAATTATATTACACAGAATATTAAGTCTGTGAAAAAGCTTCTCTTTTTTTTTGTTTCATTTTTTTAATTGTAACATTTGACAAGGAAGAGGCAAACTACCACTCAACTTAGAAATCACCTCTGGATAAATTCAGCTTTGGGTGACATATCAGATAACTTATAAATTCATTGAGAAAGTCTGGGAACATATTTCAGCTGAATAAAATTCAAATTCAAAAGTGGGGGAAGAAGAATTCCAAATAATAGTCAGTCCAAACAACAAAATTGAATCAAGTACGGGGGATAAAATTGCACCGACCATGTAAAACAACGGGGCCTAGCTGGAGCCATTCTAGGAGACAGCTTAATCAGACAGAGACAAAAATTAGGGGCAGAACTGGAGTATAGTGGGCCTCCATGTGATAACATTTAACAGCATGAGCCTTTCTGAAAATACAGTCCAAGAAAATAGTTCAGGAAAATTCTGCTGTAATGGTAACAAAAATAATGCTGCCAGATAAAAGCGGAGATGAATGCACAAAAATTATGCAAACTGTTTCTGAAATGTGTGGGAGAAAATAATAGTATTCATAAGATACAGTGTGAAACCAAAGGAGAAAAGGTAGGAAGGAATGGCAGAAAGCAGTACTTGTACTGAATACTTGAACTACAGATGAAATCAGTTACTTTTCATCTGGATATGTAAAGTCTTAAAAAGAGGAGAGCAGATTACTGACAAATCAAATAGGAAAACTTGAAAATTTAAATCTCAAAAGACAGCTGAGCACTTCAGTTCCTGTGTTCTCTTTAAGAAGATGCAGCTCTTTGAAAGAATTTTTTTTTAAATGTCCAAAGAAAGGTGTAAGGAAGCACACAAAAGATAGCTGTCATGATTACATTTTCTCCTTCAGCATGAGATGGATCCCCAGGACCAATTTTCAGTTCCTGCAATTAAAAGGAAATTCCATCTCGAAGAAATACATATAGAGAATATTTTTATTAACCCTGTTAAGTTGTTTCTCTGTGGCCACAGTTGCAGGTGAGTGAATATTCCAGTGTTTAATTTCAAAGCTGGAGCATTTTTATGAAAAGTTGGTTTATAGCACAGTGATTTTTTCCATAATGTCATCATCTTCCCAACTAGTTTTCTGTATATAATTTTTTCTGAATGAATCTTCAGAATGCCTAGAGATGGTTGACCTCGTGCACTAACTCTCAGTTACTGGTGAGCTGGAGAGGTAGGTCAGCCTTTTTAAACCAGGTGTGACCTGTCAAGTTGGCTGACAGCAGAACTTCACTGATTGCTTCCTTTCTATTCACAACCCTTATACTTACCTTTACTTCAGACACAGCACTATCAGACCACATGGAAACACTGATATAAGTGTGGTTTCTTGTTGTCTACTCTGTGTTTGATTAGGTAGCTAAACCAGGATAACATCATAATTCTGGAATATTACATGTGAAATCAGTTCCAAAAGATATCCTTAGTCTGTTGGCAGAATCTCAGGAATTTCTCCCTCTCATTCAGCCTATAGTGTTCTTATACAGTTTTCAGGGAAAGTAAGTCGGCTTTCTAAGTTTGGCACAACAAGATGATGTCATGCCACTTGTAGTGGGTTGGCCTCCTTCAGCTGGCTGTCAGGGGCTTACTAAAATACTCCATTCCTCCACCTCCTCAACAGAATTTGAGGAGAAAACAAGATAAAAATGCTTATGGGTTGAGGAAAAGATAGGGAAATCAGTCACAGGCAAAACAGATTTGACCTGGGGAAATGAATTACCAATTAAAAATAGAGTAGAATGGGGAAAAGCAAAGATAAAAACTAGCTTTATCCCAGCCTTAGGTTCAACTTTATTCCTTCATTCTAAATTCTTCTACCCTGCTCTGAGTAACACAGAGGGATAGGGAAAGGGGATTCTGCTCAGTCTGTAAAAGCTCCTCTCTGGTGCTCCTTCTTCCTCACACTTTTCCCCACCTCTGTCATGGGGTCCTTGATGAGAGGCATAATCCTTTAGGAACAGACTACTGATCCTCCCCAGGCTGCATTTCCTACTAGCTCTGTTGGAATTTGCACACACTAGCCCTCATCACTTCACCAAAATTATTATAGATATTCGCCACAATTATTCTGCTCTCTAGCACAATTCAGTCCATGTTTTGCCTGTTAGCTCTCCTAGTTACTGTCCTTACCTTGAATTCTTCAAAATTCCCAAGTCAGGCACCAACAAAATTACTGTGGTCAGCTGACTTGGCAGGCCATCACATGCTCATCCAGCTGCGCTGGTCACTGTCCCTGGTCAACAGGACAAAGGGAAGAAATACAACAAAAAGGCTGTGGGTTAAGATAGGGAAAGAGAGACCACTCAGCAGTTTTCATTATGGGCAGAACCGACTCAGCTAGGGGAAATTATTTTAATTCACTGTCAATTGGACCAATGAAATAGAATAATAATTAGAATAATGAAAAATAAGTCTTAAAATTTCTTCCTTCCATTGCCCCATCCTTCCAGATGGTTCAGCTACACATCTGACTCTTCTACTTTTACACCCCCAAGCAGTTCAGGACTATAGGAAACGGGACATGGGTATGTTCATACACCTTGATGAGTCTTCCTTTCCATACTCTTCCCCTGTTCTAGCATTTGGTCCCTTCCATAGAACAAAGTCTTCCATGAATGTCTCCAACATGGATTCTTTCGATGGACTGCAGTCCTTCACAAACTCCTCCAGCACTATGGATCCTTTCCCTGCGGTGCAGTCCTTCAGAAACAGGTTCAGTGTGGGTCTTCCACGGACTGCAGCTCCTTACAGCAAACCTTCTCCAGCAAAGGCTTCTCTCTCCACAGAACCACAGATCCTGCCAGGAGCCTACTCCAGCATAAGCTCTCTCCACAGGGTCATAGTCTCTACAGGAATTCATGTGTTCCACTGTGGGGCTCCTCCACAGGCTATGGGTCGATCTCTGCTTCCCCATGGACCTCCATGGGCTGCTGCACCAGGGGCTGCAGGGGAATCTCAGCTCCAGTGCCTGGAGCAGCTGCAGCCCCTCTTTCTGCACTGATGTGCAGGGATGTTTTTCATGCATTTCTCTCAAACCTCTCTCACACAGGGGCCATAAAGCATTTTTTAACCCCTCTGAAATATGTTAATCACACAGGAATCACCAGCGTGGCTGATGGACTCAGCTGTGTTCAATAGGTCCATTACAGACTGCTGTGTATGGCATGGATCAGATCCTGGTGCCTTTTCACATAGCCAAACCTGCAGTGCTCCACCACCACCGTGAAACTTTTCCATTTAAATAACATACACCATGCAAATTGACCGTTTCATATTAATTGTGCCAAATCCCAGGCTGTCTACAGTAATGTTATGAAAGTGGAGTTCCTTTAACATTCATGTAAGTCATCCAGTTAAATTTTTCATACACCAGTATAAAAGCAAGATTTGTATGGTTCATAATGCATATTCTAGATTCATAATACTAAATAAATTACAATCTTAAAAGTCACAAAATGCACTGCAAAAATCTGTAGATTTTATACTTGAAGTAAAACTATTGGTCAGCTAATGACCTTATCAGTAAACAGTATTTAATTGAGTTTTGAACTCTTAGCACTACAGTAAGTTCCTCAAAAATCAATCCAATTGATTTTCATTTATACCGTTGCAGTTTTACAATGGGTTAAGTTCTTTTCAAGCAGATTACAGATGTGATTCAGTCCAAATTTCCTATTTTGTTTCCTCAACCTTATACAAATTTTCCAGTTGCACCATCCCTTTTTATGAACCCTTTAAAAGTTTCTGTTTAAACTTCTCTTCGAAAGGAAATCAGGATTGTTACAAAAACTATAGAAACTCAAATCTGGCAGGTTTGGAAAACTTTGGGCTCACAGCTTGCAGTTTAAATAATTTCTAAATTATTTTTTAAAATATATTCTGTCTTCTATTACTCTACACATATGCATACACACTTTCTATATGAATACTGCAGTATTCAGGTGGTCTAAGTCCAATTAAGCAATGTAGGGTATAATGTACTTTACACACACATATAGATATATATATAGGCCCTTTATAGATCTACAAAAATAGGCATATATATCCTATCCAGTGAGATAGGTATAAACTTACATATCGTGTCTTTACATCTGGTGGTACGTAATTGTAGTATGAACACCTAAGCACTTCAATACTTACATCTGGAATTTCTAATAATGGGAAATAAGGCTGGAAAAAGAGAGCAAAACCAGTCTTCTTTGGAATACAACAATCTTATTTCAAATATATAAGCCAAGGAGAAGCTCTTGTTTCTCATGACACATGAGCAGCAGTCTGTCAGTTCCCACAAAAAGATGACAGCTTTGGATCAAAACATATTTCCACAGCAATCAAAATAAGCATGATAAATCAGCCAGCCTGGCTCAAATCTACCACTTTTCATATATGTAAGAGGATGGAGAAAGCCTGTCCCCCAGAAGGCTTTCCATGTCAGGCTTTGCTATATTGTCTCTTTCGGAGCTTTCTCTTTGAAGTAAAGAAACCAAAAGAAATACAGGCAAATACATATACAGAGCACACCACCATTAGGCTGCTTGCCTTGCAATATATGGTATTCTAGTGCAAATGAAACTTGTGGTGATACAGCATCCAGGAGCCAAAGCTGCTGCAGAGGTGAAAGGACAGAGAGAGGCAAAGACACAATCTTGGAACATGTTAAGTAACTCAGTATAGGTGTGCCTATCATGGATTTCCACCTAGGATAAGGCAGAAATGATGGATAAACTCTTGATTCAGTTGAATGGTCCAACGGAGGTGGATTAAATATTGTAGATTGATTTCCATGAGATGAAAAGATGAATAAACAAATCATCAACTTACTATGCTCAAGACAGATAAATACTGGACTTCTATTTGCAAATTCTGCTTTGTATTGGACAATTTAATGTATTTCTATAGCTGTAATTTGTTCCCAAAGTACTTGGTAGTACTTAGGAGTTTTCCAGAAATGCTGCACTAAACGGCAATGATCTTCTCACATTATAAGAAAAAAGTTTAGGACAAAATCCCAACCGCTATTTTTGCGGATATGTCTTTGAGCATTCTGGCAATTAACATTAAGAAATTTTTAAAGCTCATAATTATAATCCCATTCTGCTACCATTTATTTGCAAATCAATGATATCACTCTGTATGACATTGGTAGTTACATGATTACTATCCTACTCCTATTCCTATCACTATCCATGTGAGAAGCCTGAAAAACAAGAGACCTGGTCTTATACAACACTGATGTTTTATCAACAGGGCTGAAGGAACAAGAGTATTTCCTGTGGCTTAGGGTGCCTTTAGTAAATTAGGCTTAGAGACCTGGAGATCACCTTGAATGTGAGTCACCATTTGAAAATGAAAACAAGGTGTTTATTCATACACAAGGTTAAAGTGACTTAAATCATTTAAAGATCTTTCTTTCTTTTATTGACTTTAGCTCTGCTGTGGCAAGATGTTCTGAGCATGACAGGGACTGACAAACAGAGAGCAGAAAGTAAAATATCCCAAGTAAATATTACTTTGTTTTTAAAATGATATTTATTGTTATGCTCAAAAGATTAGACAATGATCTGCAGAGGCAAGAAATCTTTCAGGCCTGTCTTAAGAAAGTCAGTGGCAACAGTGTATCTCTAATTCAAGATTTTGAACATTCTTCTCCAGACATACAGCATGTGTTATATTCTTAAAAGAGGGGTTAAAATATACAATCATAACGCTGATCCAGTATTTCCTTCTACTGTTAAAATACAAACAGAAGGGATGCATTTTCAAAAGAGGTTAAGGCTCAAATTAAAAAAATAAGTCATTACTAGATCCTCGAAGAAGCCTCTTTTTTAAAAATCTCTATTGGCAACTATTATTTGAACACCTCTCTTGATCAATTTGACCCATGCTCTCCTAAGTTGTGTTAAGTGCTCTCACACACACTAACACGGAAAACAAAGCCTGACAAACTACTGTCAGTGAAAGATGAGGAGTTAAGAAATACTGTTATTTCTTAAAATAGGTTTCTATAATTTTTATCCTGAGCTCTTGTTTCGCCCCCCCATAAGCATGCACAATGTAGATATTCAATATCAGGTTATTTTAAATTGTGAAAGACAAGTTAAAATAGATTTTCTAATGGAAAACTGAAGAAAATAGATTCAAAATACCAATGTTATTGTGTTGGTTTTTTTGTTTGTCTTTTTTTCTTTTACATCTATTAGAAAGTAATTGCTATCTTAAAAGCCTATTTTGCAAAACTATTACCATGATCATAGATTTCAGCCTCATAAAACAATCTTATTTTTTAACCATAATAATATACAGTCAAAATGGGTAATAATGGTGATGACACACTTTAGAGGACTTTACTGGTACAACATTATTTGGTGCTTTCATGCTGCTAACATATAATTTATGAATCTATGTCCTTTCTGAATTATTAATATATTAATTATAACAAATAACTGACTTTGCCAAGAACTGCATAGATAAATAACTGATAAATTTCCAAAGGGGAGATAATATATTTATTATGCATGAACAGTGGTAGTTTAAAACATTATAACAAAACTACTATAAAATGAAATATAAATGGAAAAAATTGGTGCTCAACAGAGACAGGAAATAATGATTAAGTAAAAATAAAACTGTCAAGTCAATCTTACTCTCCATGAGGGTTAAGATAAATCCAGTAAAGTAAAAGAGTTTGTCAATTATCAGTTATAGTGATGAAAACAGCTATAGATACAATTTCCAAGTGCCATAACATCACAAGATCTGTAAAAGAAATCAATGGGAAAACAAAGTGGGTAATGAAAATGAGATATTCTTGTTATGATATTTTTCTTTAAGTTACCAAGTCTTGCAGCTGTTGCACATCTGTAGAAAATTGTCCCTATATCTCACTCTGCCTCTGATCCCTGCCTATATTCCTTAAACGACTTATAATTTTGCAGTAAAAGAATTCCTCTAAACAGGTGTGCTATGGCTGACAACTTTGTGGTTTTCTTGGATACAAAATTATTATTCCTTTTTTTGCCTAAATACTGCTGATATCTAATGTAGCTGTGCTCATTGTGTATTTTCACGTAGCATTCCCTGGAAAAGTGTGCCTTGCCCAGTGGCTGCTGATGGGCTTCTACTGCTCCTGCTGCAGGATGTGTATGACAAGGACATGTCTAGGTACAAAAAATTTCAACAGAGTCAATGAATATCGTCCAGAACTTTGACCAACAAAACCAGGAAAGTGAGTACATGCTACTAGGCACTGTAAACAAAATGGAATTATCTTTCACCTGTATTTAATAACTACAGCCCTGCTACTGAAACACTGAATTTCAAAAACTCTGAAAGAATACAGCAAGGTTAATAATAATAATAATAATAATAATAATAATAATAATAATAATAATAGAGTATTATTAATAATACTAGAGTACGGACAAACAATTTTAATCTCCAGTTGTGAAAGCACACTTTTATCTTTTTTTGTTTTATTTAAGATTAACACTTCTCAGAGGAAATAATTCACTAGCACCATAACATACGTATTTCAGCACTAAAAACGAGAAAACCAAACCAAGACAAAAAAACGCTTCCAAAAACTCTGAAAATCTCAAACATGGAGCAATCAATAATTCAGTGCAAAAGGTAAAATAAGACCTGTTTTTGTAGAGGTGCCTTCCTTACATTTGACGTTTATTCAAGCAATCATTTGTTTCTTATTACAGCATGCATACATTTTCCTCTCTTCTCTTATTTCTCACTGAATTTATCGGAGTATACTGTATTATCTCTCTACAAGGTCAAAACTCTCTGATCCATCAGAGACTGAAGTCTCATGGAACCACTTTTACACTCTTGAATCATTACCACCTAAATATTACACTATTTCTCAACATATGAGTTTAAATCACAGTTTTTGTTATCTGCAGCAAACAGAAAACCTGCAGGTATTGCTTGTGGGCTTAAATTTATAATGGAATTTAATGAAATAATTTTTCTAACCCATTGCTGAGGGTGGCTGTCCTCTCTCCTAGATCTTTTCCACTTTCCCAACCATTCTTTTGTTTAGTGAATAAATGAGTAAATGGGTCCACCAAGGTCATCTTCTCCTTTTTTCCCTCCCTGCAGACTTTGCTGTGTCACACCTGAGCCTTCTATCACTTTGTTCACTTACTTTTTTCTTGCCTATTCTTTCATCACTTCCTTCAATTTCATATCCCTACATCTCCATTCTTCCTTCTTGTCTTTGCTTATCAGGTGTAAATAGTCATTTAATATACAGTATTTTACAGAACATGGTCTACAACATAACAATTTAAGAGCTTCTATAAGCAGCTGAGTGTTCCCGTTAGACCTTATTTTTATATACTTAGAGTAGACATCTTATGTTCTGTTTCCTACACCAGCTTGAAGAAAGACTTTTTCCATTGTTTAATATGTAGGGATTTTTTATCTGCAGTTAAAGTGTAGCTCTTCATTTTCCTAGATGTGGAGGTGGTATGCATCAAGGCAAACAACAAGAACTGCAACACAGCTTGATGCCAAAGGCAAAATAAACATATATGCCAAAACATATTTTGCCTGACCAATTTATTTTGCCTGACCAATTTATCATTAGAAAATACAGCATTAAATCAGATCTCAACCTTGTAGCTCTCTAATTTCTTAGACAATAGAATTACAGAGATTAAGGGTAAGACATTAAATTAAATTAAACTAAGTTCTGTATATGGGGGGGGGGTGTGTTTGTTTTTTGGTTTTTTTTACATTAAAAATCATTGCGGTTTTTATGGAAACCTCCAGTCCTGGTTTTAAAATAGCATCTGCAAATGTGTTCTCAGTGTCTTGACTAACACAGTTGTCAGCCAGATTTCTCTTACAAAGGTAGATGAATAATTCATTTTTATTCAGGCAGCTAACAACTTAGTCTTTATCTGTTCATGAACTTTTTATGAAATTGTCTGCACTCTTTAGGTGGAACCAGTCAAGCCACAGTACAGCATGCACTTCCTTCTCCTCATGTAACCCTTCAGTGATGAATGCTCAGGCTTGGAGTTGGGCTTATTAATTGTAGAGCTCTAATGACATTGTTGAGATTCTATGATTTATGTAACCAGCACTGCATAATGTTTGAATTTCAAAATCAAATAAATAGAGTCAGACTTCGTTTTGGCCAACATACAACTCAAGATTAAAATTGAATTTAATCAGCATTCACACTAGTAAATGCTGAAACTTTTGTGGAAATAAAATATTAAGAAATTGGTTCCCTAAGGAAATTACATGGTCCTGCCTATTTTTCAGCAGTAACCTTGGAAATCTGTTTTTCCATGTGATGGCCTATTTCCTCAAGTCAATAGAAAACCAAGACTTCTGAGAAGAAAAAAATCTTATTTTAACTTAAGAATTTTTTTAGACTCCCTGCATAAATTTTACAGAAAAGAAAGGTGTGGATTTTTGTCTCCATCCTCCTTTCTACAGTTCAGTTTATGACCTCTATGTTTTCTGCTGTTATGGCTATCAGATAAAAGCTGAAATACTTCACAGCAAAATCAACCATTCTAAATCAACTATTTTCTATCCTCCATCACTGCATGCTATGTTTTATTTGTTTGGTTTTGGTTTTGGTTTTGTTATTACATAATAAAATTGTCATGCTTTTCTTAGCAAGAATTGAATCTGTAGAGCTGTTAATGCTCTTTTTATCAATGACCCAATGTTTCTGTACCAGGAGAGAGGAATATATTGTCCCTAAGATGGCTCTAGGACACCATTTTACACCTGCATTCTGCAATGGGGGTTACCTCCTCCTTCAGTAGCCTCTCCTTCTGTACATTTTCCATTGTTATTTTGGTGTAATGGGAATATTTCAGTCTCACTACAGGTGAATGGCAGTTGCTTATGTAATCTGTCTCCTCAGATCACAGTGATGCATATATCTCACATCACCTAAACAAACGGGCAAGCTTTTCTTCTTACACAAAAAAATTAAGTTTTGTCCTTTTAAAAGCAACTGCTGTTTGTCTTGGCTTTCATTTTTCTAAATTAAAATCAATTTCTAAATTAATGAAGACAATTTAAAACTATTTTACCCACACAAATAGCACTTTTAATCACCAGTCTGGAATATAATCCATAAATTTACGTATCTAGTAAAAATCATATCTTCCCCTCCTTTGGCTCCATATTTGATTGAGACTGTCTAAAGGATTTTGTGAAATTAGAGTTTTACTCAAATAACAATATAATCCTACTTGCTTGAGAAAACCCAGAACTTTTAAATAATTATCCATGCATTAAATTCTAAAACGAAAAATTAACATTATATATATAATTTGAAATAATAAACATACAGCATCCATTAGCTACTATTCATCATCAATTATAATAACAAGTTTGAGGATTCTAAATATAAAATAAGCACACTATGAATATTAACTTGTAGCAAATTTTACATTAATATTAATATCAAAAGAGAACAAAAAATAATTAGAACAACGTGACTAGGTAGTATAAACATAACTTTTCATTGGTAAGACTCCATATCCTTTGGGAAAACTTATTTGATTTTTCAGGGATAATTCAGGGAAGAATATTCTAAAGAAAAAGAATAAGGGAAATGGAGGAACATATAGCATGAGTTAGAATTGAAAAATTCTTTATGGGCATTAATTTTTACTTATTCTTTTTAAAAGAATAAAAACGTATCTTCTCATGTGGGGTATGCAACATAATTACCAACTGTGTTATGTCTTAGTTTTGCAAAAGCAAAAGTAAATCAATAATGGCAAAATGTATAATATGCCATCATAAAAAGTACTTTATTTTCTCCTTACTATTTTTTGGCTCAACCACTCTAAGGGCTAAATTACACTCTTTAGGCTATATTTTAGGGCTGAATTGAACTGAACTTAGAGAGTTCAGTTCCCTAGCACAAATCCCAAACTTCAGTCAAATGCCCGGATCTCCAATCCAGAACATAAAAAAGTCATTGTATTTATCACAGAAAACAAAACACAGATCTACTGCATGGATGCTTCATATAATTATAATCGAGCATGAAAGCTCTAAATTGACATTTTGTCCTGTATTACCTCCAGGTAAGGTGTTTCATACATGTTAGACCTCGGCTTTTCTATTTTTCATTTTATTTTTCCCCTTTGAGAGCCAATACCTACAGCTAATATTTGAAAGTATCAGAACAGGCTCAGTATCTTTTTCTAAGACACAAATGCCCTATTTTTTAAAAAAAATTGCATAATTAGGTATTCACCTAATTATTTCTTCAGGAGACAAGGAGGTGGGGAAGTTCAAATGAAACAACAATGAAGAAAATTCACACTGTGTACCCTACAAAATATATTCTAGAAAAAAAGATTAAGATTATTTTCGTCTGAATATTTCTTCTGTGTTTCATGTTTCAGTAAATGTTGATACACATTTTAAAAATACTGTCAAATCTAAATTCCAGACAAATTTTGGAAGCAGGTTTCGGAAACCTGATTATGCCCTTCCTGGATTCAAGTCTCAGTACTAAATTACAAGAGGGATATAGACAATTCCTGGAGAAGGACGCTTGCTGTCTTTCTCATGAAAAAGATTTTGTGCGTATCAGGAAAAGAGGATAGCAGTTACATGCATGTTAGATACTGTTCCAGTCTTTAAGCTAGAGGATGTAGAACTCTTGGAGAGCTCAGAAACAGGCAGAGAAATCACTCTGGTCTTAGCAACCGCTCTTAAGCACTGTAAAATCAAAGATGGACAGGTCAACATTGCACCTTAGAACAAAATAAAACATTAATTGTGCAAGACCATCTTCAGGCATTCACTGAGAATGCTTTTCACTCTAGACCTTATTGGAGACTTGGAATAAATTATTTTCTAGGGGTTTTTTGGCTTCAAGTGGCACTTATGCAGTTTCTCAGCCTATGGCAAGCGAGGAGGCAGAACCCTTGTATCTTTACATATGTTTATATATCTCATACACTTCTCCAGGTGCCCTCCTCAGGCAGCTCTAAGAGCAATGAGGTCACCCCTGAGCCTCCTTCTGTCCAAACCAGACAAACCCAGAGCCCTCAGCTGCTCCTCACAGGATGTGCCTTCCAGCCCTTCCACCAGCTCTGCTGTCCTCCCCTGGACCATCCAAGGACCTTCCCACCCCTGTCAGACTGTGGGGCCCAGCACTGCCCACAGGACTCTGGGTGAGGCCGCACCACGGCTGAATCCAGCAGGATGATCCCAATCACAGCTGGTGATGCTGTGTCTGATGCACCCCGGGATGGGTTTGCCCTCCTGGCTGCCCGGGCACACACTGCTGACTCACCCTGAGCTGCTGCCAACCAGCACCCCCAGATCCCTTTGGCAGGGCTGCTCTACACACACTCCTCTCCCTGCTTATACTGTGCACAGCTTTGCTGCATCCCAGGGGCAGAATCTGCATTTGTTCTTGTTAAATTTCAAGCCACCGATTATTGCCCAGTGCTCGAAAGTATTCAGATCCCTCTGCAAGGTTCTTGTCCCTAAAGAAAGTCAACAAATCCACAAGTGATGCTACATTACAATTTCACTTATTCTGTGTTCTTTAAAACAGAGAAGCTGCTATCTCTCTGTGCAGAAGGTAAATTACCTGCCTTTTTTCATTTGTTCCATTTAATTATTTTATACACTCTCCTCTGAAATCCAAATATTATAAGATGTAAGCTGCTAATACAGCTCAGTACCTAATAGATCTTCAGAAAACATTACAATATCCAAGAATCTGTTTCATGTTTTTGCTTATGCTATGTCTACTTCACTGGTGTCAGAGTGGAATAGCCAAATCATAGTGGAGAAGCCACTGCCTGGGCATTCTCACACCACTCAAGGACTCACACACTCAACACCAGAGACTTTAACTTCTGGGACCAGGGACCTCTTGCAGTGGACAGCTCCAGTGAGCTGGAGGGTGCTCCTGTCAACTCCTGTCTCATACACACATTCACTCTCAGGAGCTCTTTCTTCTTTGGCAAGCTCAATTCCATGTTTCCTGTAGCAGAGACTCAGTCGTGGGATTTATAAAAGTAAATAATTTAATAGTGTGTACAGTACAGGTCAGCTTGAGATGGATACCTCTGGGAAGGGATTTCAAACAAAGAAATCCCCAGGCAATTATATTCTCCCCTCACATGCTCTCAACATGCCTTACCAGAACTTTTGTTCCAGGGGTGATTTTTAGGCTGAATATTCTAGCACCTTTTTGCAATCTTTCTCTATGTACATCTTAACTGGTTTTGTCAATTTGCAAATTCAACTGATGGCTCTAGTTTGTCTTCAGGTTTGGACTTAAAGCATTTAAACTTAAATTTTGCTTGCTGCTGCAACCCTATACTTAGGTTAAATATTACTTCTCAACAACAAAAACACCAGTGTGCTATCAGTATTCTAGTTATACAAAAGACAAAACAAAGCACTGTACCAGCTACCAGGAAAATTACTAAGAAAACTCTCTTCCAGCTGAAAACACATCTAAGTGTATGTTCACAGCTTGGGGCCCAAGATTTAAGGAAATCCATCTATTCATGCTAAGCATTCAAAGCTAAGAAAACAACACAATAAATCACAGTATTATAACTTTATATTACTCATTCTGCTTAAAACATATTTCAGTTAAACAACAAATATCTGCTAGAAGTAAGGTTTGCGCTAGTGTTCTGTGCTTGTAAAAAACATAATTCAGGATATTCACTACTGACTATTTCCAACATGTTCAGCTCTTTTACTTGTAGGAACTTGTAACAATTTCAATTATTTCAGAAAACTGAGGAAGAACAAAGAATATTCAAGCAGTCTCAAAGAGCATGCAGTATCCTTTTTATCAGCACTATGCATGACCCAGTGATTTCTAGCATCCAAAAAAAAATTTCTTTCAGACCTCTGAGTCCTTATACACAATTTTACACATAACACATTCACAAACATCCCAAACTGGATGTAAATCTCATTTTAAACACATTATTTCTGCTCCTCACTTTCTCCCACAAATACTGAAGAAAACTGCCAACACAGAAAGCAGAATTGCCATCAGTAGTGATATTTAAAGTTAGTCCATAGACATTAAAATACTGATTTGGTTTAGTTAGAGATAATGAGCTAGAGACTTCCATGTTGCAAAAAAGAAAGGCCAATTACAGTTCTCTCCTTTTTTGCACTGATTCTACAATTTAATGGGCACATGAAACTTCCATTAACAATAATGGGACTTCTGTGCATGCACTGCAGAGAAAATAAAGCCTTGTAGAGTTTTTTTCTTCTAAACAGCATGAAACGAATGGAAAATGATAATAATCTCAAAGAAATAATGCAAATAGCAACTCACTGAATGAGAAAAAAATCTGGGATAGTGGTCCTGGTGCACAGGAAGTAAAATAAAGGAGTGAAAAATGCACAGTTCTAAACCAAACAACAATGAAAATCAGCTCAGAAAATGATATTTCAGGTATGTTGGTCCAGACTACTTGGAGACTAAATATCTACAAAATATATAAAGCAGAGATATTAAAAATATTTTAAGACCAAATTAAAGAAAAATTGAAATAAAATGCTTGTCAATGTGCTGAAAATAAGTAATTTATTGAACACCTGAAGACACACTGACAGAGTTAGTATATCTGCAAAGTGCAGATATTTATATAAAAATTTTCAAAGTACTTATAGTACTGTTTATAGTGTTATTGTAGTTGCACTAGCCATGGTTTTGAGTTTTACCTGACTGACAGGTATCCATGAACTTCCATCTAACAGATCTCAGTCTAGGTCATTCAGCTGGATCAAAGCACGTCCAGCTCAGTTCATAGTTGCACTCTAGCTTGTATTCGTGTTCCATTTTTGCAATTAAGTCTCTGTGCTTATGTTGCAGTAAATAACTGACTTGAGAAAAATCTATTTCCTGTGTTTGTCTTTGAGTACAGAAGGGTTACTGGACCGAGGCAGTATATACCATGAAGGTATACTTGCCAGTAAGTCTCATGGGTGACTCCAGCATAAAACACTGAGTATGGATTCCAAGGGTCCGGATGAACAAGTTAACTCAGCTCTTGTTAACAGAAGTAAATCAGGAAAAATAATGTACTTGTAGAAATAATTTTTCAATGCCTATTTTATCTTGGTAACCTAACATGTAGGATTCTTGAGAGTTTCTGTGATCTTGGCCATGGGGAAATTATAAATTAGAAATATAATTTAACTGCATTTTATTTTCATTTTCTCTAATGAAAAAGAAGTTTACTGTTATTAGGTGCATAAATGTATAATGTACTACATTCACATTTGCAATTTTTTTCTTAAACTACATTTATCAGGAAAAATATTATAACTTAAATGCTAGTTCTTGGAGCCCCAAATAAAATCTATACATTGTGTTTACATCTTTGGTATTTATTTCTGTAAAGATTTTCTGTTTGATGCATTTTCTCATGCCTTTTAATTTCAAAAGACTTATGGCTAAAATATCAATAGTAAATAATTTGTTCTTTATATAGCTTTGTAAGGATCTTGTTTCATTTTTCCTCATAGGTTTTCTTGGTTTTGATCCTTCTCAACAGAACTAATAAACATTTAGTGTAAGTAAAAATAAAGAGGTTGCAATTTTGGGCAATTTTTGTGGTTTTGGGTTGTTTTGCTATTGGTTCTCCATGAACCTTACATAAATGGTATAGTACATACATAAACACATAGGATTATAGATTTTTTTGTATGTTTGTGTTCTTTAAGGCATATTTTTTGAAATTTGATGGTTCATATTTTATTATTAGCTCCTTTGAGACACATAAAATAGGCATGAAAATGCATGAAAAGCATAGTGAGCTAAGTGCAAATATGCCTAAAGACATAATTCAATATTACTTTCATATACATCTAGGTTTTAAATACATTTAGCTGGAAAGAGGGAGAAAATAATACAAAAAATAAAAACAGAGTTCTCCCTTGACAGTATTCCATGATATTTAATCTAAATCATGACTCTAATCATAGTATTTATTCCAAAGAGTGTCAAAGCAAATCTGAGCCTACTTATACAAGAACATAAGTTTAAGGGACAAAAAAATGTAAAGCATCTTTCTATCGGGGTACACTGTTGTCCAGACAATGCATGAAAAACATCTGTCAGTACAGTTGAAAGCTGAGGCTGTGGAAAGTAACTCTAAGTACTGCTTAAATGAAATTTGCTAATGGTCTTCTGCACCAAGGGACAGGTTGAGCAAACACAATAAAACAGCTTTTTCACAGCAAGGGTTCAAATTGCAGTATGCCATGACTCACCTGAATGATGCATTTCACACCCATTATTGCCCTAGAAAATCTATAATCTCCATTCATATGTTCCTCTGCAGAAAATATAACCACACATTCCTGCCACACTCAAGCTTTACTCTGAAGCACATTCTGTCCCACATATCCTTAAGCTCTTAATAATCATATAAATCAAAACTTAACATTTGTGAACACACTCACATACTTTCAAATTTCATAGCAATTTTAATCTGAGAATGCCAGCTTTCCAAACCACAGAGCTGTAATCCACCTCAGTGTAATCCTCAGTCTCAGACCTTAATGTTTTCTGTGGAAAACACTTGGGGGACAATTAACAAAGCTGGCTTCCCACTGATGTTATATTTTAACAAGCGCACTTTTTTCATGAAAAGTAGAAACACCACCACCAACAAAAACAATGCCAAAGATAAAACAAACCAACAGCAACAACAACAAAAACTTAATGCAGGTTGGAGGGGAGAACAACTGTACAAAATATAATAAACAGCATTTTTCCATGCCATTAAAAAAATTAAATCTTTCCATACCATTACATGATCCCTCTAAAAGAGTCTGTAACTGTACTTTCCAATAAAGACTTTAGCCTGCCTATTCTATTCTATCTGTAGAAAGGTCCTCAGGAGAGTCACGTTAGCTTAACTCTTCCCAAAATTTCAGATAGACTAGTGTATTTTGCCCCAGAACTACTTAGTTCCATTAAAGAATGGGAATCCTAATGATCTTTGCCTCTTGCCTCAAAAGAGAGATCCCTTGCCCCCTCAGCATCTTGAACTTTATTGAATGGATTGCCTGTGTTACCTGATGTTTTTGCACAACCACTGTCTCTTTTTACCTTGCTGAATGCACTCAAGGGAATTACTCCGTGTGTCTCTAAGCACAGTGGTCTTACAATAACAGAAACCATTTACATGGAAAATCCACAACAATTCCCACTGCCATGCATTTTTTTCCCCATAAGAAGCACCCTTCTTATCAGAAGTGAGTCCCTTGCCCCCACGCCTGGAAGTTGACCTGAGGCAGTGTAGAATAGCTCCTTGGTCAGACACTGCCTCCTTACAGCTACTGTAAAAATTGGTTGGAACCAAGACAGTTCCTTTTATGTTTTGTTTTTATTTTGCTTTGCAAAGTTAATTATATAACATTATTTTCCTACTGTACTGTATTTGCTACATCTGAAAAGACAAAATAGCCTAACTCTGCAAAATTTCTGTTGCATTTCAGTTCCATTCTGAAATGGTTTTAATTTTATGTCGGGCGTAGGATTTAAGACTAAAATACGCCTAGTTTAATTTAGACTTTTTTGAAGTTAATTCTTTAGCATCTTCTATCTAAAATAGAAAAGGAAAACCGAGATAAAGAAGATTATGTAGAAAAGTATATTGCAATTAGCAAAACCTGAAAGGCTTCTCACTATCAAAACAAGATTCAAAACAGAATGGAGCACAGAAGAAGATAGAGGATCAACAAATATGCCAGCTATGAAGGACAAGATGAAAATAACTTGAGGGATAAAAAAAAAATTACAGATGCAAGTAAACCTTGCATACAGTACCTACAGATGATAATTCAGAAAATCAGATTTGGAGGGTTTTTTTATTAATTAATTTTCTTTATTCTGTAGATATTGACAGTTGTTTGTTTGTGAAAACTGAGTAACAAATACTTAGTTTGGATTAACATATGTTCATATAGTAAGATATTATTTTATTTAACAATAGAAATCCAAAATAAATTCAAGACTTTCACCAGGAATGAAAAAACAGCTTATTCAGCTAGTGTAAATCAGAGTAGTATGAAAATTATTTTAAAATATGATTTGTCTGAATTTCACTATTTTTAAAAATTAAATACCTTCTTAATAATTTCATTTTTATGTTTTTGAAGTCAAAAAGTATTCATCAAGTAGACTAATGTCCTCACTGAAAGAAAAATAAATAGATTTTAAGAGAGAGTTCTTAGAGCCAGACAAAGAAAATGGTGGATTTATTGTCTTATGTGCTGAGCAGAGGCAAATATTAGAGTTTCTTGTTCCATTTTTTTTTCTGCCATAATTTCTGAGGAAAGGGAAGAAGCTAAATCTTAGGTATATATCTGTCACAAAATAAATATTTCCCTAAAAGCATGAGCTATCCTGTAGGGTAAGATGAGAGCAGACTACCTGGTATTTATGTATCTAACCACATCTAAGCAGCCACATTTTATACTGAACTTGGGTTTCCAAGCACAAGAACAGGCAGGACTGGAGCACTGTAGAAATATTTTAGAGCTCCTCAGGTTGTATTTGCCAAAAGATCTCTGACGGAAGGGAAGAAGTGAAGAATAATGAAATAAGAAAAAATCTTTGCGGAAAAACTTGAGAAAAAATTATGCAAAAAAACTATGGAGCTATTAAAATCTAGAAATAAAAGATCTTAAACACACTGTATTTGTCTTTCTATTAACATACTATAAATTTCATCATGGCAAAATGAAGAACACAAAGGATATGTACTAAAATAAAAAATAAAGCTAAACCCTATGAGTTGCATCTGTTTAATTCCTGCCTTCTTACATGGATTTTGCTGAATTTGACATTTTTAAATATTTTTATACTTATTTTTGTGATGTTATGCAGCAGGTAATTAAATTAGAATTTCTTGAATGGGAAAAATATTTTAAGAAAAGAAAGGTATATTCAGTTCATGTAGAACCATAATTTGGTGTCCATAGTATAAAATTCCTTTTTCTGTAAAATTAAACTAAATCCAAGGATTATTTATGTGCCTAATTTATCACTGTTGATGCCAATACTTCCATGACTTCACTGCCATAATCATCAGCTACTAAAACATTACTCAAGAGCTTTACACTGTTTCCTCTTATCTCACTTGAAATATGAGATATCAGGTAAATTTAACGTAGCTTTAAAGAGCTTTCTTGGGGTTGTTATGACTCAGTTGAATGAACAGTCAATCTCAATTACACTTTTAATGTACTGAGTCACAGACACATTCATAGGATGTGAACCCTTATATATATCTTCAAGAGACAGTGGTATAATCAGCTCAGTATAAATAAATATCTACGACCCTGAAAATAAAAGTGATTTTCTTTAACTGTTTTTTGAAAATGCTTTTTGTTTGATTAAAAAAAAACTAGTGCTAAATTGCCAACCAAACACTTCAACAGATACTCAAATGCAGTAATGTTTTGGGGCTTATTGCATTCATTAGAAATTGAAAGAAAGGCCATTTACAAGAAAACCACCGTCTAGTACTGTTTATTATTTTCCTTTATCTTTTTTTCCTGTCACAATGCGTCCTTCCATGCCTCCATTTACCAGGACATTGAACATGTGAAATAACTTAGCTTGCTTGCCATTGTGCCTGCTATCAGCTGTCATATTCCACATAGTTGGCGTATATTGAGTAATATTTCCCTTTACTTCCTCTCCTTATCATGAGCTTCTTTTATTAGGCTTTTGTTCCTCACTATAAAGAAGACTCTTCACAGCATGACCTTATAACTAGCTTTTCAAAAAACATTTGGCGTGCACAAGCGAGTTACTCACACTTCTTCATACTCACAGAAAGCAGATGAACTGCAGCATATGCTACTTTAAAAAGATAGTTTGAAAAAAAGACAGAGAGTTGCAGAAAAATGCCAACCACAAACACCTCAACACTTGATCCAAGAACAAACTCCAATATGAATTTGCCATCAGGGACGTATAAAATTTATGTATTGCTTTGCCTTTCTCCATTATTGGGACTATTTTAAGGCTGTGGCTGCAGCCCTACAGCTGTGCAAGTCCACCTTCAAATCATAGATTTATCCATCCAGCATTCACAGTGAGAGTTTGCACCTTTACATGGGTTAAAGCAAAACAAACTACTAACCACACCTGACAATGAAAATAAGCTCCAACCGTTTCAAAACTAACTGCAATAGTCATCATTCATTTGGAGGGCATTTTTTGTCTTGTTTTTCAAATGTATATATAAGCTATAGAAAATACTAATTTATGTTAGATATTCCATATCTATATTACATAAATGAAATATTTTCTGGAGAGCTGCATAAAATTAAATCTTCACTATGCTAGACTTCATCAATTATAGAAATAATTAGCTCTACAAGGTAAGAAAAGACAATAATAAAGAAATATTTTCTCCCTTCAACATTGTGTCTTCATACAGCTGCATACAAGGTACAGCCAATAAAATTGCTGTAAACAAGTAACTGCTATTACATTAAATGTTGTCGTTTAATTATTGATCAATTCATACAAGTATTTCACTGTATGTATGACAGAAGATACATATCTATAAATATGTGTGTGTGTGTGTATCTGTGTACGTATACAAAACATGTGCACAAGAAAGTGCCTCTGGCCCTACTCATTCTTCCCTCCTTGTACTTCTCTTCCCATGAAAAATGTCATGGTGTTTTATGTTCTACCACATATAATAAAAATGGCTTTACATGCAGAAATACTGGTGCAACTTTCCTGCTTTGTTGCTGAAACTAATGTACATTTTCTGGATATGACTCATCTTTACACGTATCTCAACAAGAGTGGGAAGGGATCCCATTCTTCCATTCCCATTGGCACCAATCAGTATTCCAAAATTAAGGCTGCTGTATACAAAGTGTAGCTAGAGAAGACAGGTTCACTGGCTGTTCACTTGCACAGAACATAAAAGATCAGCTTTTCTCTTTCTACACCCTTCTCAGGAGTTATAGTCAACCAAACCAGATTTACAATTCTTCTCAGTCCTTTGCATTCATTTACTATATGTACATTTTTCTGGCTTGCATTCAGAGAATGTGTGTTGAATTCTAAACACCTACACTGCTCAATATTCCACCAAGAACACTGCATACAGTGATGATTTCTGAAAGCATACATTAGATTTAAGTCTGTGTTCATCTTGCATATAACTGTTTGGTTTTTTTTAAATCCCCACCTTCCCCCCTTTCCATAAAAATGCAGTTTTTATAGACTGCTAATCCTACTTTTCAATGAGTACCATGCTGGCTGAAAACAGTGGGTGTCAACCTGGCATTTTTCCTTCATGATACAATTTGTTTTCTTGCCAGTGAGGTTTTGAGCAAGGGATACAAATTATCTGATATAAAATTACTAGCTGAAGATAGTTGTCATGCAAATATTAAATCGTCTACCTTATTTGCATATTTGTAGATAACCTGCTAGAGCCATATAAATTAGTTTTAAATAGTTCAATGTATAAGGGAAGCAGCAAAGCATACCATGATAAAACAAGAATCCTGAGGGTTTCTCCATCGTTACATTTCAATTTTGGTTGGAAGATGGGCAAATGAAACCTAAATTAAGTTCTCCTACAAACTTGTAAATTGGTAGAACTTTTACAAATCTTCATTACATTTTAATGATCTGTCATATTTCCAAGCAGTGTATAGTAATAACTTATGTCTAGATGCAATAACTCAGTAAAACATTTTATGAATGAGTTAGAAATAAATCTACAAGCTTTCAGACTAGGTAGCAACCAGACATCTTTTTCAGATTCCAGATATGCTATGTTAGCACATTTAATTTTATGCGGTTTGTTCCATTCAATTTCCTCCTGAATGCTTCTAGAAAAAGTATAGCCTTGGATGTGTATTGCACATGTGGTATACGCCTAATTTTCAGATGCAAATAAAGCAGCAGAGATTCTGCTGCTTCTATTCTGTCAATAGAAGTAATTTTTCTAGAGTTTAATGTAAGCAAATATGAACAAGATTTCATCTTGAAACGATAAATCGTGATTGTATTTTCTTAAACATCTGTAAGTGCTGAGTGAATTAGTTATATACAATAAACAAAACAAAAATTATAAATTAGAAAAATAGAATGCAAAATATGTGTTTGAAGTATAGATGTAATTAGGTAATATTATCTATAATTCAAATATTATATATAATTGGAGTATAGTATATAATTAGAATATAACAGGAAATAAATCTCAGAGCAGACTTTACCAAGAGTATTATTCACCAGAAATATCCTTTTGTTCTTCATTTCCTCAACATAACCACTTGGATGTAGGTGACCTGGAGAAGATCCGTACTCAGTCCATTTCCTCCATCAAGTATGCAATTGAACACCGTAATTGCTGAGCCCTATAAAGACTTACAAGGTAGAAGGGAATGACTTGCATGTTATTTTCTGATTTCAGTTTCAACCACAGAAACATCTCCCCAGCTGAGTCAGTCATTCATTACATTTTGGCAACACCGATAAGCCCTCAGCTTGCTTTGTAATGAGATGATGAGTTCATTTAATAAAGGAAGGAAATAAACTCTCCCTAGATCAAAACCTATTTCCTTTTGCAAGCAGATGTTGGGACACTAGAAAAATTGTATTTTATCTCAAGGGAGTGCTGCATGCCTAGAGAAGCTGTCTTATTTCTAGAGTCATTGCCAATTTGTTCTCTTTGTTCCTTGTTGCCAGCCAAATGTAAGTTTCACCATGCCAGACACCACAGGACCTGAATGTTGCACATCCGGCAGCTTGCTATCAGTTCAGCCACATTCCAGGGATAACTGCAACGCTCAGGTAATGGCTGGTGTAAGTTCTAAAAAGAGTAGCTTCATCCAAGAGGAACTTAACAACAGCTCCATCTGGTACCTCTTCTCACTGCTAATTAGCTGGCAGGGCAGTGGGAGCTGGCTAGAACGGCTGCTGCATTCAAAAAGTTTGCTTAGCATAAACTGTAAATTTGGCTGCCTACAATTTCACACCCTAAGAGGTGCTCTTGGGATGATTATTGCCCTTGGCAGTTATCGGCCTCCCTAGTCACAGAATGACTCACTATGTTATTAAAGCAAATTAAAGAGATTGAGGTTTATTGAGTATTAGGCAATCCACTAAACAGTGGAATAAGGTTTTCTTGAAGAGTGGGTTTAATGCCAGACATGGACCTGCATTCAATTTGAACAGACTGTCTATGGTTTCCCTGGCAAAAGAGAAGTGTGCAGAACTTGCAGAAGGAAGATGTTCTCTGGAAGGCCCCTTTCCAGAGTGTATATGCCAGGAGAAGAAATGGAGAGGAGCAGTCGTGAGGTAAAAACACAGGAAGTGTTCATGATGAGAGCAGGCCCTGTAATAATGTACAGGGCTTACAGAGTAAAATGTATCTCTGTCAGTACAATCTCAGAACATCCCCAGTCCAGCTGAGGACCAGTCAGTCAATGCAGAGCTGTACTTCACAAAGCACAGTGTGAGCAATGACTGCTACTGCCTGGTGGTTTTTCATAGAAATTTGAAATTGAGTACCTAGCAACTAGTTCATGGGCAAGGGGAAGAATCTTGCTCAGCTTTCTCAGCAATTCCAAAAGAAAACTAAAAATAGTATGAAAGGGAAATTAAAAAATAAAAACAAACAAACAAAAAGGACCCCAAACAAAACAAAATAAAGCAAAACAAATCCCCGTGAAAATAAAGCAAAATCAAGTAAGGAACAAAGTGAATCCTAGTATCAAAAAAGCACAAAGACACAGGGGAGAATACTTTACCTCGACCTTCTTTCTGGGGTGAAAGCCTTCACTCTGGGATTTTTATCATCTGTTATCACCAACAATTTATGTAACACAGGCGCTCTCAGTTATTTTATTATATTCTTATTTTTTCACAGAAAAATTTAACACCTAACCTTGTATGTCAAGCATCCACCATATCCTCACACACTCAAGCATAACATATAAGAAACTATGAAAGAAAGAGGGAAAAGAATTAACTATGTTAGTGAGAAAGCTCTGTTACCAACAGGATATGTCATTCCAGACTGCTTAATTTGAAAAGTTATGTTTATTAAAAACTTCTCAATTTCAAAGCAACTAAAGCTAAGCTATTGTCAGTGAAAAAAAAAATTCTATTCTGTTTTTAAAAATACACACACACAAACATACACACATATGAATATGGGGAGCATACTTAAGAAACTAAATAATTAATTTTCTGAATTAACATCATCAAAATCTAAGAGGAGAGAAAGACAGGGAAAAATATTTAAGAAGGGAAGCCAGACATCCCGCATTTCTGTCCCCAGAATAACACTAGGATCAACGTTTACAAGCAAATTGTGTGCATGTAGAAAATTACTGATGTTACAAAAAGCATAGCAAATGTGAATTAATCAGGACAAAAAAGAATCATGCTAAACAACTTTCTTTAGGAAGGGTCTACCGCATTAGTTAGGGGAAAACACCACTTTTTTATATAACTAAATTGAATAGAAAGTGCAGTTAAAAATTCAGGAATAATACTGACTTGAAATGCATTGTACAGATCTTAGAAAGTCTGCAGCTAAAAAAAATAATTATAAGTTTTAGATCTGGCATAAAATCAGTCAGATGAAACTCAAAAAGACAAATGCAAAAATAAATTCTGTCTTTGGAAAGGTGCAAGAATGCAAGAATGGGAAACAAGCAAGTACAGACCGGGTTGAAATCCTGCAAAAACGAACTAGATGCTGAGTAGATAAAATAGACCATGAGTCAAAAGTGCAATGCTGTTCCTTATCATCATGTCAGGCAGCTATCATGGTAGGATATAGCAACAACAATGTTATATAAGATGACAGCTATTCTGGTTCACCTTCAGTTTTGCGTGTAGCAGTTAATTATTCAAGGAAATGCATTGGAGAAAAGTATGTTACATCCTGAGAAAACACTGCAGCTATATTCTCTGCTTTAACACAAAGAACACTGAAGTTTTCTGTAATGGAAGTGGAATTTATTTTAATGAAAGTGAAAAAAATGCACAGGTGAAAAATTAAAGATTACTGCAATTACAGTAAAAAGGGTAAAGGCTGCCTTGAAAGCTTTATAAAATCTTTAGGGCGAGCTTTTAAATTACAAAATAATTAACAGTAACGAGGATGATCTAAGTATACTTAATACTGCTTAAGACCAAAAACACAGATAACATGATCCCTCAAGGTCCCTTTCAACTCTTCACCTTCTTTTATCCCAAATGCACATATCATACTTGCTTAATTGCGATGAATGCCATTACAGGACATGATCTGACAAGAGTTCCACAGCTCCTCAGAGACTTCTGAACTGATAAACTTTTCAAAGATACAAAGAGTCAAAATTAATGTTACAAGGTTTGGATTTGAATATGTGTCTGTTTTACTAATTATTGTAATTTCCTTATACGTTTTTCTTTCAGAATGCCTAGTCCTTAGCATCTCTGAAGGCAGGTCTGTAAACTGCACTTGGTTAGATACACTGACAAAATTTAAAGCAAAGTACTTTCCTTTATATGTTTCATATAGAATTCTCCTTATATTGAGAAACATAGAATTAAGTTGCATACAATTTGAAAGAATTTATTAAAGCAATCATACTGTTAGACGCTATTTAAATCCCGCAGAAAATCCTTTAGAGTCCTTTTAACCAAGATCAGACTACTTAAAAATTCGTTTCCATGATCCTTAATCTCTAGGGCCAGAAGTAATACAGTCCACAGACAGCCTGTATTGAATTTGTCTGTCAACACCCAAATTGTCTAATACTACTATATAACACCGTTGTAGCCTTTTTTTTCTTTCTAGATATTCCAAATGCACAAAAAATGTGCAAAGGGCAACATGTGCTCACATTGTTTTCAGATTTACTACCTGAATGCACAGCAAATGCTGTCTTCAGGAATGCACACAAGCACTCCAAAAACAGTAATCAAAAACTCAACAAGATGCAATTTCTTCAGCAATAAACATCTAGACAATAATATCTTGGAGCGCAAATTGTTCAATTATACTGTGGTGAAGAACATCACACATACTTGTATTTTTTACAGGTAAATAATAGTATTCAAAACTAAAACACAGTAATTTTACTTTTGAGTATTTGAACGCATTAGATCCTATTTTGCAATATTTTCCTTCTGATATCTTTTCCACATAAAATATACTTATCTTGTGTAGATATAAGGAGCAAAATGTTAGCTACAACGAATGTAGCTTGGCTACAACTAGCCAAAGTCACTTGCCTCTTGCTCTAAAACAAATTTAAAAACTTAGTGTAGTCCAGAAATTTTCAGAAATCTTCTGAATTTTTTTCTTTTCTTGAGACACACTTAGGACCTACTCCTAATCACTATATGCAATTCCAACAGCTAACAAGGTATCTAACTAGTAACCTACATGTGCAATTACCTCACTTGCAAACATACAAGATAATTTAATGTGAAAATGAGTCAGAGATTTCTATGTATAAAATTATGAAGGTGCATCTTTTAATCCAGGTTAATCTGGACTCAGTTTCTCTTCTTGAAAGTCAAATCAGTTACACCAATTTCATAAGATCATTGATGTTTCTTTCATATAATGTCAGATATGTGCCTATGGTATATTTTTAAAACCCCCAAATCATAAAGTAATTGAAAATGAAGAAAGTACACTGGAGACAAAAAAAAAAATAGATCAATTATAACAAGTTAATGAATGTAAGAGAACCAATTTCTTAATTTGAAATAATATTACAATAGGTGTAAAGTAATGCACACTTACCTCAGAAGCATATAATATATTAATGAGGTCTTTGAAAAAAATACTGTGTTTTTTGGTGTTAGTTTTGCAAATTATATCATTGATGTTTTCTTAAAGGATTAAATATTTATAAAATAAATTGAACTTAAATAATAAGGATCCAAATACAACTTACTTTGAAGCCTTGTTTAACATGCACAAAGAATAGTTTGAATATATATCTGAATCTTGCATACATTTAAAGCATTGCTTCATTGGTACCAACTGACTACCCATTCCAAGAATCTCCCAAAGAAACAAGGAAATTGTAATGCTAGGCAAAGGAATATTATTTAATACCCCATGATTTTAAACGCTAAGTCCTTTCTAGTGTACCATTACCTTCATGTTTAGGAGCTCATTCCAGACTGAATTCTTATACCATGCATATTAGAGTTTAAGTTCCCAAACAACTCACTCAGCAACGTGGGCTTATGGTTGTTCATGTAGTCTGAGCTGGATGCACAGGAGAAATACCAACAAGATATCCTTAAGAGGTCAAAACTGATGGGGTCTGTTGTTTTTTCATCTGTATCATCCACCTATATTGTCCTATCATCAGGTCATAAGAGATTTAGTGTTAAGTCTTAGCATTTAAATGGTAGGTGAAAATTCAGTTTGCATGTCCTTAGAAGATATATGAACACGAAGTGAATATATATACAGAAATCCCAGTCAGATTTTAACAAGTGAACAACAGGTAGATATTCACACATGTGAAAGAGCAGTGCCATTAGTGGTGAGGTCGTCATGCATTAAGGGTAAAGGTTATAAATAATCAATACATAGTACTAAACCAAGAAAAAGAATGATGTGCCACTCTTGTTTTAACAGTGTGTGGGTTTTGTGGGGGTTTTTGGTTTGTGGTTTGGTTTTGGTTTTTTTCCAGAAGGGAAAATAAACGTGCTGTAAAAGTAAATACCAGGAAGGTAATAGATTTGAGACAGCAGCAAAATAAATTGCAGTCTAGTTTTACGTACTAAAATTAACTCAGTACGGAGAACTTATTTTCTTCCAACATCTCTGAAACAACTAACCCATTATGTTCTGCAATTAATAATGCACTTTCCTAGATCTGTCAAAACTAACCGTGTATGTATGGCTCAAGAACTGTAAATTTCCAATAATAGGAGGAGAAAGACAAAGTCAAGTACGAAGATTTATATTAATAGGTCATAGGGCTTAAAATTAACTTTGAGACACAAAATATTTTTTCTTAATTAAGTAAATGAGACAAAAAAAGAACAATAAAAAAGACAGGCAGGGATCTGTGATAGATGAGCACTGATAACTTTTTTTATAATCTATTTCCCAAATTAGGGCATTCAGTAAATATGCCTAAATGGACTGCAATACAGAAGCTGGTATGTTGTTACATGGAAAAACAGCAGTCAAAAAAGAAAAGAAAGGACTGGCACTAGGTTGATAAGGGTGACAAAACTGAGTTGGGTCCATGAAATGAAACTCAATTATATAAAAATATATGTCAAGTCAGATACTTTGCACCTATAGCTAAGATTTTTTACATTTTGCAGGAAGCATTGAAAATTCAGCCCCTCTGATTATAGATATTCATTTGCTTCATAAATCATGAATGAAATCATATGTTTCCTTTTTAAATGTAAAGGATGGATACTGTTTCAGAAGTTATAAGTAATACAGTACCTTGCTCATATCCTACCTTTATAAAGCCTTCAGTCAGGATACGTCTTTTCAGGAAAAAAGAAATTTGAACGGGACTATTGGCAAATGAAGTTTATTAGGAAGATGACAGGAAACTCTGTGAAGAAGAGATTAAAGGAGCTTGGCTTCTTTATTATTGTCAGTTTTTCCAGTTATAATAAATGTAGCAGAGACACAAGAACCAAGGAGGAAGTAAACTCCTTCAAACTCAATAACAAACAAATAATCGAATATTAATTACCCACTTTAATTATTATTTTTATTCCAAATCAACAATAAAATTGCCCATAAGAGCACAAAAGATCCCGAATCTCTTTGACTCTTCTATTTCTTTTAAAAGATTTGCTGCAAAAGTCTGCTCTATTTATAGAACATCTGATACCTTTTCACCAACTCAGTCACTTTCAGGAAAGCA
The DNA here is from genome assembly GCF_052056855.1 of Sturnus vulgaris. Taxonomy (NCBI): domain Eukaryota; kingdom Metazoa; phylum Chordata; class Aves; order Passeriformes; family Sturnidae; genus Sturnus; species Sturnus vulgaris. The sequence continues at coordinate 41,741,094 of NC_142283.1, forward strand.
GTAAAAACAGTATAGCTAACTGAATCTGTTGAAAAAAAGTAATTTTTCTCGACCTAGATATCAATTAAAAATCTGATACAATGCCATAAAGTGTTTCTTTGCTAAAGGATGAAAAAAAATATGACAAGAGCAGGTACATTTTAGGCAAAAGAAACAGTTCAAGGGCTGAATTTAAACATTTTTTTTTCCGATGATAAAACAGCAACCTCTTACATATAGTCAACTTGAACCCTACATAAAAGGAGACAAAGAAATATTTTTGCTAGTTTTTTGCTCTTGAAGGATCTTGAACATACCTGATTGAGTGAGGAGTAATCTATACAAGATTGTTTTCTTCTCATGCAAATCTTTATATAGCCCTCACCAAAATGACAATTAAAAAAGTGATGTGTTCAAATATTTAAGAATTTTCCATGTTATCTTAACAAGACCCTGGTGATTTTAAATTTTTATGTCCTTTATTTCAAAATCATTAGCTCTTTTAATTAAAAGAATTTAAGAATGTGGAATTATACACAAGCAGAAAATGTCTAGTCTGGTCTCATCCAAATATCAGACAATAGGGGAGGTTACCCATAAATTAATGTTGAAGCTGTATGTTGGTATTGTTTTTAAATCTCACTTAAAGCTTCTCTCCTAAATGTTGTTTCATATTGGAAAATCACACTCCACCCTTTCTCACCTATATCAAATTATATTAATCCGGGTGTGATTTTGCTCTGTGTAAAAGGACACATATAGTAAACCTGAACTGATTTACTGAGCAGAAAAGCAGTCAGCAGGAATGATCAGAATTTTTTGATTCAGCTGCCGTGCTGCATAAACTGTGAGGTGAAGTTTTTAAGCAAAAAGGACAATCTATGACAAAGCACAAATAATTCTTCATGTAAATGAAAAAAAAAGAAAAAAAGATACAACCAGACATAAGCATTCAGGAAAATTCTGTAGTCTCTTCTTCTTTAATATGAATGATTAAGCTGTAAGTCTTTGCCCTGTACAGATAGCCTCAACGACTTAATTTTTGTGAATAAATCAAAAATTCCGAAATTCAGCACACAACTAAAGACGTTTACACAGACTAATATATACAGAATTATAAGTTTACTCTGAGGACTTGCTACCAAGAATCTTATTAATGTCTTATTTTTTACCCTTATGCAAATACTCATTAGAAAGTGTAAAGATCTCTATTCCACTGTAGAAATCCCAGTAGGCTTCATTAGTCCTTACAGAATGAATTAAAATTAAAAAAAAAAAAACAACCGAACTCTCTTTTGCAGAGGAATCTATTTTCTTTATTAACAATACCCGTAGATATGCTGTTCATTGAAATGCTAACTCTGAACAGCAAACTGTGAATGTGACATATGTAGAAGAAATCTGCTGGTACAAAGGTAGAGGAAGCCTTCTGCCAACTCAGTTGCCCGTCACTTGTCAGTCCTAATTTTCTCTTCAGGGAAGTTCTGGCCTTGAATGCTTATATGGACTGAGATTAGCTCAGTTGGTCAGAGCATGCTGATAATAATGATGCAAAGAATGTGGGTTCAATTCCTATGTAGACCACCCACTTAAGAGTCAGACTTGATTTTTTTGGGTTCCTTCCCTCAGTATGTTCTGTAATTCTATATAGTGGTGAATAACACTCATTTAAACTGGCTTTGCTTGTGCAGTTTTAATTTTTTAGGCTCCAAGAGCCACTTAGACAATTACAGTTGACCCATTCTGTTCCTGTCTTTCCAAGACACTGCAATGATGTCAAGATAGTTTCATACTGATTAGTAACTATTATTTCATTTTTTTTTCATTAATTTCTGATTATATCTACTTTCAGATATTCTTTAATGATGCCCTATATTTGTCAAGGGTGTCAAAGCAGCAGCAGTGTGCTTGTCAATTCTGTTATCTTTAAATATTGGAATAATGTTGAGTTGATCTTATCTGTTGCACCAGGTGAGATGCATAATGCATAGAAAAGCTATAAAAGGGGAAGATTTTAATATCATGGCCATTATGCTGCTTGGTTCCAAAATTCCCCCTCATCATTACTTATTAGGAATTTCAGCTTCCATTCATTCTTTCTATTCATTAGATTGAAAAGATTAAAGCCTATTTTAGTCCTTCTCACCAAACAGAATCAACCATTGTGATCGCCCACCACTGGATGAGTTTTAGCTGCTGTCCTCCTGAATGTAAAATTTTTACATCACCTAAATATTTTCATCTATTCTTTTAACCTCAGGGTAGATATGTTAGAGAATCCATCATGTTAGCTCTGTCAAGTGTATAAGACATTTTCTTGAAGCCCATCTGAGCATCTGAAGACTCTCCCATCCCAAATAAGAAAATGGTATGTAGACAATCTGTATGACCTACTTAGGTTCTGGAGCTGGGCTAGTAACAGCTAGAATTAAGGAAGCAGTCAGAGATGCATTGCTCTGTTTCAATTATTTCTTTATTAAATCAGTTCCAACACACTTATTTTTCTATTAAATAATCTGGATTCATAATTAAATGAATAACAAGATGAGAATGATAGCACCACGTTCAATTATATGCAAAAATTGTTTTCAGGTGGAAAGCGTCAAATTGCTGTACAATGACAATTAATCTATATTACTGGAAAATATTTAACCATAAATACCATTTTTTCCACTTCTTTCTTCCTTTTTTTGCAATTCTTGTCTCTGAACTAGAAAGCTGTCAAGAAGTTCCTTGCATTACTGAGAATAGATGTTTGCAAGAAAGAACAAAGTTTTTGTACTGCATTTATCCCCTGTAATATTAAGAAAATCAGAAATAGCTCTACGGAACTGCATTACTCCTTGCAGATAGCTCTTGGCAGTGCTTGACAAATATTTTCAGAAGTTTTGGTTAATTTAGGAGTATCTTCCTAATAGAATGAAAACAAAAGGTTCATTGTTTGACCATATCACAATTTAACCACAGATGGCAGATAAGTATCACAAAGCAGTTCACTCATTCTTCCCCACAGTAGGGTGGGAGAGAAAATTATAGGATAAAAGGGCAAAAACTGGTGGATTGAGAAGATAATAGGTAAAGCAAAAGCTGTGTGCTTAATCAAAACAAAACAAGGAATTAATTAATTTTCTTTCCAGGGACAGCCAGCTGTTTAGTCATATCCAGGAAAGCAGGGCCCCACCATATGTACTGGTTACTTTGGAAAACAAGTGCCATAACTCCAAATACCCTTTTCTCTTGTCTTATTCTCCACCAGTATTTATTGCTGAGTATGGTTATATGGTTTGGTATATCACTTTTATTGCTGTGGTCAGACCCAACCAAACTTCTTGTCTGGTGCCAGCCTACTCATTAATGGGACAGAATAGGAAGCAGAAAAAACCCTGACACAGTGTTCACATTGCTCAGCACTAACTAAAGCATGTCTGTGTTACCAACATGCTTTGCAAAACATTGCAATGTACAAGCTACTATAAAGAAAGTTAACTCTACCCCAGTCAAAACCAGTATAGACTGTCATCTCTTTTGTTCTTCGTCATCTTATCTTATAAAGGAAATAAAAGCTGTATCAATTGGTCTATTTTAGCCTTATGATAAATACACTGTATTTATCCTTGTATTTTCAGAGACCAAATCACCTCTACAGTATGCACTACTGTGGCTCCTTCTTCAGGCCTACTAAAGTGTCTTTAACTTTTGGTTCATTACTATAGCAAAAAAAAAGATTACAGTTACCACACAACTGAGGAGAAAGGGACAAGCAGCAGTGGAAGACAGTCAATAATATTACTTCCCAGTTGTGATGGGAGAACCAGTTCCATCTAACACATTCCAGTCCTTGCTTCTGACCAATACTGGGCTGTTAGGAAAGAGAAAAAAGCAGACAAGCCTACAGTGTCTTGCTCTGGACCCTCCAAAAGATCTGTAAGAGGTTTGTCTTAACTGATACCTTTCTTCTTCTCTGTTCTGAAGTGAGGGGCTACAAATGTGAAATCAAACGGAAGAATCCATGAAGTGATGATACATTCATGCCACAATGTGGTCTCATCTTTTTGTCTTCCACGTTCAGGTGAATGACAAGTGGGGTTATTAGCACCGTGCATGATAGAAAGTGTTAAACTGTTTTTCAGAACATTTCCTTGGTTACAGTTGAGAGCTTGATTCAACAACTACAACTACAACTACTCCCATGTCAGGTCTCACCATGGTGTTCAATCTTTCTGTAAGATATTTATCTTTACTATACAGTAGAGCTTACATATAGTTCAGCAAATACAGCCTAGGACACCAAATTCATCAACAAAAAGCTCATTACCTGAAACCCATTAATCCTTAAAAAGTGTTATGCTCTCATATATTTAAGAAATTATCTTTACATGTGTACAAATTGACTTAAACAAAGTAATTATAATTCTACATCTCCCAGCCTTTGACTGATTTTATTTTTTTAATTTTTATTTGGCTTTAGGAATGCTCTTTTCCTAACTTTATACATGTTTTGCATGTTTTGCAGGGCACTTCAAATGAAAAAGAGTAACATCGGTCTTAATCTTAAAATATACTCAATATATGACAAATTTTCTCAGCTTCCTGCGCACTAGACTTGTAATTCTCCTGGAGAATTACATGTCTGTGGAGACAGTTCCACAAAAACAAAAAAATGTCTGTTATTAAATTTATACAGATGATCTGGACAGCCTTAAGTTCCAAATTATGTGAAGATTTCAGAAATATGTCAAAAGCATTCTGAGAAGTACTTCGATAGGATAGTTTTAAAGTTTCTTAAATAGCAGTTAATTGTCTTTGAGCACTTTTGATATTAATTTTTAACCTACAAATGAAAATGAAAATAAAACAAATCAATAACTAAATTCACACAAGATATACTGTGACTTTTAGGCAAGTAATGAGATACATGACTTTAAATATTGCCAAAGGCAGAAATAGGCAAATGCAATTATAAAAACAAACAAACAAACAAACACATCAACAAACAAAAGAAATTTGAAGATAGAGAAATAATATATTTGTATTCTACTGTCTGATATGGTACAGAAGTAAAGAAATAAGCATGAGAACCACAAGAAAACCAGACTATAAGTTAAGCTTCTAGCAATCTCCATGAATCCTAAAATTTTGCACCTCCACCATAACCCAAACAATTGATTTTATCCTCTGATCTGTTTCAAAATCAATGTGATTTCATCAATCCAAATTCTGAAGCTTTTGTTTCAGCATTGAGAACTGAAGTATGTGTGCTGCACATCTGAACCTAAGGCTAAGAATTAGCAGCAAGATATTCGCCTTTGCCCATATTTTTATGCTAATAAGTGTGAGATAGAAAGTGGTCAGCAATAACTTGATATCTGAAAGCTCTAAAAACTGTTTTTTCCAACCTTTGCTTTCAACAAAACATTTGAATCTTATCTCCTTATAAGAGTTTATGTCAATTAAAACTCATTGCCTTTTAATGCTGCTCTATGCCTTAATTAAAAGTACACACAAGAACATAAATTCCAGATTTCCTTACTCTCATAATAGGCAATATAGTTACGAAACCTAATTATGAATTTTCAAGTGTGATCATTGCACATGTGGGATATGTTTTCTTTTCATTGCTCTGTTAATTGGATGCAGATATTTTGTTCAATTTGTTTTCTCCCATAAGGGATGAGGATTATGTTAATGAGAAGCCAAATACTCACAGAGTTGAGAAAATTTGATTGCAGAGTTTCAGAGATAGTTATCTTGGTCGTTTTGGTTTTGGTTTTGTTTCATCGCAACGTTTTCCAGCACAGGAGGGATTGATAAGGGACTGAGTGAGCCAAGCTACAACCCACACAAAGGACTTTCTGAATTTGCCATCTCTTCAGAACAGCAAGAGGTTTTATTGTTTAATATTATTCCCTTTTTATGCTTGTGAATACTTTGCTTGTTTAATAAACAGTTTTTTCTACTTTTCTCTGAGGAAATGTTTTCCCCAACCAGTTGAGGGAGGGGCTGCTTGAATCTGCTTTCTAGAGGGACCTCTTTCGAAGTTTCCTCCCAGATTTGCCCTAAAGCAGGACAGTAATTTAGATGAATGACAGTTTGGTTGGTTTTATTTACAGGCAGTGTTTCTTCCATAACAGATCACTCGTTACATGTGGGGGATACAATTCCTGTGCCTTGAAAGGCAAATATATGCAAAAGTAAAGGAACAAGCTTACTCAAGGGGAGCTTTTTGATGTCTCAAATTAAAAATGGTCATATAAATCCACTGGTTTTGATAAAAAATAGTAGAGAATTATGGTATTGTAGGCACAAATACCATTGTAAATAGGTTTTAATAAAAAAGATTTTTGGAATTAAAGTCCTACTACCTGAGTAAAAATCAAGGTCCAGAATAACACTCTGCCAATTACTGTTCTACTAAAAAGTCCAAACCAGTAATTTTACTTACAGAACTTTTACTCCATGATAAAACATTTAGGATCAATTAAAGACAAAAGTAATTTCTCTGACAATTTATTTCTTTTCTGCAATGTTTAAGATCGTAAAAACAAGCCAATCAATTCTACTCTTAACCCCCTCAAAAGACAAATACAAGCCCCTCATGTAATTCTTATTTCCCATAAAAATAAATTAATAGGAAAAAGCTTCTTTGAAAGACATAAAAAGTAATTCCTTCAATTATTTCTTTCCAATCTGCAATAAAAATTCATTAAGCTCAGCTTCATTCTGAAATTTCAGAGCAATTTATTCAAGAAGTTTATTTTAATTCACAAACAAGTTAATTATCTCAGGTCCTGTTCCTCACAGTTTCTCTAAGACAAATTTCTCCTTTAATAGAATCTATATGCTTTCCTCCATCTTTAAAAGCTATAAATTTGTCTCTTCCATCATTTGAGATGCTGGCCATAAGCAAAGGGCTAGATCTTGAAATGGCACTTGCTGTGCACCAAGAGATTTAGAAGCATCAGTCACATTTCAGAATTAACCCCAAAATGAGCTGTTCTTCACAGCTGCTATAGTCTCAAAGCGAAATTTACAGCAATAATTTCTCTAGGTTTCACAAGTAGTCAGCAAAACAAAACTTTATGTTTCTATCTCCTATTCTGCTCTTTAGGCATTGGTGATGTGCAAGCATCAGCATGGCAAATCACAAGGAGATATTAGCATGAACTACAGGTGAATTAATTTTCCCTCTCAAATACATCACAGAAAAATTAGTGTATTCATAAAAATTATAAGAACTTGTAATGTTTTTGCTATTTAAACTTGATATTACACACATACCCATTTCCCCGTCAAAATGAACCTTTAGCACTTTTCTGTAGATGACGAGGGACTAAAACCCTGCTTTTCATAAAGTCATTCCTGTTGCCTTAATGTAGGTTTTATTCTATAAAGATGATTAAAGCATAGAGAAAGACTCGAGCATTGAAGAGCATATCTGAACCCTTTCCAGAAAGCACCTGTGAGCCTTCAGGCTGTTTCATTGCTCTGCAATCAAGCACATAGAGACGAGCATCACTGCCTCCTCTCCACAGCTGGCCATCCTCTTGCTTAGGAATGCTAACAACTTACTGGGAAAAACTACTACAGAGGTGTAGATTGAACTGACATATATTTATGGAGCCTGATATTCTTTGTGGAGCATAATTTTCAGAAAGTACTAACTGTAAAACAGTAGCCTACGAAGTGAAGGTAATGGAAGGCAACAACTTACTTTTGAAGAAATAAAATTAGTATCATTATTCCATTGTAGCAAATGGCTAGGCATGGGTAGTGTTAGAAAAACATGAAAAATAACGTTAATAAAAGTTACAGTGAAATGAAATTCAAATACTATCTTACTTAACTTTTAACTTTTAGGCAATAATAAGTTAAAAATAATCAAAATAAATTTTAACCCTATAGATTCTTTTCTTCCCATTCCTTTAATATTCATCTTTCTTTCAAATACATAAGCTAGTGATATTGTGCAGATGGAAAGGATTCAGGCTTCCTTTTATCTTTATTCTTTCAATTTAAGATTGCCTATAAGTGATTATAATCCTGTCATCAAACAATAAGAGATTGAAAAGCAGAAATCAGTAAAACTGCAGTCCAGCTGCAGAGAGAACCCTTAAAAAGCTCTATCCACAATTGTTTTTATTAATGTACCTCTCTAGCAGGGCCAGAAAGCTAATATATTCCTCAAAGATATTTTCCATTTACAAACAATTAGACATTAGGTCTAGCCTTGCAAGGTCAAGGAATGATGGATCTCATGTCCAGAGTCTAATGAATTCATTTCTGTACCAAAATTTTCTTCACAGACAGGTCTGAGGACAAGACCTGTTTAATGCTTAGCAAACTAAGGGTACCTACAGCCCTTTGTGCAATGCTTGAAGCAATATGCCACCCAAATGTTATGGGGCTCACTGTTCCTTGTGGCTTTAAACACCTTTCTGACTATCCTGGCTAATAAGAAAGCCACCTTTAAGCCATCACTACTAAGTTTATTCTGAAGTCATCAGAAAAGAAACTGGGTCATTATGATAAAAAAAAAAGCCTTAAGAGGAATGTGATTATAAATTGATTGATGTATAAAGTATTATTCTAATTGAGAACACTAAAGACTGTAATGTGTTGAGAAGTCAGATAGATAACCTAGAAAAGAGATCTTCCATAAAGATTGATGGGAATTTTTTGAAGGCATGGCAATATGAAAAACTAATTTTTTATTATTTGCACTGTATTACAATATTTTTTAATATAGTATAACAAATCTTTCTGAGGAACTTACACTCTCATTCTACTTTTACTGCCTTGATTGAAAGCCAACCTTACAGGGGATAGATATTTATCACATTGCAATGCCTTTTACCCAAACTCTCACACTGATTGATGAGCTACCTAGTAATCATTTCACCCAACGCTGAATCTGGTTACTATTTCTGTGCAAATCAACAGTACTCTGTGCCAGGAAACAAAAGCACTGACTGCTGCTTTCTGGGGCCCTCACCCAGGATGTTGTGAAGACTGCCAAGGCCTGTCTAATCCTCTGATAACTAGAATCTGCTGTGCTTTCAGGTGAGCACCAAGGATACTGCCAGGAGCAGTCTAGACAATATCAATGTAGGCAGTCACAGGTACGACTATTCTTGCAACATCAGGCATTCCATGATTCAAAGTGTTAATGCAGTGAGCTCAGCCTGGCTTGGTTCATTTACCCCAGGTACAAAACTGATTTTGGAAAGTGCATAGCAGCTATATGTGATATAGGGTGACTGACTGTGGGGTGTAATTTGACCTTAAAGTGTTCCTGAAAAGAAATGTCACCTTGCAAGACTGCCAAACACTTGGCAGTTCACTGTCCCCAAGCTCCTTTGCAGCGACAGAGACTACTGCAAAATCTGAAGTGAACTGCGTCATCAGAGACCATCTTAGAGGCTGTAAGAAACACTGCTTGCCTTCAGTTCCCCTGCAGCTTCTAAGGCCCATGCTGGGCAAGACACTGGCAACCGGTATTTGGCCAATGTAAACCCAAATTACTGCTTTGCTGAAGTCATTGGAAGAATTTTGGATTAACCCTGCTGTCGGTAGAGTGATAGGACAGCAGAGCACAGAAAACATCAATATGTAATTCAGACCGTTATAATTTTGCCAGAATTTTGAAGATTCTGATACAATAGAGAAAAAGGTATAAATTCAACCTCTCACATGCTGCCAGTAGAAAGGATATGACAGGAAAAGGTACAGAAAAAGAACAATCCATGCAAAAAAAGTGTGTTGTCTTTGCACAATGGAATGATGAATATATCTTTTTGCTAGGCTGCGACAGGGTTCTTATAATGGAATTTCATCAACTTTTCTTGACATATACATCCTAAGCCAGAAATTCCTCAGAAAAGTTATTTTTCCCTTATTTTATATTTATTAACATTGCATGTGTCATTCATTACAATGACCCAACAGACAAACATCTAAGCATAGAATGTAGCAGCAGTTCTTTTTATTACTAGATAGTAAAAGAGAAGACAGAGACACAACCTTGTTAAATCAGAATTCATCAACTGTGTTTCTTACTTTCTTATATTTACTTTCAATGCATTTTCAATGTTGACAAGCCCATTTTTCTTCCTTGCATTGAATGATTAGTATTTATGAAAATGAACATGTAAGATACACATTTTTTTTCACCTAGCCTCATTTGTAAGGAGATGAGATCATTCAATGCAATTAGGGTGATGACAGAGACTGATGGTAAATGATCATACCCAAGGATTATTTTAGTTTCTTTTTTAGTATTGGCGTGCATTATACAGTCAGTTGCATTAGCTTGAAGTTTCTTTGGGAATTATAATAAACAAATATCAGTTATATGGAACTCAAATTTGTCTAAATTTTCTTATTTCCAGGAGCAAATTCAGAAGGAGAGGAGAGGAGAGGAGAGGAGAGGAGAGGAGAGGAGAGGAGAGGAGAGGAGAGGAGAGGAGAGGAGAGGAGAGGAGAGGAGAGGAGAGGAGAGGAGAGGAGAGGAGAGGAGAGGAGAGGAGAGGAGAGGAGAGGAGAGGAGAGGAGAGGAGAGGAGAGGAGAGGAGAGGAGAGGAGAGGAGAGGAGAGGAGAGGAGAGGAGAGGAGAGGAGAGGAGAGGAGAGGAGAGGAGAGGAGAGGAGACAAATCAAACCACTATTCAAACTCAAATATCAAGGAAGAGTCACATTTCTTATCTTTAAAACAATGAAAATCCATGCTATAACTTGCTAATGATACTTTTAATGATAGTTTTAACATTGCAGAGACTCTTGAATTTTCCTTCTTTTCTTAGACTTACTCCTTTCAATTTTGGTATTTTTATTAGTATCAGAATGGAAATTAAAGTCTAATAATAGCGCCAATCACAACAGAAACCAACTTTTGACAATTTGGTTTGAGAAGTGAAGGAATAAATTCAGGAAATTTTCAAATAAGCTAAGCATTGTCAAAGAATACTGAAAGATTTTACATAAGAAGTTCTAATTTTAAGCTCAGACATAATTTGGTAAAATTTCTTATTATATTTCCTTTTTTAAAAATATTTTTACTATCAAATAACTGTCATTTAGCTTCCATCTTTGTGAAACAAAAATCCTCAGACTCCAATATTAATTGTTCTACAGTAAGAAAAGGGAATAAAAATAATGGCAGGTGTCAAAAGGAATTCCAGAATCTAGACTGAAATACCATTGCATTGGGCTTCTCTACATGAAGGTACACTAGAAACTACCTGAAGCACAGTTTAGTCTCTCTATTGCTCTCTTCTACTTAATCCGATTTTGATGTTGTCTGATTTTCTCTAGCCTCTTTTCCAATCAATAACACAACTCCTCAAAGAGAATAAACCCCTTTTTTTCTTTTCTTTTCTTTTCTTTTCTTTTCTTTTCTTTTCTTTTCTTTTCTTTTCTTTTCTTTTCTTTTCTTTTCTTTTCTTTTCTTTTCTTTTCTTTTCTTTTCTTTTCTTTTTTCTTTTCTTTTCTTTTCTTTTCTTTTCTTTTCTTTTCTTTTCTTTTCTTTTCTTTTCTTTTCTTTTCTTTTCTTTTCTTTTCTTTTCTTTTCTTTTCTTTTCTTTTCTTTTCTTTTCTTTTCTTTTTTTCTTTTTCTCCTCTCCTCTCCTCTCCTCTCCTCTCCTCTCCCCTTCCCTTCCCTGAGCTTCTCTTCTCTCTTCTCTTCTCTTCTCTTCTCTTCTCTTCTCTTCTCTTCTCTTCTCTTCTCTTCTCTTCTCTTCTCCTCTTCTCCTCTTCTCTTCTGTTTTTTCTCTTTTCTCTTTTTCTAAGCCCATAACTCTTTCTGAAAGTTCAAGGTTATGATTTGTATTTGTAAGATGTTTTTTGCAAGCTGACCTCCTCAAATGAAAGATACAGAGATTCCACCATGCCAATTTTATTAATTAAAAGTGCACGTAAATTTTGAAGAACATTTTTAATTGCTGGTCTTGGGAGGGTTCAGACGAAAATTTCATGATGCAGTATTATGACAGCTGTACATAATAGTAAGCCTTCCACCTTCTTGATGACTTGTCTTGTTCAAGAAAATGTCACAAATATTTGAAGAAAAACCTGCAAGTATATACAAAGGTATATGGAGCTTTTTTATTTCAAGCTGTGTTTGAACCATGTAACTCATGGAAGGCAAACACAGGGAAAGATAGGAGGAAGTTACTAGTGCTATACTGTGAGAGAAATAATGAATTATTTTTGTCAAAAACAACTTAAGAGAGAACCCTTAAGAACTAGAAAGAGCAGAGGGCTCTGTAAGGGTGGGGAGGGAGAATGGAAAATGTGGTTTATAGCTGAATGCAAGATATAAATATTTTTTTAAATTAATCATTGAATTTTGAGAATTGTGCTCCCAAGTATTGTTGTAATGAAACTGGAACTCTGTTACTTAATCTGAAAACAGATTTCCATAATTTTTCCCTCTCCATTATTTATGCAGAGAAGAGATTTATCCTGTTCAGCCTTGGTTTTGATCAAATTATTTACAAATATACAATTTACATTCATCTATTCACTTTCAACTTTTACCACATCTTTAAATGTTTAAGTTTTTAACCATGGTAAAATCAAGTTTTTCTTGTTTACCACCTACATATGATTTCTATTTTAATACAGAACCTTGCACTACTGAATGCAGCAAAACATTTAGAAATATCACACCAAATCCCTGTGATTCCTGTGATTTTACCTTCAGTTATCTGGTAGTTGCAGCTATGCTTGATTTCCAGTGCAGGAAGTACTGTACTGCAGGCTGCCTAATAAGGAAATCTTCTTGCTCAGGCTACAGGAGGCAATGCACTTGCTGGTTCTTGTCCTGCTGGGGCACTTCAACCACCCTGACATCCACTGGGAAAGTGGCACAGCAAGCTGTAAGCAATCCAGGAGACTCCTGGAATGCATGGAGAAAAACTTCTTGAGCCAGGTAATAGTCCTAGTAGAGAGGATGTGATACTGGAGCTGATGTCACCAAGGGAAGGGAGTGAACCAGGGACATGAAGACTGGAGGCAGCCTGGGCTGCAGTGACCATGCTCTGCTGGAGTTTGCTGCCCTGAGGGATATGGGCCAGGTAGGCAGCAAAGTTAAGATCCTGAATTTTAGGAAAGCAGACCTTCAGCTCTTCAGGGAGATGGTCAGTGGGCTCTCCTGGGAGACTGCCCAGAGGAACAACGGAGTGGAACTGAGCTGGCAGATCTCTGAGGAAATTTTCCATAGAACAGAAGAGCTGGCAATCCCCAGGAACAAGGAATTGGGGAAGGAAGGCAAGAGACCAGCATGTCTGAGTAGGGAACTGCTGATCAGACAAAACCAGAAAGAAACAAATGCAGCAATATTTGAAGTTATGACTGGTGACCTGCCAATGATATAGAGATGAAGTTTGGTTGTGGAGGGGGTGAGAAAGAGTCGGAGATGTACCTGGAATTGAAACCAGCAAGGAGCACAAAGAAGAATGTCTTCTATAGGTGTTAATCAGAAAAGTCAAAGTGCATCCCTTACAAACAATGCTGGAAAACTGATAACAATAAATGCGAAGATATCTGAGGAACTCAACTTTTATGACTCAGTCTTCAACAGCAGCCTCTCTTCTCACACCTCTTAGATGAATGGACACCAGGATGTGGACTGGTGGAAACAATGTCTCTTCCACTGTAACCAGAGATCAGGTTCTTGACCGTCTGAGGAACCTGAATGTGCATTAGACTACAGGGCCTGGTGAAAAGCATTGGGAACCAATGAACTTTAATCTGAGAACTAGAGTTCTGAGGGAATTGGCTGATACAGTTGCCAAGGCATTCTCCTTGGCATTTAAAAAGTCAGGTAAAGTCCCAGGGGGCTGGAAAAAGGGAACATTGTATTCATCTTTAGAAAGGAAGATTCTGGGAAGTACCATCCTCTCAGTCTCATCTCTGTACCTAGGAAGATCATGGAATGATCCTCCTAGAAGCCATGCTAAGCTATGTGGAGGACAAAGAGCTGGTTTGCAGCAACAACCACAGATCCACCAAAGACGAAGCCAGCTGTGGCCTTCTATGATGGAGTGACTCCGTCAGTGAACGAGGGAAGGCTACAGCTGTCATCTCTGTGGGCTTCTGCAAAGGCCTTGACACAATCTCCCACATCTTTCTCCCCGAATTGGAGAGAGGTGGATTCACTGGGTAGACTCGTTAAGATGGTCACATCCAGAGTGTAGTGGTCAAAGGCTCAGAACGCCAATGGACATCAGTGACAAGTGGGGCTTATCTGGGATTTTTATTAGGATCTGTGTTATTTAATATCTTCATTAATGACGTAGACAAAAAGATCAAGTACATGCTTAGAAAATTTTTAGATGACACTAAGATGAGTGGTGCTGTTGTCACACCTGAAGGATGGGATGCCATCCAGAGGCAACTGGACAAGCTCAAGAACTGGGCCCATGGGAATCTCATTTAATTTAACAAGACCAAGAGCAAGGTGCTGCACCTGGGTTGAGGCAACCCCGGGTACCAGCACAGGCTGGGGATGAGCAGATGGAGAGCAGCCTGGGGAGAAGGATTTGGGGGTGCTGGGGAATGAAAAGCTGGACATGACCCAGCCATGGGCACCCCCAGCCCAGAAAGCCAAACGTGTCCTGGGCTGCATCCAAAGCCGTGTGGGCAGCAGGGGAGGGAGGGGATTCTGCCCCTCTGCTCTGCTCCTGTGAGACCCCAGCTGGAACCCTGCATCCAGCTCTGGGGTCCCTGCACAGGAAGGACATGGAGCTCTTGGAGGGAGCACCACCAAGGTTATCAGAGGGTTGAAGCATCTCTCCCACGAAGAAAGCCTGAGACAGTTGGGGTTGTTAAGCCAGGAGGAAAGAAGGCTCTGGGGAGACCTTTCTATAGTCCTTCAATAATTAAATAGGAATAAGAAGAACAGAGACAGACTCTTTAGTAGGACCTATAGCAATAGGACATAGAATACTGATTTTAAATGAAAAAGGATTAGGCTAGATACAAGACATTTTTTACGATAAGGGTGGTGAGGCACTGGAACAGGTTGTTCTGGAAACATTCAAGTAGGGTGGAATGAGGCTCTGTGGCATCTGATCTAATT
Organism: Sturnus vulgaris; assembly: GCF_052056855.1. Classification (NCBI taxonomy): domain Eukaryota; kingdom Metazoa; phylum Chordata; class Aves; order Passeriformes; family Sturnidae; genus Sturnus; species Sturnus vulgaris. Next base: position 41,756,151 of record NC_142283.1, read on the forward strand.
GTAGATGTTCCTTGTTTATTGCAGGGGCCTTGAACAAGATGATCTTTAAAGCACACTTCCAACCCAAACTATTCTATGACCTCTGATTATCATAACGGTGATAGAAAATACAGGTAGAAATGTCACATCAAATCTTAAAAGACAGTAAATATAAAGAAGTAATTAAAGGACATTTTAATTAATTGAAGATATATTCTGAAGTACACTGAATTCAGAATAAACCTACTTCAGACTGTGTTTTGCTTAAATGCAAAATAACATGATAAGTAATGTGCTCAGATGTTACCTTTGAAAGTGTTAAGCAGCTCTTCTATCTGTATGTTGTTTCATATTTTTTTTTGATTCAGACTACCACACAGAACTAATTCTTATGACCCACTCATGAGTCACCTTTGACTGTCACTTTGTCATTGTATTGCTAAACAGGACTTTGTCTCCTAATTAAAATTCGAGACAAAATGTTTCGTTTTCTTGTGTAGACTATATAATTTTATTCCATTGATTAAATTTTAAATTCAAAAATGGTTTTTAACTATCAATATTTGAACAACATTTCGGAACTGTTATACAGAAATTGGTTCAGTTTCATGAAGTTATGTTTTCTGATCAAAATTTGTTTCAAAATAATTATTTATTGGTACAACTACATAGTGCACTTCAGACCTGGCCTCATTCTTTTCTGGTTTAGAATTTATTTTGATTTTGCAAATTCTTTGTAGGTTCTTTGTAGTATATTCTTTGTGTGGAAACTACGCAGTCAAATGAATCCCATAAAATCACAGAATCATTAGGTTGGAAGAAACCTTCAAGATCATCCAGTCCAACCCATGCCCTAACACCTCAACTAAACCATGGCACATCCAGTGCCACATCCAGTCTTTTTTTAAACGTGATTTGAATAAAGGCTGGAGATTAGGGATGGTCTTCCTTCATAGCAGAAATAAGCCAACATAAAGGGAAAGAAACCACTGTAATTTATAAGAGTATTCTGATTACAGCAGGTTTTAAGTGTTTTGTTCTAAATTTTAATGAAATTAGTTTACATATCCCTTTCATTTGTTAGGGTAATACTAATCTTACTAACACTATGAGCAGTATCTACTATGAACACATTAGCTTCAAAAGCTGTACTTATCAACATTTACCAGAACCAAGATTTTACCACAATGTTTTCATACTTCATAATATTTTTGTTTTTCTGTAATCAAGCCAGTGATGGAATCACTTTTCATTTTTATTAAAAAGCAACTTTACATATTGTAGGAAAAAAACAGGTTTTAAAATTATTTTTCATCTATATCAAAATGTATCTTTAACTCATATTTTGATTCCTTTGTATACATTAAAGACCATCTATTCAGCTAAATTGTTATTCAGTTTATTCAAGCACATGATAAATATTAAAGACTGAAGCTGATTCTCCATTTGAAATAGCCAATCACATATCTATTATCTTCAAATCTTAAATCATCTTCTACTTTTAAATAATCTAAGTTTTTCAATCTACTGAAAATAAACATGTCAGTCAAATTAGTAAATAAGTACAGTAAACATCCACTGTTTTCACTGCGCATTTTTGAGTGAATAACTTTGTCATCTCCGCATTCTTTTATCTGCATCAGCTCTGAATTTAGATTGCTAATTCTCTAGAGCAGATTTCAAATATTTTTAACCAAACAATATTAATTATATTTAATCAAACTATAAAATATCAGAAGAATGGTCTAATGCAATGCACAGAAAAGTGCATCCCTCTGGTAAAAAAAACAGTTTTATCTTTCTTAAGAACTAAATCTCTTAATCTTGATTTTGAACCCAAGATGCTGAGGTTAAAATACAGCTCTAATGTAATTAAATGCTACAAAGTAGATCATGTTTGTTGATTTTACAGGTCTTTGTCTTAATTTTACATGATTTGTCAAGCCACTGAGTTTAAATTTTATATAGGTATGCAGAGATCCTGAGAACAAACAAAATTTCATTTTAAACCATCACCAGGTTGCCCATATGGATATAAAATATTTGCTATAAAATATGAACATGTAATTCATAATGGTTGTGATGACACTGATTGTTAAACTCATATATTTTGCATGGGTTGTTGAGAAAGTAAATTTATGTACATTTGCACAGCAGAAAGAAGAGTGAAGGCTGTATGAAATGTTCTTGAATTGCATCTATAACCTGGGCCACTGTGGCAATGTGGGGTACCAGTGAGCAGCTTTTTCCTATGTTCTGTTTGCAGTGCAGTAATGAGGAAATAAAATTGTAGAGAATTAGGACTACAAAAACTTTATAAGAAAAAAGTAAAACACTATCAGCCCTACTTACATTAGGGAAGAAAATTATTAGAAGTAAAATAGCTAATATGTTGAAAGATCTTCTAAGGCTATATTACGTAATTACAAAATTAATAGATAATTCTCTATTATTAATACAAATATATGAACTTTTAGATTAAATCAGGTATGGGTTGCTGAGAGGTTTTTTACTCTGAAAAAAAGAACCCATGACCTGAAGGGAAAACTAGAAAATTATCTTCTAATAAGGAAATTTGGAGGCATACAGTAACAAATTGGATTTCGGAAACGTGATTTTTGGTTGGTTGATTTTATTAAATGAAATATAATATGTGTTGAATACATTTATTTAGATATTACAAATACTATTCTTTATTTCATATACTGAAGAGATTTTCAGAATTATAATTTTATTAAGTGTTGATTGCTAACATATGATCCAGGTATCTTCCAGCCACCAAACCATCAGTTTACTATCCAAAGTTGATCATGCCAGAGCAGTAAACCTGTTGATCCGATCTTTACAGACAATGTTGTCTCTTGTATTTTATCACTTACAGCATTTCTCACTTTCATGAAATGTGAGGACTGTAAGCACAACCAATCCAACAGATGTTCAACATTTCAAGCTTTTCCTGAAATAAAATGCTCATTCTGATGGCTTGAGGGCAAACAATGTTTTCCAACTTAACACTCTTTCAGAATGTAAATGATTAGCTGAATGTTGTTGCATTCTAATTTTTATACTGTCTCCACATTGTTAGGATTTTTTCCAAAATGTTCAAACCATCTATTAGAAGTTCAAGACTTTATGTTTGTTCAAAAGTTATAAAGCTGCAAAGACGTTTTCTATATCTATTTTAAGATGATGCAAAGCTAATATAAATGCATCTCTAATACTTCCGATTTTTATTTATTTATGTTGATATAAGAAATATCCTTTTAGTGTTTTCTACTCTACGGTAAAATAAGCATATCCATGTGTTATTTTCTAAAATACTATTTAATTCAATATTCACTTTCAACACATACCATATAATATAAGATACAGCAATCTGTGCCCTCCTGAATGACACACAGTGAAATACCTGTTATTTATACAACTAGATACTACTTTGGGGAAGATAGTCTGTGATGTGATACAAAATATTTAACAATTGAGAAGTTGGTCTCTAATTTCATCCTGAAATGAGCAAAACAGTCTATCAGAACTTCAGAAATCAGATCACAGAAAAGTTTTGATCAAGCGTTTGTCTTTGAATATATATGTTACTATGGATACCTGGTTACTAAGGTTACAACCAGATCTGTAAAAAAATAAAAGATCATGACAGATGTGATAACTCAGAATCACAGTAGGAATCTATAGTTCTTTGATTTGAACAAAGATTTTCCTTCTTTGATTACCTCTTCAGCCTTCTACTTTTTGTGGTGGTTACTCTAGCTTTTAAAAAGACAATGAATTAGCAAGGATGCATTTCAATGTATTATCTAACATTGCCATTTATGATACGAATTCAATCTCTAAATAAAATTGTACAGTCAAAAAAGCATGCAGTTCTCGATAGACCCGGGCTATAAGGAAAAATACTTAGTGTCAAGACCAATTAGAAGCCACAGAACAAGGAAAACAACTTTGGTCTGTTGTTTAATTTAATTCTGAAAAATCCATTTTCCATCCTTTACTCTTGAGATTTACAAAACTTTGCAGTAGGTGCCTATGCTAAGGTTTGCTAAGAACTGCAAGTCATTGTGCTGAAAATGGAATAGCTTTGAACTGTATAGTACCTGTACAAAACAGTGTTTTACCCCTCCCAGCAGTACTGTGAAGAAGTGGAAACCTGTAAGCACTGGAAGCAGGCATGCCCATAGATATGGGACTATTTCTGTCATCTTTCTTCAGGGATTTTATAGGGAGCATATTTTAAAATCTAGCCAGATACCTGTATCAGTCTCACCTTTCGAAATGTCCAAAAAAATTCCTCGCACAGACTTGCCCAATACAAAGCCAATTTCATTATCCAAAAAGGCTTTTTGTCTCCAGGCAGTTTTTACATTGCTTAGGGCCCATTGGCAGAAGGACAAGAGTGACTAAATCCCAGAGCTGTTAGACATTAGCTATTAACTCTGTTAGAAATAAAGCTACAGGATATCACAAGGGCTCTACTGCTAGTCCTACACACACTCGTATAACAGTTTGAAAAAATCCTATGTGCCTCCAATCCCCTAAGGTCCCTAGGGTCAGCCAGCAGTTTTATCACTGTGCAGGCAAGGATGTGTGTGCATAGACATCCATATACAGGTATCTTTTACTGTTGATTTAATAAGAAAGTTCCTTTTTTGAACCGTGGGTTCTTGCAAAGCTAAAGATGTGTGTTCACAAATCCATAGGGACAAAGCCCTGACAGGTTTCATAACATGTAGAGAAGAAAAGGAAGGTTGTTCTCATTCAAGATAGTTTGACAAATTTTTCATGACTTAGTAGAAACAAAAAAGTAAAAATAATAAAGGAAACACTTTAAAACTAGGAGTTTGGTCAGCTACCCAAACTCTGAGGCAAATAATCCATATTTAAAAATGTTCTAATTTGAAATATAACAGTTCAAACTGTTCATTTTTAGAAGTCCTTTAAAAAGTCTGAGCAAGTGTAAGGTCAATTTATTAAAGTGAGTTGGAATTTATTAAATACTCTTAATCATAATTAAGCCTTAAATGACATGCGAGATCAATGCAATTGGTAAAAAACATGATAAATTACTGTATACCAAAGTTTAGATATTTAAATATTGGTAGCCCACAGTTTTATGGAACACTAATGGCTAATCACTTGGGAAAAATACGTGTAATATAGCCTTGCTAGTGTGTATAACGAAAAAAAAATAAAAATAAAAGAGAAATTAAGTAAATTACCATATCCTACTAATGGAAAAATCTCTGAATATTGAAATCTTTGAAAGAGAAATTTTCAAGGGAAGAGTAAATTTAAAACTTAAAAAAATCCATAGCAACTAAACCTTAATAAGAATGTTTCAGAATTTCAATCTGAGCATTCACTCCTGCTCAATAGTTTGCTCAGCTCTGAAATAAAAATTAATCTCTATTTTAGACAAGATGTGATTTTAACAGTGAATAAAGACATTTAGCAATTTCTTCATGATCAGAACTCTCTGGAAAAAAAATCTGTGTTTTGGAGGCCAACATTTTAAAGACTTAAAAACATAGAATTATCTAGCTTAGATACCTGAATTTCAGTTGCCAGTTCATTATTTTGTTTCAAAATTTAAATTTCAATTAAATATGTTATTGAAATATATTTTTTGTCTCCATCTGAATTCAGAGTGATAGTTTACAAATATTCTTCACCTGCACTTGAAATCTACACATGTGATCCCATGCCTAGCTCTGAGAGAAGATGACGAAATATAGTAAAAGTCAGAAGGGAGGTTCTACTTCCATCTACATCTAAAAGCATCTTCTGAAAGACGCCTGAATGACCCAAGCAAAGCACAACCTTCCCCATTCGTCTCTTTACCAGCGTGAACTGTAGAACCGAAAGAAAAACAAAAACTGTTTCCTAATTCGCATGAACTCCTACACGCAAATTGATATCTACCCTTGGGCAGCTGAGTCTCCCTCCAAAAAAAAAATATCTGTGGAGAGCAGCTTCTCTGGTGGCTGTGCCAACACAGACAAGTGCCTCAGATGTAGATATTTGCCTTGTAAGCACCTTAAGTTGGGGGGCATCAGCCTCTCAGGCTCTCTTCTGCTAGGAAAAAAGCTTTTATTTAATCTCATGTATTTATTCACTCATGAAAAATAAATGCAGGTAAAGGTATTTATTTGTGAGGAAGAGAGAAAATTTCTCCTAATGGGAAGAAATTTGGTTTCCACATATAAGTCCTTTGCAGACAGTTTGACCAGACATTCAGCTTCAGAGATTATACAAAACACAGAATATTTTGCTTTTTGTTCCAGTAGATTTTAAGATTTTGATAAAATAGTAAAAAATTAATATAATTATCCAAAGTCCATTAATTGATTCTCCTTTTGATGATTTGTACATATACATACAAAGTTTTTAACACATTTTCCATTTAGAAACCTACATGGGCACTTCATATTAAAACTGTATATATTTTTGTAGTTTACTTGCAGCAAAACCAACCCTAAAAAATATCAATTTGTCTCCTTCAGCAAGGAATTGTAACTTCTGCAATGTGATTGAAAACAAACTACTTCAGGAAGACATGTGCAAGCAGAATGACTTTATAAATTGCCACACTTCTTTTCCTCTTAGGAACAAAATCAAGTGAGTTTTTAGAAGTCCCTTCTTAGTACAAGGCGCTTATCTCCAATGAGCTTTTAGTAAAATAAGTATTTTTCAGCTAATTCATTTCCCACTTTTAAAACACAGTAAACTTCTATTAACATATGCTGTGGAAGTTGTCTAGGCAGCATTATTAGGGAGATTCAGAGGGTGCTTTCTAAACTACCAAGCTATAAGAATACCCTGAGAACCACATTTACTGCACTGAATGCCCAAAATATCAATTTTTGGACAAATCTAAAAATAAAGCTGGGTAAAAGATTTTAAGCTAGTATTACAGAAATTACAGAAGTAGATTGGAGGTATCCACTGCATTTAACTAGCTTGCTTAAGATCTTTTACACTGAAAGTCCTAATATTAAAATCCTGTTTTTATTACTCAGATGCTAACTCTACAGTAACACTTGAGGGAAAAGGAAAAAGTTAATTGAAGGAATTTGGACTGTCAGAGTTATTTAATTGATATACCCCTCTTGTGCTACCATATCTTTTGCTTTCTGCCAGTTAGCCTCCCATTAAACTTTTCTATTTTTTCACTTAATAGAATGGCAGGATAGGAGCAGAGCGGGGGTAGCTTGCAGGGAAACTGATATATATCATTAGTGGGACTGGCTTTTGAGTATTTTTCCAGTGTTGACCAAATTTGACAGGGGAATCAACAAACAGAAAAAAAATCTTATAATTTCAGACATCAGTTCCTGTCCAGAGGGGATATAAAATTGCCAGAGTAAATATTGAGCCTGGCTTTGAGCTTAACAGCTGAGGAAAATGAAAGTAGAATAATCCATACTCTTAGAGATTGTAGGGCTGATAAACAACATACAGCGCTGCACAAAAAAATCTGTGCTTATGTGTTTGGATTGTCATTTAAAGCTGCACTGAATGGTCAAAACAATGTTTTATGTACCTAGAAAAATATGGGGAAGACGTGAACTGGAAAAGGATAATGGTAAAATGCTTCCATTTTTCCCCATGTTGAAATGCAAAGGGCTATTTTCTCCCTTAAAGTACCAATACAGTATGTCAGAAACCTAGATTGTAATTACACTATCACTATAACTGAATACTTGAATAGAACTTTAGGTGATATGAAGGGTAATACAATGGGAATCAAATTCTTTTGTATTCAGAGGTTGCATTGTTCCACCTTGATGTTATAGCAATTATTTTGGGCCTGGCCTTGGTATTTTAATTCTCACAGATTCATTAAAAGTGGACAAAATTACATAGATATGGTAATAGATGTCAGACACCCATTTAAGTTTTGCTTTGGGGGAGAGATTGATTTTATTCTTCATTTCTGCTTTATTCAGTCTGGTGGTCACTGATCTCCACAGAAGGTAATTAGTGGTTTATAAATAGATTGTGAAAATTAATTTAAACAGTGTATTTCAAAATATCAAGTGATGATTAACATAAATATGCAGCTAAACACATAAAAGGGTGAGGAGCTCAACTATTTTGACACTTCTGATTAAATTAAAGTTTATGTTTCAGACTTCGTCAATTACAGCATCTCCCTTTGCCAAGCCTAACCTAGTCTGATTTAACAAACTTTAATTACAGATGTAGTTTACTGTGCTCCTTAAAATATTATCATCTACAAAGTATAAAACTCTGAAATTTGCCAAATATCTTAGTGATGCTTGGATAATGTGACCTACTTTCTTCTTAACAGAAGCTGTTGTGATGCTAAATGTGCCCTTAAACACAAGTAAATTCTTAATATCTAACATTTACCAAGAAATATCCTTGCAGTAATGATTTCAGGTGCAAAATAGTTCTATTTTAAAATAATCATAATCTTACAAACATATCATGATTTAAAGCCAAGCACAAAGCACAAGTACAAATTTTATAATCAAAACAAAGAATAAACCTTTTACTTAACATTGAAAAAAAGACAGCACATAATTGCATGAGAGAAGCAGAGCTAATGTTAAAATTTTCCACATTCACTAAATCCCAAGAAATGATAACAATAGCAAAAGTTGGTTCTGCTGTATGGATTTGAACTAGTACAGAGGGTCATCTGCATGGCCTTAAGGTAGTGTATTCATGTGTATGGAATATCTCCTTAACATTCCATCTGAACTGAGATATAAGATCTATACCTAAAATCCAGTAATCTGGTATTTTGTCTCTGTCTTGCTATTTATGCTGTTTGAAGGTAAATATTATCACTTTAAAAAGGTAAGTTTCTGCTAACTGAGGCAATAGAAACTATTGTTAACAGGCATTGTGATGCAGTATGACAATTAAAGTTTTTAAACTTTAGAGAGGCAAATATACACACAGTAAAAATAAATTATGAAATCAATGCATGTAGATTAAATGGATGCCAAATTTCTATTTTCCAGGATTAAAAGTCTCAGCAATGAAAAAAGTTCTGAGAAAAGCATGGCAGTTATAGAGAGAAAGGTCAATATTTTATAAAACAGATTTTTAACACTACTAAGCACAATAAACACATTAAACACTATTAGACCTATTAATTCCAATGATATAACCTATGTTCATGAAATTAAACTATACCAAAGTGACAAACTGAAGTTTGCACTGTATTAATGTGGTCTGAAACACAAGAGTACCATCTAAAAATGCAGGAACTTTGCTAAGTGCTTGGAAAAATAATTTAGTCTGAAATATTGTATTTTCTTTTTCTTATCTTAGAATGTTTTCTTATAATAATAAGTAATAATAGATAATCTTACAATTAGTTACATAGCCATTATCTGACCGTAATAGACTATTTGCACACAAGTCAGACTTGAAGACTGGTTAAGAGCACATTGACTTTATATATTCCAGATAAAATGAAATTCAGATGGAGAAACCTAGCCCCCCAGCTCAAACCTGTAGAGGCAAGCACTTATAATTTTCAAACATATGAAGATTTCCAGTGCCATTTTAATTTCTTCTTAAGTATGTGCACATTAACTTGCAATCTTCTTTTATACTATTGCCATAATTTTTGTCATAAACTCTGCCCCTTCTGTGTGGGGTAATATATATCCCAAAAGGTTTTCCCCTTTTAATTCTCAGGAGTAGCTCCCAGACCACAGTACATAAACTCCAAGGCTAAATACTGACAAGAAAAAAAAAAAAAAAAGTTTCTGAGAGCTATTTAAACTGAAAAAAAGAAAATAACAATTGTTTCTCCAAACTTCACATTCAGGGAAATATGAAACAGAGAAACAAACCCATACAGTGGAAGAAAAATCAGCAAGATGGGCGCAGGTAAAATCTTTGTAAATCTTGAGGAAGACTATAGGGAAAAACTGACAATTACTAGGAAAACTAAAAGTATCTCAACATAAAAGGAAAGCAAATAAATTGATTTCTAACTCATAAAATTCTGTAAAAGAGAATCAACTACCTATGTCACTTGAGGGGTTAGGTGTTTCGTAAAAGGCCTTTGCTGAGTTAATGTATAGAGAATATTTCCTTCCTCAACTAGCCAAGACCAGCACAGGGAGAATTCAGTCAAGAATGGAGTACTCAAAGTAGGAAAAAGATCCCAACCAAACCAAACCAAACCAAACCAAACCAAACCAAACCCAAACCAAACCAAACCAAACCAAACCCAAACCCAAACCCAAACCAAACCCAAACCAAACCAAACCAAACCAAACCAAACCAAACCAAACCAAACCAAATGAAGAATACACAAACAAACAAACAAACCAACAAACAAAAAACCAGTAAGAGAATGAAATTTGAAGAGAGAAAAAAGCAACAGACTTGAATTGACTTCTATCTAATCATTCCTACCTGAGAACTATCAATGTCTGGGGTGTCCAGAAAGTCAACAGTGAGCATACAGAGCCAGGTAATGGGAGTCACATTGCATAACATAGAAATTCTAACCTTTATAAAACTGGTGATGGCTTCTTGCAAAACATTTGTTTACCCTTTATCTTTTAAAGTTTTAGATAGCTTCAACTCAACAATTTACATTTGCAATCAATTCTTTTTGCCCTCCTTTTTGTTTTAGGTGTACATTAATAGTATTCAGAGCACTAATTTTTGTATAAGAAAAATCTACTTTTAAAAATAGCAGGCAGAATTTCCTGCTGGAAGTGCAATTCAAAGAAGTAAAATATCACAATCCATTTTCTTATTTAACCCTGAGGTACAAAGTTGATTTAATGTTAAATTTATAAATGCATTTTGCATAATGCTTGGCATGCAAAATACAAATGCCAATGCCAATGGCATCAAAACGGTAAACACCATTAAATTACGCCTGTTTTTTAAAATAGTACACTCTCCAAGGTTATATATTTTTGTTTGTTTTCTACCAAAATTTAAATTCAACATAAAAAACGTGTTTCTTCATCTATTTATAATCAGAATGGGTTTTATTTCATGGTATTTAAATAATTCTAGTGGTTCTTGAGCCACCAGAACTAAAAGTACAACATGAATATTAATAAATGTATCTAGAAAATCAATATTAATACAAGTTATTTCACAAAGACTCTGACATAAATCTGTTACGTTATTAGATTATATGAAGTTATTTCACCCAAGGCATAATGAGATACCAACTCAAATTACTAGTGTAGCAATAGATACTTTGCTACCTATAAAAATAAATTAAATGCAGTCCCCACATATCCTATAAATTGAGAATACATGACTGATTAAGAGATAAATGTTTATTTCATTATTTTTGACAAAGTATGTGCAGGTCATGGAAGAAAATAAAATCGTCCTTCCATCACATTTGATGTGTATACAGCCCCATCTCTCTGACACAGAAGTCCCAGTGAGTCCACAAATTAAACCTGTGGGCTTGCATCCCACTCGTTTCAAGAGAGTGTGGATAACAATACATCCGTATCTTGAATATGTTCTTTTATTCAGCCCACCTGATTGTCTCAGAATATCAAAATTCTTTAAGAATATAGGACTAAAAAGAATTCTTCAAAACTTTTTTATAGTGCTTTCAAAACAGGGGTACATTTCCACCACAACTGGTTATGGTCTGTAAAATATTTCTTACATAAATACATATTCATAGGCCATAATATCTTAGCACAACATGAATACTTAGCACACGAAACACATTCTACTTCTTTCTGTCTTGAGGAAGTCATTCCAGTAATCATTTAACCTGGCAACTAAATGAAAATGCACTTATTTATGTATTTATGTTCACTTAGTCCATTTTCTTGTTGGTTACATACTCAGAAAATGCTACATTTTTATATTTCTAAACAAAAACACACAAAAAAATCCTTGAGCAGTTAATTGATTATTTTAGGATGTTTGTGTAAATATAGTTAATTTGTTATCTTCAGTCTTCAAATAATATACATTATCCCAGAAAATATGGTTAAAATAAATAATTTTTGAAAACCCTTTTAGCATGTACCAGGTTTCCAGCAATATTGATGCAAAGACTGCTGTGCTAATGCACAGCATCCTTTTTTGAATAACAAATTTATCATGTATCATGAGCAGTTTCATAGCACTTCCAGCAGGTACATGCTGAACTTAAATGTCTGAGCATATCTCTGAAATTAGTTTCATAGATACCCCACAGCGCACAAAAATGCTGGAGAAGAGGACATGTTCTTCAGGATTTTAAAATACCAAACTCTGAACTTTGCAGAAAAAGGAAGATTTCACGTTTTGGTTTGCTGGAGGAAAATAATATCACTTCTGCATTTTCATTTTGGTGGAGTTTAAAGTGTTCATTGCTTGCAAAATGAAGCAGAAAAATGATCGACATTTCGATTAATGACATAGAATTAATTAATTTGGAGTGGACCTCCAGAGGTCCTCTGGTCCAGTATATCACTCAAAGCAAGGCCAGAACAGGTCAGGTGTGCCGGACCTTCTATGGTAAAACTTTCAGTATGTCCCAGAAGGAGGTTCCATGATCCCTCCAGATAGCTTTGTCCACTGTTTGACTATCCAGATTGTAAAGTTTTTATTAATAAAATCGTGCCAGAATTCTAATTTAAAAAAAAGTAAATTAAAAACTCGATGCTTTTATTTTAATTTAATAAAGCATCTATGAAAATGCACCGTAATTTCTTTCTAAATTAAAAAAATATTGTAATCCAAAGGAAAATTATTAATACATTATAAAATCAGTCTTTCAGAATTTTTAAATTTCTGTGTTAATAGTTCCTGTATGAAACCTCACGGTCTTTCTTCATAGTTTTCAGGATCAAAATAAGTACAAAAGTTAGCAATATTAAACACAGAACTGTGACTTGGCCTTTAGCATTTGATGATTTTAAACCAATACTGAGACATATGAAAGGCATGCAAACTACAGTTAGTTGATAAGAATAATGATAATTTGGAATTTCTGACTTAATCTTAAATCAGATTTAGACTTAAATGTTGTAGGCAATTTTAAATCTTTGAAGTTTATCCCTGCGGCCTTTTCCATTGTAACTTAAAAATTTTCCATTTAATGTGCTCTTTGCCAGCTGATTTTTTCAGAGTTTAACTTTTCTCTATAAAATTATAAAACTGATACCAAAATTAAAAGAGATTAGGAAAGCATATGTTAATTTACAGTATTAGGGAAAAGCAAATTAACAGGATTAGATTACTGTGACATATATTTGAACTACAATTCTGGTGAGAGATCAGTAATCTTTAATCAGTCAATGAAATTGTAACAATGATGCTGAATTGAAAAACTTCACCAGTCTTACCGACGTGAAACCAAAATCTATTTTATGATTCCACAGAATCCATGATCATCTCCCTTTTTTGATTAAAATGTCCAGCAATCACTGCTTCCATTTTTAATTTTTTGCATTAATTTCTGACTGAATTCAGGATTGACAATATAAACTAGTCTCTTTTTCTTAAATATTGTCACTATTATCTTCAGATGGACGTGCTTCTGGGAACTATAAGAACCACTACCTAGACACTCAGACGAATTTGCAGCTCTAGGGAGTTTCCACAATAGCCAAAAATCTGCTGGGAGCTAAACCCGCTCCGATGCTTAACAGGCAGCACGATGGATCCAATGTCACAACACAGAGGAATGTGATGTGGACAAGGTATTGTGTGGATTAGAATTTTAAAAAATCTTATCCTCTGCTCTCACATTCTTTCTCTGCATAAGTCATTTGACCTGTCAGTCTGCATATTCTCAACTCCTAAGCAATTATAATTGCTCCTAAAATGTCTGCTAGTTTCACATACCTCAAATACTTCGAAAATTGACTCTCTTCTGTCTCACCTCTGTCTACCTTTAAGATTAAGTAATTATGCTTAACCTGAGCACCTGAGTTTACAGCTCTTTAAGGTTTTGTAAAGCGCTGTTACAGGCCTTCAATAACACTCAAAATTATTTTATGCTAACATAAGAGAAATATATATTTATTCATTAAATTTTTCTAAATGTCTTTTACTCTTCACAGAATGAAGTGCAAAGAGAATTTATAGGTTTTCTAGAGAAAAAAGATGAAAGCTTGGAGTAACTTCAAACTTTTCGAAAATGCTAACTAGTTTCATGGTGTCTTAAATTTCCTGTTTACATTGTATATAAATCTATAATGTTATAAAAACAAGATAATAAAAAAAATGTATAACTCTCCTCAAAAATTTAAGTTTTGCTACAGAAGTTATAAGAAACAGTTCAAATTTTGGACTAGAGTGTATACAGTACTGTACTTACCTATGAAAAAACTCACTGATGACTCAACACAAAAAAGCGTTTACTCACAGGACTCCTATTTATCCGAGGAAAATTTTGGCACAGATAAGTGACTATTTGAAAACTATGTTCTTCTGAAAATGTCTGCAAGTTTCACGTACCTCAAATACTTTGAAAATTCACTCTCTTTTGCCTCACCTCTGTCTACCTTTAAGACTAAGTTTTGCAAAAATAAAAAAAAAATTCTAAAAACACTAACATGTGGTAGGTTTTTGTTGTTGTTGTTTTTTAATTATCCCAGAAAATAGAATTGATTAGCTAAATTATGGACATCGAAATATCTGTAAATACATATGAAGACTTAAACATCTTTATTGCATACCATGGAAAGATGGGCTTCATTGAGCAGCAGAATTGTATTATTTTTCCTCTGGCTTACTTAATATTTCAGGACCATAATTTCCAGCAAAATAAAGCAATACCCTCAAGACTTCATGAAACACTGATCTATAACAGTGAGTGAAACAAAACAGTGAGTTAATATCATTACATGTTCTAGAGTAAAGAAACGGATGCTATCAGAAAGAATTTGCAAATGAGAAACATTTTGCATACAGGCACTGAAATTTCCAAATCAGTGACGTTGAGTTATAATACTATCGTTGAGTAATTCTGTTTGCATAATAAATCTGTCCAACCACCAGCTGTTGGAACAATGTGAAATTTAATCAAAAAAAGATCACAATAATAAATTTGAGGTAATAAATCCCAAAAAATGCACCTGGTGTCCTATCTGTCTGCATTGGCCTTGCACACAAACAGTTATAAGCATATTGTTTAGTCACGGCTACTGCTGATTCTTGACAGAATGCATAACTAAATCTTCTGAACAGAAGAATACTGCTTGAAATATTTGCAGAAAAAATTGATTGTATTATGATTTTAATAATTTAAATGTAGAAATATTTCAATAGAATTGAACTTTTTGATTTTCAAAGGGTCATTCCTTTTAAAAAGGGAATTATTTAAAATAAATAATACTTAAATATAAATTTGTATTTATTTAGAGCATATGCCTAAAAAGTGTTACATTTACAAAAGACCATTTGCATTTTCATCGAAGAAAGTTGTTGATTCAAGTTACACACAGAGTTTTGCAGTTTCCATAAATATGTGATTGCTGTTCATATCACAAATAAACTTCTTGAAGGAAATATTCCATACATACCTGGACTTTGTGTGGCATATCTTTCAAATTGGAACCATCAGAAGAATTTACTGAAACTGATATTTCAAAAATTTTATGACACCAAATCATTTAATCACCAACTCAACAAGGGATTTTGAATTTATCTGATACTTATCAATGCTATATAAATGTGCACATTAAAAAGAAGTAGTGCTCAGAAGTAAGATTTGTTCAGAGCACAGCAAATATTTCACTCTCAGAATCTCAAGAAATGACTTTTGTAAAGATTTTTTTGTAACTGGCAGAATCAGTGACAGACAGACAGAAAGAAATATTTATTATTGTATTCATAATATAAAATTGATAGCAAAATGAAATAGATAAACCTTATGACATTCTCATTCATTTACTCATCCTTTCATAACATTTTATGAGAAAGCATAATTATTTTCTATGATGCAGACAGTATTTCTTTTCTTCAATCAATCCACTATTGCATTTTCTCAGAAAAATGTATTTAAGGTATGAAACAAATATCAATTGATGAAATCTACACTGTTGTTTATAGAAAGGCAATACAGTTAATAAAATGTGTATGTATGGCTTCCTCTCAGTCTGCAAATATTACATAAAAGATGTGTAAGAACTGACAGACATCAAAAGAAATAATAAAATTTTGTTCCTGAAAGTAACAGATACAATTACTTTGAAAATACAACAAAATTATTTCCTTGCAGGAGGATGCAGTCAACACATGGTATAAGAATAAACAGATTCGAGTATGTTCTTTACATAAAATACCATTTATTGCCCAGCTCTTCTAAAAGCCTCAAAAAGTTTTTTACATAACTTTTCTCTTCCTTAATTTAGATCTTTGTTTTGGTCCTTATCCGTCTTATATTACACTCTCTTTCCTTGAATAATATTTTTTGTATGTTTCTATTACAATAGTTTTTATCAAGGTTTTAAGACTTTTAAAAAAGTAAATATAACATCTCTGGATTTGGTGCTTACAATTCCATCGTGTAACTCTGGCTGAGGAAAAAAGGCCAAACATTAGTTACATTCAGGCGTTAGAATAAACCTAAATAAAGTATCTACCACTTCCATAAAAGCAAGTTAGAGTTGCTTAAAGTACAGGTCCTTCTTGCATGGCTCATTCTTCAGTCTGATAATTCTAATAAGCATAATCACCAATTGGTCATCATTAATTCATAATTGCCTGTCATAACAAGACTTCCCGTCCTTCTCTTAATCGAGTCTTTATGCAGATATTTTTCTAAAGTAACTGACATCAGAAACCAGCAAGACTGAAAAAAGATATAAAAGTCTATTAAGTTTAACCAGGCATTTCTAATACTTTATACACAAATTTCATGATCAAGTGGGAGTTTGAAGAAAGGCATGTCCAGTTAGGACATGAACAACAATTTCTTCTTATCATGGCTTAATCCCAGCTGGCAACTAAATACCACACAGCTGCTCACACACCATGCTGCCTCTGGTGGGGAGGAGAAAGTAAAGACCATTGGTTGTGCTAGAACACTTCAATAACTGAAACAAAATAAAATATAGTAATAATTGCAATGAAAAGGCGAGGAAAAAATCAGGAGAAATAAGTGATGCACAATAAAACTTTTAACCACCCACTGACCATTGCCCAGCCCATTCCCCAGCTGCCATCTGCCCCTCCCAATCAATCCCTCCCCTCTCTCCCCTCCAAATTTATATACTAGTCATGATATTCTGTGGTATAGAATATGTTCTTGGGACAGTTGTCCTGGCTGTGCTCCCTCCCAGCTTTTTATGCATCTGCTCACTGGCAGACTGGGGAACTGGAAAGTTTTTGATTAATGATAAGCACTCACCAAAACATCAGTGTGTTATTGACATCATTCTCATACTGAATTCAAAATACAGAGCTTTACCAGCTACTAAGAAGAAAATCAACTCTATCACATCCAAAGCCAGGAGTTCAGGAAACCATTTCCCATTTTTGTTGACTAGTGCTGAAATGATGCATTTTGTTTTGAGCAACCCCTTGCACTTGTTCTGTCATCATCTCTATTTACTTACTCAGTTGGAAAATTTTGCTTCTGCTGTTCATCTCCCTTGGTCTTTCTCTTCCTTCTTGATGTCATTGTCACCTCTGCTAGAGGGTAGCCAGAGTGAGTTAGAATGGTTCCCACTGAGGCACTAACAGGATGCACAGCAACATGCTGTTGAATGTTGAAATCCAACTTTCATTGGTTTCTAACACACTTTGGCATCATGCACTTTGATGTATAGTTTTAACAGCTCTCAGTATATCCAGTGTATCTTCCAAGAAAGAGTGTTTTCCCCAAAGGAGTAAAGCATTTAATGTAGGGTAACAATTACAGTGAAACTGAAAGATTTTCCTCTGTTTCATTTTGAAAGTGAGGAAACAACCTCACAACCTTACCCTTATTCTCCCACATCACCCTTTCTAAATATAGATTCCAATTATAGTCAGAGACACTAGACATCATGCAAGGTGGAAAAAACACCACAAATACTTCACTAATCATGTAGAGACCCAGTAATATTTTTATAGAATATGTAATCTATTCATTATCCTGTGAGAATTCCATAAAACAGGTCAAATTGTTAAAGTTCAAAATATGAAAATAAGGATTAAGCTTAAGATAGCATTAAATTTGCAATATTCTCTTTCTTCTGTGTAACTTCTCTAAGAAACATAGAATTATTTTCTGGATCATGCCCTGTTAATGTTTCTGTGTACACAAGATTTTTGATAGGAAAAGTTGTGCTCAGCCAAAATTACCAATGCAACAACAGATCAAGAAGCACTCCTGCCTTAAATGGCTCAATCAAGAAATCAGTTGTACTGGCGGTTGTCTTTAAGCACCAAAAATGTTCACTAAACTGTACTTCAGAAATGCTGAGAAAATCGGTATTTCACATGCAAATTTTCTTCTCTGTACAGCCCTCTTTTTTGCTGATTGAGGTTAGCTTGTACTTTGCCGTATGATAACACAACTATGCTTTTCTGCTTCAGTTCACCGTTCCTTCCCATTCCTCAGATATTCCATCTCAGTGATGGAATTTAAGAGTCTAGCCCAAGGAAAATGTTATCGCATTGCTACCCACATGTCATCCCCAAAATAAGTTCTTGAGCTCTCAACAAATTCAGAAAAATTATCTAGAGAATTAACAATTACACAGAGAGATGCTGAAATTTAAACTTAATAAAGGTTAAGATGAAGAGCTCATTTTACCATTTGCTCAGTTTCTTTTTACCTAGTGAGCCCTAAATTTGATTTAACAGAGATGGGCAAATTGCAAACGATAGCACAGCTATTCATAACATAAAATAATCCGATTTTGCATAAATTTCTAACAGCAGTGCTGAGCTTGACAGCATAAACCATCACAACCAAAACGAAGAAAAAGTAGATTTGACATGCATAAGCTCTTTTAAGGACTGCATAACTTATTTTCAATGTACACTACTGGAAGCTAATCAGAGAATCACAGAAAATTCTGAGCTGAAAGGGATGCTCAAGGATCAGTGAGTTCAGCTCTTATGTGAATGGCCCATACAGACATTAAACCCACAAATGTGGCATTGTTAGCAGCATGCTCTAACCAATTGGGCTATATAGAAAGAATCCAAAATTCATAATCCAGACAGAGAATATTGACTGCTGTCACAGCAAAGCCATCAGAAGTGAATCAAAACGGGATTATATGTTGCAGAGACTTTACTCCTAACATTTTTATTAAACTGTTGTTTTGTTTTACACACACCTGCATTGAGACCTGCTCAGAAAACCAGACAAGAAGTTATGCAGGTTTGAGTGTTATGCCCATAAACTAGCATAGTATTTATTATCTGTCTTAAAAGTAGCCATGTGAAAGAATCTCAGCAGAAAATATTTTGAACATGCTTGCATTTCTACTGCATGCAGAATAAAAAAGCAAGTAGAAAAGCAATGTGGATTATGCTGCAATTGTAATTTGCAATTTATAAATAATGGTACTTGGTGATATTCAATCCCCAGCAATCCTACATTGGTAGAATCTTCCAAGATTCTGGAAAGGTAGACAGCTGTTCGATTCTCTCTGTGTTTATGGTGGAAACAACAAAAACCCCATCAGTACGTCTCTGGGTCATTGAGTAATTTCTGCTGCAGTAATCTATTCCAAGAGAACATTGGGTCTCTGGATTGATTATGACAGAATACTTTTGCTGCAGGTCCCCCTTTAAGCTTACCTCAAAAACAGGAGGCTGATACCCCACTGTCACTCCAGAAATACAGCTGGCTTCCTCCTCTCTGTATCCTGATGGCATTAGAGTGGGTACATTGTGCCCTGATATCCGCCCACGCCTTATACTTCTGTGGACCAGGTATGCCGGGAAGTTAGATAGATCCACACGGTCCTTCAAAGTCAATTACACATTTCTTTCTTTTGCCATAAGTAAGAGAACTTGTGTTCCTGGTCAGAATATTCACTACCTGACCATAGCAGTGCCAGAAGTCCTTTCCCCACAATCATGGCACTCTCAGTCCCTCTTCTATGTGTAGAGAATCACTGCTTGCCTTCTACTGTTTCAGCAGCAGCAGCTGGAGTGACAGTCTTCTTGGATGACCCCTTCTTCTTCACAGCTGTCCCTCCCCAGTTTGCAAATGTGGGCTTATAGCTTCAAGGTAGGTTAACCAGTGAAGCACCCCAGTTCCTTGTGTCCTCTCACTGGTCATACAAGAAAAAAGCAGAATGCATATGGCATGATTGGGATAGACCTAACTTTCCTCAAGGCAGGCAGAATCAGTACTATTCCACGTTTGGGGGTTTCTTGTTTTGACCACATTGTCTGCAAGGTCACCTTAAAAAATTTATTACAACAGGTGCAATTTTTAAAAAAAAGCTTTACTTGTAAAGCTTTGAAGATAAATATATCCAGACAATTTCCTTGCAAGAAGGTAAATCAATACACCTAAATATATGGTCATGTAATAAACAGAAGAGAAAATAAAATGTATCCCTGGCTGTCGTTCCATATCCAACTTGATGAACTAAATGATAGTGTTAGAAAACGTTGTATTCTAAGAATATAAATGTACCTAGGTTAATTCATATATCTCATTAGGAAAACAGTAAAAAACATAAACTACTTTGATTAGCCCATGAGAAAATACAGTGGCAGTTGATGGTGTCCAAAATCCATAGTGTATTACCATATTGTCTAAAAAACTTTCACTATAGACAATGATATTTTTTGCTGCTTAAAGACAATATGAAAAAAATTTCCAAGAATGGTAAGTGATGCAATATATTGTTTAACTTCAAAGTCTGCAGCAATCATGACTGAAGCATACAGATGTCTGAGGTGCTAATGAATCCTGCAGACACATTATAATGAATATCTTCAGCTAGCCTACAAGGAAGCTGAAGAATCTACATAGTGGATCTGTTCCATGTAGATATTCAGTATATAATCTATACTTAACCTTTTCATAATTGATCAATTTCATGTTCTTCGCCCTGAAAGGGGAAGTTTGTTGATGAAATAGACATCAAAGTACAATTTTCCTTAGTCAGTGTTTTGCTTTAGGATAGAATAGCTTGGGCTCTGTAAATACATTACTGAATCTCACTGATTACATTAGCCCAACCCCCTTTGCAGGAGTTAGTACAGGTATAGGTATACATAGATATATTTGTGGTGTCAGCAAGTTCAGCAGTACAAATTTCAGCTGGAAAATGAGTTAGTTTCAGACTTCTGTTGTACTTATTCACTGAGAAATGAAATGAAATCCAGGTTTTTTTCTTTGTCTCAAAGAAAGGTCATAGGCATGAAACAAAATACCAATATTGCCACTAGTACATGATTGCATCCTGGTAAATACATGATTGTATTGGGCAAATTAAGAGGAAGTTTATCAAACAAAGCAATTGCTTGAAATATTGCATCTTTATAAATCAAATACAATCTATAAGCTCGAGATAACATATTTTTAAAAACCTTATTACTTACCCGATACACATACATTTGCTTGTTAGTTGGCTTTAAAAGAAGGTTTCCTATGTTATCTCTGAGAAAATCCTTAAAAACTGATTACATTTACATTCCTACCAAAGTATAGCAATGAGTAAAAGAGAAAAAAGTTCACAAAACATATACTTTGAAAAATTAATGTATGGGGGCAACATATGTAATTACTCTGTCACCAGGAATGCATAGTAAAGGAAATCACAATAGCACCTGTCAGAGGCTAGAACACAGGAGCAAGCTAGGAACATACAGAACAGATGGAGATATTGAAATCAAATCAAATGTGTGAGAGTCACTCTACAGGACAGAGAATGGCACAGATGACCTTTTAAGAGTATGTAAAGGAAAGTTCACAGCAAGTGCAAAAGATATCTAGGTTTCATTTATATCGTTTATATATAGACAACTAAGCAGAACAAGCAGAAACTAAATCTCATTAGATAATAGCCAAAACATTTATCAACAATGTAGAGTTAAAAAAATACTAAAAAGGAGTCCTGTCTTGCCAGAGGATTCATTAAATATTTTTAGAACACTTTATTTTCACTTTCTTGAATTTTGCTGTACATATATGGAATTGTAAAATGCTGTCTTGCTCTGTGTAAGATATCATGTATATTTTGATTTTGGTGACAGCTGTTTGTCATAGTTGAAAAAATTGCTTTGTTGTGAATGATGTTAGGTAGCAAATAATTGGGTGTATGTATGGGACACGGACAAATACTGAGCTTTTGAACCGTTATGCATAAAACTTCCACTTCCACTTGCCAGTGATACAATTCCATTGTAAATTTTGACAACACCCTGGCTGAACAAAAATGACATGTCCAGAATTATCCAAATAATAAAGACACATGAGAGAACCATCAATTAATAAGCTGATCACGTGCTGTGCTTCTGTACACACACATGGGAAAATTAAGAGTTTGGAGCCTTTCAAAGAGAGGAGACGGTGCCAAAACCAGGAGTTCCCAGAAGGAAGAAGGGGATTTTTAAAGAAGAAGGTGAAGACATTTGTTGCAGCAAAGACCCTGTCAATGAGAAAAGATGCTAAAAGTCACAGACCTCTGTGGAGAAGAACGCCAGGGATGCTCAGCCACCTTGGTCCCAAGTGCCTGAGAGTGGGAGCAGACATCAGGAGCTAACACAACTTTCTGCCCCGTGTCTCATGCCATCTTCCTGCTGGCAAGGGATGTCTTGGACATAGAGGTGGCTGAGCATGGGCAAAGAAGTGACACAAGCAAGGTAAAAGTTCTGATCTTGTAACTTAAATCTAGTATACAGGCTCCTTACAGGTTGTTAATTCTCAGCACTGCTCAATGTATATGATTCTATGTCTGATACTGAAAGACCTTGAAGAAAAGGCTTAAAAATAACTAAAAATGAGGAAGTTATACATAAAAGTTGTTATTATCTGCTGAATATGAAATAAACTCTTGAATGAATAGCTTTTGCGTCCTTTCCTTGAGTTTTAGAGTTGGATTCCTTCATAGCATATCTAGCCCTTTATTTAACAAACTTTTAAAGGCAATTAATAAATCAAGAGCAGCTAGCTGGCAACACAAGTTTCTCCTACATTTTTTTTTAATCACAGATGCTGTGGATTCAATTGAACTGCAGAAATAATAAAATATATATAAAAAGTCTTTTTTAAAAACTTTTTTTTTTAAATGCACCAAAAATCTGAGACCCTCAGCTTTCTAAGGCTGATAGATGGACATTGATCTAAACTTGAACATATTCATTTGAGTACTCATGGCTCAATCTCTGCACTCTGCATCACCCTACTTGACCTGGGCTATAATCTGATATCTCTTGAAACTGAAAGGTTTGCACTTGAGCTGAAAGGAATTGTAAATCCTACTTGCGGATAATGCAAGCTTATTAAAATATATAGATTTTCACTTTATCTTTTCAGTGGCTCACCATTTCTATGCAGAGTAATCAGGCCCTCCATACTTCTCCAGGCTTTTCATTTTAAGAATCTCATATTTGCATGAATAGCAATAACTCCTATTCAGAATCCTATGACTTATTTTTAACACTCTGTTTACTATCAGTGCACCATTCAATCTGGAGGAAAGTCATGCTTCAATTTATTTCAATTAAGGAAGCATATCTAATCTTTTCTTAATATTTTATATAAACTACAACAAAATGTACTGATCATTTACTCATGACTTGAGTTCCAAATACATTTTTTCCTCTAACTTCTGGGTTTTTTCATTTATTTCAATTTCTCTTCTGATTTCAAAAGTATTGCACGTTCCATATCTGCAGATACACTCTTTTAAAATGACATTCAGAGATAGAGAGAGATAAAAATATCATTTGGCTTCAAGGTATAACTTTTAGAGAGTCAGAGTCGAAAGAAGAAATAAAAACAGATATATATATTTTTAAGAATATATCAGTAAATTGTTCTAAAAATACATTTTCACCTTTCACATCTTTTTTACAGCAAAGGGAAGGTAATTTTGTTTGTACATATTGCAATGAATAAAACAGCATGGGACTGTTTGATAACTGAAAATATATGAACAATATCCACTGAGTAAACTGGTGTCTACAAACTAGACAACTTTTAGGACGGTAAATTTATAAAATAGACACTATTCTTGATTAATTTAGTAGTGGTTTGACAGACTCTGAGACAAGGCTCATCCATCAATAAAGCAAGTCACTTTTCTTGGGGAAAAGGTGTACAAATTTCTACATGATGATGTACCTTCACACGGTACTGAGGTCAGCACTGAACTCTACATTTTTCACTTGTGACTTAACCATGTTACTATCCAGTGATATTCTAGACACTATAATTCTGTAGTAGTTCTGAAATTTATCAGTAAATGCCAAGTTTACAGTTAAAATCTGTGGATTTTTTCTGTGGAAAAGGAGCATATCTTGGTCCCAATTTAGATGTTCGCATATTATTTTCTCTGCTATTTCTTCCATTCTATCATCAGTAATTCTATCATTAATAAGCTGTACAAATGACATAAATGTCTCAGAAGGTGTTTTTTTCTGGGAATATTTTGATGTATATTTATCAATATTTGTTTGAGGCATTAAAAATATTAAAAATCAGTTGTTTATTTGTATACAGCACACAAGCTGTGACAACAAGTCCTGTTGCAGTTCTCAAAAGAAAACCTAAAAACCCCATACCGTATAGTAAATAAGTTCAAATCACTTCTTCGCAGGGTTTATTATTCACCTGTTCTACAGCTCTAAGTATGCTTTTTTATTTTGTATTTTCAATATCTCTGGCTATCAGTTTATTCAAAAGGTAAACATCAAATGTAGACAGAATACAACTATTTCTACCTTGTTACAAACAGAATGATGTTATAACATATATTCATTTTGATACTTTCCTTTGCTTGAGAATTGCATTCCACCTGAAGGGCTTGCATCTCATGAGCACCACTCACTGGTACATCAAGATGTTTACAAAATTTGAATTGCTTATAATTAATTTTGTGCTCTCTCTGCACTTCAAACACCAGTAATCACTCCTCAACTATAACTCCTTAGACGCTCATTTCAGATAGCTGAAAGACAAACTGCATAATGTGTAACCATGTAGGCCTATTTTTAAAAGATTGTTTCACTAACTCTGATATTGGGAAGTTATGATGAACTAGTCAATAATGAGAACCAACAGTGGAAATGTAATTACACATTACTTTGGATAACTGATTCCTATGTAAAATTTTTTTTACACTTTCTTGCTGTGGTTGATGAAGACAGCCTATAATATACATTTCAACACCTTGGTCTCTATTGCACACAGGAAATGTCTAAATGGCATATATCTATGTATCCACGTATGTATGTATCTGTGTATGTATGCTGGTATTTCCAGAGAGCAGAGGCAAAACCTGAGGTCCATACTCCTGCTGGGGACCAGCCAGGCCAGTTCTTTATCAAACCATTGAGACTTAACACTCTACACTGAGTGTGGCTGAAGTAGACCTAATTCTTTTACAGCAGCTTGTGTGGGGCTGTGTTTCGTATTTGTGGCAAAAAGTGTTTCACTTACTAAACAGTGCTTAGACAGCATGAAGTAGTCTTTTGTTTCTCACATTGCCACTCGAGTAGCCAGGGGTTGTGCAAGAAGTTTGAAGGGGACATAGCTGGGACAGTTGAACCCAGCTGACCAAAGGGTATCCTATACTGTATGACATTGGTGTAGGAAGAAGGATGGAATGACGGATAGATTTTCTTCCCAATTAACTGGCATACATGATAGAGACCTGCTTTCCCAAAGATGACTGAACACCTGCTTTCGACAGGGAAGCAGTGACCTGCTTTACCTATTGAATAGGCTTTGTCAGAATCCATGAGCTTTCTGAGCAAGCAAATGTGCAGTATTTATTTGCCTGCTGAGAACCAAGACAGTTCTTTTTGCCACCCAATATGGGACCCAAAGGGTTTGAGATAATGACAGATTTGGCTGGAATGTGTTAGTTTGAATTCCTAGCTGTTGTTTGTTCCATTTAGCTATTAATGAGCAGGTTCCTGTGCTTGGCAAGGGGCTCACTTGCCAGCCTTTGTACAAGAGTCTAGAGCTGTCAGAGGCTGGCTCTCACTTTCGCTGGTCACTGTGCTGCTGTGCTGCCGAGCGCTGTGCTGCTGAGCTCCGTGCTCTGCTGTGGCCAGGAACACTTGGATAATGGCACAGAGATGTGCCTGGGCTGGCAGATGGCCAGGCCACCAGTGTACAGGTTTCTGTGCTGCCCTACTGGACAGGCTGGAACTCCAACATGAACTTGAGTCAAAGTGACGGAACTTGTGGATGAGTGCACAAGACACAGGACGCCCTGGGGCATCCGTGGCTGTGGATGAGTCACAACTGAGAAGGTACACCGAGTAGCACCTGTGTCCAGGGCTATGTGTGTGCTTCAGCAGGTGTACCTCTGAAAGGTTTGTGGCCCAAGGGCTAGTTCATGCTGCAACAGTTACACTTTGAAGTGCCAGGGGCTGCATGAAGCTATGCTAAATACATTGAAATGTCTGTGCCTGTGGATAAATCCATACAGGATCCATACACAGGGGCTACACTTTTGAAAGGTCTGTGGCCAAGGGCAGCGCCGTGGTGGAGCTGACACACACCAGAAGGAATTGTGGCTCGTGGGTGAGGTTAAAGTGAAGCAATTGCACCACAATTGTGGCTCTGGATAAGTCCATGCCGCAGCAGATAGACCCAAAAAAAAGACTATGATTCCTAGACAATAATCTTCCAAGACCAGCTACACCCATAAGGGCTGTGATCCATGTGTGACTTAGCTGCCTATCACAGTAAAATCACAACACACAGCCATTCTCTTAATTTCACAAGGAATCATCCAATGAAATACAGTACATTTAGGCTAAAATGGTGTTTAAGAACATGGTCCGTGTGTCACCAGCTGGGTGTATGACAGAGTGTGTATGGAGACCATAAGAGGAATAGTAAAGTCACACACTTGAATGGAAAAGTAGATACAAAATTACAAGTAATGCCCTGATAGTTTAAAGAGGTAGAAACTCACAACTATGAGACCAAATGGGATAATCAAAATGGAGGGGGAAAGCTAAAACATTTTTCTTTGAAATATACCTCAATAAAACAATTATTCCCTACTTCTGAAAATCTTTTTCACCCAAAGACAGGCATCACATTTCCAAATACTTTTTTATATGCAGGAATTTAAGCACCATGTCAGTTCTATTTAAACAAATGGAAGGAATATCCTCATTTCAGCAAAGGAGACTATTCATATGCTTAAAGATAAATATATATCAGACTGAAATTTATTTTGAGTATTAGCAGAGAGACCCACTAAAAAATTGATGATGTGTTTTCTAGGTCTTTATATCACAGGGTTTTTTGGCTATTTCAAAGCATTTTACATCAATCATTCAAAATCTGTGGAAACCTAGTAAAAAATCTGATTCACGTAAGCCCTAGATAAATGGAAGGTTTGTTTAGTTTTGGTTTGCGGGTTATTTTAGAATCACAAAATTATAGAATGACTCAGATTGGAACAGACTTCAGAAGATCATCTGATCCAATATTTCAAGGAAAGAGAACTTAGATAAGATTTTCTAGCACATCATCCAATCACATCTTCAGCACATCCAGCGACAGGGACTCTACCACCTCCTTGGAGGAATTTTTTCAGTGATTGTTAGTTCTCACTAAAAAAGTATTTCTTATACCAACATGAAACCTCTCCTGGTGCAATTTGTACTCATCTCCCCTCATCTTCTCCTTTTTGTTTTCACATAGCTGTAAGGAACTGTTGGTAATGGATTAGACATTAGGGACAGATACCCCTAAAAGTAAAAACATTCATTCAATTTGTTGCAGCTCAATGCAGTGCAGTCACTATTACAAAGGAAAATAAAGATCTTGAGCTGAGTTCTGTGCACTACTCAACCACATCTAGAGCATCATATTTTCTATGCAACCTAGAAGTACTTGTTGCAGGAAGCTGTCAGTTGCTATCTCTAGAAAACTTTATCTCTACAAAACGTGGAGCACTAAGGGTGTGCATAGAGCAGAAAACACAAAGACCAGTGTGTTTTACAGAGATCATGATCAGACACAGCCTTCTTGTGGCCCATGGGGATGGGGACAGTGAATAGAATAGAATAAAATAGAATAGAATAAAATAGAATAGAATAGAATAGAATAGGATAATAGAATTTAAGCCAAGTTTTCTTCTAAAGTTCAGTGCAATTCTTCCATTGACATAGTCTGTCCCAGAACTCCAACAAAGCTATCTGCTTGGCAGCATTAACTCATTAATTATTCTTGAGCCAGCAGGTTTGGGTCACCTACTATATAAATGTTGTGATTTGACAAACCATTTTAGTGCCACTTTAGGATTTCAGTGTTGGTGAAGAACCAATCTTAGCACTTGAAATACTGAGCTATAAAGCAGGGAAAATCAAATATCATCTTAGAAGTCTGATGTTCCTCTCCCATTTGTTAAGATTATACAATTTATTTTCCCCGCAGCCAATTCAGAAGTAACTCAACAGCTCCCTCTCAAGAGTCAGACTCTCCCAGTTCTTCCAATTTATCAGCTTTAAGAACACACAAATGCACTCATGTAAGCATATTACCTTCTTCTTTCAGAAACACGAGCTTGTCTATTTTGAGGTCCACAGACCTATCTGTACATCTCCTTATCCTAAGAACAGCTAAATGTCTAAAATGCTCTTTTTCACACAACCAATTCGTAAGTGGAAAGGAACTCTGGAGATCATCCTGTTCAATCTCATCAGTTCAAGCTGAATCAAAAATAAGTAAATAAGCAGGCAGCAGACCTCCTAAATTTAGCAGACACTACAGATGGTCTTACCGAAACAGGTCTTCTTAGGTTTTAATCTATTACCTGTGAATATTTTCATTGATTCCATGGGGAAGAAAATCCCTCATGGAGTTATGCAAACACCCTGTCTTACCTTTGAGATCAATGAGTCCATCCTATGACTGAGCAGCACCTTGTCAACTAGACCATGGCACTAAGTGCCATGTCCACTCTTAAAACCTCCATCACCTCCCTAGGCAACCCATTCCAGTGCCCAATCACTCTTTCCATGAAGAACTTTTTCATAATGCCCAACCTAAACCATCCCTGGTGCAGCACAAGACTGTCCTCTTGTCCTGTCACTGGTTTCCTGTGAGAAGAGATGGACCCCGTCCTGCCTGCACCTTCCTTTCTGGTTATTGTGGAGAGCAATAGCATTTCTCCTGACATTCCTTTTCTCCAGGCTAAACAATCCCAGCTCCCTCAGCTGCTCCTCATAGGACCTGTGCTCCAGACCCTTCACTAGCCTTATTGCCCTTCTCTGGACACACTCCAGTGTCTCAACATCCTTTCCAAACTGGGGGAGGCCCAGAACCAAATGCAGCACCTAAAATGTGGCCAAACCAGTTCTGAGTTCAGGAGAAGAATCACTTCCTTGGTCCTGCTGGCCACACTATTGCTGATACAGGCCAGGATGCCATTGGCCTTCTTGGCCCCCTGGGCACAGCTGGCTCATGTTCAGTCCACTGTCAATCAGTATCCAGGTCCCTTTCTGCCTGGCCTCTGTCCAGCCACCCTGAACTTAGCCTATAGTGCCTGCAAGATGTTGTGGCCAAAGCACAGGACCCAGCACTTGGTCTTGTTGAACCATCTTGTTGTACAATTCATCTATCCAGCCTGTCCAGGTCCCTCTGCAGATTCCTCCTACCCTCCAGCAGATTAGCACTCAAAGCCCTCCTAGCATCATCTGCAAATTTTTCAGTGGGACACTCAATCCCCTCATCCAGATCATCAGCAAAGATGTTAAACAGGACTGGCCCCAGCACAGAATCCCACTAGTGACAGGACAGTGACCAACAGGATGTGGCACCTTTCATCACCTCTCTCTGGGCCCAGCCATCCAGCCAGTTCTTAACTCAGAGATGGGTACACGTCTGGTACACAAGCCACGGACTACCAGCTTTCCCAAGAGAATGCCATGGGAGACAGTATCAAAGGCTTCACTGAAAGCTGTAGGTGATGGGTTAAGGATTTAACCCTTTAGATGTGGCGGAAATAAGATACAGCTACATGGTCCCTCTCATGATAGGAAAGAGACAAGTTTATGCTAAAACACCCTGCTCAAGTACAGTCTCTTACAACTCCAAAGGCAGGATAAAGCTGGTTGGTGCATGC
The DNA here is from genome assembly GCF_052056855.1 of Sturnus vulgaris. Lineage (NCBI taxonomy): Eukaryota > Metazoa > Chordata > Aves > Passeriformes > Sturnidae > Sturnus > Sturnus vulgaris. Next base: position 41,786,351 of record NC_142283.1, read on the forward strand.
TTTCCCATGCTTCTCGCATGTATCCAACGGGTGTATTATCTTTGTTATTAATTCTTTTCTTCTGTTTACATTAGAGGAAAACAGCTAGCTTTGGGAAAGAACTCTGGCTAAGCCTGAGAAACTCGGACTGGAAAAACCCTCACAAGAGGTTTTTCTGGGCCTATGGCCACAGAAAACCAGGTAGACAACATCCACAGCCTTCTCCACATCCACCAGGCAGGTCACCTGGTCATGAAAGGAAATCGGGATGGCCAGGCAGGCCTTGCCCTTCCTAAATCCCTGCTGGCTGGGCCTGGCCTCCTGGTTGTCCTCTATGTGCTGTGTGCTAACATTCAAGATGACCTATTCCACAACTTTGCCAGGCACCAGGGTCAGACTGACAGGCCTGCAGTTTTCCAGATCCTCCTTACAGCCCTTCCTATGGATGGGCATCACACTCCTCAACTTCCAGTCATTTGGGAACTCCAGGGTCAGCCAGTACTGATGATAAATGATAGAGAATGGCTTGGCAAACTCTTCTGCCAGCTCCCTCATCACTCTAGGATGGACCCAATAGGGTCCCATAGACTTGTGAACATCTAAGCATCTCAGCAGGTCACTGACTGCTTCTTCCTGAGCTTCAGCAGGTACACTCTTCTTTCCATCCCTATTTACTATCTCAAGAAGCCAGTTGTCCTGAGGACAACCTTATTGTTGAAAACTGAGGCAAAGAATGTGTTAAGTACCTCAGCCTTTTCCTCATTTTCTCTTTGCTAAGTATATTGCTCCTCCACGTCCAATAAAGAGCAGAGGTTCTCCTTGCCCCTTCTTTTACCATTGTCGGGATCTGATTACTAAATGTTCTTAGAAATGCTCCTGCTGGAATTAAGGTGCAAATGAGACCATATGCCAGTGACAACAGTATAGGCTTTATTTGGTAGTAAACAGGGGAAAGAGAGAGAGAGAGAGAGAGAAAGAAATAGAAAATAAGTGGGTAAGTGGGCGGGTCAGAGATAGAGTAACAGGGAAAGAATAAGGAAAGTATCACCACTTCGTGGATCTCAATGATGTCCCATTGATCCTCTCCAGCTGGTCTTCTTGGTGGTGAAGGTTCCCCCGAAAAGCAGAGAATCTGATGGGTTATATATGCTCAGGCTAGGTAGGAAAGTCCAGGTACCCCCCTGGGGCGGGGGAACTCACCATTTTCTCTTACAGCAGACTCTGGGTTCCTTGCATCACCTGCAGTGCTGTGGTGCAAGGCTGCAGGAATGACTCTGGGGACTTGGGAGGGCCTCTGATGGATGAAGGCACCCCCTCAGCTGCCCCTCACGTGAATGTCCCATGGCTGTGACCTTCCCAGGGTTAAGGGTTCCACAGCCAGTTTGTATAAGAGAGGATGAGTTCACTGCCCCTGAGCAGAGGTTGCAACACACCAAAATTTGCTCACCTCGCTTGGGAGGGAAACCTGTGCAAACCTGCTCCCAGGAAACGGGTCTGTGGGCTATGGACTCCCCTACCCTGAAGCAAAACAAAGATGATTCTTAGCAGGGCTGCTGGGTTTGGCTCACAATCTTTTCCTTGTTTACTTCTTTGTTTCAGGTGATTGAAGAATGGATTTTCCCTTTGTCTAATCTCAGCAATTTGAATTTCAGTCCAAAGTCAGTCAGGTATCTTCAGGGAGACTTGTTTGGTCATAGCTTCTTTATACAGTTGTTATAATAAGCAAGTTTTATGTCAATGTTTGAGGCATAAACTATTTCTGTCTCTGACAGACATTAATGTATTTATAAAACATTTTTATTATCTTTCCCAGAACTGCCAGATTGGGTTCCAACAGGGCTTTAGCCTCTTTAATTTTCTTTCTGCATGACTTAGTAACATCCTTAAACATTTCCTGAGTAGCCTTCCCCACTTTCCAAAGGAGATACACCCTCTTTTTTCCCCACAATTTTTTCAAAGCTCCCTGCCCATCCAGGCTGGTCATCTTCCCTATCAGTTCATCTTTTTGCACATAGTGACAGCTTGCTCCTGAGGTTTCAAGATTTCTTTCTAGAAGTATTTCCATCCCTCCCTGAACCACTTTGTTTTTAAGAGCTGTTTTCCAAGGTATTCTCCAAACGAAACTCTTGAAAAAGCCAAAGTCTGCCCTCTGGAAGTCTAGTGTAGAAGTTTTGTTGATGTGTAATGCCTCAGATTCTCTAGGTGTTCTGTGGAGATGGTACAGACTGTGTCTCTTAAGAAAATCTAGAAAGATTTCTGTATCCAGTCTGGCATTGTTTATAGACCATGAAAGCAGAATGGAATAGGATTTGCCAAAAGCTGTGACAGTCATCTCCTTCATGTAAACATGTCTTGAACACTATCATAAAAAAAGAGCCATAGATGTACACTTCCCCATATGTAAGGTCCTTCTCCGTATAAAACCCTTTACATTCCCCACAAACTTGAAACTATATTGACACCCTTGAAGGAGAGAAATAAATGGCCTGCACTTGAGACATCAGATTAATTTGTGTTTACAAATTTACAGTACTTGAATCTTTGAGGGAGGCAAGTATGTCTTGTATCAGCAGGCAATACTGTACATCAAAACTGCAGACAAATCAAGGAAAAACTCAGTGCATGAGTATATTTGCACAGAGTATAGTCATTAAAAGTATCATTTTTTGCATCAAATCCCAACTTACCTAACCAGCCATCCCGAAAGAAAATTGCATAACCCAAAGTCTACATAAAAAACCGTTGACTTGATTGACAATTTACAAAAGAAAGGTTAGGGTTCTCACAATGAGGTGTTCAGAGTTTCAAAACAAGCTGGCAATTTTGTGAAATACTCATGGTTTCTTGGTTATTTAGATCTTCTCTTAGGCTTCTTTAAAACTGCCCTGTGCTGAAGCCAAGATACCAAGTTTTACAAGTGTACTTTTGCTTAGAAAAATATTTTCTTCTACATGGGACTGTTCTCTCTGAAAAATATGTAAATAACCATAAAAAAGGCTTATTATTAAATCATTAAATGTAAGTAGTTGAAATAGATGTCACACCTAATGAATATCAAAGAGTAAACATTGCATCACATTAGCTTATATAAACATTTAAACAGTTGTGAATTAACAATACTTCACTAACTTTTGTGATGGAATGTAAGGAAAGAAATAAGGCTAAGTGTGCCTATTTGTAACTAAAAGATCTTCTTGTTCAAGTCAAAAGATATAACATTCATTTCACTGCTCAGACAATGAGCAATGCTGCATGTGAATCAGTCCAACTGGAGATTAATGGAAAGACAGAGAAGAAACTGGTACAACTTCAAGCCTAGGCTAGGAATGAAGGAACATTAGCTGAATAATTTACTACAAAAATATTGCAATTCACAGAATAAATTACTTTGTGAGTATTATTCAGCTGGCTTCAGCAATGAGACTAGTGCATCAAAATATGACATTAAAATTGACTGCTTCAATGAAAGGGCGTCTTTAATGAGTGTCACCTCTGAAGAAGTCCCTGCTTAGCACGCTGCAAATCAAGATGATCTGTGTGAAAAAAAGATGCTCAAAATATTTTATTGGTAGCAGTCTATCAGAGGTTAACTCTTTAATATTAATGAAATTGCAACTGTCAGAAAACAAAATGAGAGCTCAGGAAATAGTAACAATCCTTCATTGACTAATAATAAAAACATTCAGTAAATTAACTTTCTTAGAAGCCAAGAGCAAATCTAATTTATTAAGGCTCTGACATCACGGATCACCTAGCCTCTGAATGGCACTTCAGAAGAGTTGGAATGCAGTTTGTATGCTGTGCATGTTTAACTAATGGAAATGTTATACATGTTCATTTTTAAATTATCCTCTAGGTAATGGAAGTAAGTAAATTTGAAAAAGACTGAATTTACTTTGAGGCCATACTAACAATGATGTGGTTTGCTATCACATCATCTGCACTTATCTAATGTTTTGCCATCTCAGTCTAATGGGACTATGTGGACCCTTCCCTCGTGGTTCTCACTAACAGACTTCCCTGATTGTTATTTAGTTTTGTGGGGCAGTTGGGAGGCTGTGGCAGGTGTTGTTTCATTTGTCTGTTAGTTTTCTTCTGGTTGTAGGAATCTTTTTCCTCTGCATCAATAATGACATGAAAGTACTCCCAAACTGCAGACTTTGTTTTCAAGTCCAAATGCACTGAATGTTGTTTGGACAATTACGAATGTAGACTTATTCTCAGAGTGAAAAGCCAACCCAAATTCCTTTATTTTTGATTATGCAGTGCAGTAAACTAGAGAGACTTCTTAAAATCAGTGTTAGGATTCCAGTTTCTTGCAATCTATAATAGACAACCATACAGTGCAAAATGGAATCATCAGTGCAAGCAACAAGATCTTAGTACCAAGTTACAGGTGAAGTATCAGAAGATAGGTAGGCATTGTGAACATATGTTGCCTCCTCAATGCCAAAGAAGATTTGCATGTTTGGTTTAGGAAAACAGATTGCACCTAGAAAACATAATTCTGAAATTCCATGTTTTCTATAGGTGGTAGCAAGACATAGTAGAGTTAGTGTATTTTTTTTGCCCTTGCTCATGATCTCCATCGAATTGTGAGGGCGTACTTGAAAGAGGGGACACAGCTCTTCCAGACTTTTGATGTTGTCCAGAAAGCTTTGTGACAGTTTTAGTGAGTGTCAAATCAGTCATTCTGTATGAGATTTCTATCACATCTAAAAGAATGAGCGGATTGTGAGAAATTCACCAGTTGTGACTTGCAACATAATTTTTTTCAGAGAAGAGTGTTGTAGTGGCAGGCAAATATTCTTTCCCCCTACAATGCTGTCCATCTACTCACTCTTGAAGAAGATATTTAATGTCTCATTTCTCTACCCCATCGAGGTCCCTCTGGACAGCAGCCTGATTCCCTGGCATAGAAGTCTTTCCTCCCATTTCAGTTTCAACTGTAAAACTGCTGGTGATCCACATAATGACCACCCTCTGGTGCTGACCACTTATCACTTTTCAGGTCAGCTCATTGTCTGTTCATCTAGCTCAAATTTCATCAGCTTCTTTCTGAGGATCTTATGGAAGACAGTCTTAAAAAGGTCCTTACTAGGCTCTGCAAAGTTATATCACCACATACAGGAAAAAAATGGTCATAGTGTCATCATGAGTTACAGCTTAAGAGCATTCATCTTTATGTTATCATAAGAGAGGCGTGTAATAACAGGCTGTGTTTGTACTTGTATTATGACCGTGCTGGAGGAGTCTAGTTCAGTTACTCCAACTTTATATCATCTAGACCTCAAATCATCTTGGTGGTTTCCTCACGGCTTGCTTCTCAATGTATTCCTGTGCTGGAAACTTCAGAGCTGGACATAGTACTCCAAGGGGGTCTCACCAGAGACGAGTAGAAGGCAGAATCCCCTCCCTCCCCTGCTGCCCACGCTGCTTTGGATGCAGCCCAGGACACGTTTGGCTTTCTGGGCTGGGAGTGCCCATGGCTGGGTCATGTCCAGCCTCTCACCCACCAGCACCCCCAAATCCTTCTTGGCAGGGCAGCTTTCAATCTATTAATTCCTGAGCCTGTATCGATACTGGGGTTTGCCCCAAACCAGCTGCAGCACCTTGCACTTGATCTTTTTAAGCCTCCTGAGATTCCCTTGGGCCAGGCTCTTGAGCTTGCCCAGGCCCCTGTCAAAGACAGGTGCTCTTCAGGTGTGTCAACTGCACCACTCAAGCAGGTGTCATCTGCAAATTTGCTGAGGGTGCCCTAGATCTCTTCAGCCATGCCATTAATGATAATATTAGTCACCACAGGCCCCTAGTGACTTCTCATGAACTCAGAAAAGTCAACAGGTCTTGAGGCATGAAGAATATTTCTATGCTTAGGTGCTGAAAGACCTGAAGCAATGAACAATGTCAGAGTTTCAAGTAGAATGCAGAGGTGTTCAGAATGTAGAATGTAGTCTGTTTGATAGTTTGATATTTTTTAAGCAATTTCTTTCCATCTAAGGTGGAATTGGGTAAATAAAGGAAACTATATAGATAAATACCTAGTCAAGAATAAAACTTTCATTGGCACCATTAAAATCCAGTTTAAGCTGCCTAGTCACAGTTAAACATGTCATTTAAAACTCATTAAGTTATATAAAATTATTTACATTTAATAGCAATTACTCTACACAAATGATCTGGAGACCAGTAATTATTTATGGAAGAAATTAGCAAATTAGTTAAAATAATAAAGATCTAATGATTTAGTGAACTAGTTGCTGACAGCCAACAAACCATGCAAATTGTTCTGAATAAATTATCTTTTTAATTATCAGCTCTTATGTTTGGTTTGATGTCTAAGTGGAACTGTTGTGTTTACAAAATAACATAGTGTGTTTTACAAATAACATAGAAACATAAAGTGACCAAGAGTCCTTTAACACTTGATTATGAGAATAACATAAGTTCTGAAAAAATCATTAGATTCTCCCACTGTAATATTCTTTTTACTGACTTTAGCCTTTTTTTTTTCATCTAAGATGAGACATGGTCTGGTTTCAAGAATCAAGCGATAAAAACATCATGATTTCAAATAATGAGATACAAAGTTTAGTAGAATTTTGCATTAAGTTTGAAAAAAATTCTATGCACTCTAAATATTGAGAATTGTTTGTATATTATAAATTTCTGATGATCCACCAGTGTATTACCATGGTGCCTACAGCACCCACCATCAAAGCAGTTCTGATAAATAGCTGACAAGCTAGTCCCCAAACTGTGCCCTATTGTCCTAAAATTGTAACTCAGGAAAGGACATTTGTTCAATCTTGCTGGATAAATAATGTAATAGGAATGTGATCCAAAATATATCTGTAAATCACAGCTCAGAAATACTTTCACATTAGTAAACCATTCTAAGTTGGCTCAGTAACAGGTACATATTTTTCTTTCGAGTGAGTACTACAAACAATTCTCAATATTTAGAGTGCATAGAGGTTTTTTCAAACTTAATGGAAAATTCTACTAAACTTTGTATCTCATTATTTGAAATCATGATGTTTTTATCACTTGATTCCTGAAAAGCAGACCATTCTTCAAAAAAAATATGGCCTTTGTTGACTTTTTTGGTGTTAAGTTCAGATAGACAGCTCAATGGAAATATCTAAACTGGGGTTTCTTTCTACAACTGAAAATTTCCTTCTTGTTGGAGGAATGACTAAGAAGAACTATCACCAAAAAAACCAATCATTTAAACTCACTTATAGTTTATTTGCATTCTTCATAAAGGTTACTTTTTCATCATGATGGGGATGGATTTTTTTTTTTAATTCTTGTTTATAAATGTATTCCTATGTTGTAAAGGACAAAATCAAAGTGAACACCTAAGGAGATAAGTGAGAGAAGTAATGATCATTATTTGGGGCAGAGAATACCATCAAAGACTAAATTTAGAAAGGAAGACAAACAGAAAATTAAGAAAGGTCTTTTCTTCTGCTTTTTTAGGGAAAGCACAGAAGAAGGTAAGAGAAAATAAAGCAGTGGAGAGTGTGGAGCTGGGCTTTTTTTTGTTAAATAAATAAATAAAATATCCAAATTATGAAATAGAAATCTTGGCCAAAGCCTCATCTTGATACATTTTAATATGTGAGATATTGCAAAATACCATATTGAATTCAACTTCATATGTGACCATATGGAAACATGGGACGCTGAGAATCAGCTAAACACCAACTAACTACATTTGCCAGTGTTGCCAATGCCTCTGCAGTTGGAATCTGATCTGCAGTGATCAGTTAGAAGCTGGTTGACAAAGCAAGAGCTCTGACTCACTACCCTCACAGTCAAGCTCTGCATTTTGTTTCCTAATCACCTTGAGAAACTGATTATGTATCTCCCAAGGCCTGACAGTGCCTAAAGTAAATAATTCCATTCACTTCAGCAAACCTTTCATTCTAACCTCAATGTTCTTTCAAGAAAGTTTTATAGGTATTTTTCTTCCTATTGAATATATTAAAGTGCACTTAGAACCAAAATAAAGTATTTAATAAAGTAAGATACCAATCAATAATACACGAAAAGAGACTCTTCAGAACCTGAAAGACCAAAGTTAGAAAGAACACTAATCATAGAATTAACTGGGTAATAACAAACCTATTATTGATCCAGCAATTTTAGCAAAGAGGATATTGAGCTCAACAAATTTTGCGGAAGTTGTGCCACACTGCACAAGGCAGTCTCCTTTTCCAGGAAAGAAAGCAAGGGTGCTTGAGATATTGAGAACTTAGGTCTCCTCAAATGAAGTTGCAGTCTCTTTTCCAAAGATTTCTGTTGTGACTCCAGAGCAGACAGACAAGGAGTAATTCAGTCCAATCAAGTCAAATGCACTTCTGTGTACACAAAAAACCACAGCTATTTATAAACTTGGGGGTCTACAGAATCTGGATGCATCAAGGGTTAAGAACCCTGATTTCAACTAGGGTGCCTGTCTTCTGTTCTAGTTACCCTTTAGGTCCCTCTGTCCCTTCTTGGTTCTCCCATGACTGACAAAGTCAAACCCAGATGGTCCTACCAAAGTTCTATCTGTCTGCCTACTGTTGAAATTTAGGATTCCAAGAAGATATAGGAAAGGGGTTGAAAAATATGTTTATTCTTCTTGTTTAAATAGCTAGTTATTTTCAAGAATAAGAGCATTTTGTTTCCAAATATTTAATAAAACATGTTTCAATTTCTCTATTTTAGCTATTATTAATAAGTATGCAATTTTCTAAAGACCTATTCAACCAACAACCTCTACAGCTGCATTTTAAGCAACAGAGTAGTTTTTTTCTGTGGGGAAAAATGATCAGTATTTGCTTGTTTTGCACTGTCTGGATTTTATTTTATGGGAGAAATAATGAGAAACTAGTGTAACTGCTGGCTTATTTGGTCTCCATACATGAAGTTTGGATTTCAGTGTTGCAAGGGCAATCTTATAACTAAATCTTTTTTTTATGCTGATTATATTAAAATAATATAATGTTTGAATATTTCTTGTGTCTTAAGGAATATCTTTTCAATCTCTGCAAATCTTTCATTTTACCTTACAAACATCCAAATCACAAATAGTCTGACTGTCAAGACGGTTACTTTATTATATTTAAAGCCAAGAGCAAAATCATCAAATGAAGCTCTCATACTAAGAATGATTATTGCAAAAGTAATAATTACAAAACTAGCAGCAGGAAAATACCTTTATTTAATGATTTTAGGTATCTAGTTGTATATTACAAATGAGTTCTTTCCTTGCCTGCCCTTCAGGTTCACTTCAGTGTGTGTCCACAAAATAGGTCTAGTCAACTCCACAATAAATGGTGAAGCACTCACAATGAAACTAACCTGCATTTTGCAATCTACAGTGTAAGCACTGTCAGACTACAATAAGCTATATGACATAAGATATATGACATATATGGGGTAGCTAGACTGGTGCAGCCAGTCTAGCGTTTGAATGTGCTCTGCATGTAGTAAAACTGTCTCTCCTTTACACTGCTGAGCTAGGAAAAGGATATTGAGTCATAATCATTACTTTCTAGCCAAGATACGAATTGATGTCATTGAGTTATTTTTAAATTACCTTATAGACCTTTTGTGTTACCCTGTAGGCAACACAAAATAATGAAAGGCCGTTTTAATTTCAGCAATAAAAACTATGCAAACTGAAAATCCTTTAGATAACAACTAATAACTGTTAATTCTTACTCTAGTAAGATTAATAATTTTACAGAAAGATTTTTTTACAGCATGATAGAACATTTTGTACATCTGAATGTGGACTAAATGCACTTTCTTGTCTCGGTGACTAAAACTTAATTGAATGCAATTTCCAACTACTCCATACATGTATAAAATTAAAAATTATTTGTCAAAGATTATTAGAAAACAAAGAGGACATGGGAAGAGAATGTGAGAAAAGATTGGTATTCCTTTAAAGGTTAAGGTGCTCTATTCAGAAACAAAACCTTCTGATTAATCTACAGAACCTATAAGAGGAGGGGAAAAAATAAAACAACTTTTCATTACTTAAATGCTTCCACTAGAAGACTATTCAGTTTCTTGGGGGAAGACTACTCATAAACTCAAAGTATTCTACTGCAATAATTTTTCATTTAGAAAAGACAATGCAACACTAGTAGTAACACTCTCTCTTTCAAATACTCTCCCATGACAAAAAAAAGTCTATTTTTTCATGATCTTCAGACTTTTATACCAATATGAATGTGTTCAGTCCTCAGAGTTTGTTACACAAGTAAAGCTTTTCATTGATCACATTGTCTTGAAATATTGGGATCCCATTGTTTCTCTGCCTCTTAGAGACAAAACTATAATCAAATAATTTTAAAAATTCAGGATACCACTGCACTACTGAATGGGCAAGAGCTATTTCAAATACCTTCAATGTCATCACAAAACAATCCTGCTTAAAGATCCCTAAAAGAATCAGTGAGAATCCTTTATTCCTCTGCTGTCATATGCATTTGCAGACAACAGAATTATCCTGCAGAGATAAGTGGCTAATCAAGAAGGTCTATGATTAATACATTAGACAACCACCAGTTTCTGCGAATAGGTCTCACTGTATTTAACAGAAAATTATTGCCCCTCCCGCACAGCTTTCCACGAATCCCACTCCCAAAAAAGCAGCAAATCACAAACTAAACAATAAAATGTTAATGATCTCCTCAATGCAAGGCCATTCATTTCCATCTTTATCTCACCTGAAAAACTTCAAATTGTGATTCCAGCTTCTCTTCTCAGTAGTTAGCAAGTTCCTCAAAATTCAAATGCCTTGTAAATGAAATACAAGTATAGTATTCTGACCCTAACCCTATGGATCTTTTGAATGCTTAACCTTCATTTGCTTGTTCTTCATCATTCCCCTCAAATTTTTCTTCTCAGGTCCTTCAAAAAGAGAGAGAGAGAAAGAATTTGCTAAACTGTTACATACAGTGAAATATGCAGAGATTCAAAGATATCTGACTTGGATTTTCATTTCTATACTTTTTAGCCCTCTAAAGCAGTGCTTAATACTACATGTGTAAATGAGGGATTTCTAAAGCTAGCTTCACCTCAGAAAAGAAAAATTCAGAAAATATTTAAAAAAAAAAGAATAAAAAAATTAGTTACCTTCCTGTACTACTTTTGGGCTCTGGTCATTCCCACTGCTAGACAGTCATCAGAAATACCAGAGGGGACCTTGGCCTGAGCTGTTTTTTAAAAAAATCCTTTCACCTGCACTTACAGATTTGTTCATTGGCAAAGCCAAATACAATCTTGAAAGTCCTTATCTTTATTTTAGCTTATCATACTTTAATTTATTTGATGATAAATGAGGTATGTGTTCAGACTAATTATTCTATAAAAATCAGTTTTCCCCAATCAACACTACAAGCAGAATAATAAAGCTATAAATGACGAGTAAATATTAAATTGATAGCCTGATTTGATTGAGTTGTTTACTACTCTAGGATTCTAAAGGCATTTATTTCACAAAGGCCTACACATTATTTAATAATTGAATAGTCACATGATCGAATGCCCCAGTGAATTAAAAAAAAAACTAAGAGAAAAAAATCTAATTCAGTTTAATGTTTACACATATATATTTGTGGGGTAACTCTGCTCTCTTCTATCACAGCCTTACCCCAAATAGTAAACTGAAGTGCCAGTTTTCCAGATAAATACTGCCAGGTTAATAAGACTTCCTTTTCCAGCTTATAAAGGCACTGTGATTATTTCAGTAAGAAATTCTATCACTGAGAATCTGGCTCATGGGAATTAGCAGGATTTCTAAAGACACAGAATAAGCTCAGAGTGAGGTAATGATTATGAGACTCTTCTTGGAAATTAAACTTCTTTTTTCAAATACCTGACCAAGTTATTTTAATATTCATCAACTACTTTTTCACTTCTTCTGCCTTGAATATTTTTTCTATTGTGGCATCCAAGAATATAATGATAGAGAAGTAAAAAAAATTACTTGGTGGAATACCCACCCAGAAATGAAGAAATAACAGAAGTCCTTTGGGTTCAAATTCCTATTTCAGATAATGTTTAAATTATGTTTGAATACAATTTCAATACAAGAGATTAAAAGTACAGTATGATGATACCCCACCACCTTAAGGAGGAAGAAAAAGTCCAAATTTCTCTCTCAGATGAATTAAATTAACATTTCTTGCCTGAAGACTCCAACAGTACTCATCATTAAGGATTTTATCAATTTAGTTCAAGCGCACATAAATTGAACATAAACATCATATATATTTAATTATTTTCATTTTGTCAATGACAAAACTCTAAACCTGGTTCAGCCCCTCCATTTCTACTGTAGTTTATTATTGTTTTTGTTAAATGAACCAAAAATAATTCAGTGCTTAAATGGTTCCATTTTTAGCACCTTTTGAAGCCTCTGGAGAAAAGGTCTTTATTACTCTTTGGTTTTTTTTTCATCAGTAAAACTATCCAGTAATGAAAACGGACCAATTAACAACAATGAAAATTCTTCCAAACATCATTTCATGTGTTGGGCCCAAGTGTTATATCCACCTTACCAACCCTTTCTGCAACAGGCAAGGACAATCTGTCCGAGCAGAGGCACTTCCAAAGGACAGTCACAACACACACAGCTGCACCATCCCAAGGAGACGGAAACTAAACGTGACTTTCATACAAAATTATTGACTAGTAACACTGAGGAGGCAGAATTGGATCAGAGCATCCAGAGAAGGCCTAGGTTTTTTACTTGTCTAGAGGTACAATAGGCCAAAAGCAGAAAAACAGCATCCCACTGGAGTTATAGCTGATCCCTGAGATGTCACGTGCAGGAGCACGAGAAAAGCAAGGCTAGATTAAGTGCCTTCAGCTGGATGCTGCAATGTTTTCAAGAAACGTGTTTCTAAGTGAAACACAAGCATCAAAAGAACAGAAAACCATGCAGTCAAGATCAAGAACAAACACAATGCGTTTTAACTTTTAGCTTTTCAATAATGGAATGCGAGACCAAGAAAACAGCTGAAGATATTAGAAGGAAACACTTTCAAATTTAATGAGAGCTTATTTTATATGTAAAGTATTATTATTAGGGGAATGATTTTCTCTGCAAGATGATATTGGTTTAGGTAGTTAATTAGGCTGTTGGAAACACTAAAGAGGAAGCACAATGTCTTCACTCACCCAAAGTAGGATAAAACAGAAGAACCTACAGTTTGTAAATACACACTTGCCTCTGTATAAATGAGAAAATTTGATAGAATAGGTAATAAGAAAAGACCTAACACTTCACAATATAAACAAACCATCAAACTGGCACTAAAAAATATTCATTAATGCAATTTTACTCAGTGAATTACATATTATGAGAACGCATACACCTTTGAGAAGATGTGTGTGTCAGGTTTCATTAACATTATTAAAGGAAAGGTTTCAGTATGGCTGTGGAATTCCTCTTCAAAGAAAGGAAATTACTTGCTGAAACTCATAACTCTCATTGAACTCTCAGTTCTGACTCCCCTGTTCTCCCTGAGACAGTTGATTCTTGTGGACATACATATATGTAAGACCTAGTAATCTCAGAGATGCAACTAGAAACTAGCTGTGCTGTAATATAAAATAAATATTAAAGTTTTAAAAAATAAGGCTCACAGGAATTCCATGTCATTATTTCCTGCCTGCAAACCAATTTAATTCATATCTCTGCCAGACATGTGCAAAGTTTATAAGTGAGTACTCTCCAATTCAGCTACAGTGGAATTGTTCATATATTGTATATGGGTATTTTACATGTTCCTCTGACATTTACACTACAGGAAGATGTGCAAATACCCCTTAGTTTCAGGAAGAAAAAAATAAAAAAGCAACAACAAAGACAACAAAAACCAAACAAAACAACAAAAAAAACCCCACAAACAAACAAATAAATGAAAACCACCAAAAATCACCCACTCCAGTTAAAAGGCATATTCCATCTTCAATCTGGCCAGCTGTCTAAAGTGGAAGATGACTCGCTTCCCACAATGAATAAATCTTATGTTATCACATTCACATCTCCATTTCTCAAATAGTGATTTAGCTCACATTTCACAAAGATGAGGATGTCACAGAGGGAAAATCCAGACCTTGAAGCTTCAAGTGTTTTATCAACACCTTTATTTGTTCTGATGCACATGCTAATAAAACTTACCAGCACTTATGTGCTTATAAAGATATTCCAGCATGGATAACATCTTTTACAAATTAGCCAGACCACAGAGAAGAACCGTCCCTCAGTTTCCTCACTTTAAAATCTGCAGCCTAATCAAAATTCTATATAGGGATATTTATCGACTCATTTATATTCTCTTCACCACGCAGAAACCTAAATCACTGCCAAGTGCCTTGTAACAGACTTTCTCTTCATTCCTAAATATTTGGAAGGGAAACTCAAATATTTTTATGTGTAAGATATATATTTCTAAATTTGTTTTGGTTTGGTTTGGGTTTTTTGTTGTTTTTTTTTGTTTGTTTGTTTGGTTTGGTTTTTTGTTGTTGGGGTTTTTTTCTTGCATTGATGAAAAAAGGATCTTCATGGAAAACTTGACTGTAGAAATTAGTTTTCTCTTACAAACAGCAAGATCTCATCTCTTGCAGAAGTGAGACAACAAACAATACTTTTGAAACTGAAACAATTTTCCAGCGCATTTATACATATTTCTTCATAAATTGAGTTCTACAACCAAGTTCGAACCCATGTAACAAGATACAGTTTATCACTTTCAAAGAGGTGGGAAAAGAAAGGGAAGCAGCAACTTATAGCTTTATCACAATAGATTTTCAGAGACATTACCTAGCTGCTACTATAAAACTAGATGTTAGGATGAAAGACCAGTCTGAGTTTCTAGGCTTTCCAGTATGCTTCCCAGCTCATTGTACTTATTTATGAGGTGATTGTTGTTGCTAAGCCACATTTGATTCTTATGTTGTCAGTGTTTACACATACTAGTATTTTTCAACTCAACTGTTATTCCCATTGTGTTCGTCAGAACTTCACTTATATTTGCCATAATTTGGGGGGTATTAGGATATTTCCTTAAAGCACTCGTTCTTGTGGTGAAAACTTTTCTTGCCTATTGACTCAGATGCAAGCTGAGGTCAGGAAGGCTGCAGCACCCAACACACAGAGTTATAGTAATGGTTTCATCCTGTCAGCTTTCTGGTCCTTTTCTTTGGCAGAGTGGATTGTCTACCTATATACACTGAAGTGGCTACCAGCAGATGCTGTAAATTACTTCATCTGTCACCATTACAATCACATAATTGCATTCAAAGAATGCTGGAAGAGGAATTTTGTGTTACTGCTGAGGGAGAACCATGAGAGGAAGAGAACCACAAAGTAGAACTGTTGTGAAGGCAACGGTTTCCTTTCATAAGTCATGTTTAAAACCAGTATAATTTTTAAAGATATTCAGGGAATTTCAGGTTTCCAAAAAGTACCAAAGAACTCCTTATAGAAAAGCAGAATCCTTATGTCCTACATTAATACTTACTTTTCATTAAATGAGAAAAAAATGCAGAGGAAAGATGCTCTTTATAAATAATGAAGCCTCTGAGTACCAGTTTCTTTTCCAAAGCATTGCTTGATAATAAAACATAAGTCACCCCTGTTCATTACTCTATGTTTTCTTAGCAGCTATTAATTTCTGTTAGAAACAGAAGTTTGGAGGATTCCAGTAAGTGCTCACATTGTTGTGTTTACTTGTACCATAAAAATATGGCAAACTTTTCAATCCAAATGAGAATAGCTTCAAACTATCCTGCTCAATAGCGCTAAATGACATCAAGAGCTTCTATTCTGGAAAAAGCACTGTTTGCCTTAAAGAAAACTGCCTTATGCTAGACAAAAAGACTTCCAGTCCTCAGTGCTGGAGATGCACTAGCCTGCAGAGAAGATGGCCTACCTTCCACCAAGTTTTTGTTAAAGCCATTTGAATGAATCAAAATGGAAAAGTATAGCGTTATCTATACCATTTTGCATCCTTCTAGTATGCAAAAAATGGGCTTAAAATAAAAAGCTGGTATCATATCAAATCAGTAATATTAAAAATAAGCTCAAATTAGCTAGGAAAAAATTTTCATTCCTTCTATCCCAATTTACATTCAGATTCATTATCAAAAGCAACCTTAAAACTGTCTTTGAACTTCTAGATCAATAAAAATAAAATTTCCCTTTAGTACGAATTAGCTGATTTAAGCAATGCATACGTATTGACTCTCTGTAAAATTAAAATCTCACTTCTAGTAAATGCTTAACACCCTAGTAAACAGCTCTATTCTGCAGGACAAGATATAGTTTCTTGAACGTAAATTATATAATGAAATTCATATGCCTGTGGAATTAATGAACAGTGCAGACAATGAGTAAGACAATACTTCAGGGATAATTTTTTTCTCTTTAAATGTAGAAGCCTTTTTTACAACTCATATTCTGTCTAGCACTGATGTTAGAAGTTCCGCTTGCAAAGTCCTCTTCCATTTTGGTTTGGGTAATGAGGACATCTTCTGGGAAAGAAGAGAATAATATATCAGACAACGCGGGGTTTTCATCATTTTAAATGCCTTTTCTTTGTCACTTCAAAAGGCCTGGTAGGTCATCAAGCACTGGAAGGCTTTTCCTATTCCATTTAATCTCTCTCTCTGATTCTCTTCCATCCTCTTGGAGTCTCCCAGAGATTTCCTATAAACTAACTGTAAAACAAATATTTGTCATAGTTATCAGTACACTGTCAATTCAATTTTTCTTTGAAAATAGTTAAGAAATTCCTCTGTGAAGGAGGACCCTATCCGTTCTTTAATCTCTCAAAGAGTGAAAATACAATAAACTTCAAACTACCAGGTAAATGGACTTCTAATCTGTGTTTAATAAATCATCACAGGATGACTGTGAAACAGCTTGATCTCTTTTGAAGAGCTCATCATACTTTGCAAAGTTCTTCAGAAGTTCTTGGAGAGGTCCGAGGGTACTCTAACTTAGGAGCCCTTATAGTCATCTGTGTATGACTTATGCTACCAATGCCCCTCTTTTCCAGCAAATGTGATAAGTATTACAATTCAATTTAGCTAAAAAGAAGAGAACTCATTTATAGCTGAGTGCTGCCAAGGTGAAATACAGCTCTTTCTTAAAATTAATATGTTGAAATAATTACTGGTGAACTTTGCAAAATTCCAAAGGTCATTGAGTTCATACCCTGATGATCGTGAATGAGAGTATGAGAGAAAACAGTATGACACAATTGGATTGCCTTCATTGTTACTGAGATCCTTTGTTAATCAGAAAACTCACAGGGCTCTAATTCTAATTAATTCTTTAATAATGTAAAGTGTATATCTGACTGATACGTTTTGTCACATCATTGGTGAAAAGTACAATGTACAATGAAGAATAAAAACTCTTGGTAGTTCAATGAGCAGCACTGTTGCTTGAGAGAAAGTTGGGTGACAGGTGATAGTTTATGTTGTAAATCCTGCTTACCAAGTAATTGAAAGTGCAGCCACTCTTTCTGCTTTCTCATTTATCCTGAACTATCAGAAGCCTTTACAGTGGACTTAGCTTTCAGCTGGTAAATGGTGGCTCAACTCAGTGAAGCTGAATAGAGACCTGCCAACAAAAAGCTGGCACAAAAGGTTCATCTGACTGGTCACCCTGATCTCCTAGTTCTCTGAGCGATTGTGGGGGCCTTCTTTCTATCTCCATACACTGTGGCACAGAAGAGTGTTTCCAGTCTTTGTCTGCCTTGCCAATTTCTACCCATCTTAGTATTTGAAATCTCCAGAACACAGTAAGTAAATCCATAACTTTTGTTCAGTTTAGGAATGGTCTTCATGAGAACACAACTGGTTACACAACGATGGGGTGACTTTCCATAAACCAACACTTACCTCACTTTCAATCATATAGAACTAAAGTATCAGAACACTTCATAGTGTTTTGCAAAAGAATAAGGACCACTGCTATCAGCTTGATACCTTCTACATATGACATGCTAATACTCTCCATGAAATAGAGTGAGAATGAGACTCACAACACTATTTCAGGCTAAATAGAAGGCAGCAGGAGGGAAATGAGGTGATATAACAAGCACATAGCTCACATGCATAAATTTTGTCATATAGTAGCTAACCAGCATGTTTTCTAGAGTGAGGTTTGCCATGTCTTACTAAAATTGCACATTTGATAACACACCAAAAAAAGAAACCCTTACTTTAGGGCTACACTTTAATTAATGATATCATCTTCTATCATAAATAGTCCCTGTGCCTTTCTGAAAATAATAAATTTTCATCAGTCTTATTTATCCATCATTTAGAAAACAGATATTCTTCTTTTTTAAGAGATACATGACCAATCTTCCTATTCATTCTTGTTACCCACTAGAAGTTAAAACTTTGTTTTTAATGGAGTGTCTCTGCAACACTTTCAGCTTTAATATAGATAATTTTTAGGTAGTAGTATTGCAAAATATGTATCTACCATGTTAGTTTTATGTTTGCTCCTTTCACCACCATACCTAAGTCAGATTACAATTTACCAGCTAAACCATCTTTTGTTATTTAACATTTTTCTTTCCTTTTAAATCAAACATTTTGTAAAACACCAAAATATTTTTGAGGCCTTTTTTTAATAACAGTTTAGCAAATATTAATAACTTTGTACATACCATGTAACCTAAGTTACTGAGATAGGATCATTATTGAAATATTATAATTTATTTTCAGGAAGAGATCAATGTTTAATATTCTTGCTTCCTTGTAGAGTTGTGAGTTCAGCACATGTTGCTGAGCTTTATTAAAGGAGAAACACTCGCTCACCTAAATCAAGGGATGAGGCATTCTCTTCTTAGCCCTGGGCCCTTTTTAGGAAAGCTCTTATTTCACCTTGCCTGCATGTAAGGATGAGAACCTCTGTAGGAAGAAGGCACCTTCTTCTCCCTGGAATGGAGGAATAACAAAGAGAGCCAGATAATACTACATCCAAAACTCTGTGGGGTAGAGAAGGCTTCTGAACACAACCACAGAATTTGCATGCTCCATTGCTTCAGAACATCCCGTTACAAGCATTAAAATATTGCAGTGTTTTATGTCACAGGGTTTTTCAACTTGTCCTGAGGAATGACAGGAACTATATAAAAGGATGTAGAAGTGTAACAAAATAATACTGGCACCTGCTCTGTAAGTTTTTATCAAACTGAAGTCCTATCTCTAGTAATTCTTTGGCTTTTTTGTGTCCATTTTAGAAAAACAGAGTCCTGCCCTAGATTTCATATAATAATTTAAGACTGAATGAGAACTGTAGGATTAAGAAAGTATGACAAGAATGGGCAGAGAAAGAAGAGTGATTATATCGGAAATGTGACTTCAGAGACCTCATATGCAGTTAGATATTCCATGATGAATGCCAGACTTACAACCATATTCAGATGGACAGAAATCTTCAGGACAATTTTTCATGCAAGAGGAGGCCTGAATGCAGAAACTACCTCATTCTTTTAAGCTTTAATATTTTTAATGTTGTAAGACATGAAAATAATAATTTATCTTTTGCATACATGCAAATATAATGACATGAAGGAAATTTGTACCTAGATTAACATCAACTTATTTACTACAAGATGTAATTCCTTGTGATGAATTCAACATAGACTAGATGGCACCAGAATCTGGGCAGGAGGCTTTACATTACATTTATCAGACTATGCTAACGGGAGGAAAAAGTGATCTTGTGATCTTGGTGATTGTAATGCACAATTGCTATGTTTGCATTTCTAAAACTGTTTCGGAACTAAGAAAGATTTTTCTCACTGAGGTACTAAAATTGTAACAGTTTAATTTCTAAACATTGCTTAAAATTTGAATTAGGAATGTAGAAGCTGTCTTATATATGAACTTAGTGAATTGCACTGTACAATTATGTTTCACTTAGGCTCCGTAGCTGAGACGACTTTTTGCAGGTCGACTTTCCCTTTTTCTCTATTTTCTTCATGACTAACTCCTGCAATCATGGTTTGACATTAGGTTGGAGTAGATCAGGTTTTCAGAGGTTGAATATAAATTCAATCTAATGCTCTTGCTTGGAGCATATCTGATATATAGATATCAAAAGAAATATATAAAATATAAATAAAATATAAAATATATAAAATAAAGGGTTTTTTTAAAATAGTTTTTTGCATTCACTTGGCAAAATGTGATATTGCAGTGTTTAAAACCAGTTTGAGACTAAATGTGTTTAAAATACATTAGAATACTAGACAAGTCACTGTAAAATGCACAGAACTCTAATATGCACTGGGTTATGGCTTTCTTTCTCACATTACTGCAGTGAAGGGCTCTGAGCCTTTCCATTAAAAATCCTATTTTCAATACTTTGTAAGTCTACTGTAAATATTACACTGGACAGAAACTCAGAATAAAAGGTTTCAGATTGAAAACACATAATTTAAAATTTTCTTTGGTTTTTGTTTCTTGGGGTTTTTCCCTAATTGTGCCTTTATTTCTAAATGCAGAACAGAAAGAAATAAATTCTTAAGGCATTTTTCTTTGAGAGCAGAAGAATGCATTTCAATATGACTGAGATGGGCAAATTCTAATTTTGTATATCCAAGCTGTATGGGCAAAAAAAAAAAAAAAAAAAAAAAAAAAACAGAAAAAAAAAAAGTAAAAATGTTAAATGAACGGGTGAAAATTTGATTATACAAGGGCTTAGCTTTATCTTCATAAGCATGCTCCCTTCATGTGTTAATATATACCTGTGTATCTTAGTGACATGTCAGTCATTATAATGTATTTTGGAATAACTATTCAACTAATACACAGCAGTAAACTTTTAAAGTCTTTAATCAGGGGTTCAGTGTGTGTCAGTGTGTGTCAGTGTTTCTTGACACCCTGATTTACAGAACAATTTCATGGAAGGTTTTAAAGTCCTAGTCTTGACTTATTTTATGTAGTTCATTTTACAGAGGACAGAATTAATATAATGACCCAATTTGTCATCCATCAAGTTCACATTTGGTAAGTTAAGATTCGAAAACAAATTTTGTGTTCCAGTTCACCTTCTTGATACAAAATAAATTGATTACTTTCACTGGTAATACAAACGTGAAATTCGTAACTGAAAAGACTGCTTTGTCTTCCATATCTGCAACACTTTATATGTCAAGTTTGGGGAGCTGATTTAAAAATTTAAACAATACTTTACCAAATTTATTTTTGAGTCCTAGGAGCACGAGAGAAAAGTAAATATGATGGCAAGACATTTCTCATTTCAGTATCTCCAAAGAACATTTTCTTCAGAGAAATGTATACAAATCCCAAACGAACAACAGGTACATTTTCTTCCTAAGACACAGAAAGAAAATTATCTGTTTCTGTCATGAAATCAGACATCTTTCTTTTCATTTCTATGTTTAACCTTTTTCACACAACGCTGTATACATTCCTTAGAGTATATATTCCTTACAGAATAAGCTGAGTTGAAAGGGATCCATCAGTCTCACAGAGTCCAACTGCTGGCCCTGCACAGGATACCCGAGTCACACCGTGTGTCTGACAGCATTGTCCAAGTGCTTCCTGAGCTCCCTCAGGCTGGTGGTGTGACCACTTCCCTGGACAGCCTGTTCATGGGCTCAACCATCATCTGAGTGTGATGTCAAGGTTTTGACCTCAAAAATATTTAGGAGCAGTAAGTTTTGCAACTGAACTATGAGCTTTTTTAAAAGATCCTTTTGCCTGTTTGTAATCCACTTAAAAAATCTTTGAATGTATCTTTATTTTTGCATTAAGAATCATAGAGTCATTAAGGTTCAAAAAGATGCTTTAGGTTATCAAGTCCAGCTGTCAAAGAAGGCATAATGAGAAGTCTTATTTTCCCTAATTATATTTAATTCATCCCTTCTCCATATGTTCACATTCTTCTACTTTAAATTATGCTATTAAAAAATACTAAAACATTCTTTCCACTCTTTGTGAGTTTACAGGTGTAACTACAGATGTTGTCTCAGCTAAGCTACAGAGTATTGACAAAATACTTGACTACAAGTACCCGATGTAATTAAAATATTTTAAAAGTTCATTAAATCTCAAAATCTATATTTAAGGGTACAGAGTGCTCCTTTGACTTTCAATAAAGAACTTATTAGGAATTTTTTGTTAGCTCTCTTGTTACTATAGCCTTAAATGCTCTATCTTTACACAAACTGACTACCACGGAAGTTCCCCAACACAAACTTTATATATTTGTTTGAAGTTTTCCATACTTGACAGTCATATCTTTCTTATCCAATGACATACGATATCACTTTGTCTGGTAGTTCTCATGATGGGGAATGAAAAAGTAAAAGGGAAATATAATATTGCAAGTACATTACTTGATTTAGACACTTTATCTAGTTTTTAAAAGTGCTGACATTTCTTCTGCAATTGCAAACAGCTTGTTCACTAGCATTAATTATGTGTTTGCTGTCTGTTCAAATGTGTCCATTTTGATACTAAGGGATCCAATCAAACACTTACTGATTACCTGAGTTCCATTTCATTCTGGTTTTGAAGCAAAACACTTTGCAGATTTAATTAGCTTCATGTTTCTAATTGTCATGGTTACTCCATGCACTTTTATATGCTGTACTGTAACCAGCACCATTTTTATGCAAAGAGTATTTTTCAAAATAATTAATTCTGTCAGATATGAGAAGAGATGTCTTATTATTTCTCCACATAAATTGAACTTTGAAAGGAAATATTACAGTACTCTTTGTTCCTATCCCAGTTAACACCATCTTTTCTTCTGCATACTTTCAATGTCCCAAAAGGATTAAAATTCTTTATTCTCTGGCCAAATTTATGCCTTCATCTTTGTACACCAATAATCCTTCTAGGGTAGATGCCAATAAAACACATCTGTTACATTTGTATTCTGATGGTAGTCCAACTCTGTGCTCTGAACCATTGTGTTTTGATGCAATGTGCTATTAAACAACTTCTGTGTTTTCCAATAAAGAAAGCTGTATATCACCGAATAATTAAGTAAGCCATTTATAAATAGCACCATTATCAACATTCATACTTTCTCCTAAGTCCTTTATTGACCTTGTATCTTGGTTAATTTCTTCCTCTGCTGAACTATTGTAAATTGTTTTAATGAACATTGCTTTCAACTGTTTATTTCAACAATAAATAAGCCAAAACACTGGCAAACTATATCTGGAAAATGCTCTGATATTTCGGAAATTGTGATCAGGGGTGTTAAAGGCTGAAGAACAGGGTATACACTGGAATAACATAAGCCAAATGTTACTATTTTTCTTTAATAGGCAGTATATATTGTGCTTTTTGTCAAAACGTATAACTGTTTCTGAACAAATATTTCAATCTTATTAAAGAGGGGGATTACTATTATTTATATTACAAGGCTGACACCACTTTTTCTAGCTGTCTGGACGGAAAGTTCTTCTATCAAGCACATTGGTGTGAGAAAATTTATGTGCATTATGGATTCTAGCACAGCTGGCTTCACTGACATATTAAAAAATCAAATTCCATAAAATTGGAATGCAATGACTACACATGAAAAAAAGCAAGAACATTGTATACTACTTTCAGTACCTGTGTTGCTATTTAGCCACAGGTGACAGTAGAAAGCCACAGAGCTTCTCACTCACCTTCCCCTATTCTTCCCCATTGGAATGGGGGAGAAAACCAGAAGGGTCAAAGTGAGAAAACTTGTGGGTTGAGGTAAAGACTATTCAATATATAAAGCAAAAACTGCACACACAAGGAAAGTAAATTAGGAACTCACTTGCTATTCCTATTCACTCGCTAATCAAATGCAGATGATTAACCATTTCAAGGAAGGGAGAGCTCCATCATGATTATTAATTAAGATAAATGCCATTAAGTCCAAACTCCGAATTTCCTCTTTTTTCTCCTCCAGCTTTTACTGGTGGGTATGATACCCATGCTACGGGATGTCCCTTTGGGAAGTTTGCTGTGCAGGCTTTGTCCCCAGCCCTATCATGTTCATTGATAGGCCAGCATGAGAAGAACAAAAAGGCCTTAATGCATGCAAGTACTGCTCTGCAATAACAAAAATATCCTAAAACTATTTTAGATTTGTTTTGGTGACAAATCCAAAATATAACACCTACTATGACCAAAATTAACTTTAACCCAGCCAAAACCAGTGTGATGAGTGTTCAAGAACTCTGTTTCCAGAGAATAGAATGCAGTTACTTAGAATGCTCTTTGTTAGATGCAGAAATAAAATTAAGTTTCAAGATTTATAGTTCTATAGATGAAGGGAAGGTGATTATAAGCTTCATCTATCGATATCAGGCTGAACTCAGAACTGCAGCTAAAGCAATGGGTCTCATTATAACCAGAAAATTATATTCCAACAAACCAATTGAATTTTGCTGCAATTACTACAGTATAGAACCTGAATAAGGCTAGATGCTTTACATGTGAATAATGACTCAGTGAACGATCCATAGGACGTACCATTGAAACTTGGGCCTTGAACTGTGAATGAGAACAGAAAACAGCAGACAGAAAAGTATTATAATAATAAACTTTAAAAGTCCTTTGCATTCATAAGAACAAAATCATTATGCTGATATTTCCTTCTTCATCAACTGCTTTTCTTTAGACTTTGGTGTATTACAGGTATTTCTGTCCCTTTCAGACTGAAAATAGCACTTTTAAAAAAACAAAATACTGTCAGTGAAAAGTGTCTATTACTATTTCAGAAATTTCACTGCCTGACTGAAAGGCCCAAAGTTACTTCTTTAAACTGAAAAATTATTTCATTAGTATACTTTCAGAATAATGTTTTCAAATTAAAATCATTTGACTTAGAATTGCTCTTTCTTCATAATGAAATCTTTGCACAAGGAAAGTTCTGAATCACAATCCACTCCGATCATTGTCTGGAGACAGTCATCATTTGATCACTTAGAGAAAATGAGCACACTTGATCTGGTAAACTCCCATTTAAACAGGTGAAAATCAAAAGTCATGCGTTTAAATCACTCCACCATCAGCCACTTTTCACAGGTGTTGCTTTCTCTCTGTTCTGTAGAACTGTGCTAAGGTGACAAAAACAGCTGACAATACTTGTCGTTATATTTTCAAAATAAATTCTAACATTGTCTTCGGGCTAATTCGGTATTCCATATTCAGGCAGGAAGAAGAATGTCAAAACACAGAGTGACTGCATCATCACTTCAAAATGAAACTTCTTCTATCTTGAATCCATCAAGTTATTTTATCTCAGATAATTACACTGTTTTCACTGATAGCAAAAAATAATGCTTGTCCTATTGTATCAAGTATTTTTCCCAAATGAGTACAAGCCATAATTAATGAATCTAATAATTATCTTTGAAGATGGACACTTTTTATCTTATTTCAAATAATAGAAGTGTAAATGTAAAAGGAGACACAATGCCATCTCACAGGTTATTTGACTGTGTGCTGTTCAGGGCTGCAGATTCTCTCCAGGAACAGCTGGTTGCCTGGAGCAACAATACTGCAGGCTGTTTGCTGGCTGCTTGCACGCCTCTCTAGATGCCAGGCTGCAGAGACTTTTGTTGTTGTCAACTTACGGCATTAGAGCTCATAGGGCAAGACTAGGTAATAACTAAGCCTGCTTTTATATAGTTACCTCCTCTTTAACGACCAAACCCAACAGATCTTACAAGACAATGTTCTTTTCCTAATCAGCTAGGTTCATTCTCAGTGAAATGTGTGGTCAGATGATGACATGTGGCTTCCCAACACAGCTGTGATTGGTGGAGCCATTTGTGAAAGTGCCACCATTAATTGTACTTTGAAGGAGTTTATTGCAAGTGCCACAGACCTCAGACAATGCTGGGGCACCACCAGCTCAAACTCCCACAAAGAGAAATAATCTGCACCATTTACATCTGCTCTGGCATCTTCTTCAGAGCAGAAGCAGAGACAGATTCTGCATTTGGTGCACATTTTAAATCATCCTGAAACGCAAATATAAACCACATGCCAGTCACCATATAAAACCAGATCAAAGTCTTAATCTCTGTAAAGTACAATGGCTGTACGAGGAGTAAGCTTTAAGTATTAAAAAGGCACCAGAATGTTCCAATAGTGAAATAGTGAAAAATATCTTCCACACTCACATTCAGGTGTCTTAATCTGTATGCTTCTTTTTTGATCTCTCAGGCAATAATTTTTAGCCTATATAAACAGATTGGAATAGTTTTGAGACATGAATACTATTTCTCCGGAATGCTTAGAAACTCCCTTTCTCCTAAGTTGCCATGTTTAAAGACTACAGCTTGCAGTATTCTTATACTGTAAAAAGATATTCTTTAAAATAAGTAGAAGAATTAATCTGATCTGTGTTTTTTCCCCAAATGTCTACTCTCTTCTGAACAGGCTTTCCAATTTCAGATTATTAACTGACTGTGATGTAGTTTATGCATATCTACAAACACTGTAGAAAAAGAGAAGTGCAAAATCTGAATAAAATAATCATTAACATTGTGATTGTGTACTTTAGAAGTGTGCCACTTGTTTACAAGACAAAACTTTTGCCATAATCATATATATGTATGTATGTTAATAAACAGTGAGAAACAATAGAGAGGATATTTGTATCCAAACACCAAAATATGGAGATTATTTGTCTACTTTAGGTACTAGCATGGTATTTCCTTTATGTAGAAATCCTGCTGTTGAATCACCAGATGCAGAATCATAGAAAAAAAATCACAGAATCCTAGAATTTCCCAAGTTGGAAAGGACCTAAAAACCATATCCTGGCCCTGCATGGGACAACCTGAAAAATCACACCATGTACCTGACAGCCTTGTCCAAATGCTTACTGAACTCCAATGTTACTGTGACCACTTAAGTGGGGATCCTGTTCCAGTGTCCAAACACCCTCTGGAGGAAGAACCTCTTTCTAATACCCAGCTAAACCTCCCCTGACACAGCTTCAGGCCATTCCCTCAGGTCCTGTCACTGTCACCACAGAGCAGAGATCAGTGCCTGCCCTGCTCTTCCCCTCACAATGAATTTGTAACTGCAGTGAGCTCTGTCCTCAGTCTCCTCCAGGCTGAATAGACCAAGCCTCTCCTCATACAGATTCCCTTCTAAATCATTCTCTATCTTCACAGCCCTCCTTTGACCACTCACTATTAGTTTTGTAGTCTTCTTATATTGTGGCACCCAAACCAGCCCCCAGCACTGGAGGTGAGGCTGCCCCAGCTCAGAGCACAGCAGGACAATCCCCTCCCTTGCCTGGCTGTGATGCTGTGCCTGATGCTCCCCAGGACAGGGTTGGCCCTCCTGGCTCCAGGGCACTGCTGGCTCGGGTTCAACTTGCCATAGACCAGGACCCCCAGGTGCCTTTCCTGGCACAGCTTTCCAGCATCCCATTCTCCAGTCTGTCCATACATCTAGGGTTGCCCCATCCCAGAGGCAGAATCCAGCACTTTGCCCTGTTGGACTTCCCATGGTTGGTGATTGCCCAGACCCTGGATTTGTCAAGGTCTCTCTGCAGGGCCTCTTCCTGTGAGGGAGGCAACACCTCCTCTCAGTCCAGTGCTGTGGGTGAATTCCTTATTGTACTTTTGAGTTCTGCATCCAAGTTTTTAAGAAGACATTGAAGAGCACTGGCCCCAGTATGGATCCCTGCAGAACCCCAGTACTCACAGGTCACCAGTCTGATGGGACCCCAATTACTATAAGAATAGTTCAAGGGGGGTCCTACCTGTGAACTTCACCTTGACCTCTTGCATGTTGTGTTTAACCAGCTTCATGCTGGACATTTTATCACAAAGGATATTGTGAGTCACTGGCTTTTAAAAGCTAAAACATCTGTCTTTAAAGACTAAAAACTCTCTAGTCTTTGAAAGCTTTATATTTCAATTCATTTTAAAGGAAAAGTGGCAGTAAAAGAAAGCAAGTAAATCATCTGCTTGAAATCAGAGCCTTCTTGCAATACCCCAAGGCTATACTTTGCTTCCAATTAATGTTTCCCTTTTGGAAACATATACAAATATATTTTATGTTCATTATGCACAGCAAATCTGTCTAATGGCTTTGTTAACATGTTTTAGTCCAGATCAAAGTATCTAATTGGTGTAACAACATTAACTTTGCAAGTCTATAATTCATGATGAGTGTTCCTTAAGCTGTACTGTCACGTATGAAGAGGAAAATGAACACACTCCAGTAAAGAGTTACATTATTAAGAAAACACCTCTTTCAAAACTATTTATTATATGCTACTTAAACTACTACAGGAAAAAGCTACAATTTTGTACAACATGAGTTACAGATATGTTTTTCATGGAGGATCAAATTTCTTTTTAAGAAAAACATTTCTAACCAATGAATTTACTTTCGTTATACTTTTGTATTTTTCTGGCTATATACTTCCTTGTTGTTTTCTCTTGGCAAATACATAAAAGCAGCAGGAGAAAATGCACAGAGAAAATAGATATAAAGGATGAATCAGAATAAAATCTACTCTGATGGTCCCTACTATTATAATAGAACTATAAAATTACATCACCTCTAGAAATCAAAGAAGTCTAGCTACTCATAATTGGGAAACAAAATCAAGTTTCTGTGACGAAAATTAAGCAATATGAAATATTCGTAGGCTGGAAAAATATGGGAATATTCACAAGCAGAAAACTTGGAGTAGAGAGAGAAGTTTTTCCACTCTGATAAAGCTGCTAAACTAACAAAAAAAAAAAGCTTGTAACTTCAAAGTTTCATGTTACTTTAACTCCACTTACACATCTATTTTCCCACATGCAAGAGAAAGAAACAATTACGTGTTCACTAAGCATCTACAGAGATTAGATGACATGGAAGTCAAGACATCTCCAAACTACCTTTTACTATAAACATTTGAACTAAAATCTCCTGAGGTCTTATTATTAAATTTAAAGGCAGAACAACGGTGGGGATTTCACAAATCATTTCAAAATTCCACTTACATCAAGAATTGGATGGTGGATAAATTCCACTTGTATCAAGGGGGTGGTGGGGTAAAACCGCACAGAAAATCTGTTCCAGTTCAATTTTACATGTAAGTGATGAACAGCATGGGTTTTAGCACCTTTATTTAGGATTATACACATCACCATATCTCACTTAATAAATAGAATGCAAACTGTACTATTACTGAAGAAATTAAAATCTTGTTCTATACACTTAAAGTATATAACCTGCTCAGAAACTGTAGAATACAGTATTCTGTTATTATTTTCACTGTTCATAACTTGATTACTTCAGCCCACCAACAAACTCCAGCATATTCAAATTCTGAATTATCTGAAAATAATTACCTTCAATATATCAAATGCCATACTTATTTTTCAAGTTCAGTGTTTTGGATGATTATTTTAAAGATTTACATTTATTTTGATAAAAATTAATTTTAAATCACACCGTGTAATGGTCATTTTAGTATTTAACATTTTTTTATCTTTAGTAAAAACTTCAAAAAAGGGGTTTTTCACCAGTGGGGGCAAAGACAGCATAGAGAATGAGACAGAAACAGAGAGAAAGGGAAAATTATTGTCAGTAAAAAAGGCTCAACAACAAATTACTTAGATGTTTAATAAGACAAAGTAAAAAGAGGACTATATATATAGTGAGTAATCTTATGTTTTTTCAGATATTGGCAACCCCATATTCCTACTGCTGAATGGATTTTCCTATGCTGTGGTGCAAACATCTCCCCCATGAAGAGGGGTTAACTGTGTTATTTGACTCCTCAGTGTGCAAGAGTCTTCCAGCTAGGATGACTACACTCTATCCTTTGATCCATACACAGTTTACTTTCCCCAAAGATCTTGTAAGCTCCAGGTTATATCAATAGCATACAGATTTCTCAAGCCCTAAGTATGAGGCCAAAGAAACCAGATGTAATTCCTCAAGCACGATGCCTTCTGCAAGGCTCTCAGAAAATAAGGTTTTCAACCTGAAAATTTCAGAATCTGGAAATTCTGAATATTTCCAGAATTCAAAATATGAAACTACTTATCATTTCTAAAACAAAAAATTCAGCTGAAATATTTGCTCCTTGATGTTGTTAATTAAAGGATTGGGAGTCATAACCTACATTAAAAATTTCCTAAGTATTTTCTTTGTAAATTTTATATACTACTGAAGTACTCTTCAATAGTGACATTTCATTTTCTTAAAGAGATTAATGTAGACAAAAAATACATCAAATCAGAACTCATTGATCCATGCGTATACTTATATTCTGAAGTCATAATCCTTCTCAAAAATTCTGGTTGTACTACAGAGATAATATCAGAATTTTGATTATCTGAGTAACAATGATTCTGTTCATCAGTTTAGCCTCTAAAACATTTAAGTGTTTAAAGTAGAAAAAAAAGTAGGTGTAATCCAGTTCCAAGTTTTTTATTATTCAAGTCTACAAATTAAAAGTGAAATTTTCCCCTCATTTCAGTAATTTGAATTTCATCCTTGACTCGCAGCTGAAATTAAGGGAAAAGATAAAAGGATAAGGGGAAATACACGCCTCCTAAAGTTTATTTTTTTCTTTCATATTTGAACAAAAACTTGCTAAGTAAAACAATACAGAGGCTTTCATCATGACTCAAGTAGGTCAGAATTATCCACACTTCATACAATTTATATTAGTTCAAAAAATGCATAGTGATGAAAGTCAGTGAACTCCAACCAACCAACAGATGAGAGAGTCAGAAAACTTTAGTGTGCTATCACTTATAATAGCCATGATCAAATGTTTCATCTCAATGAACACAACAGGATAAAATTGCATACATGCCTGACATGAAGGCCATTCAATAGCATTATTCAATTCCTGCTTCTGAAATTTTAAAATTCTATGAATATAATATATTCTGAGTAAAGTCTATAATATAAGACTCCTATGTTGTAAAAAAGAAAAATGCATAAGTTATTACCGAAAGATAGGTTACAAAAGACACAGTTATGCTGAGAACCCAAGGCTTCTTTGAAGAAAGTATCCTTTCCTGAAAGAAATTAGTATAAATGTGATGGAGACAGCTATGCAGCCTTTTCTGGGGAATCAGTAAACTTGGATGTCTCTCTGAGTGCCTTTACACCAATGCCTATAACATGGCAAACTAACAGCAGGACTCACAAGTCTGTGCACTGTTACATGACTGTGACCTCCTTGAAATCACGGAGATACGGGATGACTCACATGACTGGAGAGCTGCAAGAAATGGCTGAAGTGCTCAGGAAGCACATGATGCAAAGAAGCGAGTGTGTATTGCACTTCTTGTGAGAGTGGAAGGCATGGAAGTGCATGCATGGAGTGCATACCTTCCTTGGGACTGTTGAGGAGCCAGGCAAGGGCATACAGTTCAAGGTTAGCAGGCAGAACACTACAAGTCATGCTATGGTGGGCATCTGATACACAGCCTTCCTGAAACAACTGGAAGTAGCTTCACAGTCACAGGCCCTGGTTTGCAAGCATTACTTCAATCACCCTCATATTTTCTGGAAAGGCAACATACCACTCACAAAATACCTAGGACTTATCTGAAGTGCATTAAGAAAAGTTTCCTGGCCCAGGTGATCAAGGAGACAACAATGAATAGTGGACTTCGCACGTAAAAGCAAAGAAAAACTCTCTTTGGATGCAAAAGTTTTGAGCAGGCTTGGCTGTAGAGGCCATGAGATGGTTGAGTTCAGGATCTAGGCAAGAGGACACAAGGGAAAAAAGCAAATCACAGCCTGGGTTGAGGAATTCAGACTTTACCTTCAACAGAGATGTACAATATCAGCCCTATAGAGAGAGGAGTCTGGGAAAGCTGGTTGATGCCTCCTTCAAGCTCAAAAAAGATCCATTCCAACAAACAGAAAATAAGCAGAGGATACAGGAGGCCTGAATGAAACTGAAATAAAAAGGAAGTGCAAAAGAGGTTGAAAGAGGGACAAAGAATTCAGAAGTATAGAGATGCTGTTTAGTTTTGCAAGAATGGGGTAAAGAAAGACAATAAATACCTGTAATTGAATCTGGCAAGAGCTGTCAAAGGAAACAGGAAAGGACATTGCAAGAGCACAAACAGGAAGAAAGACACAGGAAAACTTGGATCCATTACTGAGTAGGCTGGGAACTTGTGACAAAAACATGAAAAAGGTCAGTGCCCTCTTTGTCTCAGTATCTACCAGTAACTGGCCTTCATACATCCATTAGGCCCTGAGACCAGAGGGAAAGTTAGGAAGCCAGACATACCTTCAGGAATGGAGAACCAGGATAGAGAATACTAGAGCAAACATGCACAAGTCAATGGACCCGATGGAAGGATCTCTCTGGCATCACTAGGTCAGGTTAATTGGCAGAGGTCTCTGAAGGCTGGAAAAGAACAAAGGTTACTCCTATCTTCAAGTGCAAGGAAGATTTGTGGAATATGAGTCTCACGTCAGTCTCCATGAAGGCAGTAAAGCAACTAATGCCAAAATTCCATTCCAAATATATGGATAACACAAGGTGATTGAGAATAGTCAGCAGGGAAATCAAGTTTAACCAAATTTACAGGCTTCTACAATGAAGTATAGAGCTTCATAGATGAGCATGTCACCTCAGTTTTAGGAATGTTTCTGAAACCTTCTCATCCTCAAAGGTAATCTGACAATGCATAGATTAGACAAGGAGTCAGAGAGTTGGATGGAAAATTGTCTGAACCAGTCAGGCCCAGAGAGGGCAGCAGCAAATCCAGTTGCAGGCAGATCATTAGCTGTGTACTTCAGCATCAATACCTGTGCCAATACTGTCTAACATCATCACAGTGACCTGTGTGTTGGGACAATGTGTACGCTTGGAAAGTTCATAGATGGCAAAAACTGGGAAGAGTGACTGTTACACCAGAATGTTATGCTGCTATTCAATGGCAACTGGATAGGCTGGAGAGCTGGGCAGAGAGAAATCTCAGGCAGTTAACAAAGGCAAATGCAAAGTCTTTCACCTGGGAGGAATTAACCCAGGCACCAGCACTTCCTGGGGAGCAGCCAGCTGAAAAACAGCTTTACTATACTTTGCTTTTTCTTTTAAGGAAAGCACATCAGTGTTCCAGAGTGCAACAAGTTTTTTATGAGTCAGCCATGCACCCTAACAGCAAAGGCAGCCAGGAGCCTTCTAGCCTGCAGGAGCAAAAGCCTTGCAGCAGGTCCAGGGAGGTGATCCTGTCCCTCTATTCAATCCTATAGTGAGGTCCCATCTGGAGTTCTGTGCTCAGTTAGGGACTCCTGAGTACGAGAGAGACAAGGGGCTACTGGAGCAAGACAAGTAGAGTGTGACAAAGATGATTAAGGGACTGGAGTATCTCTCTAATGAGGAAAGGCTGAGGGAGCTGGAGCGTTGAGAAAAGCTGACTGAGAGGGGTTCTTGTCAGTGCATACAAGTATCTGAAAGGACAGTGTCATTAAGATGGAGCCAGACTCTGCTTGCTGGTGCCAAACAACAGGATGACAAACAACAGGCAGAAACTGGAGTACAGGAAGTTCCATTTGAGCAGGTCACTGTGAGAGTGACCGAGTACTGGAACAGGCTGCCCAGAGGGCTTTTGGAGTCTCTTTCTCTAGAGATATTAAGAACCCACCTGGACAAAATCCCGAGTATTGTGCTCTTGGGAACAATGGTTGAGCAGGGAGGTTGGAGTAGATGACCTCCAGTGGCCTCTTCCAACCTTGCCCATTTTGTGATTCTGTGAACATTCAGAAAAATTAACAATTTGTTGAGCTATCTCAACTAAAATGTATAAAAAATAATAAACAATTTGTTATCATATTCCTAAGAATGCAGGATACTGTAAATTAATACAGTGCCAATATTTTCAAATTAAAATGCAAACTTTAATGCCTCAGTAAAACCATGTAGCAAGAAGACTATAATAAGTGGCTTATTAAAAAAATTCATTTATTATTCATTGCAATAAAACTAATTACAATTAATTTATTTTCTGTGCCTATCATTGTAAAAAATACCTGATCTAGCATAAGTTAATAAATATGTAAATGAAAAGTTACCAAAGCAGGGTAAGAAAGAATTGGATGTTAACAGCACTCCATATCATTTCTTATTTTGTAAATTTATTTTGTGCTTTGGAAAATTCATCAACTTCGTGTTCCAAAGCAACTAGTCTTTGTTTGCTAGTGTCATTAGTACATCCAGACATACACACACTGGGATTGTAGACCAAAGGAATATATCTACATAGTCAGAAATGAAAAAATCTTACAGAAAAAGGGCTTCATTGTCCTCCCTGGGTAAATTTCAGGATTAATTCTTCTGTGAAATACTGATCTGTCATAATAAATCAAAGTGTCACCAGGTCTTCATTTACATAACCTTAGTGATTCTGGCAAACATAAAAAGTCTAGTCGTTGGACTATTATACATCGACTTAAGTAAATAACCGTGATTATTCATAGACACTCTGGAAAAAAAATCATTTCTATTTTTATGTTATTTCTTTATGTCATTTGTTTTATTTGTCAGAAATACAGGCAAAGGAAGTCACTCCTCCCCTTTCCCTTTGGGGAGGACCAAGATCTATTACTTCATGACAACAACATGTGTGTTGTGTTTATTTGGAAAGAAGAAACTCAGAGAAAAGTTCTTTCTATGGGGGCTTTTTCTGTGGGTTGATTGGGACCATTGAGGGCTGCTTTGGTTATTGACAGCCTCAACAGCCAATTAGCCAAATGAGAAAGTTAGTTTGCTCCATGAACACACATTTTGAAAGAGGTTACCCAGGAAAAAAGTTCTCTTTGATTTCTGGCGACTGGTTATGTAACACCGGCCGGGCCCGGACACTCTCCCATGCCGGGGAGCCCTGGAGGCTCCTTGGGCCCCGTTTGCAAGCGCAGGGACCCGATGGCCGGGGCAAGGAAAGGCTCGGTGATAAAACCTTAGCCCGGCTTCCTCCCCCGCGGGCCAAAGCTCTGAGGGGCCCGGCTCCTGCTGAGGGCTCGGAGCAGCTTTGGAGGGGCCGAGCCCGCCCGGCCCCGCACGGCCTGGGGGAGGCAGCCGGGCCTGTGTGGGGAGCAGCGGTGGCCATGGGCAGTGTGGGGCTAAAGCTGAGCCCCAGAAAGGCTGATGGACATCTCAGCCGCCCTTCAGCCCACAGGCCCGGGCCTGGCCCAACTCCTGCAGCTGTGTGAAACTGTAACTCTTTGTGCTCAAATAAGATTTGCGACACTTCCAGCTTTCCTTTGAATATGAGAGGGGGGAAAGGAGATACCCTGAAGTCAGTAAAGCAAGAGCTAATTTTTTTAGATGGAAGGAGAATGAGAAGATACTGTGAAGGTTGGCTGAAAATCCTTTTGTAAAGTTGTAAGAATGGACTGATATGGCACTGAAAATTCCTATAAACCATGGAAAAAAGAACATAGGGATTTTGGAGTGTTCCATTTGATAAATCATTTGACTAAAGTACCTCTGCTGAAAATCTTTGCCCCAAGGAAAGAAAGGAATCTCAGTTTTCTGAGAATGAAGCATAAGCAGAAAAAAAAAAAAAAGATTAAGAGAACCTTTACTTTAGAACATTTCATTCTTAGAGGTAATACCCCATAAGTCCAACATAGCTCAAATCCACGGCTCTGGGAAGGTGTGGAGTCGGGAGGAGCGCCACAATTGCAAGTTTCTGGGCGAATGCAAATTGTAAAAATAAAACCACGAGCAGACTGTTTTCTTCCCTCTTGTAGAAAAATCCCTATTGCCTGACAAGAAAAATCTTCCCTCTCCAAAGTAAACTGAAAAGAAGACTATTTAAGTTCGGAACTGACTGAAATAGTTTTTTGTATGTTTGTTTTGTTGTTATGAAGGTTGGAAGAGGGAAGGAAGGAGTGGTCTGAAAATCTTATTCTGAATTTGTTGGTTTTTTCTCCCTCTTTGTATAATTAATAAATTTCTTTTTACACCCTTTTAAGTTTTAAGCCTGCCTTGCTTCTGCTCCTAGTTCTGTCTCACAACAGAAAATAAGTATATTTAAATTAGCAAATCAAAACTATGACATTATTTAGTGCATTGGCCAAGAAATTCAAATTAAACCAAAGCATTTTAAAAAAAAATTAGATTAAACCAAGACAACATACTACAGTGTATTGGAGACATGAGTGGGTTATTTCACAGAGCTTAGATTCAATACCCATCTCCTTCATGTGAGTTTTCTGAACTCAGTTCAAGAGGGGCTTTCAAAGAAATTCCATCCACCCCTAGAGTAAGCAGTACTGGGCCCCTCCTAAAAATGATATTGTCTTTTTCTTTTAGCTAGTAAGTCCACAGAGCACTCCATCACCTTAGAACATACACAAATTGCCACATGCCCAGCATTAAAAATTACTTAAAACTTAGCACATACTTAAGACAAAGTCCTTGGATTTTGTACCCCAACACTGCTTGGCATTCCTGACAGCTTAAAAGTGATGCTTTTTCTCTCACAGGAACTAGGATTCTCCATCACCAAAAAATTTAAGACCTACCAGTTTCACTCTCAGAGGAGAACTGGGAAGATTAGTTAATTCCTGTTTAATAAGTAATAAGACATTAGGCTGATAAGAACCCTGGAGAAAACAGCAACAACAATATACAAAACAAAATAAAACAATTATAAAGTTCAGAATTCAGATGATGCACAACAAATAAGTAAAGCCACATAGTGAATAATGGTGATCAAAGTAAATATTGAACATCTTTCTTATAATGCAGTTTAACAGAACCTAACAAACAAATTAGTATCTGATGGTGTAATTAAAATCATTATATTGTTATTAAATAAGTTGCTGGTTAACATCTTATTGCTAAGTATTTGGTTTTGCAATATTAAAGCCTTCCTTTTTCTAGGATGCCTTTTGCAAATCAAAGTGTGTATGTAGTGCTTTAGAAGCTGCATTTCCTTATGTGCTAGCTTTTAGACATGTCCTCTTACTGTTCTTGTACACAGAGAGCTGAGTATTTCAAACAGAAGAAGGTACTGCTTTGAGTAGAGGTCTCTGCTCATCCAAAACAGCAGGCTTTTTCATAAGCATTGCGTGTATATATTTGACAACTTGTTTGTCCAGAAAGTTTCCCAGGCAATGCATAATGGAAGTCATAAACTCAGCAAACACCTTCAGTAGGTGTTTTATAAATTATCAAAAGCTAATCAATGCCTCACACAGAGAATAGGTCCCTCTGAGGGAGAGACTGCCTCAGTATGAGTATTTCACATTATTGAGGCAATATAAGGAAGAAAGAACCACCACAGTGACACACAGCATCAAATTGAGTCTTTTGTCTTTAATGAATCTTCCTTTTTGGTGTATAAATTCCAAAGTTTCATTCTGTCCTTGTTTGAGTACACATAGCTAAGATTACATCTGGCACACAGAAACTTTATTTCTTTGATATTCCTCTTTAATTATATATCTTATTATTACCAGTGAAATAATTATACCAACCGAAAGGAAGCTTCATTGCATCTCATTATATTGAAGAAAAAAATTAAAATACACATTGTTGTGTTATTTGTCCATTACTGCAATTTATGTGCAACTCACAATCACTCCTTGGATTAGACCATTATGTGATCTTGCATTCATTTCCTATCAAAGTCAGGCTGCTTGAAGGACTGTATGACAGCAAATTTTAATTTTAGTCAATACACCTATAAAGCTATCCACAAGGAATTGTTGTCTATACTTTGCTCTTAAGTTTTTTCTATTTCTGTTGAAATATACAATTTTATTCAGTATACTGTGACAAAATATGTTTAATAAAAAATAAATTTCACTTCATTTAATGATCTACCAGTGGTTAACAAAGACAATTAAGTCAAATAAAAATATTTTAATTGTTTGCTTTCCATTATACTATTTATGTTAAATTGCAGAGATTCAGGAGTCGGTGCAATGGATTGATTAGTTGACACAGAAGACATAATTGTGCTTGCCTTTGATTTTTTGGGGGGCTGATCAATGCACCAAATTAAGAACTCTCAAAAGGAAGGTTCTTGTCTTCACTAATTAAATGTAATGCTGTAATGTTGTCAGTATCCCATTCCATAATTATGTAGTCAGGTCTGTTTTCAGACAGACCCTTTCTAACACAAAGTGTGTTAAAAAGGAATTACAACACTTGGATGTGCTCAGTATTCTCAGGAAAGTGAATTTTCTTTTTATTAACTTTTGAATGTTCTCATTAATAAGAATTCCGAAGATTAACATACACAACACACAGATACAGGAATATTCTGAGAGACGGTAAAAGCAAAAGGATGCAGTCAGAAACATGAGCCACAACACACACTTGTTTGTAAGTTTCAAACAAAATCTAGCTGAGAAGACACAAAGAGAAGGGGTGGAGGGTAGAAGGGAAGAAATTTTAAGAAAAAAAAAAGAAAAATAATAACAATCTATGTTTCCTGTTGGAGCAGCTCTACTCCTTACAATATTAAATATTCAGATGGATAGACAGTCCCAGTCTATCTTGGCACATAATCATGAGGCCACCCAGCAAATGTTTGGAAGGTTGATTAAACAGCTAAATCCAACATTCCTAAAAGGTGAGTGTTTAGCTCATATTTCAGTATTGACTCTCTTGAACCAAGTCTCTCTGTAAGATATCATGTAGATAAATTATTAATCCCTCAGGTATTGCAATCAAGGGGGATCATTCATTTCTAAAGTAACTTAGGCCCCCTCACATGACTTCAGACTTAAGTTATTCTTACAAGGTAATATAGATCAAAATCAGCAAGGATAAGAAAACAGGAAGTCAGTGACACTTTTATTACCCCCAGAGTTCCTTGATACAAGCCTGAGAAATAGCCATTGAAAATATATAAAAACTAATCAAAGATTTTCATTAAAACATTTTCAAACAGAATCATAAACAAAACCAGCATCAGATCAGTATCAGTTATCCTTGAAACCGAGAGCTCTGATATGTTGATATGTTGTCTAGTTAGAGAAACAATCTACCCAAACTAATACCCAAAACTATTATTCTCACAAACTTGATGTATTGTCTTTGAAACTCTTTCTTGTTTTTAAAAGATACAAGCTTGATGAATATCCAACCTTGAGTTCCTCATCTTGAGCAGCATTTCAGAAAGTATACCAAATATGACAAGACAAATCTCTCTTAATGGCAAGGAACCCAGCCAAGATAAATTCAGAATCTCATCAGAAAAGAATTCTCCTATGGATAATTTTAACTTATGTTCAGAACATTAGACCTACTTGTAGATGAAGGCACGGCAAGGCAATTTATTTTTAAAGTTTATGCATTTTTGGAAGATAAGTGTTGACCACAAGAATCATTAAGCACCAAAGGAAGAAATAGAAAACACAGAGATTTTTTCAGGTATTTCAACAGCTTCATTTGTAATATGTTCATGTGGAAGCTGAACATTCAAAAACAACTAAGAGACTTAGGAATAGAAACGCGATTAACTTTCAGTTCAGTTGCTTCTCTGGGTACCTTAGTGATTTAGAAAATCTCCCCTGTAGATAAGTAATCGGTTTATGTCAGCGTTCAGCAGTGATCTGCGCTGATAATTTTTTTAATTTCTTTGTTGTTTGTGTTTCAGGTACGTACAGTCAGAAGAAATTATTGTACAATTTAGTTGTTATTTCAGCATGTAAGCAATTTGTTATCATAGCTTAATAATAGCAACCTTTTTTTTATTTCAATCAAAAAGCGCACAGAAATTATGTATGATGAAAAATAGACAATTACCACATTTTTCTTTCACGTGAATCTTTTGCACATTGTCAGAAAAATATTTTGTTACGAAAAGTAATGAAATACAAACATTTACCCAACACAGCAGAGCGCAACACTAGTCACATTTTTCAACCTCCATAGAGAATATGGTTTTGTGAATGATTGAAAGAACTCTTCCAAGCATGCATGCTTTTGCCAATTTTGATGAAATTACTTTCCTTTACACATTTCATAATTAATTCACTGAAAATAAAAGAAAGAAATACTGAAAGAAATACAATTCACTGAGAGTTCACTGAAAGAAGTACAATTTGTATCAGTATCATATCTAAACACAACAGATTTCACTCACTAAAGACATAACACAGTACTTCAAATTATGTTCAAACAAAAAACAGGAAGAGAAAACTGACTGGTACGTGGTGGTAGATACAGATCTTCTGGATATATTTCTGAAAATGATTAAACTACTAATATTGTATATTCAGTTTAGCATCAAAATCTAAATAATGAGACACCCTGAACATTTGTCCTTTATCTTGCTGTCAATTTTATTCTTTCCTTTAATCTACTACAATCACCCATGGAATTTTGTCCAAGTTTTTTTAATTTAGCACTGAAATACCAAATTCCAGTTTTAGGTTATATTTAACACATTTGTCTAGAACCAGACCCTTTTCTCACTTTTATTGCTCTTGAGGAATTCCAAAGGACATATTTCTTCAGCATTTTGTATCAGCTGTCTCTCTTTATGTGAAAAGCAGAAGTCAGAATCAACCAATATTGTCTGTTGTCCTGAGAATCTAAATGGGGCTTCCTTTGCACCTGTAGAACAGAGGCTTTGCTGAGAAAACAACTTGATTTTTGTTCACACCAAACTATTAAAGAACTTTTCTAGACTTTCTAGAGGATGAGTTCTTACTATAAAAGCAAAAAGCCTCTACAGAGGCACAAACCAGAAGGAATGTGAACAAAAGAGACAACCTATGTAGCAGTGGAAAGTTGAAAAACAGAGTATGGAGGAAAGTGGTAGTTATTGGGGCCCTTTTTCAGTTGTTTTGAAACAAAGTTATTTTTTGAGTCTAATCTTTTATGCAGTCATTAAAACTGTATTCACAGTCACCAGATCTGTAATCAGTTTTGTTTTTCAGAGTAAAGAACATTTTAGAGCTTGTGATTAACTATGGCAAGAAATTTGACAATTGTCCAAAATTTATTATCAATGTTTCCCTCTTTTTGCTCTGATAAATAGTCCCAGATGACAGTTGATTGACAATAGTAAGCCTGCACATCTGGACTTCCATTCACTGTAACATTTTGAATTAGAATTTTACTTAGTGATGGCAAGATTGGATAATTCTATAATTCTTTAAAAGGAACCATTATTTTCAGTCTTGTGTAACATACTGGTATCAAGTTTCAATTATTGCATAGGCACCAAAACCCCTTTAGCCAGCAGCTTCTTGGCCACATCCAACCAGACTTCAACAAATATGCACACTTAAACGACTTCTTTTCTTCATCTCCTGTTAATAACTACTTGCTTCCATGGGGAAAAACAAACTTTCAGAAAAACTGTGAACAACATAGCCATGAGATACATAAAGTGTTCTAAACAAAAAGGTTTGCATCTGGGAGAGCAGTAGTAGGTACAAGTTTTTCTTTTGGATATAATAACTTTGATGTTAATTTTGGAGCTCGCAGTGTCTTTGATACTGTCTCCCCATAGACAACTTTGAATTGCCTAGCGGCCCTCAGCGACTAATTGCTTCTCTGAAAGCACTGCATCACCTGACGAAGATGACACATGTTTAGCACAAAGAGGGTACTGAATAATGGCTTCAAAAGTAGTGTTTTGAACAGGGTAATACTGCAGTGATGAATCACAAGGTAGTACAGGCAGCTCGATGCCAGCCTACACTTGCTGGCAAGTTTTTTAAATCTTAACTTTTGACTTAAGAAAAATTCTCTTCCTGTATAAAGGTCAGTTTTATACCGACTGTGGGAAATTACTCTGAATGCCATGGCATAATCTTTCTTACTTCACTGGTCCTGGTACGGAGAATTATTTCACTTCTATTGAGAACTTATCCAATACCAGACACTAAATATTATTTATAATAAATGTTTAGGGAACTCAAGGCAAATTAAGTGTTTACATTTACACAGTTTGGACAGTGCTTGCATAGGCAATGAAATCTGATATTTCTAGTCCTTCATACATAAAGCAAGCTGCCTGTTCAAGAAGACCCCAGTCAGATCTCCAGATTAGGATCGATTAAGTAATTCAGCAATTGGATGAGTATACATAAATTGGGAGGAAAAGACATTGAATTCTATTAAAACAGACCATGATCAATAACAAAATAACATTCCTAAGAGCAGCTCTCCATGACTGATCTAACCTGCACACCTGTAGCATAATCAAAGCTCAAACCGCATGCTTGCTTTCCCGTGTTTGTATTTAAGATCAGTGCTATGAAAATGAGCTTTTACAGTTCATTCTAAATACTTCCCTGTTGAAGTCAAAAACTATTTTCAAGGCTTCTGTAGACACTTAAGCAGAGATATGCAGTCAGAAGAAGAGATATGTAAAGATAGCTGATTTTACCATTTGTTGTATTTCTTTTAAATTCATAGGTTCATTGTTGCATGCACACCCATCAAGGTTTTTCTTTTGGGGTTTGCTCAATCATCAAGGTTTTTCTTTTGAGGTTTACTCAGTAGGTGGTGCATTTGCAGTGCCTCTTTTATGATGT
This sequence comes from Sturnus vulgaris, assembly GCF_052056855.1. Taxonomy (NCBI): domain Eukaryota; kingdom Metazoa; phylum Chordata; class Aves; order Passeriformes; family Sturnidae; genus Sturnus; species Sturnus vulgaris. Next base: position 41,828,870 of record NC_142283.1, read on the forward strand.
CGAATTTTAATGCCTTGACATCCTGCTTGGTAGGTGTTTGTGGCACTCTTTGGAGAAGGTAGAATTTGCTTTCTTTAATTCATTCATTCAGCACCTGTGACTGTATTCAGCTGACAGTGTAGTAATTCCTTAGTTTCTTGCTTTTCTTCTGAAGAAGGGGTATACATATTAAATACACCTATAAACACAGGTCACTGGTGTGGGAGTGAGTGCTGAGCTTTGCACCACTAATTAGCGGTTTGTTAACAGTTTCGTTTGTTTTTGTTTGGAGCCAGGATTATTAGAAAGGCGATTGAGGTGGTTTTCGTGTTCAGTCTTGGATGTTTATTGTATCTTATCAAAAATTACAGAAAGTCCGACAGTAATTCTAGCTCTTTGCCAGAAGTAGGAAAAAATGGCTACAGTTCAGCTTGCTTCAAAACCTTTTAAAGATAAACAAACCAATATAGGTTTAACACCTATATTATTTATTCTTTTGACCCAATAATAGATTCCCACGACCTTTAGAGTACTATTTGACTGACCAGCCAAAGGTTACTACCTAAGTTTTGTGAAGAAGAAGAAGATGAACAAAGAAAAAGGCACAACTCAAAATTCTTCATTTTGTTCCATAACTACCACTATACTATAAAAACCTCAAATTTAAAACCCATTACCCAGTGAAAATAGACACATGTAACCTACTACACATTTGTGATTTCTAACTCATTATTCATATTTACAAGTCTTTTTTAAGGTTTTAGGTCTAGAATAGGGTTTTCTAGGGCGTCTGTGCCTGGAAGCACAGAAAGCTCAAAAACTCCAGATTTCTGAGATCCAACAACTAGCATAAAGGCAGCCTAGTATTTGCTCGTAATGACAAAGGCAGAAAACAGGTATTATCTTTCTTAGCATTTCATTTTACTGCTGCAAAACTTCTGAGATCTTCATCTAGTACTTGTGGCATTTTGATCCAAATTGTCTAGTGTTTAAAATAAGCTTTACATGAAGTATTTGTCTATAGCTTAAGGAAACAGTAAAAAGATTTCTTTTTCCAACTTAATCACTCCTATATATACATTAGGGAGACACCTGACCTGGTGTGACAAAGAGGTTGAGTGAAGAAGGCTTGTTAATTGGATAGGAAGAGCTTTTCTTTTTGTTTCCTTTCCAAAAAGAATTTTTATCTACACAGCTGTTTGCATGCTGGGCTCAACATAATGATGGGCAAATTTCAAATTCAGGGTTTGAATCCAGATTGCTGCTTGAAATATGTCTTCAGTTGATGCCAGCTCCTCAATTAAATTTATTTTTCTGCGTCTTCTACATAATGTCAGTATACATATATATTATCACACATTGAAAACCATGCTTTTTACTTCCACTTATTTCAAAAATTGCGATTCAATTTTCTAACTTGGTGAAATCCCTGAAGTCCCACAACAGCATTAGCTTCCATAGTAATTTACCCCCTAACTAATAATATCAAGTGTTTTTCAATTTGTTTAGCTATTTATTTTTCTTACCCATTTTTTATTATAACAGCGTATTAATTTGGAAATACTACATTAAAAAAAAAAAAAAAAGCAGATATGTCTGTTTGGTAACCTGTTAATTTACTTCCTTAAATCTTTACCTGTTAGAGATCCTCTGAGACAAAAGGTGGTGTCATTCACATTTATGACTCATAGCTTCATTAGCAGTTTACATATCATTAGTGCAGATGAATTTGTACATATGTTTTATGTATGCATGTAGCTTTTTCCAACAAGTAATTGAATATGGCAAAATATCCATGTAATTACACCAAATGTTGAAAATTTTCTCAGGAAACAGTATAGTGTTAAATAATAGATGCAGTTTATAGCCACAGTTTGCATCCAGCTTGTGTTTGTCTTGCACGTGTGTAGGGAAGAAGAAATGCATAATCAGAAAAAAACAAAACAAACAATGCCACCACACTCCCTCCTCCCAGGTTCCCCCCTAAAAACACCCACAACCAAAGGCAAAGCAGCAAAATGCTAAACCTGGCAAAAGAAGTTAAAGTAAATTAGTAAATTCTGCAACAAAATCCTTGCACCTCATGGGAAAGCATATAGTAAGACAAGTGAGGTATTTGATGTTCTGAATATAGGATTAGCTAATATATAATTAGCTAATTATATGAATGCAGGAAACAATCCTTCCTGAGTTATCTGGATGATATAAAGTGGTCTGAAAATTAGAGCATGGAAAAACATTAGTTTATTTCCAGATCTCCTTATTTAGCAACATTTCATCTCATAGAGATGTTTTAAAATATTTTGAAGGATAGGACCTCAGTGATATGACTAACAGACAGCTAATTTCACAGAATTTAAAGCATCATCTGGGAGCATGATTATTCTGGAACACTTGAGTTCTGATCAAGCTACACATGAGTTGTATAAATTGGTGACATTGAAAGTTGCATATTAAAAATATTAAGTTCATAAGTTAAAGAAAGAAATTAGATATTTATCCTCTTTAGGTAAAAAATTGTATAATTTCTAGCTACCAAGCAGGAATACACAGATATTTTCTTTTTTAGTTAAACTGAGCAAAACCTTTGAATTGATAGTTCTCATGCATATAGCCTGGTCCATTTTAGGTAGTATTTCCTATTATATCAAAAATTCAGTTTCACTTTCATACACGTAAGTAAGGAACATGTATGTTAGGTTACAATAGCAAAGATGGATCCGAATTTATCTAATTTAGTTAATTCCAGTGGTATTTTTGTTCAAATGTTTACTGAGCAGAGAATGACACTTCAAAGTAACCACATTGTTGGTTAAAATATGGCAAATATGTCTTCTGTAATTGACAGCATAAAAATTTTTGAACAATTTGCGCAATATATGGTATAATTTCAGTTTAGGGCTAATTTACAGGCTATTTACTCCCCTAACATCTCACTCTAGGATTTTGCATACTTAATAGGCCTACTGAATATCATCATTAATAGTAACAATGTATACTGAGTATTTTAAAGATTTTCAAAGTCCATTTTTAATTCTTCCAATTTTATTTCACTACTTATAGGTAAACAGAGAAAGCAAATACAGCTAATGCAAATTACTCTAAATATGCTAGTGCTTTCTAAGTGCTGATTTAAAGCAACAGCCTCTGGCCTACTTTAAAACCTCAGCAATTCAGTCTTCAGAAATGCAAATGTGCAATAATCACTGCCAGCTCCAACAGGTCAGGTGGAATACTCCGAACAGTCTTATGAAAAATTAAAACCAAATTATCTCAGTTTCTGAAGTGAAGAAAACATTTCCCTTTCCCTTGAAAGTTCCATGTTCCTTAGAGTTGGCAATTCAAAAATTATCTTTATTTCTTACAACTACAATTCACATATTTAGAGCCTCAAGCTGTCTACACAAATGGTTTCATGTCTTGAAAACATACCTTCCATTAATTTATAGCCACATTCCCAACAGCTGAAGAACAGTCAAATGCAGTTTTATGATGCAAGATTTTACCTTCAATTCTCTACATGCACTGTCAATGAGACTGTCCAGATTATTTTCATGGCTAAAAAAATAGGCTCTATATATTGTAGCTTTTTTTGAAGAGCGCAGAATAAACAAACACTGGAAATTTTATCAAGAGAATAACCAAGATTAACAATCATATTTTCTAGAGTCTGCCTAAGTGTTGGACAACAGTGTTCATGCAAACATACAAAACAGTATGCTTCACCTCTTTTAAAATAAATGCAGCTTTCTCACCATGTTCAATTTCAGGTAAGTTTCTTTCAGGTAAACTTTTTTATTACAAAATGTGTCTTATAATTGCTATTTCCAATATTATTGTGTTCTGCTGCTTTTGAATGTCTCACTTATAATGCAAGTTGTTCCTCATATGCCACTGTTTTAGCATTATTTAGGTGCAAACTCAGAAGGAATCACAGAAGTCTTCTGAGTTGGAAGGGACCCTCAAGGACTGTTGAGTTCAACTCTTAAAAGAGTGGTCTGGATGGGAATCAGACCCACAGCCCAGGTGTTTTAGCACCACACTCTAACCAGCTGAGCTTATCTCAGGATCAATATGGTCTAATTCACTTTACTCTGCAACATAACTGGACACTCATGGAAATTATTATCTCTCTGGGAGTTAACGTAGAAGCGAACTCCAGAATCTTAGAACCAATAAACTGGAATATTTTTGTTCTAGTTCAGCACCAAACCCCCAACTATTTTTAGCCTCTGGGCCTGCAGTCTGTTTTGATATAGGTACAGTCTGTACTGATGTTTCATAGCTCTGAATACATCTGAATAGACAAGATACGCAAACTTAGGATTAATTCTATGGTGCCATGATTTAGACTGAATTTTATGGCACCACGACAGTTTTGGAAAAGCTTAGATCCATTTAAGTACTTCCACCAAAATGATTTCTGCTAAAAAACATTAAATACTGTTTAATTACCTACTCTATGTATCCTAATAATCTTGTGTCAGACATGATTGGTGATTAGGAAAGAGCTGCCTCTCATCTGCCTCAGCAATGTGCTTTTCATGTCAAGAATCTTAAATTTACCTGTGATGTATGGTTATGTGATATCATATAGTGTTTCATCATGTTTATGAAAGCAAGTAACATCTAAAGTGATAAAAAGTCAGTTGACAGAAAATGCTTTGACAGTCCATTATCTGGTCTTTGTTCTGATTTGTAAATAAAGACTGGCTTTTGCAGACATATGTACAGAGACAACTACAACAGCTTTGTTCTTTAAGGGAATGGATTATCTGAGTTTGTATTTCATAACCATTGGGCATAGCTGCTTTTCAGAAAAACTTACTAGACCCAAATATTTTAGAACAAATTTTTGCCTTGAAGTGTACTCATATTTTTTTAATATTCTAATGATTTGTGTATACCTTTATTACATACCTTTGATGCATGTACGTAATATTTTACACAATATAAGAGACAAAGTTGAAGAACAGAAAATGTAAATAAAGATATGCTCTTGTGAGGCTAAATTAACAAAAAAGTCCCATAAATCAAATGCCAATAAAAATTATGTAAATTATCTACTGACTCACCAGAAAGTGTGATGTGCTAAGGAAGTTAGGTAGTAAAGAAAGATTTTTTTCTTAATTTAATCTGCGGATTTAAATTTTCCAGGATTCATTCTCCAGAAAAAAAGGCCACATTCTCAGTGAAGGCTTTAGTTTACTGAAACCCCAGAAATTTCCCTCCTTCTTTCTTCAAGATATGAATATACAAAAATATTTCTGGGCAAAAAAATTCAAAGGATCTCTCTGATAAATACAAAGTGAAAATGATTCATTTACAAAAGAACTACAAAAACAACCACATAACTGTTTTTAAGGAGGCTAAAATATGACATCAATAATGAACAATTCTCTTTCTACTACAGGCATCCTTTCTGCGAAATGCTTTTTTAAGTGCTCCCAAGAGAGAAGACTAAACTGCTTAGTTTCACTTTCGGGAAAAGAAAAATATAAAGTATACAAGAAGACCAACCGACTTTCATTCGTGTGGAATTCAAATCTCTGCACAAGCCATTTCAGACACTGTGCCCAGTCACAGCGTCAGTGTTTCTGAAAGCCCCACAAGGCAGCTGTGCTCTGGACAGCACCACTCTCCAGCCTGAGGAGGCAGCTCCCTGAGGCAGGGAACCACAGCACTCAAGTTTCCATGCTTCAGTTCAACTCGCACAGGAAGAGTCTAAGAGCTGCTTGTGCTCCCTGCTCTCACCAGACTAACAGGCTGGACCTGTTCAGGGCTTCAATCAGTTGAGATTCTATTCTTGAGCCAGCTATAGCACTTATGCTTTCCCCCACATCTCCTCAGAACTTGTGCTACAACGGCAGGAGGGCAAGGAGATGGGAAGGTAACTTAATGAAGTTATTTCAGAGATTAGATAAACAGCCAGGTAATGCTTTAAATTTTCATTTTGATTTTACTTTCAGCAGCTGGATTCATGTCCATTATTACAGTAGCTAACAATTAAGCACATAGGGAAAGCCTCCTGAAGGAATTGTCGTTTGCTCAAATTAAACGTGAGACAGGAACTGCTGTGCCCAGATCCCATGAACACCTGTGAACAAAACAGAGGTAATTAAGGCACTGTAGCTCTCTTCTTTTGCCCCATTAGCAGAACCTGTAAGATAGCCACCTACACACGGTTTGCAAGTTTTTTTCACCCAGTTTCCTCACTTTGAAGAGTCTTATTATTTCTTATTTATTTTTCCCCTTAATAAATCTTTCTACTACAATGTTTTTATGATCAGACAGCAGAGTTTGCCCTGTGTCTGTTTTTTATTAACTCACTTCAGATGCACTCAAAGCCTTGAAACTCTGGAGCTTAGCACGAGGCAGGATGCTACAGAAATGTCATGCTAATCTTAGAACAAACTTAATCAAACTCATCCCTTCTTCCTAGAAGTGAAACTCAACCAATCACTTTCAGCCAAACCAACCTCCTGCGGTTAGAAATTTTATTGTATGATTTCCTCCTCCCTTTTAGACAGGGAGAATTTAAAAAAGTAAAGTCTTTAATCAATATCACATTGTAACTATGTCTACCAAGATGTATTGAGGTGACCTATAACATTACACATGATAATGCACCACAACCCAAGAGTGTAGCAGCAGTGTAGTGTAACTGTGTAGAGGTTTTGGTTAGAAACTGCACAGAATCCCGAATTTCGTGTTGTGGTTTTGGTTAACCAGTTTGAGATTTCCCAGCCAATGCACCAATTTATGTGGTGGGTTTCATGCTGGTCAAAATGCCAGTGTACTCACTAGAATTATTTACTCATTTCCTGCTGTGAGACAGGATTAGGAGGAAGGCAAAGCAGGCTCAAACTTCAAACTCAAACTTTATTAACAGAACTAAAACAATAGTAAGAATCAGAATAAACTTTTCAGACCACTTCTCCCCGCCACATTCCTCTTTTCTTTCCCACTGACAATACACAGAAACAAATCAATCAGTTTATCACCTCTAGAATTGTTTTTCTTCAGTTCACTTAGGGAGAGGAGTCTCTCTCATCACGCTATGGAGACTTCTCCACAAGAAAACAATTGTCTCGTGGCTTCAGTGTCACAGTGAATCAGCTGCCCGGGAGAATGGAAATCTGATCACTGTGTAAAAGTCTCTCCCCACGACTTACAGTTTCCCCACAACTGTTTTTGAGGGCTCAATCTTTGGCTAAGGGGGTACACTTTTAAGGATGAGCTGTTCAGAAAAAAAAGGTTCTCTTCATCTATCTCTGAGATCATCTTCATCTCTAGGAAAAGAGATATCCTTCTTCTTCCCTGGGGCAAAAAGTCTTCATCACTCTCTTTCTGTTCAAATTTCTCATGGGATCACAGCCACTTCAACATCGGCTTGTGTAGCGTGAATGCCTTTGCTCACGCCTACAATTTGAATGCCTCATCCCCTCCATGCTTTTCAACGAGTTACAGGGAAGAAGAGTCTGATGTATCAATTGTATCTTTTCCATAGCCTTACAAGAGGATTTCAGCCCAAGAGTGAGGCATCTCTATCAATCCTTTCCATCTGCGACCTTCTACTTCACTGACCTTGGTGTCCTCATGTTGTTTCTCTACGTGTCTTCATTCTGCCCTTTTCTCTCACTCGAAAGAGGGTGGAAGGTGTGCAAGTCTCATCTGTGCAATGCAAGAGTTCATATCTGGCCCGAGGCCTGCAGAGGGTTGTGTTATCCCTGCCAGGTGCCAGTCAGAGCTGTTTAAGGTGGCGAGTTTTCCGGCAGCGGCGCCGGGGGTAAGCCAGGATCTCAGCAGCCAGGCCAGAGCACAGGGCAGCACCCGTGGGCCGATGGCTCCCCATCCTCCTGCTCGGTGCTTTTTGCTGAGACTCAGCAGCAGCAGCAGCTGCAGCAGCAGCAGCAGCAGCATTCCAAGGGAGCCACGGGCCGGCCTGGCCGTGCTGGGGAGAAGGGTATCCGGCTCAGCCAGTGCTGCAGCAGAGCAGGGCCCTGCCGTGCCAGGATGGGGCCTGGCAGGATTCCCGGGAAGGGGCCGGGCCCTGCGGCAGAGCCCGCCCAGCCCAGCTGTGCAGAGCGGCTGGGCCAGCCTGTTGCTATACTCAGGCCGGAAGAAAAAGAGAAATTCCTGGAGTTCAAAATGTGAATTCACAGGGCCATGTTTAACTCTCTCATTGGCTTACCAGCATCCCTATTCTCAGAGCCAGCCAGCAATTGGTTTTGCCAGGCATGGAGGAAGCTGTTAGCAGCTTCTCTTAGAACATCACTTCGTGGCTGGGCTCATTCCCTCCTCACCAAAAGTCAAGTAATGCAAAACCAGCACAGAGTGTTACTGTGCAACATATGAAATCTGGATTCTAGATCATGCTCCTATCAATCAATTAATGGGCCATATGTAACCTCCAAGCCTTCACTAGGTCATTCTAAACATGGGAGAAACAGTGTCAAAACACATTTGGAGTATGATGCAGTTCAGTTGTCAAGGCAGCAGACAGTTTTTATAGCAGGTAACAAAGATCTTGAGCTAAAAGGCTTTGCTTGACTACTTCATTGTAATGGGTTATTTTTTTATAACTTATAGTAGGTTCACATACCAACTGGTCAAATTTATCTTTAATGAAAAGCCAGTGGCTTGCATAGCTTTACTCCAAGGATAAATTAGGAGCCCTCTGACATGTACTGTCAGCAATAGCACCACAAAATTGTTGATTAAAATGAGAGGGAAAGTGCATTCATTGTGAATAGAGCTGAAATGCAGCACGTAAGCACAAATAATGCTTAGAAAATAAATCTTACCAGTGAAATGGTCCAGTGACTATATAAGTTATTCCTGAATAATTTCTTCTTCCTATCTAATGAAAAAAAAAAAAAAAAAAAGCTATCCAGCTCTCTTTCTAGATATATATATATATACATATATATATACACACTTTTTTTTCCCCCCTTCACAATAGCAACTGAATAGTCTCTGCAACTGAAAAGGAAAGCAAATGTTTTTCCTTTGGTGAATTACAGAGCAATATACTTTTTATCCTTATTAGAATTTTGCTATGACTTGGATATTTAATCTGTTCATGCATATTTATCCATTTTTAAAAATCAGCTAATGAAAATTGCCTCTCACCTTGATTAAAAAGACCTTTCAATATCTAAACTTACACTAATAAATATTAATCTGCATCCCAACAGGAAATCAAAACTGTTTTCTAATATTTAATCTGGGTTCCCCCTTCTTTCTCTAATTGTTATTTTGCAGACATTTTATTCTGGTTTTTAATTTTTTTATTAGCAGAGTGATAGCATAGCCTCCAAGCAGACAACTCAACTTCTCACTGGAAACTCGTAGACTCTCAGTTTTGTAAACAACTCAAGTCTCACTCATAGCTTCTTAATTGATTTCATTTGTAGACTATAAATGTTGTTTGCATGTTACTTCAAAAGGAAGAGGAATTTAAATGAAACAACAAAAATAGGCTCAGCACTCTGAAAATCGAGGTCCTTCCTGCTTCCTAGCTAGCTTTTGTTTAAAATCCATTTCTATCCTATGTTCTTTTTATGAGGTGTTTATTGAGTTCAGAAGGAATTTAACATTTTTGTGTGGGCTTATAGGAAAGATTTAGCATTATGCAAGGCTTCCCATGGAAATATTGCCACAGGCTAGGTTTTGAAGTAAGAGCTGCCCACTTGGATAGTAACTATTGCATTTGGTAGAATCTATTGAAAATCAAAATTTGCTCTTTCCACTTCTCACAGGATGAAGTTTAAATACTGAGAAATTTAGAATACAATTTGTAATGGTTAAAAACATTTAAAATGCAAATTAACATATAGAAAAATAAAAGTCCTACGTTTCCATAAGTGCATAAAGACCAAAATATAGCTGGTATGAACAGCAGGAACTTGGGCAAGATCAACTATCACCCAGAGAAAAAAAACCTGGAGAATTATAAAGGGCTAAGGAAGCATAAATCTCAGTTATTTTGAGCTTCTGTGGGACTTTTCAAGGGCAATATTTAATAAAAGTAACCTTTTGTCTATATTAAAATAAAATCTCCAAAAGCAATACAGTATAATTCCATCACATGAACAAAAGTGAGACCATTCTTTGACATCATCTGCTCTTTTTAGTCATAAGAAAGGAGATAGATCTCATCTGACTTCTAGACACTGTCTATACTAGCTTGTTTGCTTCCATTTCTAGTCAATAGAGAGAAATAAGTACTTCTAAATAGCACAATTCATCCAACGTATTTTAGTTATCAACCTCAAAAGGAGATGAATTTTACCCTGAAAAAGTCTGGCTTTTGCTACTATCTACAAAGAAAGCCTGGAAAACAAATGAGGTATTCAAATCCATATTGTAGCTGCCTGAAGTTTGAAGAAATGCATCCAGCCCTACACACAGCCAGCAAGAAATCTAAACACAACCTCTTGTTTTATTTTTTTCCTCTCAATATCCCTATTTTATGCAGCAAACTATTCTACTCTATTCCATTCTCTTCTCATCTGTACCACCAAAAAAATGCAGTGATCACTACAACAGATCTGTTATGTTTCCATCCACTTTTTTACACTGCTGGTGGGATTTTTACCCCATTTATGGATGAGTTCCTGTATCATTAGCATGCTGTTCAACTAACATAATTAATTGTAAAAAGTAAAAAAGTAATTGTGCAGACAAAAGGTGCCTGCTAGAGATGACTCTGATACTGATCAGAATTTTCTGTACCTACACAGAGAACAACTCAATGTAGAGAACAAAAAGTAACAAAACCCAAACATTCAAACATAGCTTTCATTGATGTTTTACAAGTTTAAATGCTTTCTAGTCATCTAAAACAATAAATATATTTGTGCAGAAAAAATAAATTAACCAAAAAACCAACAAAAACTCCTTTAAAATAGTTTAATGGTGGTCACATAATTAACACCAAATAAATATCATCTTTAAGTTTTTTATTAATAAAAGAGTAAGTAAGTCCATAGCTTATTCTAAATATGAACAATCAATGTTTCCTTCTTAACCAATCAATTATTACTTGTGTCCATTAGTATTCAATATATTTCTCTGGTTTACAAGCTATGGACTTAAAGTACTTTGAAATATAGATGAATGAATGAATGAATGAATGAATGAATGAATGAATGAATGAATGAAATCAAATTCACTCTAGGATGAAACTTCAGTTTAATTCTATCTGGTTTATTTATTTATTTGTTTTCATTTTCCTCAGCAAATGAGGGGAGGGAGAGTGACAAAAGAATGCAGTAAGGATGGAAATAAATTATCTCTAAATCTTTAAACTATCTCTACTTTTTTTTTACAGATTTTTGGACAGTGGATGTAAAAAGCCGCAGTGCTTAGTGTGTGATCATATGTTAGACTAGTCCTTTTTCCTGCTGAATCCTCTATCAAAATGTCATATTTGTTGAGTTCAGTGCTGTGGTTTCTTTATTACATGGGTCTATGTTCCCACTGTACTGTCAGCAGACTGCATATTCATATGACATTTCTCTCTCAAGCATTAAAACAAAAGTAATCTGTTGCTAGCAGAATTTCCTAACAACTCTAAAAGCCAGAATGTTTTAAGATAAATACTAAAGCAAAAAAAATAGATAATAATTAATAATAATAATAGTAATAATAATAATTTTAAATAATCTTATATCTAATCTTCACCCTTTTAATTAGAATATTGCTCCTAATAATTAGAAGCAAATGGCTAAATTTTAGTATTTGGTAACCTAGAAAAAGAAGCTTACATCAAAAATGTGTGGAATGAAGATCCTGTGTACTTCATCATTAATAGAGTCCAGATTGTTGCTCTTTGTGGGACATTTTACATCATCCTATTTTAAACATACATGCCTGGCTTGAATACCACCTTATGTGGAAAAAACAGCAACAGCAAAATCCTACAGGAAACATATACAGTGGAGGGAGGAAACAGCCAGCAAAATGAATTAGGAAAGATGGTATCTGATAATGAAATCTTGCCTTGGTAAAAGTTTAGTGATATTTGCTGCTGGAGCTGTTTTGAAGCTCCACAGGGACATTTAAATAGTAAGGCCTGAGATGATAGTAAAACAAGGGAATTCTTTAGATGCTGGTCACTTCAGGAAACTCTGCTGACAACATGCATGTTGCTCTCACAGTGCTTTACAGCAATAGCTAGTAACAAAAGGGATCAATTCATGATGAGTTGAGAAGGAATAAATCAGCTGTCAAAAAATTCTACTTATACAAAACACACTAAGACCACTACTGTAAAGTACATGAACAATTACTACTGTGAGTGCATAAGCAATCGTCTGTGCAAACAATAAAAATTACCACATCTCAATAACAGCTTTATTGATAAAAAGTATTTTAAAGAAGTTCCTGACAAAGAAAAATGTGTTGCAGCCTTAATCCATTTATAAGAGTAGAACTTGCAATTATAGGAGACGATGGTGATATGGCCTTTCATTATCAGTTCCAAGTACTTCCCACCAACAAAACTATTTTCAATCGCACATAAGTTATTCAAATTATTCACAATATCTTTCATATCATGTTGCTGTTGGGGGCTGCTTTATGAAAAATACTAACCAAAATACAATGACCATTATCTAGAAAAAGGATAAGGCTTTCATTGAAAACTCAACAGGCTTCTTATCTTAGAATGACTTTCAGACAGCCTTTGTGCTAGACAGGTCTATATCCCTTTTCCCTTGAAAATTTATTAGCAGAATTTATTCCCATCAATTTAGAAGTGAATTTCCCAGAGGCTTGACAGAGACCCAGCAAATTAGATTCCATCTGCAGCAAGCATGATCCAAACTGTGCAAATTCATGACTTGTTGTCCAACCTCATAAACTAAGAAAAAATGGGCTGGTCAGTTGTCTCATCTGAAGTTCAAACCCTCCAGAAATATTTGATCAATTGAATGGGAGGGGGAGGTAGAAAGGCCTAAAATTGTAACAGGCTAAAGCAATTAGTTTGTCTAGTAACAGAAAAGAGAAGAAACTTAAGTCTAGCATGTATATGCTAGTTCTAGACTGGGAAAGGAAATCGGATCTGAAATACCAGGAAAGACACAAGGGAGAAGGCTGTAATCATTCCAGCTGCTGGCTAAGTGCTGGGTAATAGCTTTGGTCATCCAAACTGACTGAAACGTAAAAAATATATAATTTTAAGTGTAAATATGTTTGAAGTACTAGACTCTGAAAATTGATTCAAGAACTGTTTGGGGAATAGTGATGCAAGGAGCCTAATGTTGAATGTATCACCTATACTAAAACCTTCTAAAAAGGCATACCTAGTCTTAGGTAAAAAGAGTACCTAGGCTATACAGGTGCACAACCTATACCAGGCTCTACTGAAAAGAATGTTTAAAAATGTGTTGCTTTTTCTTTTATCTCAGGCTGTGCTTTTCTGATCATATTAACATGTAATTAAACGGTCACATCTAAAGACATTTTGCACTAAAGGGGAAATCAGCATGCACCTTGAATACCCAAGACAGTCAGCTGCTGACAGATTCGTTAGAACATCTTTCCTCAGAATCAGTCTTAGGGATCAAGAAAACATTGTGGGTTTTTTGTTTTAAGGCAGAGACACCTCTGGACATCTCGTGAAGAAGAGAGCAGATGATAATCGATGTGTGCTGGAGAGCATGATGTGCAAGCAATGTGATTTATTAGCAATTAAAACTAAGGCAAGAAAGAATCAACTCGATTCTTTTCCTTCAGAGGTAGAAAGAAAACCCCATAAAACATTACAAACAGTTACTGATGATCTCTAGTGTCCTGCAAGAATAAATGGTCATTTGGTATTTTGTAAACTGTATTTCAATTTAAATTGAATGAATACAGGAAAACAACAGTTATATAACTGAGCAAATGCTGATCATTTAAAGCCTTTATTTCATTGCTGAGGAGCCCAGCCTGTGATGAGACTTAGAACAACCTTTTCTTTGTTCCTTTTGAAAGGCTGAAAAAGCAGTAGCAGGCTTATAATGAAAACAATTCCAACCAAACAACAGGGGGATGCTACAAAAACTCACTAGTCTTTATAATAACAGCAACAAGAAAAACAAACATTTGTTTTCCAAAGGAAACCAAACTTACATTTTTTTTTAGGAATAACAGCTTTCAGATGCAGAATGTGAATGTTTAAATAGAGCCGCATAAAGCTTCCAGCTTCTTTATGCCATGGAACTGATCTTCAGCTACACAGATATTTTAACTGGGAAGTAACAATGAAATTATTTATCAGTACTAGCCACTTTCTCCCACTTCATCTCAGTAAGGCCCCAGACAACTCACTCAAAGTTACGTGGTCCCTGTACTCTGGGTTAGATGCTCAGGAACAATACAATATTCTCTAGAGTCTGAGCAAGCAAAAGCACACTGGCAAACTATAGAAAGACAGGGAACCTTGGTAAAAGGCTTAGTACAACATTTAATCAACATAGGCACCTCTCACAACATTCATGTGGTCAATTCAACTCAGCAAACTTCAAACCCATCCGGTATTAAGTTACTCAAAATGTTCCAAGAAGAGGGAATTAGAAGAAGAAAGAGAGAAAGACAGAAAACTTAATGAAAAGCACACATATAGCTACCAGGTCCTAGGTTCCAGCAGTGCCCACATAGAAAGCCCAAGACCAAGGTAGGGTCAAGACTTGCCATACTGATGTTCAGCTTTTAAAACCCTCAGGCCTTCGCGGGCCCTCCCCCCAGGTGGGACTTCTGGTCATTTGGCCATTCAGGAGCTGGGTTGGGAGAGAGTGGAGCTCTGTCTCTGGAATGCCATGATTGGCAGCTCTGCAAGTCTGGGATACAGGCTCTTAGGGGCTTTGGGGCAGGTCACTGCCTTGCCACGACAAAGCCTGACCTGCCCCTGCCCACCACCCCACGCACACTCATCCCAAAATGTCCAGAGACATCAATCGTTTCAGGCTGTGGCAACCTCCTCCTTCTACCTTCCTGTTTAGTACAGCATCCTTCAAAATGAATTAAACACTAAAAAACCCCCACAGATCCTGTATCTCCTGAACTTATGTTGATACTGTACTTGTCCAGTAGACTCAAGCGTAGCAAATGCAGCAAATGCTGTCAGAGAGAGCTCTTCTGCTATAACATCATACCCCAGTGGCATGTATTTAGAAGTCAGAGCTGCCTGCTAGTAGGACGCAGGTGAACAAAATTAGGTTGTCAAAGAAATGCTGAAGAGAGAGGTAGATACTTTTTTGTGCTCCAAACCAAAGAAAAAGTTCCGTATGAACTTCATACTGTGGAGGTTGAGGAACTGTGGCAAGAATCAACAATGACCTCACACATTCCACTAAACATGACACAATTAATTAAACATGATACAATTAACAGCTGCCTGCGCTTAATTTCTGGGCTACGGTTCACAGCCCTTGGACTATGCATGAGATTCTTCTACTGGTTCTGCTGTAGTGTTCAGGAAAAGAGGGCTACATGTCAGGCACTCCAGGTCCAGCGTAAATGTAGAAGTCATTCATTACAATTTTAATCACACATCATAAAGCAAAACAACAAAAAAAAAGAAAAATAGCAACATACATTGTTAACTTAAAGTTCCCTTCAGGTATGCTTATCTATGAACAAACTGATACAGGTAAAAATAGATGGAGAAAAATGCACTGCTCATTGTAAAACGAGGACAATGGACAACAGCTAAATTGCTGCCCAAAAGGACAATTCTATTCCCATTTCCTCATCAGGTGCTCCAGGACAGCCCCACTCTGTGGCTGTCACCTGCTTGATTAGACCATCTATCTCTAGTCCAGATCTGATGAGCTCATCTATCAGTACTCTGCTGCTGGGAAAGGGCTGCTCTTGCCTCTTCGTGTCCTTCCTCCTTCTTTCCTTCAGCCACCTTTAGGACCATCCTTCACATCTTGTAGCAGCCCTGTGCTGGATCCTTCACTGGGATGACTGCATCTACCAATCCAAAAGTAAAAGTACTTTTGCATGACTACAAGTGATCTTGGATTCCCAGGTCATTTATAACTGGAGTTTAATGGAAATGCATGGTGAGGAATAGGGAAAATGGATGTTGCATTTTTAATAACAATGATCTGTTTAACTTATTTTGCATCTATTTCATGATGATTTTAAATGTGCACTTCTTATTAGAGGAGGTATTTTCTGAAACTCTGTTTGAGTTGTTGACCTCTGTTTTTTTTCTTTCTACTTTATTGTTTGAATATTTTAGTTGAGCGTTTGAGTCTTAAGTTTGATGTATGCATGATAATTTTGTCTCTTCTTCCTCGTTTTAGAATGTTGAAATTAATTTCATTTCTGACTAATTAAATTATAGAAGCACATGTAGCTTGGTGTTTCAGGCATGGCTTTTGCACAATTGTTTTCTGGCTGACCTTTTGCCACCAATGACAAGTCATGTTCTGCTGTGAATGTTCATTTGCACTGTAGATTTGAACACACACAGCATGCTAATTTTTTTAACCTATTTTAGGGATAAAACTTCATGGTTTTGTCAGTTCACAAAGTCTTTTTTCCATCATTGTCCTAGAATTACGTCTCACTGATCGTCAGATTTTCCATTGGACTGCAATACATGCTTAAGTAAGTGCAATCATATCACATTATCTTGAAGTGCTTGTTATTTTCAATAATATATGGCAGAAATCTCTACAAATTGAAAATCTTACATTATTCCACACTGCTGACTTTATCCCGTTTAGAACTCCTCTACTCACTCTGTCCTGTTAATTATTGATTGTTATTCCTCTGCTTGCTGCTGCACTAGTGACTCTTCAACACTGTGTTAAAAGAAACATTCAGAAGCCTCATGCTCACAGGCAGTGAGTAGCAGACTGTCAGCCAGTTATATATTTGTATTCAGGTTACCACCTGTTCATAGAACTTTCATGTTCATTTACTTTCTTGGACATTATCACCTCTCCCATTCCTATACCTTCTGTCCTTTGTGTAGTCTGGATATGAACCATGCACTTCACGCAATTACATTTGGCTGTACTGAACACTCCTTGAAAGGCAGAACAAGAGGTCACAGAGGAAAGAATTACTTGGTGCTGTCTCCCTTACAGTCATTATCTTTTTGAGACGTTTCTTCCTTAATGCATCGGCACTAGAAAAGGCCAAATGAACATAATGTCTGGAGATTATTTGGATTCAGAATATGAGAGCAAAATCAGCTTTTGGGTAATTGCATCAAATACTATTGCGTCTAGGGTGTTAAATAAAAATATTTTAGATCTGTGGGATTTGTAGAAACTGAAATTCAGAAACCCCAGAAATCAGTTTTCAAGTGAAACAATACAACCACTCCACATTTTATCTCCTTGTTGTTATTATATTTCCTATATTGTAATGAGAGTTATACATTTTATTCAGCATAATCAATTTTAAAAATCACTTCTTAAATCTTTATAAAATTTTGCTGCTATTGCAGTTACTGTATCATATAGAAAGTCAGTGGAAGAGCTCCCCAGAAGACTAGAGGAAAAATAGTCTCTTTTCTCTTGATATCAGTTAGATATCATGATTAGTGTTAGCAGGTCTTATACAAGAGACATAGTGCAGATAAGAATAATCAATGCCATCATAAAGAAAAATATTTCAACCAGTTGTAGCAATGTGCCTTCAGCAGGTTTTAGGTGAAATAATATTAAAAATTTTCTATCAGTCTTGCTTCATCTTCATTTTTATTAGTCCCAGGTATGCATTTAAGAAAGGTTTAATAATTTTAAAATGCCTATCTGAGAACTAAAGAAAAACAAAGAATCATATAGGGTTTGTTCCAGTATCTAGAATTAAAGAGTTCAAATTCAGTTCTGAGGTGTCCCAAATCTTGTGTGCTTTAAAGAAATCACTGA
Source organism: Sturnus vulgaris (assembly GCF_052056855.1). Lineage (NCBI taxonomy): Eukaryota > Metazoa > Chordata > Aves > Passeriformes > Sturnidae > Sturnus > Sturnus vulgaris. The sequence continues at coordinate 41,846,737 of NC_142283.1, forward strand.
ATCTATGTATGCAATGTCCCACTTTAGATTATGCAGCTTTCAATCCACTAATATTATGGGATGATGAGCTTCATTGTCTCAACTAAATGCAAACAATAATAAGCAAATACACATAATAAACAAAAATATTTTTGGTGTAAGAACCTCTACTGATCTGTAAGGAACAGCAAGCAAAAAATAGCCAACATAAATCCACAACATTGGTGGATTTAGAAGAATTTGTAATGTCTTAGATGCAAGTTATAAGACATTTTGGGGATGAAATTGTGTATTTTATACAAACTTAATTCCCTTTTAATAATGAGTACAGGACTCATTTCCTCAGAAGGGTGACAAGTAATTATGCCCCACATGCAGAACAATTTTGTCTCAGTTCATAAAGAAAGCATCACATTATATATATAGAGTTGTATCTCAAATTTCTTTTGTATTCTTTGCTTTTGCTGAAGTAACAGGGCTCCTCTGACTTGTGCATAACAGATAGAAATAATTTTACACAATAGTTTTTGGTGGTGCCACAGACAGAAACAAAGAACATAAAAATGAGGGCTAACTTCTTCTCCAAGACTGAAACTGGGAAGAAAAAAAAAGGATTTTTTTGCCTCGCCTAGGAAGGGAAGGATAGGAGAGCTCAGTAAGCAAGTATACAGTATACTTAATTTGCTAATAAACTTTCCCTTTGGAAAGGAGATTTGATGTAACTATTGTGTAAATGGAAGTGGGGTACAGTTGCAGTTTTATCTGCTATCACAGAGTTTTATTAACCAGCTTAATTTTTCCAGTTTAATTTATGACACAAAAAATGTTTTAAAAAGTACTTACCCATTTCTCTTTAACTACAAACTCTTTGATTTAAATATTAAATTGTGTGGTAGGGTACCCCAGAAGACTAGCTTCCATGACTGTGAAGTGGGACACAAAAGCAGTATCAGCCTTCAGGGTAAGATCCTGTATATTTATATACAATATGTGTTTTGGCTTATGACTAGAGATGACAGCAAACATCAGCTCAGAAAAATCTGTGAAATGGCCCACAAGGAGATTTAAGCTCCAGTTTTTGGAAGGATAAGCCCCTAGCTATTACAAATAATTTTTATCAATTCATTTGATAATTCACAAGTGGTTCAGAAATGTTTGTTTACTGCTAGCTGTTTATTTTATCCATTATTCTTATCCACTTTGGGTTTTCTTTCTCTACAAACCTGTTGTGTTCGATTACTGCTGGGCAGCTGATGTTACTGGTCCTTTTACAGTGGGATACTCACATTCTCATTTTAATGATATATGTAGAACTTCATTTGCTACTCTCTTATTGTATCTCAAAAAAAACCAAAGGGACGCACATACTATAATCTTCTCCCTATTACCTATTTACTATAGGAAGATTTTCTAGACCTCCAATCAGACCTACACATGAAACTCTTTAAAACAGTCAGATTTCTGCCAGTCACGATCCAAGATACAATTCCAAACAACACAATGAGCAACGTGATCTCCCTTTATGACAAAGGGTTGTGCTTAGTAGATGAGGCTTCAGTAAATGAGACAAAGGCTGTTGGACTGCTCAGATTTCAGTGAAGTGTTTGACATCATCTCTCACAGCATTTTCCTGGAGAAGCTGACTGCTCAGGACTTGGACAAGTGTACTCTTTGCTGTAAAACTGGCTGGGCAGGTGGACCCAGAGAGTGGTGGTGAATGGAGCTACACCCAGTTGGTAGCCTGTGGACTAGTGGCATTCCTCAGGCCTCAGTATTGGTGCCCCTCCTATTTAACATCTTTATCAGTGTGCTGGATGAGGGGATTGAATGCACCCTCAGTCAGTTTGTAGATGACACCAAAGTGGGCTGGCAAGTTGATCTTCTGGAGGGCAGGAAGGTTCTACAGAGAGATCTCGACAGGCTGGATCAATGGGGTGAGGACAACTGTGTGAGGTTCAAACAAGGCAAACTGTTGGGTCCTGCACTTGGAATGCAATAACCCCAGGCATCAGTGCCAGCTTGGAAAAGAGTGGTTGAGAGCTACTCAGCAGAAAGGGATTTGGAGGTACTAGTTCACAGATTACTGGATATGAGCCAGCAATGTGTCCAGGTGACCAAGAAGACCAAGGGCATCCTGGCCTTTATCAGCAATAGCCCAGAAGGACCAGAGCAGTAATTAGTACTGGTTAGGCTGCCCCTCAAATCCTGTTTGGACAACCTCATTGCAAATCGGTTTTGGACTCCTCATCGTTTTCTGCAGCAAGCTGAAAGGAGGTTGTAGGATGGTGTGAGTCAGTCTCTTCTGCCGTGTCTCAGGTGAAAGGACAAAAAGAAATGGCCTTAAGTTGTACCACAGGAGGTTTAGATTAGTTATTAGGAAAAAAAAATATTCACTGAAAGAGTGGTTAGACAGTAGAATAAGTTTTCCAGGGCCGAGGTGTAGGGTCTCTGGAATTGCTCAAGAGGTGTCAGAGTTGTTGAGGAGCACATTCAGTGCAGGTGGCTGGGGGAGCAGCTGCAGTGCCAGCTGCAGGTTGAGCCCTGGGTGGCAGGACCCCCAGGCAAGAGGCCACGAACTGGCACCAGCCCTTTGCATAACAAAGGATGCAGGGACCTGTGGTGCTGTCTAGGTGACAGAACACTCAGACACACAGCAGGAGCCAAGAGCTACAGACTTCACATGTTTAGACTGTGAGGGTATAAAAGACCAGGATTTCCTTTGTTCCTTTTTTGTAGTAAAGATTTCACAAAGCATGAAGAGGAATTCTAAAATTTTATTGAGAAACATGAGCAAGTGAAATTCTCTGTCAATCACTCTCTTTTTCTGCAGCTTAGAAGGGTCTTTAACACTCAACTGATATTTTAAATTTAGTTTCCTAGCTTATGCTTTAGGATTTCTGAGTTTAAAGTTATACATTGTTAAAATTAAAAAAAAAAAATCTGACTTGGTAAAAAAAAATATTAATTACTGGTTGAAAATTCATACAACCAGAAAAAGATGATATTTAGAATTATTATTTCAGAGTAAAACTTAACAAGAAAAAAATAAGTTTCTGTGAAGTTAAGTAAGCTTTAAGCATAACAATAAATAAATAAATAAATAAATAAGGCAAAATTTTTACTGTCAAATTTCAAAAGCACCTTTCATATAAACAATTTACAGAGCATCTTGAGATAAAGGGACAAAACAAGTAACCAGTTTGATTCTTGGGGCTGTCCTGTGCCTGGTCAGGAGCTGTACTTTAATAATCACTGATGGTCTCTTCCAGCTTGGGATAGTCAATGATTCTGTGATTCTATGATCTGATCATTGCCAGTTAATAAATAGTTGTCTGATTATGTAGTCAAATGCCTTATGTGCACATCAACATAATTTTGTGGACACAAAAAAGTGCTTTATATTTGTTGCAGCAATTTGCACTTTATGAGAATGGAGCCTAAGGAAAGCATTCTTATGGATTTTAAAGAACAATAGAAACTACTAATATTACTCATTGAAAAATTAAATGTCTGAAAATATAACCATTCATCTAATATTTGCCATTTCATTTTTGAAGTGGAGGACATTTTCTTGCAGTAAATGTCAGTGCAAGTTTTGAGAAAATATTTAATGTAATTATTTGGACTTTGTAATTGAATCTTATTTACTTACAGACATTTTTCCACTGAAATGGGCAAGCAAGATATTGCTAGCTGAAATATAGTTCAAATCAATGGATTTTAAACAAATGCTGTTTAAAACAAATGATTGATTAAGAGCAATCCCAATTTGAAAGCAGAAATGTGTGTAATCTTTCAAATCAAATAGGCTTAAATTTCATATACCTAAAAGGTTTTAAAGAAATTGTTTACAAGAAAGAGTTATTTGCAGAAACTTCATTGGAGAAGAAAGCTGAATAATATCATTTAAACAATATCTTTGAAAATACAATTTGCAAAGAAAATGAGGCAAGACATTCAGTATGAATATTTCATTACATTCAATTGAAAATTCAGTTTTAAAATAAACTGAAACATCAAGACATTCTGTATTTTTGAGACGCTGAGTAGAACATATTCTTTCTGTTTGTGAAAGTTGCAAGCAAACAAAGAGTATGCATGTACACACAAAGATCCTACCAAAACCCCAGCCTAGAAAGCTTAACATCAGCTTCAGCTACACTCTGTAAGAATGCACATTTCACAGACATTTTCTTGCCTAAATGTCAGCAGCACGCACACTTATTAAACAAACTGTCAACAACAGAAAAGGGTTTGCTCTGGCTGAATGTCATCTGCAAGTTGTTAGGAGTCTAATCTCACCATCTGACAAATGTTAATGGTTTAGCAAGGCAGCAGATCCATTCAAAAAAGAAACATTCCTCATGAACAGGGAAAGCACAAATGGCACCTTATAGTAATAACTGTTAATATGACTTGCTTATGCAACAGCAATTTCAATCAGTCTTTATAAATCCGTGTCTGATGCAGACATTTACATTTCCGTTATTTTGCACATCCACCTGTATGAAGATTCCTCGATCATTCATATTCATGTGCACTGAAGAAATACAGTTTTAAAAAACCAACCAACCAAACAAACAAACAAAAAAAAAAAAATTATAGTTCCTGAGCTGGAGAAATTAAATCAGTGGGTTTGCTTTTCAACTCTATTTCACATCTTCAGGCAAACAGAAATAAATGACGATTGCTGTGCACTGAAGGGTGAAGAAGGTGAAAGCACCCCTTTTCACGGCTCCTATTAAATTCAATGTAAATCCCTTGTTATTTTTCTGAGGAAGTCTCAGCAGTTCTGTAACACTCTGGTTCTTTACTTTCCTTCTTCACAGAACTTGTTTTTAAATGCAGGGCTATTTCTCACAAATCTTATGGATAAAATCAAACTTAAATGGATAATTATCATTGCAAGATAGATTTGTTAGCAGGGGAAGGGATGAAATTGAAGAAAAAGGTATTAGAACCATAAAATCATAGAATGGTTTGTGTTGGAAGGAGCATTCAAAAATCATCTAGTTCCAAGGTACCTGCCATGGGCAGGGATCTCTTTCACTAGATCAGGCTGCTCAAAGCTCCATCAAATCTCACCTGGGACATTTCCAGGAACTGGATATCCACAACTATTCTGGACAACCTGTTCCAGTATTTTGCAACCTTACCAGTAAAGAATTTCTTCTTTCCTGTTCTAAATTGTAACCCCTTTTCCTATCACTAGTGTTCCTGAATGAAAAGTTCTTCCTCATCTTTCCAGTACGTTCCTTTTGAGTTTGATGTGTAAGGAGTGAATTTTGAATCATCTCTGTAGAGCAATTACAGAAAACTGATAAATTGGTATGCACTCTTAATAATACAGCTGTGATGATGAAAAACACTAAGATCATAAAACTATCTTTAATATGTAAATATATTTCTATGAGGAAGAGGAAGTAAGGATAAATTTAGCACACACAATTTTAGCCTTTAATTCTTTATGATTATTCTACAAGGACATAGGTCACATTCTTGGTTAGTTTAATAAGAAGAGGGGTAAAAAATTTCAGTTTCTGTAGATTGCCAAGTTCAGAATTAATTATTTTAAACAAGACTTTGTTAAAGATGTAATTCAACTTAACAGATCTTACCCACATGGAAGTTAAGGTCATTAGTTAAGCTTTAGAGAGACATTTATATGCTTAAAATATCATAAGACTTGCTATTAAAATTTCTTCCTGTAACTTATCTTTTCCCATTTTCCTACATCTACAATTGATCCTGCTTTTTTCTTTGCTTTATTGAAATTTTATAGCTTAATTCAACCTGTTTAATTTTTCACTATTGGCTGTTTACCTCCTGTATTTTCTATTTCCACATCTTTGGTTGGTGGAGGCTTTTTTCTTCTTTTTAAAATATCACTGGAGAGACACAGAAGGGTGTTTTTTTACTCTCTGAGGAGTTAAGACGCTCCACTTGAACAATCAGTAGCCTTTAGCCTAGAATCCCTTTTGGCAACTTTCAATTTTTTCTTTCTATAAAATTAGTCATTCTACAGGCTCAGACTGATCTAAATCAAAAGTAAACTGTTTATATTAGCCGAGCAGAGATCACTTCCCATAAACTTCCCATAGGAATTTTTCACTGTGTGCTGTCATTGCTGTACCTGTGGACAGGTTACTAAGGTGTTGCAGAGATGTTCTCTCAGACACAGGGGATTTTTTTCTATGTTAAAATTTAGTAGCTCCTTGCATTATTTTACTAAATGATCGAATTTGGAAGATGAAGAATAGATTCAGTTAACCAAGCAAATACTAGTATTATCTTAGAAAGAGAATTGTTTCAATAAATGAAAATCTAAGAATAAAATTTTAAAAATTTTTCATAATTAAATTTAAAGGATTTATTCATTAATGAATTAGCATCTGTAGAAGGAGAGAGTATATTAAAATTCAAGTTTCATTGCATGCAAGTAAACCACAGGTTGTGGTCATGGTTATTTTCAGACATTTTAAATATTTCAAGGTCATTTTCAATGTAATAAAATGTATCAAATTTGGCAAAAATAACTTCTCAAATTATATTACTGGTCACAGTATCTTGCTTATTTGTTCCTGCAGTTTTTCCGTGAATTTATTGTCTTTATCTTAAAATAGATTAGGATCTGGATTATTTTATTTTAAAACCTATTTTAGAATTTCACTTCTCTGATAGTCAGAAAACTTCTAATCCTGCTTCACATAACCATGCCACAGTACTGCAATGCATTCATAAAAGTAGTCATATCTTTCATGGCATTCAGGTTAGGATAGGAATTCAGAATTCTCTTAACTGATGATAGAAAATTGTAGTGGTGTAAATGGTAATGTAATGCAAACGCTCTCCACTGCAGAAGTCCCTCAGGAGTAACAGCTGTTAGATTTCTCCACCAAATACTCGCCTAGACGATATTTTGGATACATTACAGTAAGTAGCAAAAAACCTCACAAAAGTTCAGCTTGAGAAAGGCTCTCAGATCAAGATACCTTGAACTGATTGAATTCATTTTAGGTAACAAGGTAGACAAAATCGGAGTTAAACATATGGTTTAAACATTCCTCTTATTCCCATAAAAATATGTAAAAGCATATACTTTATTAAATTAAGTAAATCATCTTTTCAGAATGGCTGCACTGAAAAGTTTAATCTTGAACTGGAGTTCTAGAGATTTAAAGGTAAAGAAGCACAGAATTATATACAGTATAGAAGCTTGTGTCCTAAGGAAAGAAGGGGGCCATTAAGCAAAGAGAGGCTACCTAGATGAATTGTCCCTTTGTAAAAGACAGAAAGAAATAGACTCTTTAGGAGACAGTGTCTGTCAGCAAGGAAACTGTGGTTACTGCTCTGCAAAGAGAGAGAAAGGACAGCAACACACGCGGACTTCTTTGGGGAAAAAAGGCCAACTTTATTGTATGGACAGCCCACATTTAAAGTGTGTTACGTGCAGTTAGGACAGGACAGTAGTTCATTGGACAATTGGGAAAAACATCTTTGGGACAGTACCTCAGGATGTATCCCACGGGAAAGACACCAGGTGTCAATCTTTATTATGAATTCCACTCTGTTTTTCACCATGTTATCACCCTGGGAGACTGCCTCCCTAACTGAAGCTGTAGTCAGCTTGTCAGCCTGGGAATGGACCTGAGAGTCAGGAGAAATCCAGGCCTGAAAAGAATTTCCAAGCTCTCTAATTCCCTAGCTCTCTAAATGTGTGTGTCCATAGGAAATTATGTATCAAAAAGGCCTTTCCAACTATGTCCGTCCAATAACATTTTGTTAATGCAAGAAATCGTAAAAAAAAAAAATAGGAAACACTGAAAAAGGTGGACACTGACATACAGACAAAATAGACAAAATACAAGCTCAAAAATTAATGTCAATTTTCATTAAGTAGGTAAGATATGACAGTACTTATTTCTCTGGGAGGAACTAGGAAAACAAAAATGTCCACTGCTGAGTTGGAAGTAATTTATACCTCACTCTTGAGGAAATGAGGCAGGGGAGAAGGAAAGAGGATCAGATAACCACTATTCCAAAATAGTTGTAGCTAAAAAAATCCAACCTGTGTTATGAAATTTAAAACAGCTATGGAACAGTCTCTTCTGGAGTATCCAAGAATTGTGAAACAGCAAACATGGTATTTATTCACACAACCAGAAAACGGGGTAGACAACTATAGATCTCTGATTGAATGCAAATCTGTGGAATTTTGCAAGAGTTTGCAAAGAAGATGGTAATCAAGGGCGTGGAGAAACAAAATGTTACAAAATAAAATAAAATATTGTTTTTATCAGAGGTCAGAGTTCATTATATCAGACTAACCTAACATCTCTTTTTCATAAGATAATTCATCTCTTAATACGAATGCAGCTAGATACAAGTAAATCTTTTCATTCAGCACGTCAGGAGAATTTATCCTGTAAAGTGACAAAATGCAGTTATTAATTCAGAGCCAGTAAGATGGTGCCTCGTGTGTCCTTGGACACGTGCTGGAAGCTGAGGGCTGCAGGGCCAGCCTCAGTGAGGAGAGGCTGGAGCCACAGCTTGCCAGGCAGTGCAGACAGCTCTGTCAGAGACACTGCAGCACACGGCTGAGCCCTCAGACAAGCTGGTGGCACCTGTGGGAGAGCATATTTGAGGAGGGATGAAAACGCTTCACAGCAGACAGTGGGAGGAGGAGTGAGGGGGAAAAAATAGTGAGAGACCCTACTCTGCAGACACCAAGGTCACTGAAGGAAGGAGAGGAGATGTTTCCAGACTCTGGAGCAGAGAATTCCCTGCAGCCCCTGGGGAAGACCATGGTGAGGCAGACCAGGGAGGTCTGTGATATGCAGGTATCCAGCTGCAGCCTATGGGGAGCCCTATGCCAAAGCTGGTGGCATACCCTAAGGGAAGATAACTGTGGAAAACCTTTACCAGCACAGGTTTTCTGATAGAAACTGTGGCCCATGGAAGACCCATGCTGGAGCAGGTGAAAAGGAGGAAAGCAGAGCTGTCCATTCCCAATTTCCTGAGCCAGGGAAATAGAGGATAGGAGAATATGGAAAAGAAACAGAGCCTGAGAAGAATGGAATGAGGCAAGGGCATTTTAGTTTTGTTCTTTTTTCTCAACATTCCCCTCAATTTTTCATTGGCAATATATTAAATTAATTGCAGCAAACTGAGATTATTTTGGCTGTGATGGTAATTGATGAATGAACTATGTTAATATCTCAACAACAGTCTTTTCCATCTAAACTGACAAAGTGTAATGCGTAATATTGAAAGGATAGTTGTTAACAGTAATGGAGTTGGGAGGGTCAACTTGACACACACCCCTCACCCACCACCCCCCATTCCCACTAGTTACTTCCTTGCAGCATGCACCTATGATATTGTAGATGAAAAGGTCAGAAGATGCAGCCTCTGTTGAAGAGATGGCTCAAATGTGTTTGCCCTGCACTCTAGTATAATGGAATGGGAATGAGAGCTAGACACGCAGTTTCACAATTGGGCTATTAGGGACCAGTGACAAGACATGCATCTTTTGGTCCTGTTATTTTATTTTCTGATTTTACTTTTTCCTCTCTCAATGTAGCTCGTTCCTTCTCTGTGATTAATTTCCATCCTCTTTATCCTATTGAGCAGAAAGATTCATGCTAGGGGAAAGCATCTTGTGGGAAGACCAAGTTTTCATCATTGAATAGAAAATCTGGGCTTCTATCCGAGTTGTTGTAATAGCAGTTGCTATGGTGACACACAGGTTGCAACAGTGGCTCTGATTCTCCCTCACAATTTCTGGCTCTATAATAAAGCAGTTGTTGCATCTGTGAATGTTTTTTGATGAGTTTTCTTTAGGGAATCTCTCTAACGCCTTAAGCTCTTCATTTTCTCTTACCCATTTGTATGGATAGATTGTCAATCCCAACTCAAGCTAAAAATCAAGGCATAAAGCAGAGGCACTTACTAATTCCTCTCAGATGATTGCTATTGGTAGATTTGGCTGCCATATAATCAAGGGAAAGGGGAAGATCAAGAGCACGTGTGAACAGTCTCCAAACTAAGCTTCATTTTAATTCCCAGCTGAGCTTGTTCTGTTTCCTTTACACTGAAGGCAGACGATGGTGGCTTCGACACTTCCTGGTTTGGCACTGCATATATGAAGAGAAATCTCAATCTGTTAGTATTTAGAATAACATAGTAAGAGACCAGATGATTATGCAGGACTTGAAAGTGGTTACTGTATAACCCCATATTAGGTCTACAGCAAAGCAACTGAAAAATAGCTATTTCTATCCTCCTTCCTATTAATGCCCCATTACCTTCCCACCCACTTTCAGGTTAAGCAGCAGACGAGGAGATTTGATCACTGGTCTACAATAACTCCATTGTTCAGACATGACAGCCTCACACACTACAGTGAAGAAACGTTCAGTTCCTGTACAAACAGGGTACATGCTCACAGGCGCAGCCCTGAGTTATTATTGAACTAAAAAGACAGTAGACTTGTTTCTTAATCCATATTTATCCTGATTAGGAATCACATAAGTAAAAGTAAGTCATTAATGTTACATTGCAGCAGTGTTTCCAGCCTCATCTAGAACATTTGAAATGACAATTTGTTACTTCCGTCACCCAGTCTTTCCCTGTAACAGCCAATAAATAGAGCAACATATTTCATCAAGTTTCTTCTCTAATAGCCTTTACTTAAATACATAGAGAAACACTTGCTCTCTCCTGCTGATTTCTGGCACTTGTGCAGCAACTTGTTTCACCCTTTGTGTGCTCCTTTTTAACCAGCTTTCAAGCTGTCCTCAACAGGTTATGCACCAGTGTCTAAAATCGCTTCTATTTTATGATGCACCAGCTACTCTAAGATCTATGTACAACTGAAGAAAACCATTCTTCTTCCCAAGCCATGTAGTCTTTTTCCAGGGTGCATCTGCCAGTGCCTCAGTCTTGACCATGAACTGGAAAAACTGGTGAGAGCTTTATTCAAATCCTTGATGATTTCTCTGAGTAGTTAATTTAGGGGTTTTTTATGCACTCCTCAGCACGATTCACATTGTTCTTTACTTACCTACTTCTTCCTACAGCTCTCCCAACTGCTTCCTGAGTAATTTTACTGGTAAGCAGACTTATAAAATCCAATTTAATTTCAAATAAGAATTAAACAATTCAGGGTGAATGAAGGGGAAGTCAGATTTTTGTTAAAGCTTTCTTTTGTTCTTTTGTTTGTTTGTTTGTTTATGTGCTGTTGTCTTTTATTTTTATTCTGGTTAAATTACAAAAATACAAAAGATCAAGTTAGAAATGCCATATTTAGATTTGAAAATGAATTTCAGTTTGTCAAATATCACTAGCTTTTGTTTCTTCTTTTCCTCTATAAGTAACTATGGCACTTGTGTTACGATTTCAGTAGAAGTTTTGCAGTGGCTAACATTCTAACTAAGTTTTTCTGACTACATCTTTATACAAAACATATTCTTCCTACACTGTGACTAAAATAAAATAACAGCTCTAGGTAGAATTGCTTAATTGAATCTCTATTATTTTCTTGTTCTTGCTTCTTTTTATAATTCCAAATCATCGTCTCATGTTAATCTGAATGCTCTTGAAAGTGAAAAATGCATAATTGTTTTATAAGCCAATTTTCTTTTTTCCACTTAGGTTATTCTATAGCCTCTGGATTGATGATATGACAGCATCATTCTTGCTCTACACCGTCATTAGAAAGGAAATTTAACTATAATCTCAGTCAACTTTAGGCTACCACTGAATAGAGACGTGGTCTTGTGTAAAACATCCCTTGCAACAAATTGGATGTGGCAAGCAGGGAAGATCTGTAGACTGCAGTTCTGAAATTGTAAGAAGAATGGTTATACTCTAACCTATGCTTGTTAGAGACTTTGCCAGGACAATAGAGAAGTCAAGTGTAATTTTGTATTCTCTTCACTGTCTTTGTCCAGCAGAGGAATCATTAAAAATATAATTCCTAACAGTATCATGTCAAGCAAATCAGAATATTGTAATAGGAAAGTACCTTGGCCTTTTCATTTTTTTGCAATTTGATTGACTTGTCATTATACTCCTACCTAATATTTGAGTGAGGCTGTAAACAGGTAAAGAGTGGCAGTGCCAGCTAACCATGAAATTGAACAGGTCAGTGCATCATGACACTTAACATCCTATTCTTTCATTTTTCTCTTGCAATACAAGTGCTGAAACAGAAACTGTGAGAGACAGATTTTTTTTTTCCTTTTGTCATTAATTGGATCACAGGTAAAATTGTGGTTTAGCCTTCCTTCAGATTCAGAACAGCTGATCCCCTATTTCTTTTCACCAAGGAAACTGAATGAATGCAGCAAGTCTAGGTATTACTTTTATTGCCCACTGTGTTTAGAAAATAAACATGCTAGGTTTAGTTAATATTTCTGTCTTAATATAGCACATACAAATTATATTAATAAACAAAATAGCATTCTATATAGTACAGTCTTTCCTGTACTCTTCAAAACCAGAGCATTCTTTAATCCATGCTACATCACAGAGTGATTTAAGATACTTCTACTATCTAATCTAATTTTTCATTACTTTATCACTTCCAAAGGTGTGATAGGGACACTCCAAAAGATGGAGAAAGCTAATAGACTCTTGACCTCCGAATTTTCACTGATTTAAACATGCACACAGCTTCAATCACAAAGCTGATGACTATTGTTGCCAAAGAATATTAAAGGCTTAATCATGGAATACATTTCATACGTAACAGAAAGAAATTAATAGTGGAAGCTACAAAATGCCTTATCCAGAGATACAACTGTGATTCTCTGGAGATATGACTGTGATTCTCTATTGATAAATGTAGATTTGTATATACCTGATTTATTTGAAGTACAACTTTTATCTGTGTGGGATGATAGAACATAATGAGTTTTTCTCCTCAAAATAGCCAAAAAACTTAAATTAAATTAACTTAAATTAAAACTTAATATTTGTGTTTTCTTTATGTTAAAGAAGATTAAACAGTATGGGATCCCATAAAAGTGTTCTGGGACAAAGTTAACACAAACAATTTTTAATACATTTCAGTCAGCAGAGTGAATTTTTGGTGTTTCAGTACTCTGCATCATGTGAAAACACTGGACTTTTATCTCTACTAAGTACAAATTTCAAAATGCATGAGAAAACCACAGAAATCTCTTCCATATGTTAAACTATTAATACTTCTCAAATTTAATAAACTACTTTCAAGTATAACTTTTCAAGGCTGAGAGAACTGCAATAAACATTAGTTTCCCTTATTTTGAGTACTTAATATAATAAGAATGGCCAAAAATGCCTAAATAACCACACATTTCATTAAAAACAGGGGTTTGCTCCTTCTTCTTCAAAATAATTGCAAAATGCTTTTTTACTGAAACAGACACAGGTACAAGTAGCACTATGGCTAGTTGGAAAGTAGAAGTCAATTTACATTGAGGATTTAGTGAACTGTCTTATGATATTCTAGGTCTACTGGGTTAGTAATCTAAGTTTCCTGCATGAATTGATGCAGATTAATGTGGATCCACAAAAAAAAAAAAGACATTAAAGTAGCCGATGACATTGCTATGAATTTGGTTTAAAATATTGCTCCCAGGCATAAAGCCAGATTTGAAGCTAGAGCAGTCTTTACCTTCTGCTAAATTAGAACATCTTCGGTGTGTTCTAAGCAGAATTGCTGACATAACCTTGATCAAAACAGGCTGAAATGCATGGCTTTAATAGAGTTGTGCAATCATTTCCATTAGCATAAATGTCTTCTGCAACACAAGCAAAACAAAACTCACCATTTACTGAACACAGCACAGTTGTGTGTGTTTTTATCATCTGTGATTTATGAAGGAATGGTTCACATTAAAATCAGCAGGCTTTCCAAAAAGAAATAAGTGATTCAGCAAATGACTTCTAAAAATTAAAACCTCAGCTCAAACTCAGATTACCAACTCAGAGTCATGATTTAATCAAGAATTAAAAAATGCATCTAACAAGTTTCACATGACTGGTTATAAAACATCACCTTTTTTCTGTCTTGTCTTCTATGGATATTCCTTGTGAAGGACTGAAAATACTTGGTTTGTTAATATCTACTTAGGAGAGATACAGATGCAGACAGAGTAATACCACAAATTTAACCTGACTGAGACTTCAGGTATCATTGAGTGTAGCCCGAGGGAAGAATAAATGCTCAGCAGTGGAGGTACAAAGGCATGTCACTAGCAAAGGTTGCCACTGCCAGCTAAACTAAGGCCCCTTTCCAAAACCCAATTTTGAGAGATGGTAGAAGGCAACAAATCTAAGATTCCCTGAAACACTGCTATTATCCTGAGCTCATGGATTTTTACTTATTCCAGGTAGATTAATTTATTCCTTCTATGATTCCGACAGCTTTCCCTTCATCTGGGAATGGGAAGGCTATTGAAGCTCTCACAGTTCCCTGAAAGCTGTCTTTGCACTATGGAGGTTTCATTCTAATACCATGTTTCTTTTCTGTACAGCAATTTTTTTTCCTTGCCTCCAAACCTGGCTGCATGCAGGATGGCCGCAATCTTTTGGATAGAAATATAACTTGAGCAATATATATAGAGCACATTCACTCTTCAAGGCATTTCTGCTCGTATTTCTGAGCTTCCAAGACAGGTAAGAAACTTAAATCCTCCACATGTGGCATAAGGGATACTGTGTTAGATAGGATTAGACAGCTAATCAGGGTTTCAGAAGAGAGACTTAACTTTGTTTTCTGGTGGGATATTTAAATATCTGAATCTTTTTTTCCAGACCTGTCTCCTAGTTTATGTCCCTCTCCTCTCCCCTCTTCTTCCCTACTCTTTGCCCTTCTTCTTCCTTTCTTTCAAAGACTAAAATATTAACTCTGCTTGTACTGTGCCTTGAACCCAGGTATGTCCCTGTGTAAACAGCATCTATTATGTTGTTTACAATAGCATAGCTGTTGTAAAATAGCTGCTGTTTCTACTACCACTATTGACACAACACAGGAAAATAAACGGATGAAAAAGTACCATATAAGGTAGAAAGAGAAAATAAAATCATCTGGGGTTTTTCTCTTCCACTGTAGAATAATTATCTAGTAAAGAGATTTCACTGATTCCTTTAAAATATTTCAAAGCTTCTTATCTGTCTTTTTGCTGTGAAATGTAAGTTCCAGTGGCACTCACAGTGTTTTAAAGAGAAGCTGTTAAGTCCTGAATTAAAAAATATTTGTCTTAGAATGCCAGGAAAAAAATTCATAATCTATTTGATGTGATACACTCTAGTTGACTGTTTCTTTAAAAAGCAGCATCTGCAATTTTGGCATGTGTTTCAATTCAATGTAATATACTGCAAAACTCTACACTTTCTATATAAAAATGAACTATGTGATATAACCAGCCTCCTAGGTAATCCGAAGGACAAAATCAGCCAATGTCAAACATTTTAAATTGTACATTTTGTGGCACTGATTGCAGAAAAAAATACTTCAAGGCAGAAATAGATTACCAGGTTAAAAAGGCAGGACAGTTGTTTTAAGCTTTAACCTTCAGGAAGGTGCAGTGATGAAAACTGGCATGGTTCTCAGATATGATAACAATGACTTTTAAGGAAAATTAAAGGGTTGGAGTAGAAAGTAATTACTTGTTCAACATGGTTAAATTCATTCACTATACTAAAAATATTTTAAGGGTGTAAAGTATATTCTCATGGGGTGTTTGGTTTGTCTGCTTTTGGGAGTCACTTTGATCTTCCAGCAATGGTCTATATTTTCAGCTATCATGGCAGCAAAATAAGGAGGGTGCCCTTGCCTATAAAGGCAGCAAGCAAGAAGCAGAGTGTGGGGAAAGTAATGGGTAGCACCGATTTCATAATATAAATCTCATTTTAGTTGTTTATAACAACTCGTTCTTGGCAAATTGAAATGAATTGAGATGAAATATGGAGTAGCAGCTCACTTTTTATCTTTTCTTCTGGACAATTTCAGGGAAAAAAAATCTGTAAATAAGTATATACTCATGTTAAGAATCGTGGTGACTCTTTTCTCAATCACTCTTGGACTTTGAAGGATGGATGTAGAATTTGGCAGTGCATTGGCAATAATGAAGGGAATTATGCTTTTAATCATGCTTAGAAAAAGGAATCCGTATTTAGAAAAGTGGATAAGTTGCTTTAAAACAGCTTGTCACACCTTTTTCCATATTCTATAGTGAAATCTTTCAATTTCTCTCTTTCTACCTGTGCTTTCTTTTCCTTTCTTACAGTCACTAAGGTTCTGTTCACAACAAAACTGGAATGCTGAATATGGTGTAGTGCAAATCCAAATGAGACTTCGTTCTTAGAATCCTTTCATAAAATCCAGTAGAACTGGATTTAAGAACTATGAATGGAAACTCCTCCATCCTTTGCTAATACAGAAGTTGCTTTCGGTAAAATATCTGGCAAGATAGAAAGCAGAAAGAGGAGTAGACTGATTGTGACATTTAGCTGAGTGACAGAGGAGCAAAAAGAGAAAAAACTAAGTACAGGTCTGCTGCTCCCAAATCCAGCTGGTCCAGTCTGGGGCTAGAGGGATGGGACAATGTAAGGAAACAAGGGCTGGTGGCTACAGGGCTGTTTGAGATTCCAGAACTGGGAGCTCTGAGCACAAAAAGTTGCAACTAGTTTCAAAGTGAAGAGGGTGGCCTGGACGGAGAGAAGCAGTGGCTCCTGAGAGCCCGGGTTCAGGCCAAGTATCTGGCACATACTTGACAAGAAGTCTGGCAAGACTGTGACTGGTTAGGCAAAGAGCATGCAATGATGTTAGGTGGTTAGAGAATGAATGGATTCTGGCAGGGGGAATTTCGAATCTCCACTGGAAAGAAAAGCAAAATAAAAACCCAGTAGTAAGAAGCCCATTTGAATGAACAAGCAGAGTAAGGAAAAAGAGCAGATATAGCTAAGGGCACTGTGTTGGCTTAACAAGAATATAGGGATGAAAATGGGAAGGAAAAGAATCTACACAGCAGATAAGACAGGTATAGCTGCCATAGAGATTTTGCCTGAAGAATAGAAACTTGAAGAGAGAAGATCAAGGCAACATGACTGGGAGAAGGAAATCGGTTTGGGAAGGAAGATGACTGGAACAGGAGAAGATAAAACAGTAATCGTGTGTGTTTATGGCTGCACATTGTCAGATGCAGGATTAGATCAGATACAGGAATTGAAGTGGAAACTTTTCAAAATTTTGTTATAATTCTATTATCATCAAATACAACAAAAACCACTGGCCATTGACAAACTGACCACTGCTGCTGTATCAACTCCAAAGCTACACTCCAGTGCAACAGATCCAGTGACACTGATAACCAGTGCTGGTGAACATATATTAAAAAAACATGCACTTACCTACAACAAGGCTGACCTTATATTTGATACCCTTTGTCTAGAATAATGATGAACTCAAAAGGAAAAAACCCACAGAAATTAAAAATGTTCTAGGGTTACTTAATAGAGCAAACATTGTAGTTTTTGAATAACTGTTCATTGCAGTCATTAGGTGGGGACTGCGGTGGAAAAAAATAGCAGGAAATTAAATACAATGTCATAGCATACATTTTGTAGCATTAGATAAAGCTTCTTAAAACTGCATTTAATTCTGACTCTTACTAAGTTTTAGTATTTCCTCATCAAAATTAAGTCATTTTAATATAGCTTTCTGAGCAAAATATTTTTTAAAGCTGCTTTTTCTGCAAGCTCTTGATTCACTTTTTTTAAAAATTTAAATAATCAGGTAATATACCAGCTCTGTTTCTGACATGCAGAGGTGTCTGGAGAAGCTGGAAGAGTCAGATATTTTTGGCAGTTCTCTGCTTGTAGATACCAAGCAGCTGTAACCACTTGAAAGATCCAGCATAGGCTTTGCCCCATCTGAGAGGATGCAGCATCATCCTGCTGCTTCCCCTTTTCAACTGAATCTTGCATATTGATGTTTGCTTGTCATATTCAAAATAGGAAAATAGGAATGGAAAAAGTAATTGTGAATATATATATATATAAAATACAGTATTAGCCATAACTGCCTGTCAGGGTTTTAAAATATCTACAAAGTGCAAAAGATAATCCTGAAAAATAGGGCAGCTCAGGAAAACAGAAAATAAAACCCCAGAGTTTTATTTCATGACTTTGGTCACTTGACCCCAGTTTATAGCTAGGCTGCAAAGATGCTCAGATTAGACAGAAGTGAAGGGTACCAATGCATAGATAAGCAGACAGACAGGCAGAGAGAGGCTTTTGCCACTTTAAAAGGTTGCAATATTTTTGTCACAAACTTAAATATATTCATACCTCCAGCACATGTATACGTACAATTCAGTCACTTGTCCTCGTTACCACTATGCCATGAAGACAACTGTCATTTAAATATTTGCTTTTATTTACTAAATACAAGATATCATAACTACAAGCAATAGTATTCAGGAAACTTACTGCAGAACTAGTCATTTTTTGCATTTTGGTTTTTCTGCAGTGGCCATATACACGAAAATTGCAGAGCTGTGAGTGCACACGCATCCATTTTAGTCATGCCGGACTAAAATTAAAGTGTGTATCACCCTCTGGAGGCTCCCATGACTAAAAGAAAAACTTAACCCTTCATTCTTCCTTTGATAACAGAAACCTATTGGGCAAATTAAGTAGAGTGTAATATATGAAATAATGTATTCATCAATTCATCCAAGAGAAGATGAAACAAGTAAAATATTAGTGGTTTTATTGTCTTCAGTCAGAATGATGGAGTGGCAATAAGTCATTTTTGTCCATGGATTATCAACATTGTGCATATTTGCAAGGTGGATATATGATGAGTTTCTTCTGCTTAGACAAAAAAGTGATATTTTTGTCCATCTTCAACTTAGGTTATTGCATAAAGGCATGCCAGTACTTTCAGCTGTTAACATCTACATACAGTTTTTAGAGCAGCAGAAGTACTGTGTTTAGCACTTGCAAAAAGTTCCATCAAAAGTTACATAAAAATAACATCAAGCAGTGTCTGCTGGTGTGATTGGGAATTAAAACAATAAGACACCTTATATCCTAACACTGTATTTAACAATGTAAAATATAAATAAGTAGCCATGTAGGAATCAACACATTCACATTGCTTCACAGCTTGTCAACAGCTTTGATAGCATCAACACATTTGTAAAATTAATGTAGTCAAAAAA
The DNA here is from genome assembly GCF_052056855.1 of Sturnus vulgaris. Lineage (NCBI taxonomy): Eukaryota > Metazoa > Chordata > Aves > Passeriformes > Sturnidae > Sturnus > Sturnus vulgaris. The sequence goes on from NC_142283.1 coordinate 41,865,936, forward strand.
GTCTTTCAATGTTCCTATCCAAAAATGCTGGCCACATTGCATTTTGGACTTTTTTCCTTCCACACCACAAATCCAAATAAAATAACTATTTTTTGTTTAAGAACCTGAAACCGTGCAGTGGCAAGGGTTGTTGTCAGGGTTTGACTCTGGCTAAAAGCCAAGCACCCACCAAAAGAAACATTCATTCTCCACTGCTACAGTTGAGCAGAGGAGGGGGAGAAAAAAGGCTGAAGGGCGTATGAGCTGGGATAAAGATTAGGAGAAAACATTAAATATAAATAAAAATTAATTCACAGGATTAAAAGAGGATAACACGGTTGTCTGTGTCCACAATATGGTTTCTGTTGCACAGAATTTGACCCACTCACAATCTTTAAAATATGGCATCCAAGACTTGCAGTTTCACTGCCACTAGATCATAACTATGCAAGGAAGGTTTCAAGTCAATCTTTCCAAGGCATCCAGTAGTATTAATATGGTGGCTTTAAAAAATATAGTTTAAAAAGTACATATCTCAGCTGTTGAACTTCTTCAGGACTTTAAAATTCAAATAGGGATCAAGGCTGAAATGTACTAGATTATCTTAAAATCATAAAATGGTTTAGGTTGGAAGAGACTTTACAAAACATGTAGTTTCAGCCCTACTACTATGGACAGAGACACCATTCACTAGAGCAGGAAAACCCCTTCCAGCCTGGTCCTGAACACTTCCAGGCATGGGGACTTCACAACCTCACTGGACAACCTCTTCCAGTGCCTTAGCATCCTCACAATAATGAATTTCTTCCTAATATCTAAAGTAAACCTATCCTCCTGGGGCTAAAAGCCGTCACCCCTTATACTGTCACTGCAATTTAATACTTACCTTTGTAAGAAATCCCTGTCCAGTCCCTCTCTAAATAGGTGGAACATCCTGTATGGTCTCCCCAGAGCCTTCTCTTCTCCAGGCAGAGCAACCCAAACTCTCTCAGCCTGTCTTCAAAGGAGGAGTGTTTCTCTGAGCCTTCTGATCACTTTTTTTGGCCCTTCTCTGGACTTGTTTCCACAAGTCTGTGTCTTTCTTTTGTTAGGTGCTCTGGAGCTGGACATGGTATTCTGGCTGGGGTCTCACAAGAGCTTCCTTCCTTGAAGATAGCTTAACAGTTATTTGTAACTGAAGTGAAATTTTCCTGTACTAGAGAGGCTTTATTTTTCAGTGTTGCAAAATATAGTGTTATTATACTTCCTTGGTCTTCTCCTTGATATCCTAATGGGTCATTTTTATTTCCTTGACTTTGATTAATTTATTCTGAGCTGGCTCTGTTACAGATTACAACTAACAAAAAATAAAATGTCTGCAACCATACCCTAATTGTTGGTCTGTATCTTTTTTTATGAGTACCTGGAAAATATACTTCCTCATGTTATCAAATATTCTTGAACTAGAAGTATAACTTGAGTCCCGAAATATATGTCAGTGTTTTGGCAACCAAGATCCATGTACCAGGACTAAATGGGAAAAAGTGGATCCTGATCTCACAGGATCACACCAAAATTCTGAGATCAGAAGTCTTTAGCAGCCCTAGTCAAAAGCAAGATTTGGCTTTATTCAAAACTGTCAAATTATAGATACGAAACTTCCAATGCAAATCATAACAGAAATATCTATATTTCCACATTCAGGAAAATATAATGGATTCTAAAGCATTTTAACATCACATGAGTACTCATTTACTCTTCATGTATATGGCAAATAGTAAAATATCTGTGTCCAATTTATTTACATCTGTTGGGGTGTACTAAGTTGAGGAAATTTTTGGGCCAAGTGACCCTCTTCCTAGAGCATGTAAACACCTTTGTACAAAATATTACTCCGTACAAAAAAAAATTATAAAATTGTTCTTTGTCATTCCAAACAGAGCAAGAACTAATAGCTGGATTAGGATGAAATTGGATTTTGGAGATGGAAAAAGGAGATTGCCCTTTCTTCCATTCAATCATTTGAACTTAAAGGCTGGTTACTTGTGTAGTTCTGCTTTACACTGAATGCAGCCTCTGCCTGACAAGATTTCAAGCACTCTCTTTCTGCAGCAGTAACAACTCAAGGTGCTGCTGCCTCCTCAACTTTATGTTTCCTTGGAATAATGCCAAAAAATGAAATGAAAGTGCATCAGATAAGAGCACTTAGACAGAGATAAGCTGTTTTCCGCTTTAAAATCCCTCTCTATCTATTTAGTTTTCCACAGATGTAACAGAACTTTTCATAGGCAAGGAACAAGGAAAGAATAAAAGCTGGGAATGTCATTCCTCCTCCTTCCGGAGGAGAACTTTTTTTAAAGGAGAACTTTATCAACAGCTCTGTGTACCTCCAAATAAAGAGGCAGTTGCAGGCAAGTTCTTAGTCTAGAATTGTTGAAAATAGTGTCCTCAAAGTTTTTGCTTGTGAAATTGGCACGGCCAGCATTCCTTTTCTTTGGAAGTTTATAAAATATAGGTATTCAGCTCATTATAGAACAGTGTAGTAAAAACAACGCAAGTAACTCAAAAGAAGATTGCATCTTTCATTGTTTGATTGAAAGTTGTTATTTTCTTTTAAATTTGACCTTACAAAGGCTATAATTTGTTTTACTGCTCTTCTCAAAGATAACAAAGGGAAGAGGATGAAATTACCACGAATGCATTTGCATTACTAGTACAGTGGAGTTTTATGCTCCAAAAAGGAAGCATATTCCTCCATACTCTGAAGGAAAGATATAAAGAGCAGTGGATGAGGATAATGATTCCAGTAAGTCTCCTTGAATATTATTACCGGTAGAAATACATTCAGGAATATCTTCTAATTAAGTAATTGCTATTAGAGTCTCAGCCAGCCACTGGAACTAATTCTGAGTACTTAATAGCCATTAGATAGTCTTAGAGACAATAGGTCAGCAATTAATAAAATACGGGATAGAATAATTGCTTTGCCAATAAAAATTACAGGCTTGCTCCTGGTTTATAATATTTAGTTATCCCTTGCTGTGGTTTCCATTTGCTTTAGGAGAAACCACAAGTATCTAGGCTTCTTTTTTCATATGAGAAAAGAATTCAAAACAGACTCTATTACAAAAAGTCCTTGGTGTCATAATTTAAATGGAAATTCAGTTACTTAACATCCAAGTGTTGAGTCCAGAACATCAAAGTGTTAACATTTAGAAGTATTCACGGCCAGAATGTGGTCCTAAGGAACCTGATCTGGTCAGTGTCATCCCTGACTATGGCAGGAGACTTGGAATTAATGATCTTTAAAGTCCCTTTAAAGTCCCAACCTAAACCATTCTGTGGTTCTGTGAATCCATGAGGATATGATTTTATTAAATTAATTGCCAATGATTCAATTTCTACACTTTGACATTTGAGATAACAGTGTGTGGTAATTTATCTACACTGTCTAGAATCCATTTAAACTCTAATCCTGCACCAGTTTATGTGCAATCATTTTCAGTACCATGAGCTTTCAAAGAAAATTCAAGGTAAAAAAAAAATGTTAAAAACCAAACGTACAATGTACTACTCTCTATTCCTAAAGGCACTGTCCATATAAATATATATTCCTTTACCAGGGAAAATACTTTCCTCCATCAGCTGTGATATATATTTAAGTTTAATATATTTGTAATGATGTCATAAACAATGAGTGATCTAATCTTCTTTTCTTTCACAACTCTGTAGAAACAATATGATGAGTCTGGACACAAAAAAATTCCAGTACGATGTTGACAGCCAACTCAATCAGAATACATTGAACTCTACAACCCCAGCCTAGCAAAGCATTTCTGTACCTGCTGTTTACTAAACAAACAAGCGATCTCATGGGTTTTACAGGACCTACTAACGCTTTAATTCTGAATTTTTTGTTTTGGGGTTTTTCTTAATATGATGGACTACATTTCAACATTAGACAAGAAATTATGAAAAGCACACCTGCTAAGACCCTGGAGATTATGAAACCTAAGCCTGGAAAGTTTAAATCAAACATATCAAAAGCTATTTTAATTTTAGAATATATCCATCAAGTATAATGGCCAATTTGGGGATTTTTTTTCTTCACTAAAAAGAAGTATAATATATTTTTTTGAAGGTAGGAACTTGATTTGCTCCATACAAGATTTCTATGGTCAAAATCACTTTATGAAGAAGGAGTTCTAAAGTTTGCTTGAAAGCTTGAACTTTTCCAGCCTTCTAATGCTTGCTTGAGTGACAGAATGATATTATTCTGAAGGTTGCACAGTGACTCTTTGATCTTAAAGCTTGTAAAGGCCGTCTCACATGTGCGTGTTCTAATATTCGCTGATAATCTGACTTGAACTTCAAGGCTGTAAGACCTTGGATCAGTGATTTGCAATTCAAGTGCCTCAAAAAAAAAAAAAAAAGAAAACCAGCTTAGTCTTACTAAGTGTTGTTGTAAAGCTATTGAAAGCTATTTTTCCTTAAGCAGATCTGAAATTCTGGACAGAAACTTTGCCTACATAAATACATAGAGAATGTCACAAATATAGGTGTGGGCTCCCTTGAGTCACCTTTTCTCTCTGCCAACCCATAAGAAATCCACACAAAATTTTAAGTTAGAGTTAATCAAAATAATAAAGCCCTTAGGCAGGTAATCTAATAAAATAGTACAGAAAGATTTAATTTTTTAAGCTGCATCTTTAAGTTCTACCCCTTTATTGTTATATGTTGTTTTCACTGCAATACAAATTGTGAACCTTCTGGATAGGATTGTCATAATGCAGTATGCTGTGCAGAGATGTTAAAGGGAAAATAGTGTTAAAAACTTACATAGGAAAGATGAGATGCTAATACAAAATATAAATTATAAAGAGACAGCCTGAAATGACCTGTCATTTGTCTGTGTAAATTCCTCTGGCTCCAAAGCCCAGCCTGACTGACAAAGGGTCCTCCAGGGCTTGATAGGTCCAACCTGTCATGAGAAATATCCCCAGTGGAAGGTGACTGCACTGGGGACCAAGACTGTACCAAGTCATAGAAACTGTATCCTGCACTGAAGAAAATGGAAAACTAAGTCTACAATGTGTGCCCTTTACTAATCAAGTCATGCCAAAGTTCACTCAGGCTGAAGTACTGTTCCATTTTTTTCTCTGATTTTCCGTTTGTCTGCTCTGTCTCCTTTGGCCTTCTTCAAGTTTTACATTCTTTTTCAGTAACTTCATTAAATAATTATGCCACTTTATCAGTTTTCATGTAATCACTGTTCCATCTTTATTTTGAAATCCAGGGTTTGCATCAGTGATTTTCTTAATTACTGTCATAGGTGTGAGATAAAATATGCTTATTTCTTTCCATTCAAGTTTGTGTTTCCTAAAGAACAACAACATACATATTTGAAGATTGTGATTGAAATTACATTATGGAACATAGAAGACAGTACTAGGTTTGCACAGGGGAAGAGACAAATTTTTGCTATCCGGAGATTCACCGCTTTCAACAACTATGTTTTTTTCTTCCAATATTTCATAGTAACAGTAACAATAACCTGTGCACTGAATGTATATAATAGTCTTCCAAAAGATATTGATAAGCAAAGGAAAATACAGTTACCTAAACTGGAAGAATTAATGTTATAAGTGAAAGACATAGAATAATGGTTTAGTAACTAAATCCATTCTATGTTTCACTAACACAGAATTCATCAGAAATTAAAGCCTTGCAAATAACAGGATGTAACAGAAACAAATTTTATTATTTGATTGTCTATCAGTTCTAAGAGAGAGTTGCTGGCTTTTTGTACTGTATTTCTCTTCTTTTGGTTTCCCCCAGCTGTTGATCTGTCAATCAAAATTACTCCTTCTACAGGATTAGAAGGGAACAGCTTAAATATGATGAATCATCACTTTAAATTAGTTAAGACGCTAGGAAAACACAATAAGATAGATAGATAGATAGATAGATAGATAGATAGATAGATAGATAGATAGATCATAGATAGATCAAGGTAGATAGATAAAGGTAGATAGAAAGACAGACAGACTGGCTTAAGGAAAAAAAAGGAAAAGAAAAAAGATAATTAAATGTGACATTGCAATTAACAACAACAAGTTGAAAAAAATCTCTGTTAAAATGATAGGAATGATGCATGTGATTGGATGCAGAATTGTACTAAAAATTCAGAAGGTAATCCCATTATTCAGAGTTTATCTCATTTCATTCAGAAATTCTTAGATTCAATTTAGATTTGATTTAATTTCATTTACTCATCGTGACACAATAAGAAACAAATGTTTTGCCCTTTTAATAGAGACTTTGCAAATGGGAATAACAGCTGTTCTCCAAGTTTCTGTACTTCAAGACATCTTAAAAAGATTGCACATCTTTTTATGTGTAAAAACTGTTGAAAGCTTTATGTGTAATCATTTTGTACAATAAAGATGAAATTAAAGTTCAAATGTAATCAAGTGGTTTATACCTCTTAATGTTTTGTTATAGTAATTTTTGTCGTTTAAGAGTTTAATTTTTATGACAAAGCGCTAGTCATAAAAATGAAATTTTATTATTATAGAATAAAATTATTTTTAACAAAAAATACATAATAAAAATTATTTGCATCTGTACCTATATCATTTGCATGAAACCTACATTTATTTTGCACAATAGAACTTTATAACATGTATATTAGCCCTCTAATTTCTAGTTAATGTGTTTAAGAAAAGGTCACATTAGACAGGGGCTAATTAATTATTCAATATTTGGTTCTATTCTATTTGCTAAGCAAACCAGGTTACAGTACCATAAAACAAGTGATTAGAAAGGGTTTGCACATTAGAAAGGGTTTACATTAGAAAGGGTGAAACATCTCCATTGCTAGGTATATAAACAAATATGTGATACAGGAGGTACACTCTAGACGTAATAGAAAAAAAAATATACACTCCACTCCATAATTATACAATACACTCCATAATGTGTGCCATGTTACCCAGACCTACATTTTGATCTATACCATCTTATCTTTGCATTTTGGTTAAAAATTTGTAGCAAACTTGACAATATTTATGGGTTAGTTTTCCTACATGTTAATCAAAGAAAATAAATTTCTCCAGAAGACTTTTGTTAATGTAAATATCTGTGCTCTGCTGCTAATGTTAGGAAACATGAACATAATCTCCTTCGAGTGACTTTCTTAGAAGAAGCTTTTATGACATTCAGTTTGCAATGCACTCAAGTCAAACTTATGTAGAAAAAATTCCAGGTACCTCTTTACTAAAGGCAAGCAACTTGCATCTATGGCTCATAAGACAATACTCTACAAAACCGACCATGCAATTGGTAAACAGACAGCAGAGCTACTTTGATTTCTCTGCTACAACATTTTTCACAATTTATTTTTTCCTCTCTGTATGTTTTATTTTTCAGAAAAGGCATAAAATAAAATCTAACTGACCTAGAGACTTGAATTTTGCATGCAAGGAAAAGTAAAAAAGTAAAGGAAGAAATGACAAATGGATCAAAATGCATATTTAGTTAGTATAGTTAGGTGATTTAATTTTCAACATATTTCCTCATTGAAGTGTCTTCTTCTTTTTCTATCAAATGATAAGCTTTCATGAAGCATATGATATGCTTTTTCATAGCATCATTGCAAAGTTTAATGTATTTCCCAACTGAGCACGACCACCGACTCATTCTTAGAGATTTTTTATTTTGGAGGCTACATGTGATAATCATCTAACAACATGAAAGAGAAGGCTTGTAAAGCATGAGGGACAAGTACTATTAGGGGAAGTTATACAGCTTAAATGCCTTGATGATGTGTGAAGATAGTGTATGAAACAAATTTACTTAAAACATACGTGTAACATAGAATCATAGAATGTTAAGGGGTTGGAATGGGTCTTAAAGACCATCTAGTCCCAGCATCCCATCTCAGAGCCTCATCCACTCTGTCTTGGACACTGCCAGGGATGAGACATCCACAAACTCCCTGGGCAACCCTCACAGCAAATTTCTTCTTAATATCCAACCTAATTTACCCCTCTTTCAGTTTGTACCCATTACTCCTCGTCCTCTCACTACAGTTGCCTATGAAGTGTCCCACTCCAGTTTCCCTGTGAGCCCCTTCAGATACTGTGAGATTGCTGTGAACTCTCCACACAGGCTGCACAGTTTTCTCAGCCTGTCTTTGTAGGGGACGTGCTCCAGTTTTCTTATCAATTTCCTGGCCTCCTCTTGACTTGCTCCAAGAGTTCTGTGTCCTTTTTATGTTCTGGACACCAGAGCTGGAGGCAGCACTCCAGGTAGGGTCTCAAGGGAGCAGAGGGCCAGAATCCCCTCTACTGGTCACCCCTTGACCTGCTGGTCACAACTCTTTTGACACAGCCCAGGATGTTAAGACCTCGCCTACCCCTCTCTCTTTTCCTTATCTCTCTCTTTCTCTACCTCAATGTACTGCTGAAGAAAAATCTGTTCTGTTCTGTTAGTATTTGTACCTTAATTCAGAGACATTTTAATAATCAGATCTTGACATCACCAAATCCATGCCTCTTCGATTTGGAGACAAGGATGTCGTGCAGGACAATGTCAAGCATGTCCACAACTGTTTTGTCATATATATGTACAAAGTGATTTTTAATTGACAATTCATATTTTTCCAATTCTCATAATTTATTTTATGCTGAATCCCTATTTTCATAGATAAATTCTGCCATTTAGGTAAGCAAAATTATTACAATACAGAATACCCCATAGTGATAACATTTTTTAATATGAAGTAACACTATCCCTATTTTATAAGAACTAAGAATGAGAGGATAAGAAGTAAATCCACAATAGGCACATAAAAATTCTGGAACTTTCATTCACACATGAATTTTCACTTCCAGACAGCTCCAGCTCTCTAAAGAGCAGATGAACTCTAATACCTTAGTGTTTACCTGGGGTTTTCCATGTATTTAAAGTTGTGTCTGTGATCAGTATCTATTTCACTTCAACAGGTTTTGGTCTCTAGTTCCTATGACCAGAAACTATAAGCTAAGCCCTGGACCAGTGATTGTAAACAACAGAGTCTCTGAGGTCTGAAGTCATTAGCTGAGACACATGAGCTATCATTTTTGAGATCACTACAATTGCAACCTGATTTTATGACACTTCATTGTGTGTAGGCCATTTGTTTTGACTCTCAGACACAGCTAACTCAGCAGGTAGGTATCTTTCAATCTCCCTCATTTTCTTCCAATGCAATACCTAAAGAACTGCAACAAGAAAGTACAATCAATCTGTTTTAAGATGAGAGCCCAAGAACTGATATCTCTTAAAATACAGCAAATGACTACCAATAACTGTTTACCAGTATATCATTAAATACTTCTAAAATACCTGAAAATAAAATGAGATGTAGATTGGACTAGCAGTCTAGTCTTATTTTGTAAAAAGCTTCTGCCTCGATTTTGACTTTTTACCTTATTACCTCCTTCAGAACAAATTGTAACCAGCTATTGGACTGTATCTTTACTGTTGAGTGTTTGGCTTTTAATAAAGGAAAAATAAACTTTGAAAGTATCCTGTTTAAGTGAAAGCGTTAAGGGATACTTGTGTTCCTGCACTCTGTTTACTCTCAGCTGGTGAAATATCAATAGATGAGTTACAAGTTGAAGAAAAGAAAAGTCTCTTCCCAGACAAAGCCTTGACCTTACATTCAGAGACACAAGTTTTGTTGATAGAAAGCAGAGTACACAGATGTTTACTGTTTCCACACTGTGCCAGAAAGGAAATAGTTGACGTGGGCATGCCACCCTGCAACACATTTCTTTATGAAAAGAAGTTTCTGTATTCTTTACATCATCTGTCACATTTTCAAAAGCAGCTGTTTGACAAATTGCTAATAAGAGCAGGGATCTGCAAAAAGAATACATAATATATTGTGCATGCTTGGGAAGATTCAGTATTAATCCTGAGCTGCTAGCGTGGCTTTTCATATGTGCATGGAGATGTATCAAGGAATACCATACTCTCGGATGTTCCCGAAAGGTTGCACTTGAACAGATTTCCCAGACTAAGTTAAACTCAGTAGGCCTGGAAGGAAAAATGGGATCCATTATCTCAGTGGAATAATCATCTACAAAGTGTCTCTGTAGGGTTACTACAGGTTGCATTTTTATTCATTATTTCAACATGGTAGTATGATGCACTGATTTATGAACGCGTTCAGCTACCCAAACATCTCTGTACCCAGTACATTTCAATAATAATATATCATATCACTAGTATATTAACAATATTGGTGCCATAGGTTGCATAATTTTTAATCAGTTTTTTCACTAGATATCAGTAAAGGCTGTAGCTGAAATTCCTGTAAGCGTAGCTATCGATATTGGATGCACTCAGTCAAAGGTGCTTTTTCCTGCAGAGTAGACTGTATGTTATCATAGTGAGAGGGGTTTAAATCCCTTGCTGTTCACGGGAGAGCTCTCCCTGACGTGGCATATCCATCTGCATGAACAGCTACACATCTTCCCACACAGACATGTAACATGCTATATTCATGTGACAGTTGTAGAAAGAATATTATATATTGACTAGAATAAAAAAGGCAAATCTTTATCTAAAAAGCAATGGAATTCTGCTTGGCCTCAGTTCTTTTGTGAGTAAACTCCCATAAGTTTCATGGAGAAACCTGAATATTAGTGGATTCTTGATTAGATTTGAAAATGCATGATTATACTCCACCTAAAATATCCATGTCACTAAAATGTCCCTCGGGTCCCAGATATTTAAGGAAGTCACCTCAGAACTGTGGGTTTGTACTGCAGAAAAATTTCCTTAAGGGAAGACTAGAGCTTATTTTCTAAACAACTGTAATATCATGGTCTTCCAAAACACAAACTGAAATTCCTGAAATATTTATCAGATCTCAAAAATATTAAAAGTTAAAAGCTGCCCACCATTCATCCATATGTAGAGATTCCTATGCTGAATCAGCTTCAGCACTTTGAATGGCGTGTGGCTGTAAGTAAATACCAGATTGGAGGTAGTGGCAGTGATTTATGTTTTCTTATAGGGAATCTTATAATTTATTTAAGCGTATCTTAGGATCCAGGGATTGTACTGAAACTGTTTTAGTTGTATTGACTGTCCTTACAGCACTGAGTACTTCTTATCTATCCAACTCTTCTGTTCTGTAATTAGCCACTCATGGTAAGAAATGATGCGCTTCAATTTAATTAGCTTGAAAAACATCCACATTAATCTGCTGATATTTTTTCATGCAGGATGCCCACACAGTCTCAGAGATGTTACAAAGATATGTTTTTACCTTTTGTTTATTTGTGTGTTTTGTTTCTTTGTTTACTGCATCACAAGGCTGGCACAGAATCACAACAGCTAACAGATATTATTCACTGCAAAAGATCGTGTTTAATTACTTAATGCCTTTCTGGTTTAAGGAATACATATCAATTATTTAATTAGCATCCCACTATAATTATTGGAATGCTCACAAATTAATTAAGAGCTTCTTACCTCTTGTTAATTCAGTAATATCAAAGGAGCATTCTGAGAAAAAGCAAGATTTACATAGTAAAGACAATCCCATCCTAGCTTCAAAATCCAGGTTGGTAGGACAGTAGCATGTCCTAGACATTACACTGCCCTTCTGGGTAGTACAGTAGACAGCTCCCTGGCACTCTGAATTGATGGGTTCTCCTTTATGAAACCAGTATTCACAGCAAATTCACTTGGCATTCAGGCAGACATTCTCTGTTTTTCCATGTTTATGCCATAATAATTAGTCCCACTGAAAAACAGAGAGGACTCCAGCAATGGAGTTAATCTATGCACCATAGATTAACATTTCAAACTCTCTGCTTTTCTGTATGAATCTGAATGCAGGTGGTTTTCAGCATCTGACATGCCAAGCTTAAAAGCCAACCAGGAGCAATTTGCAGTAATTCTGCAACAAAACGGCTCCTACTTTTCCGCACATAGAGTTCATCTGCTTAACTCTCTGATCCTGCATCATGCAATCTTTAAAATCGCAGACAATGAAACAGCCATGTCACTAAACACAAAAATTAGAGAAAATCGGGATTTTGCATTATAAGGACTTTCACAAGACTGTACATAAAAACTCTTACCATTATTTAAGCTCTCACGATTTGTGTCAGCAAGGGAAGAATTCATACTTAACTATTTCCAAATTTTTTTGTAATTTTATCTTTTTTCATGAACTTCCTGGGAAAAAGTACATAGGGTTTGCCAAGTCTGCTGAGCTTTGTGCTGTTATATTCCAGAAACAATCAGAGGCGGCTCGTTGCCTTGTTGCCAAATAAAACTTTTCTTTTGAGTTTAAAAAGTTTTGGCTAGTGATTTTTAGCGTTATTTTGGAGAGAAATAAACTATAAATACAAGATTTTAAGTCACCACTTTCTTAAACATTGACGAATCACCACTGCTAAGAAAGCTCCAGAATAAGGCAAAAATTTTAATAAAAGTAAATTGCCTGATTCAGACCACAGGCTTAATCCCATCGAATGTTTCATTTGAGCTCCTATGGGACCAGTAGAAGGAGATTATTTCTTATTTCTTGAATCCATATTTCTTGAACACTGCAAAAACAGTTTGATGAAACAATAATCTATGTAACAAAACAATGTACCTCCTAAGTTGGGAGTTTTGTTGCATTTGGTAAAAAGTGTTTATGATAGGCACTAGCTAAGGAATTATACTCTACAGTTATAAGCTTCTATAAATATCCTGAAGCTAATCCTAGCCCAGCTGTTTACTCAAGTCTCATCCATGCCTAAAACTCCTCTGACATCCAAGGAGAACTCAAGGAATTCCTCCTATTGCCCCTTATTTGGTATAAATTTCATTGTACAGAGTCTCTCGGTTTCTCCTGAAGAGAAAGAAATAATTAGGCTATAATTTTTGCTTTGGTTCCTTCAGTTAGAACAGGAACTCTTTGATAGGAAGAAATATGCTCAATGCTGTTGCTCAAACATCACAAAGCAGCCAGTGTACTAAAACAGCAGCACAACACATTGCCTTTCCCCTCCATGTTTCTTTTGTGTTTGATGAATATGAGAGGGTATTGTGACTGGAAAATAAATATCTCCTGTGAAAACCAAGAGATTCCTTTAGCATGTCAGTGCACCATTTCTACTTAAATCAAAGTGAAGGAGGTATATACAAGCTAGAAACACACTGTTTGTACTCATAGGTTCTACAGTTATGGTTAGGTAATTTGTTACAGCTTGACAGGACAGAGCGGGTTGCTTTGTCTCTAAATCAGTCTAGAACTGTTCTCCACTGTTCAGATACTGGACTCAGGTCAAACATTGTGAACAGTGAAAAGCAGAGGAAGAAAACCTATAGTGAGCTATTCTGCTGCTGTACTGCTGATTAGTGTATCTAAGAGAAGAAATAGCAGAAAAAACAGTATAGAGTTACCAGAATGAGGAGCAGTTTTGGGAATATATCCCAAGTGTGTAACACTACTAAAATTTAAAAGGTTTAGGGTTAGGAATAGGGTCAAAAAGTCTGGTGTTTTAATCTTTTGGGGTTAAGGAAACACGTATTTGAGTAAATGATATTGTGAAAAATACTAAGAAAATTTTATCCTCCTAACACAGTCCTCCAGAGACGTCCTCATGTAACCTTAAGGACCCTGCTGGTGTACTGAACATGGATCATCACATCAGAGATTTTCAGGCTAAATTATTTACAGTTTTAAGATGCTTGTTTTTTTCCCCCAGTCATTCCATTGTTTGGTTGCTTTGTTGGGTTTTTTTCCTAATAATCATAAATTTCCAGAACACATTTATTTCAGATTTCTACTAATGTTGCCTTTTCACTACAAAAGTTCTTCTTCCTCTTTTATGGTGAAAGGGTAACATTCTCTTTGTCTTTATCTTTGGACATATTTATGTGTATCTGTCACATGCTTCTCAATCTTTAATTTATAATATAATGCAAGCTGAGCTCTTTAAATCTCCTGTCATGAACAAGCTCTCCATTCACTTTATCTTTTTGTAGTCCTTCTCAGGTAATGTTCCAGGCTGAAATCCATTTTTCCTGAATATGACCTGAACTATATGCAGTACTCCAGATTTTAGTCCTACCAATTACCTTTTCATAAACATTGACTTTACTTCATCTCTTCCAGAAATACCTCCCTGACTCATTCCAAGGGTGCATTACAGGTTTTACAGTCCCATCACACTGACAATCAAGGATCAGCTAGTCAGTCAGGTTGCTCTCTGCAGACATAATTTCTAACTCATCAGGTTACAGCTGAAATGACTGTGATTAGATTGTCAGCACATAATTTTGCACTGTTGCATTTTGTGTCCTATCTGCTTACAGCTCTATTTCTCATAATTTAGTTTCTAGAGCTAAATTACTCTCTGCTACTAGTTATAACAATTTTTTAAGGTCTAATTCCACTGACCTGTAATACCTTCCCATGTGAAGGCTTATCTCTAAGTTTCAGATATCTAAAATATGCTTTTTTGGTCAATATTATCTTTAAGCAAAAATTAAAGTAAAAAACCTTAAAAACTTAAGTAAACTGAGAGGGTTTTTTTTCTATTTCAGCATTTTATATGCTTCTTCAGAAGGTGGTTTTCTTATATTTTAGCAAGTCCTTTCCTACATTCTTTTTGTTTCTTTTTTTAGGGAATAAAAATTCCTGAGAGCTTCAGCACTCATTTGCACAGAAATTCCACAGTTTATGCCTTACAATTCCCAAACTCCTACTCTAGAGCACTTCTTCCAGCTAGTTCCTTTACCTGAGTGATAGTCTTTTCACTGTCCTTACCACTTAGATTGAATGTTTGAGATTAATTAATTTAGAGTTCATTAGTTACCCAAAGTTCATTCTTCTCTAATACCCAAATTTCATATAGAAAACTAAACCTGGAGTAATAGCGTTTTACTGATTCGGCAAATATTTGGTGAAGAAAGTTGCTAGCAATCTCATTCAGGAATTTCAAGCCTTATCAATATCAAAGTAATATGTTCTTTCAAACATCTTTCTGGGAGAAAAATAACATTATCATAACAATTGGTAACATTTATTCATGGTGATAGTGTATATCGTTATCAATATCTCATTCTGAGATCTACAGCATTTCAAAACATCATTCACTATAAATAATCTTGTCACCTTCCACAATCGTGACCAGAAGTGGTTATATTCTCTGCTCCATCTGTCTTTATTTTAATGCAGTCTATCAAAGCACAAATTTCCAGTGAGTCCTCTTTTTCTGATACTCACCTTAGTGCTCTATTTCCTGGCAAATATCTACTTACCTTAGTGTTCGTGCCATAATTTTTGTCTATGTTAGTTCTGCTTACAGTATCCGTCAGCTACAGCTGGCCTGAGTGATAACATCTCTGTAGAAATATATCCATTATTTCTTATTTCCTCAGCTACTTAATTTTACAGTTCATAAGAGCACATAAGTCTTTTTGCTTCTTCTAGGAAGCCTTATTAATAACGGCTTGTTGATTCTTTTCACAATATTGAAACAAACTAATCATACTACATCTCAGGATCTGTCAGCCCAACATCCCAGGCTTCTATAGTCAGGTCTGAGACACCTGGGAAAAGAGTTTTCTTCAGGAACGTCTCCAACAGCTCAACAGCCCAATTGTCCTTACAGTAATAATCAATATAATCAAAACAACTTGTGTATTTAAATGAATAGATAATAATCAATTGGTTCTTTAAAAGACAGGACCATCCATGCTGTGAGTTGCTTAAGATATAAGTTGAGTTGCTTGAGAAATATCCTAAGATATTTCACGTTTGTAGTTCAGAAACTGTTATGTTGTAGGATCACACAGATTTTTTGCTTCAGCCTACCTGAATCAAACATTTTTCATTTATGGGTTTGTTTTGTTTTTAATTCTGGTAAATCTTCTACTGATTATTATACTGAAGAACAGAATAATTCAGGAGTTTCCCTATATAGTAATATCTATATATTAATATATAGGTATTGCTATATTCCATATAAAATAGGACTTTACCTATACCAGCAAAGTCTCCATATGCTCCATACTGGTTATTATTACTTACTGTAAGGTCTGATATGGAAGCTATGCAAGATACAAGACAATCATTTTCCTGTATTCTTTAGAGTTATCACGCAGCACTCACAGGATGGCCAGGGTATCAGACCCAGCCAGCATGGATTTAGGAGAAACAGGTCCTGCCTGACCAACCTGGCCTCCTTTTATGACCAGGTGACCCACCTGGTGGATGCAGGAGAGGCTGTGGATGTTGTCTATTCTGACTTCAGGCAGCCTTGTGACACTGTCTCCCACAGCACACTGCTGGAAAAGCTGCAGCCCATGGCTTGGACAGGAGCACTCTGTGCTGGGTTAGGAACTGGCTGGATGGCTGAGCCCAGAGAGTGCTGGTGAGCAGTGCTGCATCCAGCTGGGCATCAGTCCCCAGAGGTGTCCCTCAGGGGTCTGTGATGGGCCAGTCCTGTTCAATATTTTTATTGGTGACATGGATGACGGGATTTGGTCTTTTATCAGTAAATTTGTGGATGACACTAAGCTGGGAGCGTGTGTTGATCTGTTGGAGGGTAGGGGGGCTCTGCAGAGAGACTTGGAATGCTTGGATGGATGGGCAGAGTCCAATGGGATCAAGTCCAACTGCTGAGTCCTGCATTTTGGCCACAATAACCCCTGCAGTGCTCTAGGCTGGGGACAGTGTGGCTGGACAGTGCCCAGGCAGAAAGGGACCTGGGGGTTCTGGTTGGCAGCTGGCTGAACATGAGCCAGCAGTGTGTCCTGGTGGCCAAGAAGGCCAATGGCATCCTGGCCTGTGTCAGGAATAGTGTGGCCAGCAGGAGCAGGGAGGTCATTGGTGATGCCACACCTCGAGTGCTGTGTCCAGTTCTGGCCCCTCAGTTTAGGAAGGACCTTGAGACGCTTGAGCACGTCCAGAGGAGACAACAAGGCTGGAGAGGGGCTTGGAACACAAACCCTGTGAGGAATGGCTGAGGGAGCTGGGGTTGTTTGGCCTGGAGAAAAGGAGACTCAGGGGTGACCTCATCACTCTCTACAACTTCCTGAAAGGTGGCTGCAGTCAGGTGGGAGTTGGTCTCTTTCTCCAGGCAACAACTGACATAATGAGAGGACACAGTCTTAAGATGCATCAAGGGAAATATAGGTTGGATATTAGGAAATAGTTTATTACAGAGAAAGTGATAAAGTACTGGAGTTGTTTGCCTGGAGAGGTGGTAGAGTCACCATCCCTGGATATGCTTTAAAAAAAGATTGGATGTGGCACTCAGTGCTATGGTTTAGTTGTGGTGTTCACCTGGTTTGGACTCAATGATCTTGGAGGTTTCTTCCAACTTAGTGATTCTGTGATTGGAGTCACTCACTAACCATGTAACTGACTATTGATTTTAATATGTTTTACAAGTCTTTATAAAATTACATAAACAGCTATCCACTTTTTCTTTATGTTTCTGGTATTTTAAAATACAATCTTACTTAGTAATTCTAAATATGAAGAACAGAAAGTAGAAAATATGCAGGTACAGTCAGTGGCAAAAGGTACTTGTCAGCAAAATTCTAGCATGTATAAAATGGAACTAACAGTAAATGAATTCTATATACATACATGGTAACCTGCTTTCCTAAAACCTTTAATTAAGTTGGTGTCCTGGGGTACAATGCAAAAATGTGTATTCTATCACCATCTATTGAAATGTGGGAGGGGTGGTGATCCTTATCTCTGTGGGAGATATCCTCTGCTGATGTGCCATCTGATAAGATGGGGGGATGATCATCGTTATCTATTCACAACCCATCCCTCCTCCAGAAGATATATTCTGTTAATGGGCCATTAAGTCCTATTGTGTGACTGATAAGATTACATCATCCCATTGGGAGATGCCCCAGCCAGGGGCAGGAGCCAAGCCTTTCCTACCTAGATAAAAACTGGGGTTTGGAACACCAAGCCAGCCCGTTCCACTGGATCCCAGAGGAAAGTTGGACCTTTTCCACATCATTGCTGGACCTTCAGAGGAAAACTGCACCTTCTACAGGAGCACTGCTTCAACTGAACCACATCTGTCATCCAGGAGGACTGCAGCCACCATTTATACGGACTGCTACCAACTGACAGGGTGTCAGGTTGTATTTCTGACCATGTCGGTGGTTTTTCTTTTGTATTATTGCTTATATTTTATTTTTTCTCTTTTTTCCTATTAAATTGTATTACTGACTTGGAGTGTCTCACTGGTTTTACTTTCAAACCAATACACTTGATATTTATATTACAGATGTTCAGTGTTGTTCTTGGAGTTCCTGAAATCTAAAAGCAGTATATTCCAAAAAGTAAAAAGTACAATAGAGAAAAAAGCAGACATTGATTCCAGTGCAATGGGACACTGTCCAATAGTAACTTACCTAATGGTCATGGGAAAATAACATCCAATATATATTTACTATATGGACAGTGCAATATTTATGCTTTTAGCTGCCCTGCTTATTTTTGATAGAGACAACCCCCATCTTTAAGACAGGATTTTCAAATAAAATTACTTAGGTCCATTTCCAAGAAGTACATATTCTAGTAGAGTTTGTACTCTCTTTAAAAGTTCCTAACACTGATTTTCAAAGGGGCTTTTGTTTTCTTCCAGTAGAATTTGTAAAGAATTATGTATTCATTATTTGTAGGATAATCATCCATGTTGGGGATGAATCACAGGGAAGAATCCCAATGTGCTACACACCGAACATGAATATCATTAATTAACCACCACCATGGCTTACAATTGGGTAAGAAAGTCAGCTGTTTCATTAGTTTCAAATACACCAGGACTGTATAGAAAAGGGAGGCAATTCTTATTTCTGTATTTCTTTTGTTGTTCAGGTAGACTGAGAAAAAATTACTATAGTCTCACAATGGGAAAATATTTTGAAACAAATCAAAAGACAACTAAATTCAATAGTTTACAATATTAATATTTTCCTTACTTATATTAGCAAGAAGGCTTATGAACAGTTTAAAATTTGCAAAAAATTACGGGTTTTGTTCCATAATAGCTAGGTTAACTGTGAAGTAACACAGACAAAAATGAATGAATCATCCTTTATCAAAGTGGTTTTATGAATACCTACATGAACTATTCAACATAAAGTATTTTTCCACTTGTTTCCCCCTGAGGAAAAAGTGGGCTATTTCTAAGCTCCTAGCATTATTATTTCTAGTTTCTAACAAGATCATAACAACTGGCAATGCTATCCATTCACTTAGGCACTCAACAAGTGTAGAAGAACTATTATAAAATAAGTAATCAAATTCATTGCTAACAATCACATGAATAAATATAGTCAATTTTATGCTGATAATAATGTCCTGCCTAGTGAGAAGGGTCACAAGGGAAATTTCCACAGCTGGGCACAGCATGCACAGCATGCAGCTATTCTGAATTTCATTTATTGATATCAGATTAAAGTAACTTTATTGTTCCAAATCAGATGATGCCAAGATAATAATGAATGTCAAGGAAGAGGTGTGATGCCAGCAAATCCTAATGAAGAATCACAGTCAAACATGTTTACAGCATCCTAGATAGGAACACAAAATAGCATGGAAACTATATGAAATGCAATTATTCAGAGCACATTGTTACAGTAAATTCACTTTTAAACCATCACATAAGATATCTTTCAAAGAAAATGCAGTATTCACTGGAGGAAGAAACAGAGTAAATAATTCATCAAAGCATGAACTGAACTGCTGGTTTTGTCCTGTGCTCTGCAAGTTTTGAAGTCCTCTGATAAACATTTTGCTCAACTGCTGTGCCAAAATAGTCAGAAATGTTTGTAGTCCCTGTCTCTTGGTAGGTAACTCTCTGTTTCTGTTTTCTAATGGAATGACACTGAAGACTTACAGAACTTCTTATTGGCAGAACATCAAAGATAAAGATTTTGAAACCAAGAGCTCACTGGGCAGGTGTCACAGTGCATGATTTGTTTTTTTCATCTCTCCATACAACTGCTGTTGTATGCCACAGGACTCTATAACACACACACACCAAGATGTGTTACTGAAAGTTGAGTTTTGGGTTAGTTGATTTAGGCAATTATCGCTATGATTCAGAAATATGTCTAGCTGTTTAAAGAGTGTAGCATATCACTGAAAGAATCCTTACATAACCTCCTAGGGACAGCTTGTCACATACTTAAAATAGATGAGTTTTGGATCATCTGTCCACCTAGTCATCTACATTTCAGCAATCTTGATGCATTAGAGCAGGATATAGTAGCTCAAGTTAATTCTGAAAGTACGCAAGCTAATTTCAATAGCAGTAGCAAAATACCTTTTATTAGAATATTGCTTCTAATTTATATACCCATAAAACTATTTCCATACAATGGTAGTAACAAATGTCATTACCATGTTACCACTTGTAACAACAAATTCTGTCACCGTTACCTTCTTCACTGACTTTCAACATATTGTGTTCGATCACGTTGCAATGTGAATGATCTCCACAGCAGCATCTGCATTTAAATCTAGAAATAACCATATCTAAGCACAAACCGTGTGTCATTGAGAGTCAGTCCTTCCTTTCCAAAAGCCTCAACACGTTTTTGTATCTACCAGTTTGTGTACAGATATTTCTAATCAAGAGGTTGCTTATTCACCAGCCAATATAATGGAGACAAGATTTTTCATGAATATCCATTACCAACAATAATTATGACAACTCTCTGACCAAATATCAAGCTCACATTTGCTCTTACAGTTAACCAAAGCTTCCTCTTTTATGTTGATATCCAGTGAGTTCTTACTAATGTAATTAGTCTTGTGCTCCAGTAGTTCCAGAACTGGACACAGAACTCCAGATGCAGACTCATCAGGGCTAAGTTGAATAATAGGATCATTTCTTGTGTATTCCACTGGCAATGTTCTTCCTGATGCAGCCCAGGACACCATTGGTCTTCTTGGCCACCAGATCACACTGCTAGCTCCTGGACAGCTTGTTGTCCATCAAGGCTACCAGGTCCTTCTCCACAGAGCTGCTTCCCAGCATATCAGTCCCCAGCTTATGCTTGTGCATTATAACTGGCATTATTCCTACCCAGGCACAGAACCTGCAGACTTGCTTATGTTGAACTTCAGCCCACCCAGCTCATGCTGACTGCTGACACAGACATCTGCTGTAGCAGACGCTGCTTCAAGTTTTGTACCATCAGCAAGTTTGCTGCAGGTATAGTCTGCCCCTGTTATCCAGGTCATTGACCGCCTGGGAATACAGCTACAGGCCTTCAACTTACCACAACCCCCTGAGCTTTGCCATCCAGCCAGTTCTCAAACCACCTCTTTGTCAGTCCTTTAACCCACATTTCCTGAACTCACCTATGGGATGTTATGGAAAGCAGTGTCCAAAGCCTTGCTGAAGCTAGGGTAGACTACATCCTACTGCTCTCCCTCCATCTGCACAGTCATTCTAGCCTAGAAGTCTATCAGATCAGTCAAGCCTGTTTTTCCCCTTGGTGAATCCACATTGATTACTCCTGATAACCTTTTTTTTCTTCCCAAGTAAATTACATCCAGGATAAGCTGTCCCATCACATTTCCAGGGATGCAGATGAGACTGACTGGTCTATAGTTTCCTGGTTCTACTTCTTGCCATTTTTGAATACTGGAATGACATTCTTCCAACCTGCAGGCAACTCCCCTGTTCTTCACGACCTGTAAAAATTATGGAGAATGGCTTGGCAATAACATCTGCCAACTCCCTCAGCACTTGTGGGTGCATCCCATCAGAGCCCACGGATTTGTGGCTGTAAGGCTTACCTCTATGATCTCCCAGCTGATCCTTCTTCATTAAGAGGAAATCTTCCTTTCTCCAGACTCTCTCTTGCCTCCAGAGGCTGAGGTTCCCGAAGGCCAGACTTAGCAGTAAAGGTTGAAGCAAAGAAGGCATTCAGTAACCCACTCTCTGTTACTAAGGCACCTGCCTCATTCAGCACTGGGCCACATTTTCCTGATTCATTCATTTGCTACCGATGCAGTTGAAAAAAATTTGTGGTCACTGACATCCCTTGCCAGATTTAATTTCAAATGGACCTTCACCTCTTTTGTCACATTCCTGTACACTCTGAAAACATTCCTATATTTTTCTCTAGTGGCCTGTCTTTTTTTCCATACCTTGTAAAATTGCTTCTTCTGTTTGAGTTTTGCCAGAACCTCCTTGCTCATCCATGCAGATCTCCTGTCTTCTTCACTTTATTTCTTGCTCACAAGGGTACACTGATCTTGAGCTTGGAAGAAATTACGTTTGAATACTCACTGTCTTAGGCCCTCCTGCCCTCTAGATCTCTAAAGACTAGGGATCTTCCAAATAGGTTCTTGAGGAGGCCAAAGTTAGTTCTTTCAAAGTCCAGGATTGTAATCCTATTTATTTTCCTGTTTCCTCCAAACAGGATCCTGAACTCACCACATTATGATCACTGCAGCCAAGGCTGTCCCAGTCTCCAAATCCCCAACCAGCCCTTTTTAGTGTGTTATTTCGAGGTCCAGCAGTACATCTTGTCTTGTTGGCTTCTACACCAACTGTGTCAAATTCTCTGGATATATACATATATACATATATATATATATATATATATATATATATATATATATATATATGTATATATATATATATACTCTCAAATGTATATAAACACACAGAATACCTTAAGATAGGAAGAAATTAAGATATAAAACTAATTGTCAAAAAGTCACCATGAATATCCCAAGCAATTTTTTAATGATTGACTTCTACTCAAGCATACAATCAGATGCTATTTTCTAGTCTTATCTTTTTTTTTTTTTCCTGGCTATCTCACAAGTTTGCAGGTATTACAGGTATTTTTAAATCTTATTTTATTCCTCAAAATTATTTTTGTCATCTTTATGCTTTAAATGAATCTGAGACTAGCAAAATCTTTCCCAAAAAGAGTTTTAAATTCAGTTATCACATTATGTCAACACCATATCTTTGCAGCAATAACAATAATCATTTTATTGCCTCAGCAATAAAAGAAGACACACCAAAGACACCAAAAGTTGTACGCATGTAGCAATACTCCTTAAAGTCACTTTTAAAAACCCAAACAAACAAACAAAACTCCAAACAAACAGGTAATAGACTTATTTTGGAGTTAACAAGTCTTTTCAAAAATCTTTCTTTAAGATTCTTTCATTTTTTTTAAATTGTTGTGTGAGTTTCTTAAGAGTCTTTAAAAATAGATTTGACTGGTTTAACCCAACCTGAAAATAATTAATGTGATGAGCTTGATCAGAGGGACAAAAATTAGTTACTTCACACACAAAACACATAATAAAAACAGCTGCTAGCTCATCTTGTAAAGCATCCATTTGGAGTCATCAAGCAGTTTTTACCATTATAAATTTGAATGAGCATTATGACTTGTAAAAATGGAACTTGGCAACTCTTTTGCTTTTATCGAGCATTTCAGGATAGGTGAGAAGGGAATGTAAAACTTTTCCTATAAATTTATGAAAGACTACTTCTTATTGCTTAATGTTCATTAATACACTGTTGTGTATTTAAAGTCACAATAAATGAAGTATATCTATTATTTGAAATCACCAGGGTTTTCCTGCACATGTTCTATTACTCAAAGTGTGTCAAATTTGGTGCTCACAGTTTAAACTCTTTCCTTTTATATGGAAAAATCAATATTAATTTTAAATCTGGAAAAATAATATTTCTATGCACAAAACAGTGCTGAACATACACATTTTGATTAAAAAAAATGCCTAAAGGAAAACAGCCAGTAAGTAAAGTATTTTATCCAAAATAATGTACTTAAGTTAAGCATTAGCCTCAGGTCTTGACCAATATATTACTAATGATAGAATACTGATTGTCTTTAAAAGATTTAAATAACTGGAGCAAGACTTTTGCTAAACCTAAGTCTTGCAGAGTAATAGGGAGAAAAATGTGTTTTTCTAGCCTGTAGAAAATAAAAAATTCCTTTCTTTGAGGTTCCACACATTTCCAAAAGGGAGCGAGTGTCAAAGACTTGGATTTATGCAACCACTAGCCTCTCACCTCTATCTGCTTGCACTCCTACTAACACGTTAAAGGATTTAACTGGCAACTCCAAATAGCTTTCTAACTGTAACATTGCTCTTCTCTCTCAAATTGGAAAAACAATCCCAGAAAACATGCTTATAGATTTCCCTGAGGAAAAAAGCATAGATGGGGAAAACAGAGAAATCAAGGCACTCTTTTGATTCCTGCCTATTGCACACAACTGAGAATCATGTTGAACAAACATTGGGCATTGCTTTTGTTTGGCTTTTTGCTTGTTTGTTTTTAGTGGAAGTTCAAATGTGTGCAGTGATCTCTGCCTGGAGCAGCTACTCATTTATATTCCTGTCCAGTAAAGGAGTAGCAATACCTCTAGAGGCAAATGTAACTGAAGTTGCTGGAACAGTCCAGCGTGAGAACCAAAAACTAGAGGCAAGCACAAATAAAGACTCAAAACAACAGCACGGTCTCTCATTTTTTCTTTTCTGACTTTGCACAGCAGTGCAGCCAGAGGAGCTCAATCCAAAACCATTTCAAGCAGAGCTGTTTCAGAAGAAAGAAAGGCCATCAGAAGGAAAGGCCACAGCCACAAATGTAAACTATGCTAGCTCTCTGTCATTTCTGAAAGGTCTCTGTGGAGTTTCTTACCCAAGTGTTTCTACGTCAAGACTTGCTCTTTTCTGATGGAATCCTACTGCTTTTGTGTTTTTAAAAGAATTTAGTATGAAAAGTTTTTGAAACACAGGTTGTTTTCTTTCACTGTTTTCCAATCAGTTTGTCAATAAGTTTTCTCAATAAAAGATTTTCAAGCTAGAGCACTTCCAGCAATAACAAAGGTGAGGTGCGAACACATTTGTTATACTCTTGTTTTTTATTCTTTGAAACTTTTTCACTGATTTCAGTGCCATGAACAACTTTATTTAAAAATAAAATAAATTAAAATAAAATAAAATAAAATAAAATAAAATAAAATAAAATAAAATAAAATAAAATAAAATAAAATAAAATAAAATAAAATAAAATAAAATAAAATAAAATAGATACACCCAAAAAACTCCACACTAAAAGAATTTTTTGTGAAGCATCTCGTTATTCCTTTAAAAAAAATTGTAATAAGGCAAGACCAGAGTGAAGCCTCTTCCTAAAAGTATTGTGCTAACAGCACTGAGTTACAAAATCAATTTTAGGTTGAGAAAATAATTTAAAATAAAATGTTGAAAAATAGGCATATTCTCACATTGGTACAATGAACAGAATTATTCTGTCTTCATTTTAAAAATTGTGTCCCTACCTTCCTAACTTCACCTGTTGCAGACCACGCATAACCTAGAAAAACACAGGAGTAAAACAGAAAAAAGACCAAAACAAGTCAGAGAGTAGCTGAGCAGGGAAGACTATTTGTACACAGATTCTGCCACTATTCCTTCTTTAACACAACCTGTCTTACATCTTCATAAAATCTTTAGAGGATTAATTCAAGCAGTACCTACCATGCCACAAAAGTATTCCTCAGCAGGCTGTGCTGTCCTAAAATGATCAGCCCTGTCAGAGAGGCTAATTTTTTTACATATACTTCTATGATAAAAATCAGAAACAGAGTTGTTCCAGACCATGAAACTCTGTAGTGAACATGTTGCAGGAGATACCTGATCTGCAAGACTTCAGTGAAGAAGATTAAATATTCCTGTGAAGGAAAATGAAAAGGACATCCCTGTTAGGTTGTCGTGGACACACTATGCCTGAGATACCCACAACATCCCTCCTCTGCTCCAAGGATGTGGCCAGACTTCATTGATTCTCAAATATTTCTGCAAATATTACTGCAGCTATTGATAGACTAATTGATGAGGGAAATTAAAAGTTTCCATGCTTCTACAGAAAAAATGAAATTAGTTGCTCATAAACTCAGTGCCTCTTAGTGCAAAAAAGACTTTGTGTCATAAAATGGGGAATAATAAGGTTTTTCCTTTCTCTCTGTTCCCTCCAGCTATCTAAAAGCTGGAATATTTTTCTTATGTTCCTCTCACACCTGGGGAGGATTCTGGATGCATCCTGCTCTCTGCACTGCCAAAGCCCTCTCTTTAAATGTCAGATGGTTTGCTTAGCAGAACAGAACATTAGAAGTTGAGTTTTAGGGCAACTAATAATGTTTGTGATAAACATGATCGCTAACATGAGTAAAATGGCAATTAAGTTTATGAAATGTATAAAGTGCCAAATACATTTTAACACAAAAAGACATTGAGAAAGGTAACTTTTATTACTTTGCAGATCTCTAACAGGTCCATCAATTATAATTTTTTAATATTGTTGAGTGATAAATCACCATATATGAGGGAAAACCTCTGTGGTGTTTTTATCATGAATGATTACACGAGAAATGCTCTTGGGTATACCTTCTGCCTGTGGTTTTCCGGCGGAATTCTGCACACTAAATTAACCTCTAGTTCCTGACACCTTGCTTCCCCCTCTTCTGCTGCCCCACGAAACAAAACAACAAAAAAAAACAAAAAAAAACAAAACAAAACAAAACAAAACAAAACAAAACAAAAAAAAAAAAAAAAAAAAAAAAAAAAAAACTGAATAATGCTGGTTGAGGACAAACTCGTATGTCTCCAGCATAAAGGAGGTTTGAAGTAATTTCCACAACATGTGTGTGGTTTCCATTCCTCATATTAGACTGCTTCCTCAGGTGCAACTGGCATAGCACTCACAGCCCCTCAGGACATGCTCTTTCTGCTTAAATTCAAAGCAACGGTGCCAAGCTACTCTGTATTGGAAAAATAACATCAGCCCACTACAGGATGAGGATGCTCACCTCACATACAAGGACAAGGCAGAGGTGTTTAAAACATTCTGTGCCTCTGTCTTCAACACAGATGACAGACCAGGGGGGTCTCAGTGCCCTCAGCTGGAGGACCATTATCATCCCCCAGCTGATCCTGAAATTTTGTGAAATCTGCTGCTGCAGCTTGATGACTATACGGCTATGGGAACAGATGGAATTCACAAAGAGTTGGCTAATGTCATTGCAAAACCTCTCTCAATGATTTTCGAGTGGTCTTGGGAATCCAGAGGTCCCAGCTGACTCGAAGCTCATGAGAATTGTCCCGATTTTCAAGAAGGGCAAGAAGGAGGAGCTCAGAAACTACAGGCCTCTCAGTCTCAATCCAGTTTCTGATAAAGTTATGCAGAAGTTTATTCTGGGGGTAATGAAAAACACTTGAAAGACAACACATTCATCGGTCACAGCCAGCACAACTTCATGAGAAGAAAGTCCTGCTTATCACCCTGGTTTCCTTTCATGACAAGGTAACCCACCCAGCTGACCAAAGGAAGCCAGTAAAGATTTTGACACTCTCTCTCACAGGATCCTTCTGGACAAAATGTCCAGCCCAGAGCTGGATAACCCCATCATGGGATGGGAGCAACTGGGCCACGGGTCAGGCACAAGGGGTTACAGAGAATGGGGTGACATCAGACTGGGGACCTGTCACTGGTGGGGTTCCACAGGGTTCAATCCTCAGCCCTCTGCTCTTCAACATCTTCATAAATGACCTGGACACAGGACTGGAAGGGATACAGAGCAAGCCTGCAGACGATACAAAACTGGGAGGAGCTGTTGACTCCCTCGAGGGGAGGGAGGCCCTGCAGAGAGACCCTGACAAATCCAGGGTCTGGGCAATCACCAACCATGGGAAGTCCAACAGGGCAAAGTGCTGGATTCTGCCTCTGGGATGGGGCAACCCTGGATGTATGGACAGACTGGAGAATGGGATGCTGGAAAGCTGTGCCAGGAAAGGCACCTGGGGGTCCTGGTCTATGGCAAGTTGAACCCGAGCCAGCAGTGCCCTGGAGCCAGGAGGGCCAACCCTGTCCTTGGGGACATCAGGCACAGCATCACAGCCAGGCAAGGGAGGGGATTGTCCTGCTGTGCTCTGAGCTGGGGCAGCCTCACCTCCAGTGCTGGGGGCTGGTCTGGGTGCCACAATATAAAATAAACATTAAGCCAACGGTGAAGGATCTGGAGAGGAAGCTGTGTGAAGAGAGGCTGAGGTCCCTTGGTCTGTTCAGCATGAAGAGGAGACTGAGGACAGACCTCACTGCAGATACAACTTCCTCAGGATGGAAAGAGAAGGAACAGGCACTGATCTCTGCTCTGTGCTGACAGTGACAGGATCTGAGGGAATGGCCTGAAGCTCTGTCAGGGGAGGTTTGGGTTGTGTATTAGAAAAAAGGTTCTTTCCCAGAAGGGTGTTTGGGCACTGGAACAGGATCCCCAGGGAAGAGGTCCTAGCACCAAGTCTGACAGAGTTTGGATTGGGATCTGGGGAAATCTCAAGCACACTGTGTGGCTCTTGGCAGTGGTGCTGTGAAGGGCCAGGAACTGGACTCGATGATCCTTGTGGATCTCTTTCAAATCACCTTATTCTGTGATTTTGTTATTTTGCATTTTGCGTAGGAAGACTAGAATCTGGATTGAGCCAAAGATTGTGAGTAAAAAAAGTTTAGAATTTTTTTCTTGCTTCCACTTATATCTTTCTCCTACTTTGTATACTGGGAATATCTAAAAACAACCAATAAAGAAAGTAATGTACCCAGTAGTTCTTTTCATCCTCAGGACAGAATTCAAAAGAGCATCTTTATTACCAGACTTTACCATCTGACTAGGCCATTTTGCAGTCTTGAAGAGAACCCTAACACTGACACATTAAAGCTAGATGGTGCTTTTTTAGTGCCTGAAATTGACTCACAGAAGAGGATAGCATTCCTTTACACCTCTGCCACCAGAGACTGATGCATTTGGACAAGCACAGACCATCAGAGAAACTTCATTCATTGCTTTGTTTGAAAATAAACTTTTCCTTCTCGCATTGTACACAGCTGTTGTTGTATTTCAGATTCACCATTTGACTAGAAGCTATCCTCTGATTTTACACAACACATGAATCCAAGAGAATACTTGTGCTGTTGCAGGACGTATTCACTGACTTGTCTTGGGCAGGCTCTGAAGTCAGGGCAGCAATGACTTAGCCCAGTTTCCATGCGGTCTCACAAACTGGCACTGCAAAGGCTGGCTGTGAGCTGAGGAGCCTTCCCCAGACGTGCGTGCTGGGAGCTGTGTGTGCACCCTGCTCCTGTCCCTGGGGAGCACACTGGAACCATTCCAGAGACAGAGTAATGCATACAAACAATGACTCCAGCATTCCCAGGAAAGCATTTCCCAAGTTTCTTGAACACTTACCACATTGCTTCCATCTGTTTGGTGGAATACGTGCAAACATTGTACTCTGATTAGGCAACCTGTTTTTATTGTATTACCTGGAATCAGAATTCTAATTATTTTTTCTAGACTAGAATCAGAAGGAAATTACACAAATATTAAAGCACTTTTGAGGAAACTAGGAATTTCCAGCTGTGGGGATTGGAAGGGAAGAGGGGAATATAGAGTTTTTCCCATGACATCAGAATACGTGGGGATGAAAAAAATATATTTCATTACCCCAATACAAATTAAAACAGAAATTGCCCCTTCAGGTGAACGGGAAAAGGATAGACTTGTGGAATAACTCCTCCCATATTCACCATGCTTAGTTCCCAGTTTACAGTTTCATCTAAAACTTGGATTTTAGCAGCCACACATATAAAATGTTTTTTATATATTTATTAATATATATACTAATGTCTATTTATCTAATTGCATGTCTGTCATTTTGTTCTGAATTTAATAGCAATAAAGACAGAATTTTAAAATTAAGAACATATAGCACTACTTAAGCAATGATATTTTTGCTGAAGAGAAAAAGCAAAGTTATTTCTAGTCTCGGAGCTGCTGCAAGTGCCATATGGGAATCCTTATTGTCCTTAGCATCCTCAATTAAAGCGTGCATTGCAATAATAAGTAACAGCTGCATGGGAGGTGAATCAGGAAGTCAGAGAGGAAGTTTTTAATATTTTCTGGGAATGTTGACTGCACTAAAGAGGCTAAAGTGCTCCTAGATGCTGGGATGCAGTGGGAAGATACTTGCTCTTGTAATTAAAGAGGTGTAGTGGAGGGAATCTTTCTATCATTCCCCTATCAAGGAACATTGACTTTGAAAGACATACGGTTGCCAGGAGCCAGGGCTCCAGCAGTACAAAAACTTTCCTTTCCCAGCATGGCTCAGCATTAAGAGCATCATAATTGAGTACTCATGGTATTAAAAGGCAAGAAAAAAACTTCATCTAGGATCTGATCCAAAGCACACTGATGTTAATGGAAAAAGTCCCACTGATTCCAATGAGATTATGGTCAGACAAGAGTGTGTTAGACAAATTTTTTTTTAAAAAACCCTTAGCTGTGCAATTGTCTATTTTCAACAACAAAAGACAGGTCAGGGAATTATGTAAGGGTGAATCAGTGTATAAATCACCTCCTTAGCCCACAGATAGTAGTAATAGAATAGTTTAATTTTCTAGTGCTTATGTTTTCCTAGTGTTTATATTCATCCAGATACAAACTAATGGAAAATATAGCGAAGTCTTGTAAAAGTGATCTCTTTAGTTGATAAGAGAACCATCAAGCGACTTAAAAGCACAGAACTCTTGTCAAGGGAAGTGGAGAATCTCTCATGCGGCAAAGGGTGGGAAGCAGAAAAGGATTGTTGCTGTACAGACACAAAAATGAAAGGTCAATGAGATAAGAGCATATAAGTTTTTATTAGAGAAAGAAGAAAGCGAATATAAAGAAAATTCTACAGAAATAAAAGTCCATTTCACATGCTTAGAGGAAAATAAAAGCAAAGATACCATTGATTTTTTCCTCACATATACTTAAACTGTATAGGAGAGGAAAAAGGAGAGAAAACAATGTAGCCTGAAGCAGCTCTCAACACTATCATCAGAGCAGTGAGCTCACTGAAGCAGGGAAAACATTGCTAGATGAGGTGCTATGGATAAGATTATTGGAAGGTTTTGTAATATCAAAGCAAAACCTCTGGAGATAAATGAGAAGATGGGAGGAGCCATTATACTAAAAGCTGGTTTTAGATTCCCTCATACTAAGAGGAGAAATTACTATACCAGAAGTTACCATCAAAGGTTTGTTGTGCAGTGAGATTTTGCATTGCTTTATTACAGTTATTAATCTATTATTAAAGTTATTACAGTTATCTATCTAACATTTTTTCTTCCTCAAATACAAAGGGCACAAGGCTGAACCTTGAGCCAAACCTGGTGACACAGAGATTTCAGAACCACAGGCCATGGCTGGGCCTGGTGTAAATGGTTTAGGTATATGTCTTGAAGTACCTAATATTTTCACTTATTCTTGATTTGGGGTGAGGGGATTTTTTAATGGGTAAGAGTTTCATCACTCAGCTTTACTTAAGAACAGTGCAAGAATGCATCTAGCTATATTTCAGCTGGATTTTCTGAGGTGAAGTCAAAACTTCATACCTTTACAAAAAGGAAACAGCAGATTGACCTGTCAAAAGAAAGTAAGCTAGATCTGAGCTTCTGTTGCACCTCAATTCCTAAGATCTGTGAGCTTGATCTACAGTAACTAAACCCACCAACACAACTCTGACAAATGCAAACAGATCCTTCCACACTCAATTTTGGCACTCAGAAAAAAAGTTATTGTTAAATCACAGTTACTGGGTCACTGCAGATCTGTCTGATAATACACTCTTTACAGAAGCTTTCTGGTTTCTGCACGGTGAAAGGGGATGAAGAAGGATTGAATTTCTTATATTGTCTTCAATGCAATACTCTTTTTTACACTTCTGTGAGCTGAGAATTTCTTTAGGTAGCAAGCTGCAAACATGTGATTGCTGCTTTTACAAAGTGAAAGAAAATTTGTTATAAAAGGCTACAGAGTAAGAACTGACACCCAAATGGAACTGACTACTAAGAGGCTCAAAGTAATGTTAGGATGTATTGAGGCTTCATCCTCATTTTTTCTTTTTCAGTGTTCTCTGAGTCTTCTTGAAACTACCTGTATGTAATCACTTTTTGGTTTTGAACTATTATCATGATCCTATTCCAAAACTTAGCATACAGGCAGTGCCTTAGTGCAGGTGAAATTTATTCCACTTGCACTAACCTTTGTCTACTTGTCATTGTCAAAGAAACACTAGATGGCAAAGAAAGAGTACCATAGTAAATGAAAGCAAAATTTATGTGGCTAAGATGGACAGCATTTATCAAGAGTGTACACAAACAGCTACCTGTCAGATTAATATGCTGTATGTACACTATAGCTGTGCCACAGCATCATGGTTGCATTTACATCCCCATGCTGAAGAAAAAGAATAAAAATATCATATCCCACTTTTGAGAAACAGTCTTTCTAATTAAGACTCCAATGGTGACATTGATTCCTAGAAAGTTCAATGGATTCATGATTGAACTGACAGTGGATCTTCTAAAAAGGAAGACTATTGCATACTGAACCATCTCTTCTGCTCTTTCCTTCCAGGTGAACTGCAAGAAGCAGGATGCGGTGCAATTGTCCAATATGAAAGTGAAAAATACGTGAATGCCCATTGCCAGACCTGCATCCAAGTGATGAGTACAGCTAAGAGAGGGAAGTTGGTATTTTGGTTACTTCTGTGTCCTGGGAATATAATTTTAAAAAGCCACATGCAATGTTTATAGCACCCTTTCTCTTTCCATTTATAAAGTGCTGATGCTCCTAGAACCATCACTCAAATGCAGACCACCATATTAATTATGGGTGCTTCATATGCATTATTATAGTTTTCCTTTTGGATAACTAGAAACAGCAAAAGAGCAGATAATCATGGATGGGTTGTACTCATGGATGAAGGATGTAAAAATCAGCATGTATATTAATTTCTGCTGGGAGGCAGTGGCACTCGCTGGAGTTCTTACACAGTTTTGTAGCACACCTTCAATATTTCCTGCATAAAAGGGCAGATCAGGCCTCCAGCAGAGGAGGAGTTTTCTAAACAATAAATAGGAGGGGAAAAAATCATTATTAAATATGCTTTTGCATCACAGGTAATTATAGTAAGAGTTGTCACTGTTAGTCTCTGAGGAGCTTGATTGTGTGGATGGGAAAGGAAGAAATCTCAAGGATTTCTGTACATGTAGATCATAAAGGAACAGAATTTATTCTAGTGTAATTACTTAATGACTGCCTTTTTTGATTTGAAGCTTACCCTTAATGTGCTCTTCCTATTCTATCAAGACAGAGGAAAGAAATTTAGTCCTGAAGCAACATCTTTTTTATGGAACTTTGATTTCCTCCTATGAGCAGGGTCCCCCATGTCTAAGAGAACAAAGCGGTGAAAACAACTGTTCCAACTTATACACAAATGCCATCCCAGAGACATTGCAGCATCTTATACTTAAGTCATATATAACCAGCGCAAGATTGTCCCTATCAAAATCTTTAGAAAATTTAATGACTAGAACAATGTTACCATAACAAACCCAACCTTTCATCTGTTCCTTTATCTGTGTTTTCATTCTTACATTAGCCTGTATTTAATTTCTGGCTCCAAGTTTGTCATTTATTTATGGATTCTGAGTAAAAATTGATCTAATTCTAAAATTGGGTCATTAAAAATATTAGGCATATTATTTTTATTATTATTCATGGGACTTAGAGAGCCAGATAACTCAAAATTTTAAAGTTTCTCTCTATTATTTATAGAGTGTATAAAAACAAATCCTCAGCCTTTATTAATTCTGTTATGTTCATTAAGTTTTCCTACATTTGGTTCTTTGTAAAAGAAATATTCATACAAAAAAAAAATCATAAGCGAAAACTAAGGATCTGTGTGGAAAGAGTTGTGAAAGTTTGAGGTGATAGATCATAAATTATTTTTTTTTAATAAAATAGAGACCATATGTACCAAGATTTTTTAATGCCTTCATACAATAATCTACAAACCTCTATTTTTTCCTCCTTAAACAAACCAAACACACCAAAAGAGATCCCACAACATTATATTTATGCTGTGAAATATGCTCAGCATAACTAGGAAGAGCCACTACAGAATTTTCCTAATGGCTGAAATCTCAAGAGACTCACAATTGCAACTGACACTAATTGGGGCCCTTACTGGCAGCCTGAACAAAGAGACCATGGCTTAGTCAAACATAGCTACTAATCCTTAACCCTGGAGGAAGTCTCTCTGGGTCAGTGTTGCTGTATATCATTTGAACTGCATGGGCAGGCTTGTTTTACAAGCCATGGCCAGTGCCTGCTTTACATCTGTACTTTCAGTATGTTTCTCTCTTTCCCTTGCTTGTTGAAGAGCATCTGTTTACTACACTGAAAATGTAGGTGTGCCCTAATCACCTAAATTGTACAGAAAGAGGAAGATAATTTTGGAATAGGAATTTTGATAGCACAGCATTTGGGAACATTGTATAATACTGTGCATACTCTAAAAGGGAAACAAATACTTTGCTATAAATTAGAAGACAAAGACTAGGTTAGTGCGGTGCAATAAATCATAGATGACAGAGAGCCACGGGGAAAAAAAATCTTCACTGGCTGATTGGGAGATACCAGTCAAATTGCTGAAGTCTGATTCGGTCAAATGATCTGGAAACCCCTGTTATCTTTTAAGTCTCTGTAACTGTAATTTAAGATGGAACAGATCAGCCACAAGGATGCAAATTATGTTCTCTTTCAAACACTAGGATGTCACCCACAAGTGACTGCACAATTCTATTAATAAAATGCTTTAATCTAATTCAGAGCATCTTTGTGGATGTTTTTCCACATCTTCTAAACCCAGGTTAAGAGGAAAATCTTAAGAAACATTATCCTCACATTAAATACAGCCCACTAAAATAAAACTATTTGAGAGAGCTAGAAGAATATAATCTGAGCTTTGCTAAGTCATAGTGAGATCAGATTTTGTTTGAGATATATCAACATAGACTCTACCAAATTAAGCCCACCTCTGATCAACAAGAGGTATAAGGTTTAGCTCCTAAGACTCCATTGAGTCTCATTCACCAGCTAGAGAGGGGATGCTGCTGTGGACCAGTTCTGTGGGTCAGTACTAACCCCATCATTCCTCATCCTACAGACAAGCCTCATGTTTCAAGGTCAACCTAAATTTCTGTGCCCAAGTTAAAGCAATTGATAAAACATTTACTTAATACACTGAGAAATGTGCTAATAAGTCAATTCTGCTTCTCATTACCTAAAAATATTTAATGATGGCATCGCAATTATCTTAGATATGCAATGGATTCTACAAGGACTTTTAAATAATTGCTTTTGCGATTATCCTTTCTCTCTACCAGTTCCTTGTATTAAAATTCATTTAAGCATAATTTCTCTTAAAATATTTACAAAAATGTGGAAAGAATTTTCTTGATCAGATAGCTCAAAATTACATTAAACCTCATAGTTTAGCAGATGATTTTTAGTAACAAAGATGTTGAATCTGTAAATTATGTGTGCTCTTATCCTTCTCAGTTTTTAGGGCAGGGTTTCAATATTCAGTATTCAATATTGGGGGGTTTTTTTATGTTTTCTTTTTCTTTTTAGCTTTCTTTTCTTTTTTTGGGGGGGGGTGGGTGGGTTGGGTTGGTTTTGTTTTTTGAGGGCTGGGGGCTTGTGGGTTTTGAGGCTCTTTCATTTCTTTTTTTCTTTTTTTTAAACAACACTTGCTCCATCTAGTGGCAGTTTCTCAAAGGAGAAAAAATCCCCACAAACACAAATGCATATAAAATGCATATCGAAATAAAATATAATCTCAAAATTAAGAATGTTTCCATTCATATAATTCGGGTTGTTTCCGAGCTTTTCCCTTTAACAACACTTTTACACAGAAAGAAGTAAAAGTCATATGGAAACATTGTATCCTTACCATAAAATAAAAAGATAAACCATTATGCAGTAAAAATCCACTGCAGCTTCTTGTATGTCATGAAATACATGAAAGCAAACACTTTATTTTTTAACTCTAAAAAGACCTACTGCAACCATCTTTCATGTGCTGATTAGTATATTTTGGTAATCAATTCCATCATCAACATGCCTTACCTTGCTGACCAAGATCTACTTGATGGTGCATTTATTGGTGGCGTCTATGTAGCTGGGACTGTGACCTGATAGAATTGTTTCAGGTACACAAGGGAGAGGTTATTCTTAAACTAATTACACTGGCTGCATGGTGAGAAAAACCTCTTCTGGCCCAGCTTTGTCTCACAACAATCTCTTGAAAAGCAGTTGCGAGCAGCTGCAAGAAGATCTGTAAATTATTTTCTGATGGCAAAAACTGAAGTGCTAATGGCTGGAGATTACTGTTTCAGCAAATTTATTTTTTTTAAGTGATTTCCATATTAGGTACAAGTGTCTTTTCCCCCATGTGATAAAAGCAGTCGTTCTTGCAAAAATGTAAGGGCTCAGGGCACAGCTGATTATATATATATATTTTTTCTGTCACAGCACGCCCTAAAGAAACATGGGATTCAGATTAGCACATCCATACACTTTTTAGTCTATTTATATTCTCTTATTTCTCTGCTTGTAAACATGAGGTATTGCCTACAATTCTGAACTTGAAATCAGGCATCTCATGATATATATTTTGGCAAATTGGATTAGTCATTAAATTTCTCCATATGTTTTCCCATCTCTAATATGTACTAGTCACTGCAGTAATTAATTTTTGAACAACAATTGAAGCTGACTGATATCTCTTGCAGTTTCCCTAAAGGAATCCAGGAGGCAAGTTTAACTAACTCAAAGGTTTAAAAAAAATTCAAGAGGCTAACTACTTCACATGAAATGAGTTTTTATTTAAGCTGGTTTCAAATAATGCCATTTTAATTGGATTGGTTCGTAAAATAAATTGCGTGAAGGCTACTCAGTTGAACAAATAGGCTATTAAGGAAGGTGGTCATAGAATATCATAAAAAATATACTGTTTTACCAGCCTTCATATTCATGCCCTTCCCTGACCGCTCCATAGGAAAGCAAAATGTGCCTTTCTGTTTCTGTTGATGCCATGGGCATCAAGTTAGGGAGGCAAGAACTCCAATCATACACTGCAGTGAGTGTCTGACCAGTCAGCTCAGTTCAGGTGAGTGCCATTTTCTCTGCAATTAGAAAATCCATACTGAACTGCGGTTTGCCAGGTGCCAGTCCTAGCAGCTGTTGGTACAACATTCTGCCCCACTGAATACTGTGACACTTGTTAAAGTGAATGATTTAAAAGTTTAGGTAACTTTTTGATCCGTCTTTAGTTACTCTGAGCACATTCAGCCAAAACCATTGTGCTTGATTGCCTTCGAGATGTCACACTTATTGTATGTTCACAGAATTACTAGAAATTCAAGCCTCCTGCAATCACTACAGGCAATAAGAGTTCTTCATTTACCATCTGTAACCACTGCAAATTTGTCTACAAACCTTCAAACTTTCTGTTTTACTACTTAACTGAATAATTCAAAAACACAAAGATCCAAAAAGAGAAATAACAGTCAGAAATTGTAACCGGCACTATTCCTTAAGTCTCCAGCAAAAATGAAAAAGAAAAAGACCAACATAAAAAAAACCCCAAGAAAACAAAAACAAACAAACAAAAAGTTTGAGGCCTAGCACTATTTCTTTTTCATCTTTCTTTCTTCTATTATAAGGAGGGTTTAAGATGAAAAAAATATATATTTTAATTTAAAAAAATGGAAGAAAACAGAAAAGCTGGATATAAAAGGATCTCTTTTCCAATCATAGAATGGTTTGAATAAAGATATTCTCTTCACCTCATGAAGAGAAGATTTGGGATTTAGTTTCCTATGGCTATAAAATGGGAGAATGTCCCAAAAAAGCCAGCTACCATGTGGTCTCTGCTGGAGCTTGCAAATCTATTCTTTAGTGAAAAAATTGCAAACAGAACATTCTGCCTGTAAATAAAATAGGAAATGGGTACAAGCAGACAAACCAATTTCCTTCCATCAGAATCCATATTTTAAGACACAGAAAACATTTGTGAAGGACAAGAAGAGTCACCTCACAAAAATATTGCATGATTTGGGACAGCCTTCTAAGGTGCAGAGTTTTGGATACACATATGTGTTCTGACATGAGTAGAAGATATAGAGACAAACAACTCTAAAGAAATTGAGACAGTGACCTTTTCAAACGTATATCAGTCATCTCCATTATTAATTCCAGTCCCAATACTTATCAAATACGCCGGATTATGGTAGAGGATAGCACTGTTGGGATGGGAGGGAGAGATTTTTAAATTCCAAATATCTGCAAACAGGCAGAGAAGCATGCCTTTAGCAAACAAGTAGTTTGCCTTTTCAGGATTGATATTTATAAAGATTTTATGTCAACAGTTAAGGATTCTGTTGCTTTGAAGGACACTTAATGGAAATATTTTTAATTGTTCAGTGGCATGGTATTCAAAGGATTCTTTGGGAGCTGCTAGTGACCTCTACATCAGAGAAAAATATTTAATTGCTGAAATAACTGCACGTTGGTCTATTTTCCCTCCCAGCTCTATCTTTAAAAGAGGAATAGGTTGTGTTTGTGAACTGCAAATAATTCAGATAGAAGAAACTAATGGGGTTAGGGGTATTCAGCTGTATAGGAACCTGTGCATGGCAAAAAAATTTTTTTGGTGCATACCAAGAAATGGGATACCAAATCATTTCCAAAATTACTGCTTTGGGCATCTATTTTTATTTGGGGATTTTTACTTACCTTGGCAAAGCAAGTTTAAAAAAAAGTCAATTTTACCTAAGATAAAATAAAATCTGCTTTGTTTTACATTTAGGTTATACTGGTTATTAAAACTAGTCTCCCAGACGATAATGGAGATAAAATGCACTCTGTCTTCTATCATTATTATACTTCCCTTAGATTCACCCCCTCCAAATCTTTATGAGCATATTTTATATGCAGTTAAACAATGCCAAAATTATTCTAATGGCTCACCATTTTTGCGTGGTTGTCTAGTAGCCCAATTAGTCCACTAACCACCACTTACTCTGGAATGTTTTGACTGGATTAATTCATCAGGCCAAACTGAAAAGGACTCAGCCATTATGAGAAGCGAAAGTAGTAGGGTAACTGCAGCCTTGCAAATTGAACAGATGATTACTCATTAGGTCTGTAAAGAACAAATGTTCCCTTACATTCATATCAAGGAAGTACATCATATTCCCATATTAACCCCAACTGGCACCAAATTCAATGCAATTCTACTTTGCATTGCTTTGTACCTGAGTATTCAAGGGGGTTTTGTGTACAAGAGATATATCTGAAGCCATTTTAAAAGAAGGAAAATGTTGCCACTGAGAAAATTAAGGCCATAGTCTGCTCCTATCTCTCAGATGAATCTCCTAGAGCACTTTTTCTTCAGACAAGAGTGGCAATTGTCTTTTAAATTCCCAGCTTCTAAAGCTGTGCACAGTCTTCCCGTTAACTTCCAACCTTCATTGTATTTCCATACCCATACAAAAAAGGGAAGAGTTTATTTATTGCCCTACCTGCTATATCTTTTGCTTCAGGATGTACGAATACAATTACTCAATCTTTGACTGAAGAAGTAATTTCTACTGTTCTTTCACTTACAAAACTAAATCCAGCTGTCTCAAAAATAGCTGTCTTAATTTCCCACATGCATGTCAGCAAATTTCTGCATGCATAAAGACAGACTTCCCCTTCTCAATTCAGGATGCAATTTTCAATTACCTTCTCATGGCTTCCAGCTACAGTCTGGGTTTTCTGACTGCACATAACCCCTGACCTGTTGTGATAAGAATCACTCCTATCTCAGAAAATTACAGTCTCTCATTATCACTTTTTTAACACCTCTTCTCCTCTTTGATATATTTGTGGATATCTTTCCTATTCTGGCCTCATGGGTGAAGGATTTCATTGTTTGCTGAGCAGGGTTTCTTTTGCATTCTGAAATTCACACTACATTACTGTCTTGGTTTAATTTTGTTTTCCGGCTAATGTACTAAATTATGTTTTTGTTTTGATTTGTTAATTTAAATAAACTCTTTTTTTTTGTTGTTGTGAGACAGAATTAGGACCAAAAAAAGCAATGCAGGCTTAAAACTTAAGAGAGTATAAAAAAAGAAATTTATTAACTACACAAACAAAGAGGGGGAAAAAAGAAATTCAGAATAAGATTTTTTTTTCAGACTACGCTTTTTTCTTTCTCCTAACATTCATAACAATAAAACAAATATACAACAACTATTTCAGTCAGTTTTTAATTTAGTCTTTTTTAGTTCACTTCCGGAGAGAGAAGCCTCTTCTTGTGAAGCTGTAGGGATTTTTCCACAAGAAGGAAGAAAACAGGTTTTTTGTGTTTTTATTTTCACAGTTTGCATCCACCCAGATCTGCAATCGTGATACTCCTCCCAACTCCACAGCCTTCCTAAAGCTATAGATGTGGGCCATGTTTTTTTAATGGGGTATTATTTTTAAGAACTAAATGTTCTATAGTAAAGGGGTTTTTTTATTTCTTTTCTCTCTGTTCAGGCTTCATCCTCAGAAAACCAAGATCCCTTTCTTTCCTCAGGGTAATGATTTTTAACACAGGTGTTTTTTTATTAAATCATTTATTAAATGGAACATCTTTAACTCCCCATGTCATTTTTCATGGTTTATAAGAATATTCAGTACATTAGTTCATTTTTACAATTTTACAAAAATATTTTCAGCCATTTTGACAGCATTTCCTCATTCTCCTTTCATTAAAAAAACTTAGCTCATGCTTTACTTCAGAAATCTTTTTATTCCTCTTTACATTTAAAGGAAGGCCGGAGGTTTTGCAAATCTTATCTGAGCACTAAAGAGTTGAAGTTTAACACAACTACGATAGTTGGGCCAGGCTCAGGCCTGAGGTGTCACTCAGCCTTTCTGGGGCTGGGCTGCAGCCCCACACTGCCCATGGCCACCCCTGCTCCCAGACAGGGCCCGGCCCTGCCCATGGCCACCCCTGCTCCCAGACAGGGCCCGACCCTGCCCATGGCCACCCCTGCTCCCAGACAGGGCCCGACCCTGCCCATGGCCACCCCTGCTCCCAGACAGGGCCCGGCCCTGCCCATGGCCACCCCTGCTCCCAGACAGGGCCCGACCCTGCCCATGGCCACCCCTGCTCCCAGACAGGGCCCGGCCCTGCCCATGGCCACCCCTGCTCCCAGACAGGGCCCGGCTGCCTCCCCCAGGCCGTGGGGGCTGGGCAGGCCCGGCCCTTCCGACAGCAGCGGGAACCGGGCCCCCCCAGAGCCCAGGCCCGTGGAGGAGGAAGCCGTGGAGGTCTCATCAAAGAACCTTTCCTCCCCCCGGCCATCGGGTCCCTTCGTTTGCAAACGGGGCCCAAGCGGCCTCCAGAGCCTCCCCCCTGCATGGCAGGGAGAAACTCGGGTTGGTGTTCCCTGCTCAGCTGCCAGACAGACAAAGAGACTCAGTTCTGGATTACCTCCTTCAAAATGTGTGTGCACGGAGCGAACTGACTTTCTCCCATTGGTTGTTGAAGTTCTCCCAATCCCCCACAGAGGAAGCTCCCTTAGAGAGAGTTTTTCTGAGTTTCTTCTTCCCAAGTCAACCCATCACAATTACCAACTTGTCGGTTTCTTTATACACACCCTTTGACAATGTGAATGTATTATCCTAAGTTCTAATTTTTAACATCTTAAAGCATTAAGAAGTCTGCAATGATTTTTGTGCTACAATAAAAAAATAATAATACCAAAAGGTTCTCTAATGTGTCTTCTTTCTCTCTTTTTAAAGTTAGGTTTGACAGATGACTCACATAAGCTCCCTGGCTATATTAAAACTTCCGGAGTGGCTTCTCCAGCAGCTCAACAGTGCCAGCATTGCAATCACCATTAGTCTCTAAGTTGCCCTACACCTGGACGAAATCAGCATAAATAGTACTTTTCTTAACTTGTCCGAAACAAAGCCAAAGTGTTTTTCACATGTGATACCAGTTGTATCACCAAGCTCACAGATGTGCCAGAAACTATTATTACTATATTATTACTATTATTCATATGCACACTGACAGAGTTAAAGACAAACGTAAGAAAAAGATCTAAAGAAAAATCTCTCAAACTTTCTGTAGTGAGCCACTTGGAGGCTGAGGCTCAATTTTGCTGTAATCAAGCTGCTTTCAAACGGAAGGAGAATTGTCTTTAACTGCAGACAGGATAGAAGGTTTTTTTGTACTGGTCTCTTTCCCACCCCATGAACCACCACTACACAACTGCAAAACTCAGAAAATTTACTCAGAAACTTTGTCCAGGCATACCCGGACAGACAGACACACACTCACCTGACATCTGGATATCAACAAACTTCCAGAATCTTCCAGAAAAAAGATTGAGCCTTTCCAAAACTCCTCACAGAGGATGTACTGGGGTATGTACTGGAAGAGCCAGGAAAACCAATTTTCCTTATGTTCATGCGCCACTACCCCTGACAACACAGGACTGGTACCATGACTATAGACCATGATCGCACAGGTATCACTGGAGCCATGGGTACTGATTATCTATCTATCTATCTATCTATCTATCTATCTATCTATCTATCTAATCTATCTATCTATCTAATCTATCTAATCTATCTACCTATCTGTCTATCTACCTAATCTCTTCTCCTATCTCTCTTTGTCTAATTTTCCCTTTCAATTTTCCTCTCCTAGGATGATCATAAACTCCAGAATGACCATAGACTCCTTTTCCAATCCTTACAGTTTCTTTTCCAGTTAGATTTCAATGCAGCTTCTGAAATAAAATTAATTTTAATATAATTTATTCAGAGTCATTTGTTTTAACCCATCTCAAAGGATCTGTTATCAATGAACTTGGTTGCCCTACCTCAGAGATGGGTCACAACCCTTTCCCTTGGATCTTTTGTATATATTAACAGACCTTAGCATGAAAGACAGGTGAACAAAATATTCAGATTTCAGAGTGATGTATGGTCTAAGTTTCATACAAGATGCATAAAGATATACAGCCCCTTGTTTGTGAGATTAAATATTTTGTTGTCATGCATCAAACAAGAGAAAAGAAAGGAAAAAGCTGTCAAATTTTTAAATGGTAGAAGGTTAACAGTGTGCTGTCCTCAGAGCTTGTATGAGATCCCATGTTTTGAGGGGTCTGGAAACACATGAGACTTGGATTCATCTCAAAAAGATGCCATGAGAACAGCCTTACTCAG
Source organism: Sturnus vulgaris (assembly GCF_052056855.1). Classification (NCBI taxonomy): domain Eukaryota; kingdom Metazoa; phylum Chordata; class Aves; order Passeriformes; family Sturnidae; genus Sturnus; species Sturnus vulgaris. The sequence goes on from NC_142283.1 coordinate 41,909,178, forward strand.
TTTAGGTGAAAGTTAAATACAATGTCAGTCTATATGGAGTAACACTGTGATAATGCACATTATGCTCCTATATTAAAACCAATAGCACACAAAGTAATTTAAAAGAAATACTTTAAAACATGACCTGTAATTATCTACTGAATGTTAATGACTCAACAGGTTGCAACAGCCAAGAATTTAAGTGTTGATGAAATGAATGAAAAAGGACTATACATTAATTTAAACATCACAAATAACCAGTGTCATACATGCAGGCCTTTTGCCAAGCACCAGCTTGCAGTAACAAGGATTAATCAGCTTTGGGGGTTTCTTATTAAATTATATAAAAGACAGTGGGTAAAGCTAAAACCACCCAATACAGGATGTTTTGCAGCGTGAGAATTGCACCACAGACCATGTAATGTGCCACTTCCCTGCTGAATGATGGAGTTAAAGGGACTACATTAAAAAGAAGTACTCTACAGAGGAGGAGAATGAACATAATATATTACTTTGCACAAACCAATTTTTCCATGTCTTATTAAATTTCCAGGTCACATCTCTCAGACATACAAACATGCCTGCTTGTTGGTGGTCAAGCCAAGGTTGTTTTTCTTTCTTGTTTGGCCAGACACATCATTCTGACCCTTCTGTTCTCCCAGCTTCACCTGTTGTTGTTATTGGATCACCTTTCACAGAAACCCTCTTAGTGTTCAGTTCAGGAGTACAACAGTCCAGAACATCCACAGGAATCCCAATTTATAATTTATAATATTTGTTCCTAAACAATAATCAAACACAGACACAGAAGAGCATACACTGAAACAATTGCCTCCCAAGAACTGCTTTTTCACTTTTTTTTTCATCACAAGTCTTCTCAGTTAAGGAGACTGCGTAGACACAGCAGATTTCCAACACATAACTAAAATAAAATTACTCCGTGTTTTCACAAAATCCACCTTTGCTGTATTCAACAGCAAAATCTTCCCCAGGATCTCAGATCATAAGTGTAAATTATGTCTTCAAATATGGCTTCAGTGGATTGTTCTTCTAGCGCTGATAGTTCTCTATCAAGGGTCCTTTCTCTTAATGGACCTTCATTCATCTTCTCATAAAGAACAAAAGCACTAGAAGATGTGCACCAGATGGACATCTCTGTGGTAAGATGACAAAAAAATTACCATGAAATACCTAAAACAAACCTCAACACAGAGAAAGCAGAGAAGTTGCACCTACATGAGGAATCTAGAAACAGCAGCTAACAATAACAAAAGGCTACAGCAACATTATTTCTACCTCACACTCAAGCTCCACACAGAAATGGAAATAACTTGTATTTCTGTAAAATACCATTAAGATTATATTCATCATCTCACTAGCTTCATCTCACTTCTGTCTGCTTTTTTCCCTGCTCCCAATTTCTCAGCTTGGCTGCTGACATCCCAAGAGTCAAGGAAGAACATCAGCTAAGCCTGCAAGGTGAGGGCTCTGGGGAGAGGCTGACCTTTCCCAAGAGATGGAGCACAAATGAATTTCTGTTTTCAGATGTTTCCAAAGCTCAGACCCATGCACAGTATCTTTGCAACAAAAGTCACAGGAGCCATCAAGCCTTTTCTGTGAGCGGCATTTGACAGAATCCCTGCATGACTATGCTTATTAAGCTGTTGACAAAAAAATCTCATATATCCATGCCTCTGCATACTTTTCAAGTAAGGCAACAGTTTAAAGCAAAATTTATGTCATATCATGACAGTGGGACAGCATATATTGCAACACAGCTTCTACTTCTTTAGTCTTTCATAGAACAAAAACTTACCCACAATCAAATATTTAACTTATGATTTAAACTTTAAGTAAAATTTCTACAGAACAAAAGCAATCCTGTGTTTTGTAAAATACTGATAATGTATTTAAATGTTGAAGTACAGGTCAGGTGTTGAGTACAAATTATGCATTCCTAGCATTCCTGAAAACATGTCAAATATGTATCCATCATTTTAATGACAACAGAAAATATAACATGTCGAATTCTGCTGCTTGTCTCAGTTTTTGACAACTGTTGTTAATTAGGATCTATCATGTTACAGTAGGATATGAAATGTGTCTCTAATGTTACCCAAGAGCTCCATATAGCACAAAAGTAGAAATGAACATAGAGTTACTGCAGTATTATATGTCAATTAGGTTTTCTGTCACAGTACCAAATGTTTATTGGCCAGATTTCATGTTAAATGTGGGAAGGGAAACAGGAAGGGGAAAGGGAAAGGAAAACAGGAAGGGGAAGATGCTGAAACCCAAACAAATATGCATTCCTCTGCCATTTTAAAAGTCAATTAGGTTCAAGTGATCGTCACATAACCTACTCTACTAAAAGTTAAAAAAAAAATTTAAAAGTAGAGTGTAGAACATTTTGCAACCCTGATTTATACCACCCTAACAGAATTACAACTAATATTGAGATGGACAGCAAACTGCTTTTCACATTCAGAACTGCACTTGAACTGTAACAGACAATATTTTTAAAGATAAAAATTAGACATATATCCAAGCCTAGTACTTCATAATTGTAGCTCTCTTGTCTCTCCTTAGATAGCATAATTCTAAAAAAAGTGTATTTGAATGTAACTACTCATTAACTATTCATATAAGTTGTGTTTTGAAGCTTTGAAAGGTATGTATGCATGCTACACAATTAAAACTGATTTTGAAGACATATTTTCACTGACTAATTTTGTCCATAGAGGCAATAGATTTTAAAAAATCACCAGTATTTCACAGAAAAATTACTTAATTTTATCTGTAGCATTTCACTTTAATTATTCTGGTTAAACTTAAAAAAAAAATATTTCTTTGGTTATTTTATAGTGGGACTTATCCTCACACAGAAACTTTAAAACATGGCTGAAAAAGTGTCTGGTTGGACAAACTAATATAATTTTCCATCTTTCACAGAAACCAATAGATTTAAGCACCAGAAGAGGGCACAAAATATTTGATTAATCTACAGTAAGTATTGATAATTATTTTTATAATGTCACAGTTCTATATATTCATATAGTCAACTTATGTGTTTTTCTTAATTTTACAACATTTACTTAAATTCCAGAATAAATACAGATTAGGAAGTGTAATTAGCTTATTTCAATAGTCAGTTTTATCTCTTGAGAAGTTTCAGTGAACATGGATTGCATTGAGAGGAAAGTAAGCTTTCAGATAGTTCATAAAGTCACACTCAGGATTTTTATTTTTTTTTCTATCAGATATTTTGAAATAAATACATATTGGCCATTACTTCATTGAAAAAAATTCAGGTTTTTCTTTATACAACCATTTTAGATTGAAGCCTGAGAAACATAAGGCCACAGCATTGGAAAACAGACTTTCCAGGTGGATTTATTTGCCTGGAATATATGGGCCTTGATACTACTTAAATAATAAAAGAAGAATTAATACAAATCCATACACATTTTTAGAAAATAGATATTAAACATAATATTCAAATGTTGTTTTGCTGAAGATCAAAACACTGCAAGAGCATTCTGTTCTTGTATAGAACAATTTTGGTCCTGTATCCATCCATTTGTTCAGACTTAAAGACAAAATTCATGCTAAGAACTTTAATGAAGCTACATTTTTTTTAAAAAAATAAGGTTTCAGCCAGCCTATGAGTACATTTTCTAGTGCAACAGTCTGTCAATAATTGAAGTGAGAACTTTCCAGCAAGCTAAGCCAGAAAATCTGGAAAATAGTGAAGAACAGAATGGATCTTTATTCTAATGTCAAATGTACCCTATAGATCTTTTCCTGGGAAATTAAGGAGTCCAGAAAATATTTTGTTTCTCCATTCTGCTCTAGAAATTTGGTTTACTGAGTTTTGTCCTATCTCCAAAAAAGTGATACTGCAAACAGAAATCTGAACTCGTCTCAGGATTCCTTTCAAGATTGTAACCATGATAACATAATTTCCAGCAAACATGGAAAAATAGGTTACTACTCTGACATGGAAACAAGACCATAAATACTCATCTAACCACACCAACTGATATTTTTGTGCAGAACTTTACACTATGGCAGCAACTCACATACTCAGACTGCTAAGAAGTTGCTCCTTGCCTTGATACCTCCCAGACAGGTTAAGATCAATTTCCAGCATTTTAGGTGAGTTTAGCAGCACTATTTAATCAAAAGGCTTAGTTGTCTCCAAGGTACATTTCCATCCTTCTTCACATATTTAATGTTTTTATTAATTGAGCGGCTGCATATTATTGGGAGAAGAATATTATTCAAGAGGGAAAGACAGCAGTATTCTTCATAGAAGAAACAGATAAACAATTTTAAAAAGAACCTGATTTTATCACATATTTTATTAAACTATTCATTTTTCTTGATAATGGCTGAGAACTGTTTCTACAACTTTCAAAACTCTTTCTAACCATTTGTATTCAGAAACCTGTGTGTGCATCCAGTGCATACATGAAATGCAATATTACAAAGCAAAGCCTCAGGAAATCATGTATCCTACTCTGCTGGAAAAGTTGCTTTTTAATTCTGCAGGTTTCCCCAACAAGACAGACAAGTATCTATACAGGTATTGAGGATGGTTCCTTACAAAGCTCAGTAGTGCATCATATTCCAACCAATTGACTAATTCCAGCACACAGTAAAGAAATGACAAATTGCTGAGATGACACGCCATATCTTCTGATACCTCACTGAATGCCTCATAAAATGCTGTACTGCTCTATAGGGGTCAGTCAGCACGTTTAGAGGCAGCTAAAATATCCCCAGACTGTGCAGTCTAAAACTTTGCCACTGTTGTCAACAATATACTACAAATGCACTACCAGTAGTACTCACAAAAAGTGTTTCTATTTGAATACATATATTTCCTTTCTTCTCCTCAAAAAAAATAGGAAAATATACCAATTTTTCACCACAAAAAGTGTCAGTTGCTTTAGAGTGCTTCTGTGGAAGAAAGTGTTAAATTTCCCACTTTCCTGAACAGCAGCAGAATTTTGCCAACATCAAGTACTCTTGAAAAATCCCACTCTTCCTCTCTAGCGTCTTGAGAATACAAACATAAGGATCAAGTTGTTGCCATATATGTTTCATAAAATTTTCTGCAAGAGATGGCACTATTTCTTGTTTAATGAGCTGTGACATTTGGTGGTGAGATCAAACCTGTTTCTCTAAAGGTTGCTACTACGCAAGCTCTGATGGAGGAAGCAACTGAAAATTTAGATGGATTATTTTTTCCCCTTCACACTCTGATACAAAAGGAATAAAAAATTAAACCTAGAATATATTCTTCCCTTAGTGTTGAACTGTAGGCATGCATCAGAGAAATATGACAGCATTTTGAAACCCCTCAGATGTTTTTGGCTGGGACAGAGGCTAGAGCCTCTGTAAAATAAAGCTTAGAGTACTTTTAGTCCTCCACCATGTTATGGCTATTTCCTTCTGTTACCATGGCCTGAGAGGTGGACAGCAGGTTTGTTGGATGGGTGGGCAGCTGATTATCCTTGCACCTTTTCTCTGTACTTTCCCTGTCTTCACACAGCAAGGAAAAAGAACATTTGTTACTGAGAGGTGGTTTTTCACAGGAGCTATTGGTGTTCCTTGGGCTTGATTTTGAGGGCAGCAGCTGGGTGGTGTTAAGTGTGGCAGAGATCCATCTGTAAGAAAGGTGTAGAACAAGGAGGAGGCAGACATCAAAGGTTTTGAGAAATATCAGTTCAGCATAAAAATATCTCAGAAATCAAGAAGGGGAGAAAAGTAGAAATTACTAGGGACACAAAAAATTGAATAGCTATAGCTTGTCGACCTATAATAAGAGATATGGACAGAGTTGTTATGGAAAATTCTAAGTGGAAAACCTTCAGAATTCATAATTGAAGAAAAAATGCAGCTGAAATATCTGAGTGTTTCCTGGCTAAAAAAATTACCAAATGCAGAAAGCACTGGCTGAACTCCCTAAGCGTCCATGAACGTCCATGCAGAACTCCCTAAAGCAAACAAAAAAGAATCACAATTTCAGATTGGCAATACAGTTTTTAAGGAAGGGAAGGAAGGGAAAAAACCCAAACTTTTCTTTCTCTGAGGTATTAAAAATATGCTGTGCACTGTGATCTCCTGCTCTACCACATGGTTGTTCATTAAGTGACTTACAAATCAACAGCAATTGTAATGTAACTTGTTTAAATATTCAGACACTAAGGGACTGAAGGATGGCAGTTTTTGTCTCTGTGCTGTTCTTGAATAAAAGACAGTTAAAATTTTCCACAGTAGCTATCATGGTGCTACATTTTGGGTTTGTTTGCTGCACATTGTTGACAATACAGGGCAGTTTTCATTAGTGCTGAGCTGCAGTGACACAGGGTCAAGGCTTTTTCTGCTCCCCATCCCACCAAGCTGACTTGAGCCAGAAGCTGGGGCAGGGAAGACATCTGCAGCTTAGACCATCTGACCAAGAGGATGTTCCATACCACATGAGGACCAGCTCAGTAGTTGAAAGCTGTAGGAAGAAGAAGGAATGGAAGACATTTAGAGTTATGGGCATTCAGAATAATGGCATTTGCCTTCCTGGGTGGTTGTTATGCATGGCGCAGGTTTGCTTTCCTTGAGATGACTTGACATCTGCCTGCCCATGAGAAGTGACGGGTGAATTCCTTGGTTTGCTTTGCTGGTGTGCACAGCTTTTGCTGCTCTTCTGGCTCTCTTCCCCATCCCCCTGAGTGAAAGACTGTGTTGAGCTTAGCTGCTGGTTGGAGTGCTAGAGATACTGACTGATAAAATCAAGCTTTTCTACCCAATGTGAAAAGTAAAAGCAAAGAAACTGTTTAAATCAATTTCTGTATCATTTCAAAATTTGCATCTTTATACCAAAATATACTCTTCCCAGATTCAGCTGAGTTTTTAATGTTAAAAAATGGTATTTGTTTAATTTTAGATAATTCCTGGGGACACTGGTGCAATTGGTATTATTCAGGGAATAATAATGAATTGGGGTTTGAGAATTTAGTGGTATGAGGATCAGGCACTCTTAGTCTGCATTTTTCATCTCAACAAGATACAATACCTATGTCAGAGTACATCTAAAGTAGCCAATTTGCAATAACAAAAAAAATGGTTTCTACTGCCTAACCGTCTATTTATATTACAGCACAGAGTTCATTATCTTTAATAGATTAAAAGGAAATAAATTTTGTAGATAGCGAATCTAATTTAGTGACAGTAAAATTTAGATATCTGCAGCGGAAAAATATGGATTTATTTGCGTTTGGTAAATGTGAGAGAGACTTCTATGCATCTTGCACAAATGCCAATAGAAGTATGAAGTTAACAAATGTCTGATCACATGGGGTTTTTTGCTTAGGCTGTGTTTTGGAAAAGTTTTGCTAATTACTGCCAGTGGTACTAATGTTCTTTCAATTCAGCTAAGCAAAGCTTTTTTATACCTATATAATATAGCAGTATTTCAGATCTATGGCTTGAAAAGTGATCAGATATATTATAATATATTAGATCTGCTATAACAAAATATTTTGTAATAAGGGAAAACAAGTGGTTGACTACATCATAAGAAATGTCAGAAACAAACATCAGTAACGTGCAAAAAAGCCATATCCTAGATTTTCATGGAAAGGATTCCTAACACCATTCAGCCATTTAATACAAAATAAAAGACACTCTAGAGCAAGTCTGCTTGCAAACAGGATTGTTATTTTCTGTTGAGTCTAGAAACTAACATTAACTTTCAAAGATTATTCTTTACAATAGATCTCCTGTGTTAGAAAGAAAAGACAAAAAACAAAAACAACAAAACCCAAAAAGACCTTTAAGGAATTCAGAGATTTTATTTTTTTCTTTTTGTGTCTTCAGCAATTACTCCAGCAGAAATATATTTGCAAGAAACTTGCAGAAAGACAGAAAAAAGGACAACAATTTAACTGATGGCATGGTTTTGCAAATTATACTATAAATACAATAAGGCTTTCCTGGAGCAACATACAAATTGGATCCTTTCTAAACTCCCAGAGTGTTTCAGGGAAAAGCTATCTGTATTAAAGAAGTATCCAATTCTTATTGTTCAGTCAACTTACAGCATCCAGCAAAAAAGCTTTTGAAGAATTTACAATAAGCTGGAAGGCATCCAACAATTACTGAAGGAAGAAAACAAGCAGAAAAAAATTGAGTGTGAATACTACTGTTTCCAAGTAATGCACTCTGTCAACATGGACATTAGGCAATGTATACAGGCATATGTTTCATGTGTTGATATACATATGAATGTTTGTATCAACTTATAAATTAGTATGGGGAACAAAGCTGGTAGTAGATAAAGACAATTTACAAAAGCAGGCAATAATGCAGACTGGATTCACAATTAAAATACAGCATTTATGTATGATGTGCCATACCTCACACCACTAGTAATTGCAGACAGAGTATTAATTTGCAAAAGGATTTAGACTTCAGGATAATTAAAGACAGAACAGAGATAATTGGATAAGGTATCACAGAAACAGCAGACAAATCACTATGAAGTAGAAACCACAGTCCCCCCCAAAATATATAACAAAACCCAATCTTCTTAAATATCTTTTGCACAGAGGTGTTTTTAAAGCATATTTTTGCAGGAATTTTTGGCGTACTAAATCAGAAATTAAAAACACTTGCACCCAAGAGCTAAAAATTTCACCAAACCCACACATATCTATAGGCCCTATAGTCTTTAAAATTATGGGATGTGATTTTTTTTCACTTAGTTAAGATACAATATGAAAAATTCTTTTTAAATTGACCCAAACTAGATGTAAGAATGTAACATAAATATTTTTTTAATTTTCTGCAAAATATATTTATTTTTCTACCATCCTAAAAACAAGATTTATCATACTGTGTCTCCAGTTGCAAAAGAGAGTCCTAACACCCCCACTTCAAAAATAAAATAATAAAAAAAAGACATTTTCAAAAAAGAAAGACAGAAGAATTACTCTGTTCTTTATATATTTTTATATATTTTATTTATTTTATGTTTATGTTTTATTAGTCCTCTCAGAAAAAAATCTCTCCATGTGTTCTTTCCTTTTACTAGAAGGAACAGGTTAAATTAAATAACTTGCCTGACCAGAGAAAGACATTTACTGGAACACCACGTTTGCTGAAACCAGTTGTGACATCCACAGTTCCAAGACTCTGGGTTAGAAGACTCTTGTGGTTTTTTTACCCCTTCCCACAAAGGATATAGCTCTTGGTATCTAAAAGGCAGTGGCTATTTTTAAAATCTTACAGATTTAGAGATTTAAATGGCTTCTAAAGCAGACAATATATTGATGACTACCTGTAGCCCAGGAAGGCTTAAAAGTATTTAAAACTGAACAGGAGGAATCACACCTGGGATAGGTGACATGAGACTTATTAGGTAAAAGAAATTCAAAGAACTTGAATGGTTTGTAATCATTCAAGTAGCTGGAACAAACAAGATCTATAAAATACAATATATCAAAACCCAAACTAACATTTTGGCTGAAATGTAATGCATTCAAACTTTGCATAGAGCCACTTACAGTGTCATAAACACATTTGCAACAAATTCAGGGAACAAAAAACCCACAACAAAACAAAACAAAGCAACACAAAACCAACAAAACAAAAACCAAACAAAGAAAGAAAGAAAGGAAAGAAAAAAAAGAAAAAAACACAAACATGTCAACTCCAGTGGTGGAGTCACTAACTCCTGAAGATAATGGTTTCAAAAATATCCCTCTAGGAGGTTAAATGTCAGATCCACAGAGGACCTTCCAGCAATCATTGCTCCCTTGTATTCAGAAACACAGGCCTAAAAATCTTGCCCAAACTCATGAATATTTGATTTTGGGAGATTGATTCCTCAACTCCAGAAGATCTGCTGTGTTACATTATTAGGAGATGATCTCTTTTATTAGGGAAGAGTAAATCCTCAGAGCTGACAAAATACACTCTTCCTAACAGCATTTCTCAATATAGCAGATATACTTCAAGCTGCAAACACATTTGTGTTTGCATTAGTTTAATGCACGTAAGCATGTGTTTGCTTTAACAAAAGTCACAACAGGTGATTTTGTCATCATACTTCAGAAGGAAATGGCTTTTCTCCCTTCTAATTTTAGCATTAGGAACTCAATTTATAATGTTAGTCACAGCAGTTTCTACTTAGCAATAAGCATTTGAACCCAGTGTTTCCAAAAGTACCATCCCAATTCAAAGACTACTTTAAAATCCTGGGAATAAAAAAAAAAGGAGGACCTAGACAATCCATTTAATTTAGTTTTGTGCTAAGGAGTTCAGTTGCCCTGCAGCAGGGGAAGAAAGAGGACTCTGTACCCTCCTGACATTGATTTCAATGCCAGTTAGGGTATTAAAAGAAAGGCACTTTTGACTTAGCTGCACTGAACTATTTCTGTGATGAAACTGTGTAATAAATCCCCCTTAATTTAATGGGTACATTCTGCTTACAGCTAATACTTGCTACTGACAGAAACTCAATTCCAAGTTCTTTAGGCAAGAGACTATCTTTTCCACAACATATTTTTAACATGCAGGACAAAAAGGTTGAGATTCAGAAGAGAAACAACTGCAACAGACAGAACCCACTTGTGAATCAGCTTGACATTTGCTCTAGCAAGCTATTTCAGAACATTACTGTTTAACTTTGGGTTACCCAATTAGATGCAGAGTATGTACAGAGAATCCCTGGTGGCTTTGTATCATGTCCAGAGCAGGTAAATGACAGGTTTTTCTGCATCAAATTTGCCAGTGAAATATTTTTGCAGACTTCAGAATGATGGAGATTAGAATGAAAATGCCCCTTCCCAGCCAATTTCTCCATTCTTGCTCTCAATCACTTTTGAGAATTCAACATTTCATTATCAAATGTGCCAACTACAATTTAATTAGTCAGCAAAGCCTCAGTACACAAAGTTAGTCTGTTAGATAAGTTTGATATTATGAAGAGTTAGCTATTGCTTCACTTTATGGAGCTGTAAATAGGAATGTTACTCTTGCCAGCCTTTTCTAAATTAGATATGACAGCTTTGATTTTTTATATGAAATATAATACGTCAGGTTGAACAGCTGGATAAGCTAGAGTTTTAACCATTTGCAAGGTTCTGTGAAATATTGAATCAGAAATTCATTTAACATATAAACTATATGCTTTGCAGTTGCAGTCAAAAAAATTCAAAGCTTGAATAGATCTCATTTGTAAAAGTAAATATATACTTGTGCATGTAGGATTGTGTGTTTTAATTTTTCATTTTAACTTATCCTGGCAAGTGGAGACTGTATATGTCCACATCTACACATGTGCTTGTGCATACCGTCTCTCACATACATTTGCACAGAAATCACTGAATGCACGTGCTTGGGTTTGGTGGGGCTTTATAAAATTTCAATGGGAATTCAAGATGCCTGTAAACTTCCTGACTCAACATGCTTCCACAAATTCCTGTAAAACCTGCCTAGGTTTTATCCTATGTGAAATCAAACAATAGAATAGAATAGAATAGAATAGAATAGAATAGAATAGAATAGAATAGAATAGAATAGAATAGAATAGAATAGAATAGAATAGAATAGAATAGTTCTGTTAGTAGGAATCTATAGTTACAATCTAGTTCAACTGCCTGCCCACTTCAGGGCAGACCAGAAGTTAAAATCTGTTATGAAGAGCATTGTCCAAATGCCTCTTTTAGAGAGATTGACAGGCACAGGGCACTAACATATTGTTTGCACCTTAACTCAGGCACAGGCAATTCTTATAATTGGATCACAACATGAGGGCAAGCAGCATGGTTGCCTTTTTCTGGCTGCTTACAGCCAGGCAGCCTGATGCATAGGCTGGTTCCTGGCTTTGGCCCCCCCCCAAGGGCAGGACTTCAAACTTCTCCTTCATGAACTTCTAGGGTCTCCTGCCTTGGCAGGTGTCTTCGTTTTGATTTGCCAATTTAAATAAACTCATTCTTCTGTTGTGAGACAGAACCAGGAGCAAAAGAGCAAGGCAGGCCTAAAACTTAAGAGAGTCTAAAAAAAATTTATTAACTACACAAACAAAGAGGGGGGGGAACAAATTCAGAATAAGATTTTTCTCAGACCACTCCTTCCTTCCCTCTCCCAACCTTCCTAACAACAAAACAAACATACAACAAATACTTTGGTCAGTTCCCAATTTAGTCTTTTTCAGTTCACTTCCAGAAAGAGAAGCCTCTTCTTGTGAAGCTGTAGGGATTTTTCCACAAGAAGGAAGAAAACAGTCCTTTCGTGGTTTCATTTTTCACAATTTGCATCTGCCCGGGAACCTGCAACTGTGACACTCCTCCCAACTCCACAGCCTTCCTAAAGCTGTAGATGTGGGCCATGTCTGTCTCATGGGGTATTACTTTTAAGAATGAAATGTTCTACAGCAAAGGTTCTCTTCATCTCTTTTCTCTCTGTTCAGGCTTCATCCTCAGAAAACCGAAATTCCTTTCTTTCCTCGGGGCAAAAGATTCTCGACACAGGTGCTCTTTAGTCAAATCATACATCAAATGGAATATCTCCATCCCCCCATGTCTTTCTCCATGGTTTATAGGAATATTCAGTACATCAGTTCATCCCTACAGTCTTACAAAAGGATTTTCAGCCATCTACAGCATCTCCTCATTCTCCTTCCATCTAGAAAACTTAGCTCGTGCTTTACTGACTTCAGAAATCTTCTTATTCCCTTTCATATTCAAAGGAAGGCCGGAGGTTTTGCAAATCTTATCTGAGCATTAAAGAGTTAAAGTTTAACACAACTACAAGAGTTGGGCCAGGCCCAGGCCTGAGGTGTCACTCAGCCTTTCTGGGGCTGGGCTGCAGCCCCACACTGCCCATGGCCACCCCTGCTCCCAGACAGGGCCCGACCCTGCCCATGGCCACCCCTGCTCCCAGACAGGGCCCGACCCTGCCCATGGCCACCCCTGCTCCCAGACAGGGCCCGACCCTGCCCATGGCCACCCCTGCTCCCAGACAGGGCCCGGCTGCCTCCCCCAGGCCGTGGGGGCTGGGCAGGCCCGGCCCTTCCGACAGCAGCGGGAACCGGGCCCCCCCCAGAGCCGCAGGCCCGTGGAGGAGGAAGCCGTGGAGGTCTCATCAAAGAACCTTTCCTCCTCCCGGCCATCGGGTCCCTTCGTTTGCAAACGGGGCCCAAGCGGCCTCCTGAGCCTCTCCCCTGCATGGGGGGAGAAACTCGGGTTGGTGTTCCCCGCTCAGCCGCCAGACAGACAAAGAGACTCAGTTCTGGATTACCTCCTTCAAAATGTGTGTGCACGGAGCGAACTAACTTTCTCTAATTGGCTGTTGAAGTTCTCCCAATCCCTACAGAGGAAGCTCCCTTTTTTCTGAGTTTCTTCTTCCCAAGTCAACCCATCACATTGCAGGGTATGGCCCTGGGGTGACACAGAGAGCAGCACCAAGCTGGGATTCCAGGCAGAGGGAGGGAGTTCGTCATGGCTGTAGTGAGGCTGCACCTGGCAGCAAGGCTGGTAGGAGAGCAGAGAACCAGGATGTGGGGGCAGAGGCTGGCGTTGAAGAGCTCATGAGTGGCCTGAGGTGATGAGCTGTGGGGCACAAACTGGACCTGGAGACCCCCCAGCTGGAAATATCTGCCCTGAGGCTGGCTACAGGAATGGGCCTGGAGAAGGCCAGCTCTAGCCTTCAGGGGGAACAGAAAAGAGCCTGGAATAACCTGGCACATACACAAGGACAGGTCCCCAGACATCCCCACCTACTACCAAAAAACCAAAAAACCATGAGGACAGCTCATGCCCTGTTCATAACACTTTTCCTGTAGTTTTTCTGCATTTATTTTGTTTGAATAGTTTGATCTGGAGGGCTGGAAACCCTTGAGGGCTGGTGCCTTCCCCAGCTGATGGCTCAGTCCTGGTTTGGTGAGCCCCCAAGACACCCTCTGAGGTGATGGATGCAGTGCCAGCCTCTTATTAGCTGGAAGGTGTGGGGGCTCTTTGTCCTCCTCTGGCCCACAGCAGAGAGTTCACTGCCCCAACTGGAAGCGGAGGGCCTGAGCACAGCCTCCAGCTTCCTTCTGAGCCTCTCGGTACTCTGCAGGGATGGCAATCACAGCAAAGCTGGGGTTTCTGGTTGCCTGCACTTAGCTGAGACCCCCTCCACTGGCCATGGAGGAGGCAGTGGGGAGCTCACTGCACTGGGCTTTGCAGCACTGCTGAAGGAGGCTGGGATGGCAGTGGGACTCCCCTCGGGAGGTAGTGGGGCCAAGGACACATGTGGGCTGCTCCTTTGCCCCTGGTGGCACAGCAGACAACAACCTCTGGTGCACCTCTGTGCAGCCGTGAGTGCACACTGTAGCACAAATATCACTGTGGCAAACATCTTCAGCTCATGATGGACACAGGACTGCAGGATATGGAGGAGTGTTGGGTGGCTCTGGAAGCTGTTCATCCAGTTCAGGGCCTGGAGGTCTGGAGGTTGCCCACAGGATGCCTGGGCACCCTTTCTGAAGCCCATCTTTAGGGTGCTTCTTTTTGCTTTTCTCTTCTCTCCAATATAAAATTTGTCAGATTAGAGAAAAATATTCCAAGTGTGATGTAACTGTGGTCTTGTGGAGCATACTTTGGCTTGTGCCCCAAGGACAAGAACATTTTATCTGTATCTTCAAGCTTGCAAAACTCCTCTGAATCCTTAAGAAAATATATTTCTTTTCATTCTTTCAGGCCTGGAGGGACCTGCTCTCTCAGCTGTGAAGGCACCACATGGTACTTGTGCTATGTGGAGGAGTGGCAGCTGGTCATCTCTCTACTGAGCAGTGTTCAACACAAGGTACCCAACCAAGCCTGCCACAGCCTGCCACAGAAAACAAAGGTCACTAAGACAGCCTACTTTTGTCTTTTTTTTTTTTTTTTTTTTTTAAGGGGTGGAGTGGGGAGGACACATTAAGAAAAAGAAAGAAGCTAAAGCTATAGACTTTCCTCTTCAACAAAGCAGAGTGGCACACATATTGTAGGAGGCAATTATTCTATGATCCTACCTATAATAATCGTTTAAAGCATATCTACAGGGAAATTAAAGTCTGTAGTCTTCTAGTTTCCTGAAACATTTTACTGGTGGTAGAAAATCTTATATACAAATAAAATTGTTCACTGAACATCTGCACTCTCTAGGTGCACATCGAATAACCTTCATACTCATCTCATAAATATTTACATGACCTATAAAAATATTTCTAGATTCACTCTATATTCCAGTAATATCTTAGAATACTTTCTGCAAAACTTCTTTACCCATATATGTGTCCTGTAGCCTAGTGGCTAGCAATGGGAATTATTGACAACTATAAAAATATAGACAAAAGATAATTTTTAGCTTTGCATCTCATCAGAAGAGCATAAGGAGTTTCATCCAGAATTTTTCTCTGAAGACATTTTGATAGTCATGAATCTCGCTCAAGGAATGCCCAAACTCACACATTGTGCTATAATATCATCAGTGGAGAATCTGACCAATTATAATATGGGAATTCTTAGGGGCGGGGGGGGAAGAACAGAATAGAAATGAAATAATACAGTATGGCTAACTCATACAGCTCCTAGAATGCCTGTAGGAAGCCGACCAACTTCCTTGGCTTCAGAGCTGTAGAGTCAGTTTATGGGCCCTGAAAATATAACATATTTTTCAGTGCTGGAATGTCCATAAGTCTAGGTCCTCATAGACAACAGCTTTTCTCTTGGAACTGTTGTCAAGAAACTAGGTAAAACAAATTCTATTAAAGCTGTTTATTACAAATCAAACATTTATATTTTAAGAAAAAGATATCTTTACATTATTACTTTTAAAGTTAAATAACAGAGCATTATAGCAGCAGCTGGTGAAGGAAAGCCATAGGAAGTTAAATTTCAGATTATCCTGTTATCTTCAAAAGAGATCAGAATGTTGAATATATAGCTATCAGACAACTTGCTTCATACAACTAGCATTGATGGACACAATCTGGCTGTTGCTTATTCGCTATATTATTTTTTCTAGTTGCTAGAGTTCAAAACAAACATAGATAAACTAAAAACTAAAAAAGTTTCTTTACCTGTATTTTTTCTTTAATTCATAGGAATCACACCAAAATAAAAGTAAAATCATCTAAGCAAAAACATTGATTTTAATATCCAGAAAGTGATTATTCACACCTCATAAGTAGGGTGGAAAGATTAAGAATAGCCCGTCCTATAATTATTAAACACAGCAATCACACTGTCTTACCTATTTATTAGAAGACATATTCCAGATGGGCTCAAAATTAATGAAACACTAGTTAATAAATGTATATCAACATGCCATTTTAATCTAGCTTTTTGATAATACTTCACATAATAATGCTGAGATTCTGAGGTGCATTTTCACTTTTGTACAACCTGTCAATTCCATCTTAAGGTTTTTTTGTTTCTGCTGTGAAGATCATCCACAGCTTCCGTTCAGTACCATCTGCTATACACCTTAGGAATCCCAAACAACAGCCTTTCGCTTCAAAACAGCAATCATTTGGAGTCGTAAAATCCCCTACTGTGTTGGTATAATTTGGGAGGCATCACACAATCACAAATTTCATTTAATGCTTCTCCATCAACAATTTTACTTACTTTTTTTCCTTCATTTTTATTAGCATTTTTAGCATGCTAGATAGAATTGGTCTCTTTTTTCCTGCTGATTTGAAAGTGACAAAACATGCAGGAGAGACAGCATGTTAAATTTTTTGTGCTGTGATACTCTTGCTCAGATGTTTATGAAGAATTGTCACCTTTCTGGAAACCCTTGTCATCTGTTCTCCAGTTCTTAAAGACATGAAAAGAGATAAGGGCAAATTCCAATTCTGAGGTGGCAACTGGTGTGAAGACAATTGAGTGAACACAAAGATAGCGAATTTTTTTTAAAATGTCCTTTGAAACAATGTTTCAAATGTTTCAAATACTCAGTCTTGATCTATCCAAAAGGAAATTATCTGTTTTAGAAATTTCCTTTGAGTTTGAAAAAAGGCTTTAACAGCCCTGTAGAATCTTCTAAGCTGAAAAAATAAAGCATAGTTGCATTTTCAAAATGCTCCAAGAGTGTGTCATGGCTCTGCACGAAGGCAGTATTAATCTTGTGAAGCCAGGGTCTCAGAACCTGAGATGTGTGTGGTATGGGTACATAAGCTGTACCTAAACAAGACCTTCATATGGTAAGCAGGGTAAACCATCCCGTAAAGTTAAACCAGACTGTGAAAGGACTGATTCCAGAATCCAACTGAGTTTCACTAGCTCTTGTTTGTTCTACAGTCTGCACTGCAACCTATCGCACACAGACTTAGTGCTTGGGAGCTTTGCTTAGTTTTCATTAGTAGCCAAAGCATACCCTAGCTTTGTAAATGTGTGTGTACTGAATTTTTCCTGTTTCACAGTTCAGCATCACAGAACATGAGTACTCACAAGACTAGACTGCACTGCTGTATAATGAGGAGTGTTGGCATCACAGGGCACTTCAAATATCCCTCGTACCCATAACATTTAATTTTCTTTAGTTTGCTTATTGATGCAGGAAATTATTAGAGCAAAAATTAAATTAAAATTGACTCCAGCTATGCTAAAAATGTAGGTAGTTTCTCAACTGTTTAGTCAATTCCTAACTGAAAATACACTGTACTTTCTGTGTATTGCAAAAAGAGAAGGGCATAACAAGATTATGAATTACGGCATTTTTTGAGGAGATATGAATAGCTAAGCTGACCTTGTCTACGTGAAAGTAACCAGAGTTGTGGTTATGGTCTAGGAAACTTACAAAAAGCCAACTGTAATCAAGAGTGTTTGGATACAACATACATAAAATTATGATAGTACAATGTACCCTAGGCTGGGGCTCTTTTTGTGGCTTTTTTTTTTCTTTTTTTTTTTTAGCTATCATGGACGAATGCAGTTTGACTGAAAAAGCCAATTAAATAAAATTCCAGGCATCACTGAACACTTACTGAAACCTACAATAAGGTCCAATAGCTAGTATGAGGCAACAAATAAAATTATCTCTGTTTGAAAAGATTGGTCTAGATTTCCACAATTGTCATGGTGCAGAAAATAGAAAGGATATTCTTATATTCTTATATTCTTATATTCTTCTTTATTTATTCTTCTTTGTATATATTTTTTAAATTATTATTTACTTGGTTGCCTGGTTTGTTGTTTGGTGGTTTCAGGGACACCTTCCACTAGACCAGGTTGGTGAAAGCCCCATCTGACCTGGCCTTGAACACTTTGACAGAAGTGCTGAAAAATTAAATAAGTATTTAGAAGCCATGACTTTTCCCTTCAGCAGTAAGTTTTCTACCAAGCTTCAGGACTCAGCAGTTCACCATTTAATTTGAAGATTTTTGAGAAAGCAAGTTACTGTCACATGCTTTTGAAATTAGTTGCAGCCTGGTCCTCTTGGGCAATTTCACAGTCATCTGTGGCCCTTAAGATCACTGTTCTTTATCTTTCACTTCTTGTTCCAAGGCATTAATATGAATCCTATGTTGCTTCAGTAGCTTTTTCTTTTCATGTCATGAGTTAAATTTTTCTTCTGAGCATAAATACTTCTTGTTTAACCTTCTGATATTCCTATTAAATGAACACGCAGCAGGAGATAGCAGAGAAATAAGAAACTATATGTTAGAATCAACAGAAAAAAATTTCTCCTTGATAACTGCAGTCAAAAGCATTCAGAATACAAGCTGGGAAGGCAATTATAAGTAAGATATTTTGGTCTTCTTTGCGCAAAAAATGAACTTTGTTAAGTTTCTGCGTTACACTGTCTTAACTTGAATTATTTCACAACCCATTAAGATTTGTCTGGTTCAGTGGAAACCTTATGAAAATGCATCTTACTTTCAGCCACAGTGCCAGAAAGAAACATGAGATACTTCAACTCCATGGCTTTGTAACTATATTTATACTATAATTTTTTTGTGCATGTATTAGACTGCCTAAGTAGAGCATAAACAGGGACTATACAATGTGTCCTTTTGCAGCAATAGACAAACTTATTACGTGTACATCTTCGCTGGAAGATATAAGGTTCTCATACTTAGCACCTGAAGGCCACTGTTTAAAGCAAAGAACATACTAAAATCTATTTTTATTTACTTGACTTTGAATATGAATTAATCTTTTAATCTCTAGAAATTGAAGCGCTGTGTTTTAGGTGGTAATTCTCTCTGACATCAGAATTCACAAGCACACTTGCATGAATGCAAAACAAGTACAAAGAGAATCCTGCACACAATAAGGCAAATCATCACACTGATAAAGCCAGTGTCATCACCACATTGACGGAGAAATTAGGAGCTGGTGACACCTGATAAAGAAAATTGCATAGAAGAGTTTGAAGAGCGGGTAGAAAACAAACAAGGAAACAAAACACCAACCAAAATCCAAACAAAACAATCTGGCTTAACTTGTGATTATATTTAATACTCAAAAACGTAAATTTCCTTCTTTAATTTATTTTTTACGAATTTAAAAATATGGAAATCTTTTCTAAAATGAGGGATGCTGCAGAGTAAGTAATCCATGCTATGGATGAATTCTACTGAAAAGGCGATAATTAAAGTAGGAAAATTTCTTTTGTGTCAGCTTCAGAATAAATGTAAGATGTTCTCTTGCATGTCTGGTTAGCCTTTTGAAAGTGGAAAAGGTAGGGATAGAAAAATCATCTTACTAATTGCAAACAAGTCTCTCTCTATGTGCAATTCAAATTTAAACTAAATGGAATAATTGTACATATGGCATGCATAACAGCAGCAATAACATCCTGGTCAATTCACTGCAATGGAAATCTTCTGCTGTTAATGGTATATAATGTCACCAAATTTTAAAAAATTGAATAAATTAAAAGGCAAAACCATGGTCCCTTAAGAAACCTTATACAATGAAGAAATGAGTACCTGACAGGATCTCACGAAATATGTTTATGACTGTAAGATGGCCAAAGGTTTAGCAAAGGATGACATTCATCACACAGACCTGTTTCCTGGTTCATGCAATAAACTTCTCTCAATAGAGGGAGTGCAAGATGTGATTGCAACAACACCATATTTTTAAGCTTCATAAACTCAAGACCCCAACATAGTAGGAAAGATCTACAAATTTTGAGTCACATGAAATTAAACTGAATGTCATCTCTATGATTTAAGGACATATTATTCAAAAGGGCTGTTAGTGAAAGTCTGACATCAAATTTTTTTGTGATTGTTGCTGACTGGTTAGCAAAAGTTCTGTAATTCTTCCACAGATTAATACAATATCTTTGATTATTTGGCACATCGGTACCATTATAAAAATTTTCAGTCTATTCTGCATACATAGGCAGGTCGACTTCTCAACAAAAAGACCTCAGTTTCTTGTCAATTAGAAAGTTATGAAATGATACTAAAAAATTTATGATCATCAACAGACATCTTGCTCCTCAGTATGGTTAGCTGACTACTGTGTGATATGTCATTAGGCCTGAGCATTACAGCATATTTCTTTCTTGATGTCCATTCTCATGAATTTCTTTAAGCTGTGGGTAATACAGGTTCTGGGACCAGCTGATAATCTTTATCTTTTAATCAAGGTTTTTATTGATTTAAAACTTATCCAATTGCACTTTTTAATAGAAAAGACCAAGACACTATCCCATCTAAAAGAAAAAATGACAAAAGTTATTAAAAGTTTAATCGGTGTTAGATGGGCAACAAAAAACTACCAGTTTAACTATATTTTGATGGACTGGGGAAAAGAATAAACCATTCACATTGCCTTTTTAAATCAGATTTTTCCAGGAATTTTCACAATATGAAAGACATTTCTAATCATATCAAAATTGAAGATTTCAACTTCTGTAAAAGATTTTATTACAATTCACAGATAGCTAGCATCCAACCTGCAGTTTGTTGGTTTCACAGAATTCTTTTTCTTATTGATAATTTAATTCTAATTCAATATATACAAAAACTTTTGCCTTAAACTTAACTTGAAAACAGTTTCCTTTTATTCTAATTACTTCTGTTTTCTTGGTTTGGTTTGAGATTATTCTGTTTGAGACTTCTGATATACAAACCAGCTGCATTCTTCAAATGCACAACATGATCCTCTAGATCAGAGGGCTGAAGGAGAGAGAAAGGAAAGGAAGGGCTTATAGAGAAGGACACTTTAATTCATCACCCAGTCAATCTTCATTGATTAGGCGACTGTCAAGTCTTTATTTCTTCTACGTCTTCCAAAATAGTGATTTCTTCTTGAAGATAAGTTGCATTTAATTTTCTGAGGCAAAGAAAGACGCAATAGGCATGGAAGCAAAAAGTTATGTCCTTTAGGGGAATGACAGTCCAATGTCTACAGCGAGTTAACATGAAAATATTTGATAGGCACTTCATGGTTATTCAGAAATAACAGTCTAATAATTATTCAAATCAAACCTTTCTCAGTCAGAGTTCAGGGATTTACATAATTGAAAAATAAACATACAATTATGGGTCAGTGATGGCACAGCATTAAGGTACTTGAGAGGAAATATCTCAGTATTACTGTATTTAAACCAAAAATATGGAGTAATTGCAGGGCAATAGATGTAGCATATTAAGCATGAGTCTACAGAAATATGAAACCTATGAAAAATCTCATTCTATGCACCAGAATAAAGTACAAATCCTCAGCTGCTAAAAGCCTACACAGCTTCAGTGATTGAAATGGAGCTACATCAATTTCAATAACTAGAAATAGAGCAATGGTAGAATAAGTTAGTGTGCTGTGCAATCAAGATAAAGACATGGAACCAAGATAAAAGTCCTTACAGAATTACAGCCTTTACCACTCTCACCTCCCTCCCCACTATTTCCTCAGCAGAATGAATGTTTGGAATCAGGATTGCCCCTAAAAGTTATGAAGACCTGATCAATTCCCTATCAGAACTGAAGGTGCAAGTGGAGCAGCAGTCTCACAAGCTTATGCCACAGACTTAGTGGCAGAGGTTTGTACAAAACCTTTTTGCTCAAAGATGGAATTAAATAATGCTTTCTGGTGTAATCTTCCTCCAGTTACAACAGGTAAGTGCCTAGCCTATTTAGTTTGATTTTAAGTTTCACAAATGCATAAAAAGAATGTTTGATGGTTAAATGCTATTTTTACCGTTTGTTAAATTTCACTAAGAGGAAACAGGGGGAAAAAAGCCTAAGAAAAAAAGGTAATAGAAAAAGTAAACAAGTCATGCTTGTCCCAACATAATTAAAAAGACTAAAGACTTTGTTAGAGGCTTCACAACAGAGCTGATTTTCAGTTAACTACCAAAAGCTTATATAATTTTCTGTGTATCTCTTCAGACCCTGAAAGTTTTGACCTCTATTCCTGTTTGTGATTTTTAGATTTGTCTTTTCTTTGAGCAAGAACTTCACCGCAGTTTTTCAGCTCAACTA
The DNA here is from genome assembly GCF_052056855.1 of Sturnus vulgaris. Lineage (NCBI taxonomy): Eukaryota > Metazoa > Chordata > Aves > Passeriformes > Sturnidae > Sturnus > Sturnus vulgaris. The sequence continues at coordinate 41,931,640 of NC_142283.1, forward strand.
TCCTACTTTCTAAATAATTTATCTTCCTGCCAAATATTGTTTTTATCTCTCTTATTTTGCTCATGCTGGAATCAATGCCATCAATCCCCTGAGTGTCAATCAAGAAAAGGGAATTAATGAAGTCACATAAACTTTTCAGATGTTACAGACATTTCTGAAACCATGTAGCAAAAAGAAAGGAAAGCGTGCTAGAATCAAGATAGAAACCAGATTACAAAAATACATATATAGTCTGTATTTGTTTGCTGGGGCAGGGAGCTGGAAGAACAGGGAAAGATTTCCCTGAGTGAAAGATTACTATTAACCTTTAGTGGTACTTCATTCATTATATCACAGAAGATGTAGGGATTCCCAGTTTGAGAAAAATAGCTTTATCCTCACCTTCAGCATTTGTTACTTTTCTGTTGAAATTTCTTCCACACACTTAGCCAAAAGAGGTCTATCCTTTAATTCATCTGTTTGGTTGTTTATTTTTTTGTTTTGCAAAAGCCTAAACAAACCCACAGGATGATTTCTGTTTAGGTAACTGAAATATATCTAGAGGCAACAGAAATAACATTGTCACATCAATAGTGAATGTAGTGTCAGGTTCATATTGTTTTTTTTGTTGTCTGTAGTCTATTTCCTAGCTCTTGGGTTACAAGAAATTTTCTTGGAAATCTTTGTTTTCCTCTGTCCAGTTTCACTTTCAATTGTTATTTCACAAGCAGTTAGAAAAACAACATTAAAGCATCACAGAAACAACACTTCTTTAAAAAATTCAACCAAACTGTGTGTATGTTCTCGTTTGTCAATATGAAACATATTGTTCATCATTATAAACTACTGGTATAATAAAAATCTGCTATATCAAAGTACTTCTATAAGGCAGACTCAGAAAATATAACAAATATAAAACAAAGGAATGACTCAAAGTGCCGCATTAAAACCAAGAATGAGTACCATACAACATATGAGTTAGGCTTTAAATCAGCACTGATTTTGAAAGGAAGGTATTTTCTCTTTTTAAATTGGAACAGTTTCGGTTTTTTTAAATAGAAGAAAGATATTTTAATGCCTGTGATGTTCATTGACTTCCCACTGGCCTTGTACTAGTGTTTTCCACCTCATGTTTATAATACTTAATCTTACTAAGTTGAATGTTTCTGCAGTAGATTTAGCAGAAGCTATTATTTATTTTAGCAGAAGCTATAAATTAAATCTATTTCCACTCTCATCTGAAAGCTCATATAAAACACAGGCACTTGTTTTTCTTTCAGTCAGGATGGTTTGAAAACAAAATATAATTCAGAACTGAGTCCAAAAAAATCCCTCTTCTCCTTAGCTGCACAATTTACATGCAGTGACCCTGGAAACCTGCAGTTCATGTATTCATAAAATCACGGAATTGTTAAGGTTAAGGTTGGAAAAGACCTGTAAGGCCATTAAGTTCAACTGTTTAATTAACCCCTTTATGATCGTCACCAAACCATGTCCCCGACTACCAGACCCACATGCCTTTTGAGCACTCCCATGGACAGTGATTCCACCAGTACCCTGGACATTCTGTTCTAATGTTTGAACATCATTGCAGTGAAGAAAGACTTTCTAATATGAAACCTAAACTTCCTCTGGTGCAATTTGAAGCTGCTTCTTCTCATTTTGTCACTTACTACATGGGAGAAGAGGTGGACCCCCATCCTGGTACAACCTTCTTTCAGGTAGCTGTAGAAAGCAGTAAGGTCCTTTTTGACCCTTCTTTTCTCCAGGCTCAACAATCCCAGCTCCTTCAACTGCTCCTCATGTTTCCAGGTGAGGAATTGCTTGCCTCCCAGTGGGCTAATACAATGATAATTTTACAAAATCTTTCAGCTATGTAACTGTACAATCAAAAATTACGATAAACATTAACCAAGGAGAGGAATAAGAAGCTACACTTCACTGATCTAAGGACTTACAAAATAATGAACTAGACCAGATATGTTAGCTTCACTCCTAATGTGGAAAAATAGCACCAATTCATCATGTGGTCACCCAGCTGTGAGGTGGCTGACCACTAGAGATCACCAACAACACTCCCAAGACAGAAAAACCTATGTGCTGATGGAAGGGAATATATGTTAACGGCTTTGGGGAAATTATTGTCACATATATGTTTCTTCTGGGAAAACCCATGAATATATATGTAAAATATAGTATGCAAACAGGAGCTTTTTCCATATTCAGCATGAAAAACAGGTGGAGATATCCCCTGTGTATCTGGTGTCACAATGGAATGCCCTGCTCCCAGATATGAAAATTATAATCTTAGGGAGTTTGCTTTTTCAGCTGTATTTTGGCAACACTCATAGAACTTGTATTCCCTACCTTTCCCCAGCTTTGATAACCTTCTTCAACTTGCTCCAGCACCTCAAAGTCTTTCTTGTAGTGAAGAGTCAAAAGCCAGGATTCAAGGTACACCAGTGTTGAGTACAGGGAAAGGATGCCCTCCTAGTCATGCTTGACACACTATCTCTGATATTCGCACTAACAATGGCAACATAAAAACATGACTTAGCTTCTATGCAAATTAAAAGTTATAGTAGATAAAAAGTAGACATTTTCCTTATCTTGCTTTTCATATTGCTGTAGATTTTGCACACTTCCTTAATAAATACATGGCATCAGCGGCAGTACCAGACTGCTGGACAAAAGGAAAGAGAAAACCTCCACAGCTCCAAAAGCAGGAGCAAACAAGACGTTGACAGTAACATATGGCAAAGACAGTGAAAGTACTGGAAATTAACACTAAAAGGGGATTTTAAATTACACCTTGTAAGTTTTTTAATTAAAAGGGCAAGCTAGTTTTTTACTTCCTGGTGGCTCCTCCTGACTAAATTTTTAAAGACAAGAAAGATGTGTGGTTGAGGTTTACTGTGCTTAAACAAGCTTACATTACTTTAACAGGTGGTATTATAAGGTGAACTAGAATTCCACAGTTTAGCAACAAATTTCCATTTCCTTTTTGGTGACAACTCCCAGCAAAATAATGATACTGATCTTAACAACACACTTGATTCTCTTGGCTCCAAAATTAATGTCTGTAATAAACTGATTAATTTCTGAGAAGCAGAAAACTTCACTGTATGTGATTTTTATTTTTCTGTTCAAAAGTGAAAAAAAGTCTAATATTCAACTGACTAACCAAACTCACTCTGAAATATAAAGAGTTCATAAAATTTATGTTTCTAACTGATATTTGTATTTATCATTGTGCTGGATTTGGCCAGGATGAAATTTGTTTTCTACACAGCACCCCTTTCTGTGCTATGCTCTGCGCACATGGCTAGAACATTGCTGGCAGCACACCTCTGTGCTGTTTGTTGCTGAACAGTGCATGCTTGCACAGCATTAAGGCTTTCTCCCTTCTTCCCCTGTGAGCAGACTGAGAGTGGAGGGCACACAGCCAAAAGAGCTGACCAAATCTGGCCAATGCATTATCTCCGACCATATGATTTCTTGCTCAGCAATGAAAGTTCAGGGAGAGAAAAAAGGAGAGATCTTTGTGGTTCTGGTATTTGTCTTCCCAAAAAAATTTATATTTTTGCCCTTCTTCCCAAGGAGCAACATCTGGGGAGTGGCAGACACCTCCCATTTTCCTTTCCATGCAGTTTTGCTTTTCTTATCAAAATGTCGTTGCCTCTATCTATGAGTCTTCTCACTTTCTTTCTACTTTGTCCACATTCTACAAATATGAGTGAAAAGCTGGTGGATGTTTGCTGGGGAAACCCACTATACTCACTCTACAACTTTACATGATTTTTTGCACTGTCCATTCACTTTAATATTTCTTCTCCATTGCTTAGCTTCTCTGATTAATGTATTCACTGGAAAATCCTGGCTTCTTGTACTTTCCTTCCCCCTTCTCCTTCATATTTCCCCATGGAAAAGTGTATTTGAGCATTTTGAAAATACAAGGATAATTCAGTGAGACAAATGAAGCAACTATGTCTATCTCTGATGACACATAAAATTAAGATTCTTAGTTTATATTTTCTTCAGAATTATAAGACATTTCATCTTCGTAGAACCATAGAACATGCTCGGGACCCATCAGAATCGTTGAATACAAATCCTGGCCCTGCACAGGACACCACAAGAGTCACACCAGTCACACACTGGAAATTAACACTAAAGGGGACCTAAATTCTATGGCTGCTTTCTTTTCATAATTTCTTCAGAATTTTTCCCCACATATATTAATAATATCAGATTATAACTTCTTTTATGAGAAAGAACTACATTTTCAACATCAAATGGCAAGAAAATAGTAGTTTTCTAAAGCAGCTACAATCGCGCTAAAGGTATCTGTTAATTTAGGGCTGAAAAAAAGACAGAAAATATATGTGGTCTGCATGGTTGAAATAAGGAAAATAGTAATGCAATTGTTTTTAATTATCAAGAAAAACAATAAAATAATCTTATGAAATTTGTGTATCCATTACATAAATCATGCTACATCATATATGACATTAAAGCTGTAGTAATAATCACACGGTACTCCTTTTTTTTTTTTCTTATCACATGATAATTCCTGCAGATCTCTCCATGTAATTGGTGCAGAAGGGAGAGAAAGTAGGGGATTTCTTACATTTCTGAAAACAAATCTCAGCTTTCAAGCTGAATTAACAAGTTTCAGAAAGCTCACAGAAGAAAAATTACTAAGAGTGGTGTTTCAAGTATTCTAATGAAAGTTGACTTCAGTGAGACAGAGACACTCTACAGGAACACAGAGGATGCACATTTGTGGGACAGTGGGGTCTATAAGATAATTTGGCTGGAAATCAGCCACTTACTTACAAAGAGTACTTACATTATGAGTTACAGCCACTACAAGTACATAGAATAATTTAAAATAGAATCATTTCTATAGAATAAAATAGAATTTGTGCAGCTCCAGTATTATTCAAAAAGTTGCAGCAATATAATGACGATGAGACTGTGAAGTTACATGTACTTTTTATTTTGTCATTTTATATAAGGATTCCAGAAGTAGAGAAAGGACCTTCAGTGCACTTGGTCTTTCCCACAGTGCTAGAAGTTCCATCTTGATACCTTAAACTTATTCATTGTGCCAAATAATCCCTTCCAATCAATTTCATTGCTACAGTGTATTCACTGCTGTAGTCTTTTCCCTTCAACACTTCTACTCAAACACCTGATTAGAAGGAAAAATTGTGTGAACATAAAATTAATGCTATTTTCTTTAACTAAACTGCTCTGGGCAGACACTAAAATGCAAGCAAGTGTCTAGCCTAAGGCTTGGTTCTGCAAAAGAAATTAATGTATATATTGGGTGTATGTAATTTTCTGAAAATTTATACTGTGACATCAAAAGTCAAAGCAGATCGTGGAAATGCCTTTCCCTTGGCAAAATGCCACTGATTTCCAAAGCATTAATTATATGGAATCAATCATTCCAATGCCTTAGCTTCCCTTCTAATAAACCTTTCTAAATCTAATGTATGGAAAGGCTTTATATTAAAGTGCTAGATATTACAGTAATCTTCAGTAGCACTAAAACTGGAGAGCAAAATCTTTGTATTCTAAAGTATACTTATGAAATGTGATTCCTAATAATTTGATCAAAGTCTCTCTAAAGTGGTTGTGAAATGGGAATAACAGAAATGTGTAACAAATATATCTGTGCCTCTGGGGAATAACACCAATTCCAAGGATAAGGCAAACATTTGAGCTGGACAAGCCACTTTCAGCAGCTGCATGCCAATTCTGGCCATGGATCTTTTCTCCAGCCAGGCAAGGAAAGGACAAGAAATCCCAATGAACCAAGGTGTTCTCCCCAGCTTGCCCTACTATCAGTGCATTTTGCAGACCCACAATAAACAGGCTTTAATAAGAGAATTTAAGATTACTGGATGGGTGGGAGCTATGTTTTCTGAATGTGTGAATTTGTGTAGGAAGAGTTAGCCAGATTATCCCAGGGTTTAGAATAAGATCAAGGTATAGAGTAACAGTGGGGAGAAGGGGCTGGAGGCTGCTACCTGTATTCCGTATTTGACAGCGTCTGTCAGCTCCAGCTACTCAAACCTCTTCTTTGCTCATACCACTTGTGGTGCCAAAAATATGTCACATTAAGCATCTCAAGCAGACCAGAAAGCAAGCCTCCTGTGCACTTAGCTGCCATTTCCTCAGTTCTTGGCTGTCAGCCAGAAGATACATGAGTAGGTAGCTCACTTGTCACCACAAAAATCATCCAGACACACCACTTGTCTTACTATCTGCCCTTACACACAGCCTCTATGGTCCCCCATGTCCTTTACAAACTACAGGAGCACTTTGATTCCGACTGAGTTGGAAATGGCTTGCACTTACCTTCAGAATCCTCACTCTGCATCTACATGCGGGATATGGCTACAATAGTAAATTTCCTACTCACATTACAAAAGACATGCCAATTTCTACCAACAGGTGGAATTGCTATGCTTTCTATGTACACAAGTACAGCCTCTCTAAAATGAAAATTAAATTTATTTTCCCACAAACAGAGGACTACAGACATTCAGAAAAAAATTATCTTCCTGCTTCCCACAGTGTAGTATTTCTTAATATATAGATTTTTTGAAAGAGAGTTGGCTAATTTTTAAGGTGAAGTGACACAAATAAGGAGCAGCTAAATCATCTGGGCTGAAAATCTTTCTGAAACTTCAGAAAGCCAAGCTCACAGAAGTTTGGAGACATACTTTTTTCATAGATCGCTGGTAAATGATGAGTTCATAAAAGTATTTCATATTGAATACAGAGTTACAAAGAGTAGAGCAGACCACATATGGCCTTTTTTACATAAAAGAGACAATCCCTCTGATTGTAAAATAGTAGACTCTGCTCTACTTTGTTTACCATCCCTCTCAAACCAAAAAAAGTCCTACAGCCTCTACTGTCCCTGCATTATAGGAGCTGATAGCTAGCCAGTCCTTGCTTTTTGCCAACAGATGCTGAAATTTTACCTGCAGTAATAGACAGATAAAGCTAAATTCTAATTAGCTGTCTGTACATTGTTTTTTGCCACAGTTGCTGCTGTATCTGGACACAGGCTTCCAGAATGCTCCTTTTGGTGAGTATGAAGACAAAAAGTAGGTTTTTAAATACAGATGCACTTTAAAGCTGTGTAATGCATAAGTAATAAAATTTTAAGGATGAAATGTAGGGTGAGACATTATGAAAAGGTAAAACAAGGAAAAATCATACCTGGAAAAAACACCCGATAAAGGTGTTTGATAAGAAGTAGCCTTGACTGTAATAGTGAACACAGTTTCAAAATATACAGTACTAACCTAGTCTTCATCAAGCTGTTGATTTTGTTCTGTTATTGTTATGGTTTACTTTCCATTAAAACTACCTCTATTTGCAGTTTAGATAAAAATTGTGCTCACATTTTAAAAAACCTACATATGACATGAATCTGGAGAGAATCAGTTTCTAAATTGACAAGATAGCCAGAGCAACTATAGGGAGGAAGAAGTGCATAAACTACACACAAATTCCAGTATCTTTGAAATTAAAAAGCTTCTTGAGATATTCTAGTACAGTCTGAAAACCCTTCAGACTTGGAACAGACCTGTTTATACATTACAACATTAACAGAGAGTGAATAAAATTCATAATATATTTTGAAATTAAAAAGTATTCCTGGCTGAAGATGTACATTTCTGATACTTTCCAAAATTCCTCTCTCATGTACCCTGCAACTATTCTCCCTCCAATATTTACAGCCACCTAAAACAACAACTAACCAAAAAACAAGTGAAAACTTTGAAACTTGAAATCCACATACAGCAATATAAATTAAAACCTTTCTGAAACTCTCAGGTCTCCAATCATGCCTCTCAAACAATAGAAGACTATTCGTGTAATTCAGAAACACCCGGAGAAATCTGGTTTGTAAGCATTTTTGGACTTTGCCTTTCCTAGAGCCGCAAGCCTTTCCCTCCATTCACATCCTGAAAATACCTTATACTGCCTCCTAGAAATTTAGAAAATTAAATAGGAGAAAAATGCCACAAAATTGGAAGGTCTTAAAAAATCTGACCCTTGCAATTTGGATTGCAGTAACACACTGAACCATATTTCAAAATGCATATACATCAGTGTTTCCTTCCAATCAGCCGACCCTGGATGCTGTACAAAAAATTAATGCCTCAAATTTATTTTTAAAAAATGTTGAGAAGACAATAATATTCACCACTTTTCCCTTAAAATAATCTATATGGCTTGGTTAAATTAAAAATTCCAATGGAAAACTTGTCCAGAAATATTTATCTCCCTCCAAAATAAATATTGGAATGATCAGTGAATTCTCAGTCAGTGGTTAGTTTGTTTTGGATTTTCTTTCTTTCTTTCTCATATTTTTATGTCTATATGGTTTTCAAATAAAAAACAGAAATAGATCATAAAGAATTCATGGTGAGCTTTTGAGGAAGGAAATTGAAACCATCAGCCAGATATGAAAGCTGTTGAAATCAGTAACTGCACAGAGCATGAGGAACGGACAACAATTCCCAGAAGATTGCATGTAAAATGCAATACTTAAGTATCACGAACATGGCTGGCATTTTGTTTTCTAGAGTTCTCTCCTATTCCAATATTACAGAAGCGCCACTTACAATTCTTATTCTGATAGTTCACAGAGGCACTTCCCATGTGTATCTGCTACATTGATTTTAAATAGATCAGAAAATGTCAGGAGCCAACAACTGGATAACCTACAACTTCCTTACAAGCTGGTTGCTAATGAGGCAAGGCTGCAGTTTAGTGAGCATTTCTTTCAGAGGAAATGCTTTACTAAACCCCTTTGTGATAGTAGAAACTGTAAAACAGACAGAGAATTCATCAGAATTAAAACACCCAAAAACTTTAATCCGCACGTGTTTCCTGAGGGGGTCAAAAGCAATATGAAAAGCTAATTATGCTGACATAACACTACAAAAATAAATGACTGTCAAACTCTGACCATGATATCTTACTGGTGACTTCAGAGATTTCATCTGAAACTCTTCTCACCTTCACTTGATATTGTATATTTAAAACTATTTTACTTCTTGACCTGAGCTTCTCAGAGCTACTTGTATTCCTGATTTTATTTTAGATACAGAAAAGAAGCTGCTTTTCCTTCACTTTCATTTTTTCAACATCAAAAGCCAAACCTCTAACAAAACTGTAGCATCCAAGGACACAAATTCAATTGTTTACTTAGTGAAAAAGTGCCTGCCTATACTGTAAATCCTTGTAGTACTAAAGACAGTACTAAAGTACTGTAAAACACAGGACACAGCATTTACCGTGTCATTTCTATAATTCTAGGTTAAAAACAAATCAGATGTAGTCCCAAGATCATACTTTCAACAAAAAATCCTACAACAATCCTACAGATCTTCTTTAAGGGTAATTCCTCCTGCACCTGAGGAAAAAGAACCCCAAGTGTCAGCACAGACCCGGGGCACAGACAGACAGAGCAGCTCTGCAAAGAAGGACCTGGGACTCTTGGTGGATCACAAGTTGTCCATGAGCCATTAGTACCCTCGTGCCCAAGAAGATAAATGGTATCCTAGATTACGTCGGGAAAAACATGGCCAGAAGGCTGAGGGTGGTGATGCTGTCACTCTACTTGGCCCTGGTGAGGCCGAATCTGGAGTGTTGTGTACAGTTCTGGGCTCTCCAGTAAAAGAGAGACAAGGAGTACTGGAGAGGATCCAGCAGAGGGTCACAAAGATAATTTGTGGAGCATCTCTCTTAGGAGGAGAGACTGCAGGAGCTCAGCCTGTTTAGTCTGGATCCAAGAAAACTGAGAGGGGATCTTATTAACACATTGGAATATCTCAAAGGTGGGTGTCAAGGAGAATGGTGCCAGACTCTTTACACTGATGCCTAGCAACAGGATGAAGATCCACGGCCATAAACTAAATACACAAGTTCCACATCAACGTCAGGAAGAACTTCTTTACATTGAAGGTGGCAGAGCACTGGAACAGGCTGCACAGGGAGGTCATGGAGTCTCCCTCTCAGAAGACATTCAAAAGCCACCTGGATGTGCTCCTGTGTCACCTGCTCTAGGTGACCATTGGCTTGGCAGTGGGATTGGCCTGGATGAACTCCACAGGTCCCTTTCAACCCTTGTAATTCTGTGTTTCTCACCATGTAACAGGAAGGGATATGCAACAGATAAAAACTTCCCACAAGTGTGCAAAATCGCATCATTGCAAACATCTGCTGAATTTCTTCACAATATTTACATCTATTAATACAAATATCTCATGCACAGTACAGCAATACTAGTTCCATGAGACAGTGAAGCAGTTCTGGAGCTGCACAGACCAAATTTCTCTTTTTACTGAAGTTGCTTGCAGTATCCACAAATACTGATGAATGTCAGGCAGTATTCACCCATGACTTAAGATATTAAAGGTAATAAAAGATATTAAAGATATTTCATTTAAGATATTAAGATATTTCCTATTAAGATATTTCATTTTCTCTCTTCTGAACACTACTGCATTATAGAAGTATTAAGTCAGGTTTTATATTACGAATCTCAGAGTTGACAACACAGCAGATAACACTCTTACAATAAATCTGCCATAATGAACCTGCACATCAGGCCATGCAAATAAACTTTCTGTAGTGCTGAAACCTTACAGCTGAAATTAGCCACAGGAAGCAAAATTGTTTTCAGGATTCCCATCGTGTCCCTGGGTCACAGAACTTTGGAAGATGGAAGGGATCTCTAGGCATCACCTTGCTCAGGAGCAAGGAGCATCTACAGTAGATGGTCCTGGACTACATCCACAAAGCTTTTGTTTGCCTGTGGTTTGAATTCTTTGGTTTGGGCTGGGTTGGGTTTTTTTATTCTTGAAGAATGAAGACTACCACCTCTCTGGAAATCTGTGCCAGTGCTCAGTAACAGTGAAAATGCATTTCCTGATTTTCATTAAATACTTCCTGTGTTTCAATTTATGCGCACTGGGTCTTGTCCTGTCACTGGGAATCAGTGAGGCAGCATGATTCCATATCCTTTGCTCCCTCCTTTCAAGTACTTATATACATAGATAAGGTTCCTATGAGCCTTCTCTTTTCCTGACAGAACAGTCTCACTCTCTCAGCCTTTTCTCATAGGAGAGATGCTCCACTCCATTAATCATTTTCATGGCCTTTCATTGGACTTTTTTCAGCATGTCAATAAATCACCTGTAGTTGGAAGCCCAGACCTGGACACAGATGTGACCTCACCAATGTTGAGATATGAATGATCACTTCCATCAGCCTGTTGTCAAGACTCCTCTTTATGTAGCCCAGGATACCGTGAGCCCTTGCTTTCTTGCAGCAAGGGCACATTGCTGACTCATGTACAACATGATGTCTACTAGGAGCCCCAAAGCAGTTTTTCCAAAGTTATTTTCCAGCTGGGCATGCCTGGTGTTATTCATCCTCAAGTGCAGAGCTTCACACTTCTCCTCACTGAACTTCTTGAGCTTTCTCTCAGCCCATTTCTAGAGGTTTCTCCGGGATGAGACCAATATCCCTGAATGGCAGCACAGCCTTCTAATATATCAACTACTCCTTCCAGTTTTATGTCTCAACTACTCCTGTCAGTTTTATGTCATTGACACACTTGCCGAAGGTACACTCTGCCCCATCATCATGATAATAATTAGTTATAATTAATTACTAATGAAGCTATTAAACAGGCACAGACTCATTATTGTCCTCAGAGATCACCAACTGATACTGGCCTCGAATTAGACTTTGAGCAACTGACCACCACTGACCAGGCATTTCAATGTGGAAGTTTACCAAGCCGGTCAGGCATGAACTCCTCCTGATGAGCCTTATAAACAGCTTCCCATCATGTTCCTGTCCGTGTGCCTAGAAATACTTTCCAGGGACTCAGCCAGTATTCAGGATTTTCATCCACACACCATGCTCAACCATTGCAAGGCATTGAGGGGTGGGAAGAGAAGCTCCGGGAAGGAAAGTTCTGGGAAGTTCAGGGAAGTTCCAGGAAGTTCAGGGAAGGCAAGTTCCAGAAAGTCCTGGGAAGTGAAGTGAAGGGAAATTCAGGGAAGTGTAGTTCAAGGAAGGGAAGGGTAGTTCAGGGAAGGGAAGGTCAGGAAAAGGAAGTTCAGTGAAGAGTAGTTCAGGGAAGGGAAGGGAAGGGAAGGGAAGGGAAGGGAAGGGAAGGGAAGGGAAGGGAAGGGAAGGGAAGGGAAGGGAAGGGAAGGGAAGGGAAGGGAAGGGAAGGGAAGGGAAGGGAAGGGAAGGGAAGGGAAGGGAAGGGAAGGGAAGGGAAGGGAAGGGAAGGGAAGGGAAGGGAAGGGAAGGGAAGGGAAGGGAAGGGAAGGGAAGGGAAGGGAAGGGAAGGGAAGGGAAGGGAAGGGAAGGGAAGGGAAGGGAAGGGGCCAGTCCAAAGGGGAAAAGGAACCATGGGACATTTTCTAAGCCGAAGCTTTCTTATAGCAAGTCTTTCTAACATATATAAGACAACATATCTAAGACCTACTTACAGAAGCAGATATGTATATTTTTATCCATATTAGGGTGTCCTCAAAAATCACTTCAATGCAATTAAAATACTATTGCTTTCTTTATATAAATTTATATATTTACTTTTTTTTTTCTTTTTCTTTTTCTTTTTTTAATAAAGGCTTAATCTCCTTTAGTTGCCTGGTTGCATCAAGTGTGCCAGTAGTGGTTCCTGAAGATGCCAATATGTGACTACTGAACTCACCTTCTCTTAATACCCTCAAAGCAAACAGACAACCTGCCATACTTCTCTGGGGCCAGGGCAGCAGCACAAGCTTGAGAGCAACTTATTTTCAAATACTTATCTTGACAGAAAGTTGTATAAATACCACTGGTGACAGATCATTACAGTTTTGAAATCAGTAAACACAGAATAAGAACGAAACACTGAATAACATTTTATCAACTTAGAGCCTTACAGTATAACAAATTGGTTTTTGCAAATGTGTTATTTATGTCATTGCATCATATACAAGCTCAAAGGCTGACTGTGCTTCAAATTGTCTGAACCTATGTAACAAATGAAAAAGAAAATGCAATGTTGTATATGTAAATTTGAACTCACTTATTGTTCTTGTATAGACTAAAACATATTTTCAGTTCTCTAAGCTGATATTTTTCTTTATAGATCTATTCACCAGGATGACAGCTAATTTAATTACTTTATAAATATCACTGTTGATTTCAGGAAAAGGTTGGAAGCGTTAATGAAGAATAGAAACTTTGAACATAGCCAGGGCAACATGTTTAAAACATAGTTTCATTTTAGATTTAAAAAGCATCTTTACTAAGATTTTGCTGAACCTTGAGTTGTTATGTTGCAGCTGGTAACAAGAAAACAGAAAGTTTCAGGGAGCAGTAAGAGACGCTAATGATCCTTTCATATTAATGAAAGCAGATAATGAAAACACAATGCAAATCGCCTATTTACACCCAGCAATACCATGGCTGTTAATGGACCAGTGAAGTGAAGAAGAGAGCAAGCTGTAGTCGAGAATGTAGTCACAGCTGGAATCAGCCCAAGTAGCAGATTCAGCTATTGAAAAGAGAGAAGACACTTCCTGAACTGCTCAGCGTATAGTAGTTACTCTAGAAGTACAGAACCAGAGTTATGCTGAGTTACAGTTCTATTTGTTACGATCAGTTCAAATGAGGTCTCAAAATCAGAGGAAAACCCCTTATTTTCCAGCCTACTCCCGTTCATTATGAAGCAGGAGCTAATCTGTGCAGAAGGAGTGACACCAAAAAAGCATGAACATTGTTAGTAATTGCTGACTTCTCACCGAGAGTTGCTGAAGTACCCATTTGCCATCTGGACCTCTCTAGAGAGGTTTTCTGTCTACTGGAGGCTCACATTCTCAATGTCACAAAGAGACTGCCACACCTGGTAAAACCAGACGACTATCATGCACTCCTACTCTTCCATACAGAATTAGGCTGCAACAGGGAGTTTGCAAAGTATCAAAAGGGGCTTTGCATCCTTCAGAAAGATGTTTTAGGTTCTCCTCTATACTCCTAACTGGAAACTGGGGACCCAGAAAGAAGATGAATGGATCAAGAGAATGGTTGACTGCACAGCTGGTGCCATGCTCAGGGTTTTGGCTTCTATGAGCTAGGATGCACCCTTGAGAAACAGCTGACAGGCAATGGGCCTCACCTGACTGGGGGAGGTGAGCATGTTCTGGGAAGGAAACTGGCTGGACTTCTTGGCAGAGCTTTTAAATCATACTTAGCAAGGAAAAAGGATATATTTCCAAGTGTCAAGAGAGGAGCAGGGAAACAACAGCACTTTCAGGAAACGGCAAGGAAATACCTGTAAATCATCACCAAGGAATTAAGGAAGGATTCTCCCAAAAGGTGAAGAAATCTCCAGCCCAGAAGGAGATATGTCAGAAAATAAATTCCAAGGAGAGTATACTCTCATCTCTGCTAGATGAGAAGGGTAATCTGGTATAAACAGATATGGATAAGGATGAAACACCCAAAAAGCTCTATGTTTCAATCTTCATCCACCACCAGATATCCCATGTCTCTCAAGTCCCTGAACATCTAGGTGGGATGGAGGAATGAGTTCCCTTCCACTGCAGTGAAAAGCAGGCTTGAGATCACTTGATGAAGCTGAATAACCACAAGTTTATAGGACGTGTATCTGAGGTCCTGAATGATGATGTTGCCAAGCACTTCTCCATCATATTTGAAGAGCCATAGTGATGAGGTGAAGTCTCCAATGCTTGGAAAAAAGGAAACATCACTCCTATTTTTAAAAAGGGAAAAAAAGAACGAGAAGAGCAGACTGGGGTGTCTCACTTCTGTGCCTGGGAAGATCATGCAGCAGATCCTCCTAGAAAATGTTTTAAGGCATGTAATAGACAAGGAAGTGATCAGAGGCAGCCAGCACAAGGACTTCCATTAGCAGAGAGGAGTTGGATGAGCTGGGCTGATCTGGAAAACTCTACACCCCCTCCCTCAAGCCCAGCTAAAGATGATAACCCTTCTGCTTCTGGCAGCAGCTGAATCAAGCTCCCAGAATAATGTGAATAGTATGGAATTAAACAGTCCTAGAAACTGCACCCTTTTTTCCCTATAACCCCAACAAAAAGCATAAATTTTGTCTGACCAAACTGGTGGCCTTGTGTGATGGAGTGACTGCAAATGAAGACAAATTGTCTTCAAATTGGACTGGGATTTGAAGGGTGGACTGTTTGGTAGGTAAGGAATTAGCTGGGCAGACACATCCAGGGAATTGAAGTCAATGTGCAGGTGGAGCTGATGACAAGTGATGTTCCTCAGTGCTCTGTGTTGGGACCAGTGCTTTTCAATATCTATCTCATTTACACAGACAGTGAGGTCAAGTTCTCCCTCAGCCAGTTTGCAGACAAAACAAAATTGAGTGGTACTGTTGACACACCTGAAGAATGACATACTATCCAGGAGGACCTGGACAGTCCTGAGAACTGCGGCCATGAGAATCTCATGAGATTCAACAGGGCCAAGTGCAAGGTGATGTACCTGGATCAGGGCAATTTCAGACATGAACACAGATGGAGAAGTCATTGAGAGTAATCCTAATGAGGCACTTGGGAGTTGCTGTGAATGAAATGCTGGACATGAGTAAATAGTTTGAACTCACAGCCTAGAAAAACCGTGTCCTGAGCAGCATCAAAAGCAGCTTGTCCAGCGTGTTGAAGGAGGTGATTTTCTCCCTCTGTCCTTGTGAGAACCCACATGGAGTTCTGCATCCTGCTCCGGGGTCTAAAGAGCCACAAAGATGGGGACCTGTTGGGAGGGCCATAAACACAAGCAGAGAGTTTCTTCTACAAAGACTGGCTGAGACAGCTGGGGTTGTGCAGCAAGGAGAGCAGAACACTTTGGTGAGATCTTATGGCAGACTTGCACTACGTTAACAGGACTTTAAAAAAGAGGGAGAGCTATTTTTCCTGCAATCTGATAGTTTTAGGTCAAATGGGGAACCATTTTAAAGTTTATATTGGAATTAAATTAAACATTCGAAGAAATTCTTTACTCAGAGTGTGATGAGTCACTGGAACAGAGTTGTGCATGCCCATCCCCAAAAGTGTTTGGTGCCGGGTTGGATAGGGCTTTGAGCAACCAGGTCCAGTGGAAGTTGTCCCTACCTATGTCTGGGGGAGGTGATCTACGAGGTCTTTTCCAACAGAAGCCATTCTACGATTCTATGAAATCTTCCACAAACCAGGACCTAGAGCCTATAAATCTATCATCAAGAAAAAAACATTCATTTTTTTTATTTTGCTTGGTGCTTCCTTTGCAGAAAGTAAACACTGTAAATCAGTTCTGATGTTTCATAAATGCTCAAGAGGAAAAACAAGAATATATTGTACAGTGTTACCTGTAAATTAAGCCAATATCTGATGCAAGAGGATGTTATTCCTAGGCATTCGTTAATTAAATATGAGGTTATTTGCTATCCTTATAAGTTTGTCTTCCTGGCTTATAATATGCTATCCTTAGAAAGAAGGCCACAGTGCAGAATAAGGAAAAGGAACAAAATCAAATATGATTTTCTGATTTACTTTTCCACATTAAGCCCATGAGTATTCTAGAAGACACATTTCAATTCCTCCCAGTCTTGCTACTTTGAAACAGCAGCTACTTGTAAAGTAGAACAAAGTATTTAGTTTTAGCATGTGTAGTATTTGGCAGCTGTAGAAAATGCAGTACAGAAAAACCAATTATTTTCCTTAAGGTATTTAAGTACTTGACATCAGAAGCTCGTAAATAACATAAATTGCCATTTTAAACCAAATTGCTGTCATTCATAAAATTATTAATTTTCAAAAATTGAAAAAGTATTAAACATGCCAATAACAGAATTCTCTTTGCTAGTTTTGTTTTCTAGTGAAAGATAATAGTTTAAATTATAATTGCTAGTAAAATAGGTGAGGTAGAAAAGCAATACAATTAGATCTAATTCAAAATAAGGTGCCTTTTGATATGCATATTTTTTATTACACTGGAGGACTCTAATAAAGTTATATTTAACATATGATCAATATGTAAAGGACATAGAAATATAACTTTCTATAAAGGGCATAAAATTATGGCTCAAATGGAATTACACTGAAATTAGGTATTTCAGTAACAGCTGACAGCTGGCATTACCCACGGCATGACTTAGGTGTAATGGAGATCACTGTACCCAGTCTTCCCCTCAAACAAAGGCACTCAACAAATTCTGTTAACAATGGTGACAAAAGAATTCTTATCTGTGGATGTCATTTGAGGAAGTAATGTTCTACAAGAGCTAGGATTAAAAGCTCTCAGCTCTGTGGAGGACTTGGGGATACTAATGAATGTAAAATAGACCATGAGCTAGTTATGTGTTCTTGCAGCCCAGGAAACCAGCCCTATCCTGCAACAAAAGGAGCAAGGCCAGCAGGTCGAAGGAGGGCAGTCTACTCTGCTCTCCTATGACTCCACCTGAAGTACTGCATCATTCTTAGCACAAGAAAGACACAGCCCTGCTAGAGTAGATCCAGAGGAGGGCCTTTCTCTTCTTTGAGAAAAGAGCTGAAACACTTCTCTTTTGAGGAAAGGCTGAGAGAGGTGAGTTTGTTCAGCCTGGAGAAAAGAAGTCTTATTGCAGCTATTCAATACAAATAGGTTTATGAGAACATTGCAGAAACACACTTTTAACAGGATTTCTAGTGCCAGGACAAAGGGTAAGTTTCAGCAAGAAACTGAAATGCAGTAGATTTAGTTTTAGATTGGATCTAAGGAAGAAAATCTTTATGACAAGATTAGCAAGTCACTGGATGTTGTAGGTACCCCATCGTGGAAAATATTCGTGGTCAGCTTGGACCGGGCTTTGAAAAACCTGATCTAATGAAAGATGTCTGTGTCTATGAGAAAGGTATTGGGATGAATGATTTTGAATGTCCCTTCCAATTGAAATCAACCTGTGTTTCCATGGAAATTGGATTGACAGATGTCTGAAGTCAAGTTAGAGAACACTATTTGGACCCCCTGTATACTACTGACCTTGCATTTTCCATGACCTAATTGTTACAGATTTCTTTTAGGAAAGTGTTAACCTTAATGTAAAGATTGCTAGTGATTGAGAATTTGTGTTTTACAGATAATCCCATGGTTACTTTTACAGAAAAACAGACCTTTTGTTTCTAATTCAGATATGTGAATTCAAGTTCTAGTCTTCTGCCTTATGTTTGCCTGCTGCATTAAAAAATCATGCTTCTAGACATCTAGACAGTGATCTTGAATTTTTAAATATTGACAAGTAAATGAACAATGCTGTTCAATGAACTTAAAAATACATGGGTTTTATTTATGCTAATTTTTTGTATCTGTCCCCAAATTATTTGTAGCACTCCTATCTGTGAACAGCAAAAAATTTTTGAGTAAGATTAGAAGCAATGCTAAGGACTAATATGACTTCTCTATTCATGTACTTTCTGTTTATATATCCAATACTGCTGATCGTATAATTTGCACTGGCGCTTTTGTTTTGTTAGTTGTGTTTGCATCTCTAGTTTTTTGTAGTTACAACTCCATTCTATAAATACAGTTTTTGTGATTTCCAGTCTTATAATTTTCACTGGATCATATTAGACTATGATAGAATTCTAGAAGGAGAATTTCAAGCAATATCAGAACAGATGTCATATAGAAATTTATTACATCATTATCAATACTTAACTAAATTTACAATTTCAATAAAAGAAAGTTTGGTAGGATAGTTTCACATAGCCTAATTTCTCTATTGACACTTTGACACTATTTTTTCCTATTTCAATTTCTTCATGATAATAACAAAATTGTCTTCTATTGTTCTGCTTCAGATCAATGTCAATTTTTCTTATTTTTCTTAACTTCCCCTTAGATCAAAACTTGCTTAAAATGTGGATTAACACCTAGAGTCCAATATGAGAGAGTTTCATTTTGATAGTAATATAACTGCAGAAGTCTATAAGTGGAATAAATAACCCACTTAATATTTAATTATTTTCTTTTAAAAGATTAAATGCTAGAATGTTAAAAAGAAAAGAAAACAAGTTCATTTTCTATACAGAAGCTGGAGGAGCTTATCTTTCATTGCTTTCTTTTTAAATATGGCTACTTATGGCTCTACTGCACAAAACTGAAAATAGCTCATCCATAACAAAAAACAAAGATGCAAATATTGTCTCACCTAACTGCACTCATAAGTTTAGGACTATTTAAATTTTAGAATTTGAGTCTAGGTTGAGTCTCAATTCTCAAAGTCTCAAGTGTTTTAAATTAAAAAGATTGCTTTATTAAACAAAAAGTACATGTAAAACTAGGTTTCTGAAACTCTACTCTATATACACTTAAATAATTGTATATAAACAGATTATAAAACAACAAGCAAAATAATGTTTTACCAGCAAATTCATTCTTACACAACTTGGAAAATTCCAACAAATGTCCACAAAACCCTGTGATCTAAAACCATTAATATTAGACCTGTATCATCATTTTGCTGATAGCATTAGCTGACACCACTTAGTCCCTTAAAATCTTGCTTAGTATGCTATTATAGTATAAGACTGCTTAGCGCAGAAATTTCAATCACTTTGGTACTTGAATTTGCAAACACATAAAAGCTTAAAATATGCTTGAAAAAATGAGAATTGCTACTGTTTCTATATGTAAAGTTGTTGAAATTTATCTAAACTGAAAATTCAAAGAACAATTTTCATGAAGAACAGAATGTAAATGCAAACTATGGGTGTCTTCTCATTTGAATATTGTAAATACCTAAATGTGTGTTTGGTCTTAAGAAAACAACAGATTACATTCACTTTCTAAATCAGTCGATCCCCTTTTATAAAATCAAATCTCTTCCTAAGAGCATGTTTTGTGTTTCACTGTTTCAACTAGAACATGCAATGTCATAATTCTTCAGCTATGCCTGTGTATACTTAATTACAGTAAATAATTACTTTCAGCAGGTACACATGCAAATTAATGGCTGTTCTTGTGAACTTGAAAATAAACATATTGACTAAAACAGTGAAACAGCGTCTTAAGAAGGTTTTATCTGTAGTTACCTGAAAAGACTGAAAAGACTACAGAAACAAATAAATAATTCAATATGATTTTGATGTCATTCTGGCCACCTATATTTCCCTGTGTTTACTATTCAGGTGGATAAAAAGAGAGTTATTCAGATGTTCAGTAGAGATACAGAGATTTTTAATCTTCAGAGCTGGAGACTGAGCATTACTTTTGTAGTGTAGGAAGGAGTAGACTCTGCAAAAAGAGAAAAAAGAAATAAATCTCAGATTTTAGCTATGTAATCCAGCACAAATAAATGGGGCCCTTAACTAGAAACAACTGGGTTTAGTCTTGTTTCAAAGGTACTCTACAAATTATCTCTCTGCTATCTTTCAGAAATTCAGCTGGTTCATCTTTTATAGAAGACATTCCTTCTACAGTTTATTTTTCAATAGCAGGAATTGGCATTATCTATAGCACAAAAGTAGCACAAAAGTTCAGAAGCAGGAAATACAGAAGTGATTCATGATCCAAATTCTTCATAAAAAGCAGGTAGGTAAGTTCTGTCTAGGAAGGAAGAAAACTGTATCCCTGAGCTGCTTTGCCCTAGAAGAGCATAAAGCTGGCCTATTCTCAATAGGGCCAAATGCAGGTTTTCAGGCAGCCTGACTGACCTCCACATTTCCTAAGACTGTAGATACAACTCCATCACTACATATTTTATGGCTGCCTCTAAAGCCAAGTTATAACCTTAGTTTTTCCTCCATTTCTTTCTTCTCTCCATTTTAAACACAGTTGTTACCATTATCAGAATCACTTTTATAGCAGACTTTAATTTAGAAATAGGCAGAATGAATAATCATATGCACAGCTTACAGGTGTTAACGAACAGAAGTCTGGCATGAGAACATGAAAAGCACCATGAAGCCACACCCTGTGGCCTTTATGTATATATCTCTTCTAACAGGTTTTGTAGGACCACTACATAAACCCTTAAATTCAATGCAAGGAAATCTGTAAGATTCATTCCACAAAATGTCCTTTCTACACATAAAGTATTAAAGGAGTTAAAATGACCCTATGGGCTATTCTGTCTCACAGGAGAGTTTCCCCTTTTCCCTAACACTCAAGAGAGCGAGAATTTCTCAATGATGGTAAATATAGAACAGAATAGCAACATGAAGTAAAATGTAAAGTTTCAGGTGCTATGTAATAAAGATAAAACCAGGTATTTTACTATAATTGTACAATGGTTAAATAGTACCTTGAAGCAGATAATATTGTCAAGGAATATTCTGCCAATACAATGAGGCTTTCATATATACACTGTGCTTCTTTTTGAGGAGAAGAAGCACTTCTTCAGGAATTCAAAATCACCAATACTAACCCCAAGAGAAATACCCCAAGTAAATCTAGAGAATGAGAATATTCTTTGTGTACATCATCAATCAATTAAGGTTCAGGCACATACAAACACAATTAATTTTGTATACATTTGTTCAATATCAAGGGTCTTATCAGGGTCCAAACTTTTAACAAAGAAGATTTGGCATTTCACTGTTAGTCTTATTTAATACCATAAAAGACAACTAGAGTTTAAGGGCATGTTGCTTGTCCTCTTAAAAATAAATGTTCACGATATATGTCTGCATTTATATCCAAGATAGCAGGGAGCTCACTGCACATTTACACATACCCCTTTCCCTTAGGTCTTCAATATATGCTTTCATAAACTCTTTCTCCACTTGCTCACGTTCACGTTCATTTTCTATAATTTCTTCAGTGTCTTCACATACAATCCTTTCAACTGGACTGTCCTTGAGACTTACAAATCTAGAGAGAGATTAACACACAAATATATGTACAGGCTCCTGAACGCCACTGGCCATAATGAATGGCATTTTAGAAATTGCTACCAGAGCCAGAAGCAGAAATGTGAAGAACATTAGCTCAATTTTGCATTATGACGTAGTTAGGATACATCTATTATTAGAAATACAGATTTCAAACAGAACTTTCTCTATAATCCACTTTCCATATAAAAATGATCAGGTTTATCTTTTCTCCATCTATCTACGTAAATCATTCCTTGCAATAATAATAAGTACAGTTCTTTATTACAGAACTTCTGGCCAACTACACTGTAATTTCCGCATTTGTTAAACAGCAACATGAACTCCATCCTAACAATATTGCCTAGCAATCTGGAATTTTGCCAGAATCATTAAGCTGACGATATATGCCTCCATTTTTTGGTTATTACATTACTTGTCTTTTACAAAACATGACAGGGCATGAATTACTTTGTAATTGCAAATTTTGTGAAGCTACACTTCGCAGGTGAAAAACCAGGTGGCTACATAAACAACTTATATAATGTGCAAGTAAGTGCATAGCATTCTGAAAATCTCTAATTTTCACTCCAAGGAGGAAAAAAATAAAAATTTGTTACTTTCAGAAGAACAAATATTCCAACAAATCACATGGCTTTATAAAAATCTGATGAATTGCTGTGAGTTTGTGATCAGTTAACTTGTTAGCCCAGGTGCCCACCAAGCACCTCTCTCTGCCTCTCTCCTCAACTAGACAAGTGAGAATAGCAGATGAAAAAATTGTAGATAAGCTTAATGAGAAAAGTAAAGCCTATGCATAGAAGAAAAGCAAAGCAAAAAAATTACTCTCTGCTTCTCAACAGGTACTGTTCAGACATTTCCTGGGAAGTGGAGACTCAGTATATGTAGTTGGTTTCTTTGGGAGACAAAAACTTCAATAACACATGATCCACCATCCCTCTCCTTTCTCTTAGCTTTATATGCTGAACATGACACCATATGATATGAAATGTCCCTTTGGACAATTGGAGTCAACTGTTCTGGCTGTTCCCTCCCAACCTCCAGCTCACCCTCAGCCTATGGTGCCTTTCTTAAGGGAGGGCTGGAGATACAGCCTTCATGCTGTGCCACCACTCTTCTGCAATTGCTAAAGGTGTTATCAACACCTTCCTAGCTACCAGTGCAAGGAATAGCTCTAAGAGAGGAAAAAAATTCCATCCACAGCTAGCTCCACTCCAAGCCAGACACAGTATAGAGTCTGAAATGGTTCCATAATCAAAAACGTGAACATTGCCTGCAGAAATGCAGTATCTCTGCAATTGCAGACTAAAAAGTATTTTAGTCTTATCCTGCATGCAGCAGTAAGATGGTATTTCACAGTAAAGAACTGTTAAACGCATGTGACCTTACTTAACATTTTACTAGCCACGTCTCCCTCTCCCAGCAAGATGCTTTTGTCAGCACTGAGCTTATCAGCAGTTCGCTTCCAGGCTACTGGTCCCACTCTGAAGCATGGTTTTGCAACTCCACAGCTGGAGATACTATGACCCAGTCTACCCAGAAATAGCAGTTTAGACACACAGATGCACAGTGTGGGTAACTGGTAATGATGAAAATCATTATTAAAATCATGAAACTGCAGATCCTCTGTAATTTCTAATCTTTTTAGTGCCTCTTTTATCACTCTGATATAAATTGGGCTAAAGTTTGTAGAAACTGATGCTGGTGAAAGCATTTCTCCTGTATCTTACCTTATCTTCTTAAGAATATTTCCCTTTCCCTCTCACTTTTACTTACTTTAAACCTGTGGTTGACTCACAGATGGCTGTGGGTATCTCAACCAGGTCATCACCACTGACAACTAGCAAACTGAGCTTTGACATATTGACAAGAGGTCGTGGAAGATAAGTCAACTTGTTTTTCTGTAGGAGAAGTGTCTGCAATTCTTCTAACCTGTAAAGATGTCAAAGATAGAGATGACGTAAAATATTTATTTCAAATAGGAGCATCTATCCAAGATAGTAATACTGACTTAATCTAAATGTATAATAGGAGCAACTACATGCAACAACTTTGTCTTCTTAAAAAGTCACTCAAACACTACTTTCACAAAATTTTATCAACTTTAATGGAAATCTCCAGTACTGTTTCAGCATTATAGTACTAATAGCATACCTCTGACAAGTAATCAGAAGCATGCTCAAGAGAAAAGGTTACAAAATTTACTGTGCTTTCATACAGAAAATGTTGACAGAACATGATATAAAGCCTCACCATGTGCATCCTGTAACTAATGAAAAATACAGGCCACCAGCTCACACCTTTGCCCATATGCTGGTTTCTATGAATTAGATTTGTCTGTGGTAGGCAGCACATCCCTATCTATTGTT
The DNA here is from genome assembly GCF_052056855.1 of Sturnus vulgaris. Taxonomy (NCBI): domain Eukaryota; kingdom Metazoa; phylum Chordata; class Aves; order Passeriformes; family Sturnidae; genus Sturnus; species Sturnus vulgaris. Next base: position 41,955,932 of record NC_142283.1, read on the forward strand.
TTTCACTAGTAATTAATACTGTGGGGAGCAAGAGAAAGACCAGCTCCTCGTCAAAAGGCTCTTGCAAGTTGTCCCAATGAAATCAATTTAATGACTGTGTTTTGTGGAGGAACTTTTATTTCCCCTGGCTTTTCCCAATGCAATAGAATTTTGTGTCTTTGCCTTTATTCCGTGTATTAGGTCGAAGACAAAAAGCATAGCAAATTGATGAAACAAATTTGTCTTATTTGGTTGGAAGGGTCCATTCCTAAAACGCTGTTGGCAGGCTATGCTTATCAGGCCCATGTGGTTTGTTTGAATTCAGGTAAAAATATTAAGTAAAGCTTCAGTTTACTATCAACTCATCTTTATTAATCACAGACTATTATAATAGTATTACAGACAATGTTAATTCACTGAGGTTCCTTGACACCACAGGCATTGAAATAATGAGCCTGAATGAGAGTATAAGTTTACTGATGTGAGGATATCCTGACATTTTTTAGTCCTCCATATGCACATGAACCCAAAGTGAAACAAAGAAAACCTTACTTTTGGAGTCTGATTATGATATTCTAGCATCAAATCTGACAACTCAGTACAAAATGGAGAAGATTAAATGTTGAAAGGGAATATTTTGATGATAAAGGAATATAGGTTGCAGGGAAAAAAGTGTTCTTTAAGTTGAAAGGGTATTCTTCCCTAAAAGAATACCCTATTACGAACTCTTCGAATTAGTTAAACCTCTGGTCAGATCCCCAGAAAAAATGACAAGTTTATGTTGTTTGTTGTGAATTACTAACACAATTTAAGACCAGCGCTGCTGTCAGAATAATCTGTGATTATACAATGTCCCAGAAAAGTGGCTTTGCCCTGCAAAAAAGGCCTTGTGAAAGTTAGGAGTGAATGAGTTTACTCTGAAGTTTCTTCTGCCTCAGGGCAGATTTCTATTCCCAGATAAATAAGTAAATAACCCTGAATATTTTAAAATGAAATTTAGTTAATATGTTTGGGATTTTTCACTGAAGGCTAGGTAAAGTTTCATAACCCAAGTCGCTGCACCACTCTAGAGTGAATAGATAAACTCAGGGATAAGAAAAGTGCTTTCTCAGGCTAGCAAGTCCCATTAAAAGGATCAGCATGATTTTTTTAAAAACTAGTTCATAGTGGTTATCTAAACTGGGAGAGTGAGTATTTGTGCACATATTCATATATACTTCAGAGTAGAAGGGAAAAACTGTCAATAGGGTTTTTGAGTCTTACCAATATTTTTCTTCTTTATTAAGATTTTTCGGGCTCTTTGAGTAACTTAAATATGCTTTAGTTCACCTTTTCCTCCTCCCCATCCACTCTCCAGAGAGTTACTGCTGCCAATTCCATATGGTGAGCCCCCTTTGCTGGAACTGGGGCAGAGTTTATCTGGTGAACTTCCCAAATTTATGTCTAAATATAATGACAAATTAGTATGAAAGCAGCCGAAAATATATTTTGTTAACTGACTGCCATCAATGAGCTAGTAAAATTAGTTTTTGTTCTCGGACCCAGCCCATCAATAATAACAGAAATATCTGCATGCAAAAATACTTGATGCATTTCCAAATGTGACTTTCCATCAACAGTGTCCCTCGGAAGCTTGTTACTTTCTAAATCGATTTAAGAGTTCCTATACCTGTCATTGAATTAAAACATAAACTACCTGTCTATGTCTTCTGGGAGATCTTTCAGGCAGTTGCTGCTAATATCCAACCACTGCAAATTAGACATCCGGAGTACACAAATTGGAATAGAATGGAACTTGTTTGCTGACACATCCAAAAATGTGAGTTGTTTCAGGTTACTTAGCTAGAAAGAAGTAGTGCTTTATTTTAGTTACTTTTTGCAAACACAAGAAGACATTTCATTCATCAACCATTTTTATTCCTCTAAAAGCATTTAGAAAGATAAGAATTCATTATTTTTTTATTCAACCATTTTGCCAGCCTTGTCTTTTAGTCATCGTTTTATAAAAAAAAAGTAATTCAGAAATACCTACCTCCCAAATTGTTCACCACCTTTCTAACAGCATCAGGGGATTGAATGAAATTTTTATTCTTTATGGAACCAGAAAATTACTTGGTTCTGAGGTAACAAAAGACAATTCTTATAACTGATAGATACCAGATTACCATTCTCAAAATCAGAGATTTGATAACCCCTATCAAAATTACAAAGATTCCCTTCACTATAACTCTACTGTGCACTGAGAGTGTAATACTACGGCACAATGAAAAAATGAAACCATCAATTTAAGCCAACAGATAATTTGCTCCAATATTTTTCAAAGATCTTTAAAAATATATCTTCCGTACTGCAAAGTAAATATATAATAAAGTACACTAGATATTTTATTGGAATAATTTTCAAAGGAATTCTATTTTTAAGTATTAAATACTAAATGTAATGAAGAGTAAGTACAAATGTAAAATATACCTGTTAAAGAAATTAAAGTGTTGAATAGAGCTCTCTGTGTAGTGAATCGATTATGCACTCTACCAGTGTTCATAAAACTGTGTAGCTGGCTAAAGTGAATGTCAAAGGAGTATAAATGTTAACAAAAAAAGTATTTTAGAATCAAAATTTTATTTCATCATTATCAAATTCTACAGATCATGATAGAGAAAAAAAGTAGCAAAAAAATTTCTTTGGCCTTTGCCTGAAGGTACTTTAGAATATAGAAAAAGGCCTCAAACCAAACATATTTTCAGCTTCTAAGGTGAGTACAACACTTGCAAAGGACAAAATCTGAAAAAAAATTATAAAGTAATAAAATAAATTCTGAATCCTTGACAATTATTTTTTAATTATTAAGAATTAAGACCTGGAATCTTTTTATATTATCTATTCAAGCTCCTTTTTATTGCAATATTGCCAGACTTTCATCTTAATTTAACCCTTGCTATTTAAAATCCTCACATTCACAGCATGGTTCTGTGACAGAGCTACTTTCTTTAGAGACTTTTTGATGGTGGTTTTTTTGTGTGGTTTTTGTTGTTTGTTTGGGGGTTTCTTGGTTTTTTGTGGGTTTTGTCGTTTTGTTGGGGTTTTCTTGTGGGATGTAGGTTTCTTGTTTGGTTTGGGGTTTTGTGGATTTTATTTGCTTGCTGTTACTTTTTTTTCTAGTTATAACCTCATAAGCTGCAAAATCTCATATCTTGAGAAAAATTTTTGGGGCACTTTACTGAAAATATCCCATTAAAAATTACTACACAATGAAGTTTATTTTTAAGAAACATAATCGAGGTTCAGAGTTCCTGAAGTCAAAGTATAATTTCAAAATCTCCCCCCTGCCACTCTCTTAAAACAGTTGTGGTGAGTCATCACCATGGATATGTCCCACTGCAGATTCAGAGCAGGCAAACACATTTTATTGTGACACTTTTTACTTTCCCACCATTTTGTCACATTTTGTCAGGGGACTGACTAAAAGCAATGAACATTCAGTCATATACTGCAAAGTTTCCAGATACGGTATCTTTTTTCAGAAAACAGAATCTCTCTTCAAACAAAAAAAGCAGAGTTACCCTTCTAGATTGTAGCAACAAGACAGTATAGAAAATAACAGGCCCTATCTTTATACAGCAATAACTTTATGTTTTAAATTATCATCACAATCTCAAATTCCAAGCAAATATTTAAAGTTTCTCTGAACTCAGAATAACTTGCTATAACTGCTGGTACATGTATTTTAACAAACTCTCCTCCCAAAAATTTTGCAGTAATTAAAATTATATCCCACAGGCTTAAATGCCACCCAAAATGTTGTCAAACCGTCCCCAAAGAAGAAAAATCCCAACCTCTAAGTACAGAATAGCAGATATATGTTGAAATATTCTCGCTTTGCTGTTCACTCAAGTTCCTAAACACTTTGGTTTTACATGCAGTCACCTGTCACACAGAAACAGCTTGGTAACACTAAGATTAGATGGTAAATTTATATTTATTCAACTAGTCTTCCCAAAAAGTGCTTTATTGAATTAAATGTTACAAAGCAAATGTTACAGAATCTTAATATAGTAGTATTATCCTTTTTAAGAAATATAGCTGTTTCTTCTGTTTTTCAAATAGTATGGTATATAGATTAGTTTAATACTTTAATACTTGATAAGATTAGAATATAGATTTTCAGGAGTTTGTCTTCCCATAAAATTGTACAAACAAAACATAAGACCATCTACTCTATCAATACAAATTTTGGTTCAGCATGCCACAGAACATTTGGAACCATGGTTATATTGCTATGCTGCAAGTCCTCAGTACTTGTACTTTTAGGGTAAGGTTTAACAAAGCTGTCCATTTTCTAGAATATGTTGAGACCTAATGGAGTTTTTAATTTAATATCTTCATGATATGTTACCAAAAAATGGCTGTGATAGATGATGCATTAGAAATTATGGCAGCTGTGTTTATATCTTCTGAAGAAAACACTCTGTATTTTATTTCTTTTTAAAGGACTGATGGATTTTTGCACCTTTTACATTTCAAACTAGCATGGCTCCCATATAATTTTTAAGTTATCATTCATTTCTGCTTGATGTTGATTTTTACTATTTTTCTTTATGACACAACTTTGAATCAATCATTATATAGCCTTTCTACAAGTTCCATTAAAAAAAAAAATAGCCATATTTAATAGTCTAGCTACCTGGACAGACTTATTGTGGTACTTATGTTTAATCATTCTTGTCATTTTTCTTTGACAAACTGCACCATTTAAATTATCTTCATAATTTTGTGCATAGAATTAAACCAGATAACATTGTAGAAGCCCACTGCTTCTTTTTCTCTCTGGCAGTTAAACCTTCAGTTGAAAGAAAAGGACAACATGTGTTGGACTGAACTATTATTTGATTAATGGGTGTGGTTTTATTTTTCTTCTGCTTTTTTGCTGTAAAAGGGATTTGGGCATAAGGTTGCATGTTTTTTTACCACGAATTGCCTACTGTTTATTGCCTACTGTTTAGCATCAACACATTAAAAGGTGTAATGTTGTATTAATATACCATGTTTTTCAGTGACATGCAAACAACAGAAACTGAAACCTGTCAAAGTCAATACATGATAAGACATGCAAAGGATTAACATAGAAATGTCCATCCATGCATTATAAATGCATTTTTGCCCAGAAATTTCAGAAGTGAAGTCAGAGAAAACTTGTACCACTTCAGTAGTATAGGCTATCACATTTATTGTTGCCCATAAATTTACACTCATTATTAACCTGCCCAACACAGTAGGATATATATGAAAAAGAAACACCCTAGGAGCAAACTGAATAGTTGTTCACTTAGATATCATGACTTCAAATCAAGTGCCTACTTTTTCTTTCATTGAGCTGTAAGTGGAACCTCTTCTACAATCTCATTGACATTCATGGATAAAAGCATCAATTACAGAAATTTATACAAGAATCTTTGGAGGCAGAAGATACCTTTCATGAAGATAGAGTTGTGTATTTATTGCCCAGTTCACCACCAAACTGCTAAACTGGACTCTTAAACTTGATAAGACAAAGGCATTCAACAGTCAATACAATGGCTTAGAAACAGAGTACTAATTTCATGTGTTTTGTGATAAAACCTTCTGAAGCCCAAAAAACACATGAAATGAAACAGCTCTTCATTTGGTTGCACCTTATGCAATGCCTCATACAGCACAGTCGTCTGTCTCAAAAGTTGTTAAGGCGAGCATTAAGGAGAAGGGCTTTGCCATGACATGAGAGACATAAGCACATTATGGAGTGACAGGATGGCACTAACTCCAGGCCTGGTGGAGGTGAGATCTGGGGAGTGCATCCTGGACAACGCATCCAGAAAACAATTCACACTGTGGTAAACAGTGTAAAGAAGCCACTGCTCATATGCTTATCTCCAGTCAAACAAAGCTCAGCCCAAACTATGGTATGGATAGCATCCACAATCACCAAAGCCCCCCAGAAGATGCCTCTATGGATACCAAGAACTTGGAGAGTAAATTAAGCCACCACATCAGGTGCTTGAGATAACATAAAGGTGGTGCCATTGTCTGAGTGTTATCTCACGGGGACATTAACAACGCCTGGAGAGAAGAATCTATCACTGAAAATGAGCACAAAGAATGCAGAATTTATGGGCCTTAAGGAAAGTCAACTCCAACTGTGCTGAAGTCATCTCCACCTGGGTAAGATAATTCCTGCAGGGGAAGATTATGAGGACTGACTCACAGCCCACCAACCCAAGACACCCACCCACTCAAAAGAAGAGGAAAACTAAAGATGTGGACTTATTATCATTAGAAGTGAGGTACTTACATGACCAATAGAATATGAGAACAGTGTAGCCAATGAGCACGAATTCTTTTGTTTGCTAAAATGTACAAATAGTGAAGAGTTTTGAAAGACCTTAGGAACACCACCACCAAGAAATCCAGGGCGATTAAGAACCAACAGGATGTTCCTGGATTCATGGGTGGCAAATATCTTCTATTTGATATTTCTCTCTCTCCTCTGCCTTTTCTATTTCTTTCTTTATACCTCACATTGATTGTTAAATAAAATCTGTGTTGTTGCCTTCAGCACATGGTGTTTGCACCTTAATTAGGGCAGAGGCATTTCTCAGTGGTTGGATTGTGATATCTTGGTAAGCTATACCCAAGAAATGTAAGTGAAAGAAAGCATTCACTGTGATGGCATCATTCTGATTTTTCAATGCTAAAATCCTAAACCTTTTATAGAGTTAATCCATCAACAGACACATTTACTTGGAAGTATAACATTATCCCTTTTCACTGTGCATTATGTCATCGTCCAAATAACTAAAGTTTAGTGTCTAATAGAGTAAATATAGCTATCATAATCTTAGCATTAGAAGTTCATGGAAAGGGACTTTTTTATCATTAATGTACTGGTTTTTGTATGCACAAATCTTTCATTAGCTCTACAATAAAAATGAAGGAATCCGTTTTATTCAATATTCACAAAATATATGCAATACATGCAATACATGCAATGTTCACAAAAGCATCAAGTATTGATCATTCACAGGTGATTGAGAATCACATAGCAATAAGGGCAGGACTGTTTTCATACAGTTAAAATCCCTAAGAATGTGGATTGCGTGTTTAAATCTAAGTATAGGTGTTGTTCCAAGCCAATAGAAGAGTCACATGTATGAAATTAAGTACTCAATTACTGATTTCCTGGGCTAAAGACAAGTCTTCTGTCTCAAAAAATAAATTTATGTTGATTACTTACACTAAATTATCATAGCTTTGATGTTGCAGCTACACATAGTTTGCACATATTATTGAGCTTTGCCATCATTAAGTCATTTCAAACTCTAATTTCCAAAACTTGTAAATTCAGGACACACATTAGGAGGGAAAATTAGGCTCTACCAAAAGTCAATTAAAGATTTTTCATCCACTTAAATTGGTCTAGTAGCTCACTTTGGGAGTGTACTTTTCATATGTTTCAGTTAAAACCATTAAAAGAGGAAGAAGAGCAATGTCAGTAGCACACAGACATTAACGGATCTATCCAGCATGTTTAGAGACAAAGTGTCTTTGAACCAATCAAAAGACTCTTTAAAGACATATTCTGTTCCTTCACCAAGAGATTATCAAAAGTGCTTACTCTCACAACAGAATAGAGACAAAGCCAGAAACATTTTTTCATTTCTGCTTCAAGATGCATAGCAATTGAAGAAATATATTCAGATTGTGCCATCTTAATTATGATATAAGCATGTACAATGATTCTGATTTGCCATGACAACACAATGCACTCTGTGAAGTTACCCTTCTGGTTCAAAAAACTGAGTATACTCATTTGAGCTCATTCTGAAACCCAGAATAAATTACTGTTTTCCAAAATGGGGTGTTGGGAAAACATCCAAAAGATATGGAAATTTAATTCTGTAGCAACTTGAAAAATATATCATAAACAAAGATGACAGCTCAAATAAAGAATTACAATATATTGGCTATTTTGTTTTATGTTGATAAAACAAAAAACAAAATTCACTTCAAAGGAAAATATTATCAAGGATGTTTGAAGAGGTAATATCAGCAGAAGAGAACTAAGTAATGATGCAATACTGACAGATGCAAAATAAATAATTAGGAAAATTGTAGGAGAAAATAATAGAAAGAAAAGAATGTGATTCTGTAGTTCTAATTTGTTGCAATCACCCCATTTTGATGATTGATGATGAAATTATTTCACCTTATATACTGAGGCTGGACAACAACAACAATCTGTATTCTACACCAGGTCAAGAAGAGATAGCCTGATAAGCTTGGAAAAAAAACTTTCATGAAATATCAGCCAGAAATCAGCCATGCACAAGATTCTTGCCATTTGTGGCGCTGAGAACTACAGCAGCTGAGAATAATTGTCTACAAGCAGGAGAATCCTGCAACTTGGATCTGGATTTGTCTTTTCTTGAAGCAAGAGTTTCATGAAGAATATGCCTAGATTTGTGAAATTCACAATGGAGATATAAATACTTTGCACATTGTGACAAATCTGGTCTGGAATTGGACCATATGTAGTCCAGCATATTGTTGTAAAATATCCATTATAAAAATTGTTTTTCTTTAACTCCAGAGACTACACGTGTATGGCACTGACAGTGCACAAACCTACAGCTGAGGACACTGTCAACAATTGAACACAGCACACCACTGTTCTCTGGCTTGACAGGATCACAGCAAATTTTCTCTCCCTCCTCTTCCTTCGTTTCTTATAGTGGTTCTAAACACTCATGGGTTTTATATACTTTTTTTCAGGCCGTGACAAAGCTAACAGGAAAAATTTTGGCTATATCTCCTCCCAGAGAATTCCCTATTTTCTAACAGTATTTCTAGGGATTTTTATGTCTTGCTTTGACACAAACGTGCAAAACCAAATTGAAAATAAAGCTAATATTAGTAAAACAATCAGATATGCAAGAGGTCATTTCCTGACTTGGACAAGAAAGTTAAAGTATGCCACATATGTTGTGTGTACAGTGATCAATACAGATATTTAACTACTTTCTAAGAGATTGTGGGTGCAATAAGAGCATGATGCTGTGAATTTTTACAGGTCTTGGTGCTTCATTGCTATTTTGCACTACTTCAACCTGTCTGTGACCAAGTAACATTAGGGCACCCATTGTGTTATGTTGTTCTTATTTAAGGTGTCTGATACATATTAAGTGAATACTTATTCATATACATACTTTGGAAAGCTTGCAATGAAGCTGGACTTTCAAGATGCATTTTAGAGGTAGAATTCCCCTAATGTGAAATTTACAGAGATGTAGCACAGGCTCTGGAGAGCAGCCCTCTTGTAATTCTACTCAGCCATGTAATATTTGGTCGGGATGATAACATAGCAAGCCTACAAACATCGTCTGCTTTTTACAGGAAAGTCTGGAAATTATCTTTTTCTTGGGTTTTTGATTGGTTATTTGATTGGCTGATTCGTTTTTTTCCATTATGCACTAATGAAGGCATTTGCTGAAATGGTCTTTAAAATAAACCAAACACCTGCCTTCATAGAATATATCAGCCCAGTGTAGCCAAGAGGCTCTTGTATATCTGGGAAGCTGCTAGGTCTAAATTATATCAAGACTTCTTCCATTGCCTCAGTGTACCTCAGGAAGATACTGGCACAAACACAGCTGAAGGCTTGTTCCATAAGCTCCTTGAATTGCTAAATATTGTCCTGTGTCTCTTAAGCAATTGAAAAAATGGCTAACAGAATCAGTCATCTGGTTTATTCCAGCATAGGTGTTCAGAAGATAAATTGTGTAGAATCAGCTTTCATGGTACTGAAACAGTATAAGTTCAGATACATTTTACACTTTTATTTCTATGCCCTATATCAATATAAGTAGCTTACAAACAGATGTTTTACTATTCAATTCCCTTCAGATTGCATCCAAGCGACTTATCTTTGTTTAGCTACATATTGCTGCTAGAGACATATATAGCCCTAGTAATTTTTTAACAATAAAACAAAAATCTTTGACATATTTGTGTATATCATATGCAATATCAGATAATATTTTCGGCGACCATGGCATTTTACAAATACCTATATAATGCTTTGAGCATATAAAAACATGAATATAACAAAAGAAAGTATGACTGCTGAGCAAATACATAGTAGTAACGTTTATTATTAACAGCATGCATCTGAAGCTGTCAAGATTTTCACAACTGCAAATAAAACCTAATACTGAGAAGTACAAGCTAATGCAAAAACATTTCTTAAACTGTCTGAAACCTGGGAAAATATGGAAAAATGGAAAAAAGTAACTTTGAGAAAGTCTTGTGCTCACTATATATTAGTGGTCAAAAAATCAAATAAATAGTTGGATATATATGTAACGTGATATACAGTAATTAATCTCAAATTACTTCCCATTAAGCAAAACAACACTACACACAAAACACAATAATTCCCAATATTTCTCTAGGTAAATTATGGTGGAGATGAAGAACAAATAATAACAGAATGGAAATACTTTGTTATTTTCTTTTAATTTTTGGTTTACCATAGTTCTGAAAGGCCTAGATCAAGATTAGGAAAAACTGTAAAGGTTAAAACAACTGAGCGAGAAATTGGTAATTCATGACCATTTTTCCTCCCAATGTTCCTCACAAGAGCAACATAACCAAAAAACATTGCACCTCTGGATAAAATGAAACCTCTACACAATTAAATTCTAGAATTTGCAATGACAACATGGTTTTTAATAACTTTGCAGAATTCTGAGGAAACTGACATTTACACAAATAATAAAAACCTCTATTTCTATGCCTCAGTCCGAAGAAGCACAGCTCGAACTTTTTCAAGCTCAGAATATACCACAAGAGACTTAGAAAGGCACTCTCAGTTAGAAAGATACGAGAGGCCTCTCTCTTAGTTACGTCCTTTTGATAACAATTCCTGTTCTATGAAGTCAGAACAATCCCTGTCTTGTTCCAAACCCCTGCCCTCTCCCTGTCTGTCAGCCTTGCGGTCATTCCCACCCTGTTTCCCTGTTGGCCCCTATGTCCCAGTCCCACCCTTGTGACACCCCCATGTCCCCTTGGTCTCTGATACTTCTTTCCCTGCCCTGCTCATCCCATGTACCTAACCCAGAGCCCCAGACCATTGCCTTTGCCTTTGCTACTAAACTCTGGGACTGTGCACACACGTGGCTGAAATAAACATCTCTGTGAAACCCCTGCAAAGGCCATTCCTGCTTCTTCACCTGCTTTGCCTCAACAACAACACCAACTACAACACACAAACACCTCACTGGTGGTCGTGTGGAATAATACTGCTTATTGAGATTTCAAATATCAAAACATCTAAACGTTTAAAATTTTGTAAAGCAGATCTGCAATTTAGGGTTTATTACTGTAGTGTTATCATTATAACCAGAGCACAAAAAACTGCAAATAAACCTGTGATGCAATGCTCTAAAAAACACATGGTAAGAGTTCTCTATTGTGTTGTTTCAATACCATGAATAGTCACTAAAAGCAAATGGGGAAAAGTGAATAGAATCACAGTGGCAGGAAGCCACTTACCAAGGTGAAAAAGTACAGCAGAGAAAGTATAACACAGATTTCCTGATCTCTAGTCTTGAGATGCTGAGGATCACTCCAGGTATGTAATATAACAAATATATCAAGACCTTAATTATGGCAATGAAATTAACTGAGATTTAAGATTACCTATATTTTTAAAACTTCCTCATTTTTTCCCCTTTTTTGAAAAATGCAGTTCAACATTCTACAGTTCTGAAGCATCACATTAGGTCCTCTAATCTCAATAACTTTTTGTTGCCTCTAACCACTATTTTGAAGAGCATTTTATAACTAAGAATGAAAAATATTTCAACTATATTAAAGACAGTTTAAAGTAGCCTGGCCTCTCCTTAAACTAACTCTCTTCACTGAAAGGAGTGTATTCAAAGACAAACCATAATGGCAGAAAAGAACAAAGCAAATTATTAAATGGTGATGCCCACATGCAATCCAGAAACTTGTAGCCCCTCTGCTACCACTGTCACACCCTTCAGACATAACTTTTAACTGACCAGCTCTGTTTTCCAAGATTAAATGAAATAACAGCCTCAAGGCTACATGGCAGCCAGCATAGGACATGACTGAAGCTGGGAGCCAGCAGCAGCTAGCCCTCAGCAGCAGTCTGTGGTGCATAAACTCCCCAGTCACGCAGCCATATAATCATGTCTCGTGTAACCAGACACAGCCACGGGAAGTTCTGTCACATAGTCATACACATTCTTCACACAAACTCTACACACAGGCAAGCACTGGTCACACATATGCCAACATCTGCACTGCACATGTAAGCTGGCACATGAGATCTCAAATTTTGTGTCACAGAATCTGGCAAACCAAGATTACCAGTATCACCATGGATTGTCCAGGAAGTAGCAGTCTGATGTGGCTACAGTTATGCAGGTGATGGAGAATCTAATAAAACACATGTCAATTAAAAAGAGATAGGAAGAAAAAAATAAAAATATTGATTTTGTAAAGTAAAAGATAAGAGAAATCTGGAAATTTTATTCTTACAAAGCTGTGTTTTAACTTTTCCATGACCTCTATAACATTTGCTTTTACTGTTCATAAGATTAAACATCTCCTTCTAAACTCCATCAGTAGTAAATGGCTCTATGACAAATCAAAATAGTGAATTGGATGGATAGTCTAAACAACAAGTGAAGAAATGTCTCCAATTTTTTGTATTTGTTCAGAGCTTTCCAGCCATTCATTTCTTAACCTGAGCTCATCCTGCTTTGTACTGCAGTTTAGAATGACAGAAGTCCAGGCTTGGGAGCTGGCACCTCTTCAATAAGTAAAGCAGGAACAACTGGGACATATCCTTCTTTGAATTCCCTCAAAAATTTTAGATCTCTTCCATTTACATTGGGTATAATTCTGTGCTCTTTTCTCCAGGACTAGTAAGGCAGAGATGTTATCTGAGTTCTATATGAGATTAAAAAATTCCAGGATTATGTCTACTTTCAACTGATCAGGCTATCTCTGTCTTTATCTCTTTCCCACTGATCAATGATGATGAATAAAAATGACAGTCAGCCCTACGAAGTATTCTTACAGCTGTGAAGAGTTGATCAATCATGCAACTACATGTAATTATTTAACAGCTGATAGAAATATATTTAGTAAAAAATTAAACACATTAATTTCACTTATACTCTCCAACTTTATTCTTCTTAAGGAATAAATAATACCTCTCATTATCTGCACTTTATGGAAAAATAAATAGCATGTTTTTCTCTCCCTTCAACTATAACTCTGTTTTGATTTTCATCAATTCATATATGTTGGCACCAGAGACATTTTTCTGCAAGACAAAACATGCAAGTCTCATGTGCTATGTATTTGTTCTGCTCTCTGCTTCTATTCAGTAGCTATATAAAATCTGCCTCAGATTATCTCACAGATGAATGGAGGATATATTAGTAGAATTTTGAAAGCCTATTTTGCTTTCAAAAAGAAAGCAGAGCTGGAACAGTACCAAATACTCTTTCCTACCACTGAATTATTTTACAGTTATATTCATGCTTTTTGTAATGATATAGCCATGATGACATTATGCCCCTTTGGTCATTGTTAAGTCTTCCCTTATGCTGTAAAATTACTTGTCTGTCATTCCTTATTACAAAAACATTTTAGACCGTGAAAGGTGATATTACTTTTACTGACCCAATGTGAAAGGTAAAGAAAAGGTCACTGGCACCACAGCGTGGAGGTAAGTATGGGTCAGATCTCCAGTGAAGTGGACTGCTATTATTAGCTGCTGACTTATTCTCATAGTGAAGTGGTTTCAAAATCATGCTATATTAATTAGAAGACTTTGAATGCACAGTGTCAAGAGTGAGATCAACTGACACATTTTCCCATGCCTAACTGCATAATCCTATTTCCTAACATAGATCCATGTCCTTCTTTAGCCCCTCAACTATTAAAACATTTATGAGAACTCCTGCAGCAGTAAGGCCTCTGAGAATCTCTTCTGACACCTAACACCTTTGCACCTGCTTTTTTGGGTTTCACACCCCTCCTGCTAGGGTTTGATACTGCATCTTATACCAGTTCCATAACACAGCTGTTGTTTTGCATGGATTGACACTTTGACCAACTGCATTGGAAAGCAACTTATCATGAGCTTTAAGCAAATTCAAAGAGAATATAAAGCCCTGAACAAATAAGGATAAGATTAAATTCTGTCTAATGGTGATGCAACCAAGCCAAGAAATTGGAAAAACACTTCTGAGACTGAAAAATGTGTGTACAGAAATGCTGGCCCAATTACAGCCAATTGGACACTTCCAAGTGATTTAAAATGAAAAATTTACCAGAGGCTGGCTTCCCAGTACTAAGTTAATCCCTTTATTACAGCACTCCTCTCTGCTTTGTGGTTCTGAAAAAACTCCCACAAATAAAATTCCATTTTTAACAAATATGATACATGGCTCCTTTGCAACCTATGAAAAATCTTACAGAAGTAAAGATTTAACAGATTCTTTATAGTCCCATTTAATAAGACAGGAAGGACCTATGGGTGAGTTCTTCCAGTGCCTTATTGGATAGTGAAACCCCTGGGAAGGTAATGTCCTGCACATTTGATTGCATTTTTTATTTATAATTGTCACACACATTAAAAAAAATAGCAATGAAACGAGACAGGCATAGAAGCAAAGGAGTTTGAAGAATAATGTGCTGGAAAAGCAACCTCATATTTTACATTTCTATAGAGATGGCTGGTGTCCCACCTACCAGGTAATGGCTTTGAGATGTGTCAGTCACCAATCACAAAGACAACAAGTAACATGAAGATGCCCAGTGGGGACTTATTTGAAGCCTCCACACACATGCATAGAGCTTGTGCCTCTGTTCTTACTCCTAAATGTGTGGCTTTGATGAAGAGGACAGGACAGACACAAAAAAGAGGACAAAAGAGGCTGAAAATTTTCCAGTTGTTGAATCTCAGTTATAAAATATCAATTGGAATCATACTAATATATAAAAATATATTTATGTCTGTTCTGTATTCTGTCGTGTTTGAAAAGCACAGGTGGCTAAAGTTAGTGCCTAATAATTCACTGATCACGTCAGGGGGATTTTTAGGGTCACACCTGTTAGCATTATTAAACAATTTAAGAGACAACTATCTATAATTATATTTTTCAGGTAAGCAAAGCAGAGAAATAACACCGGTTGTAACTTCTGTGACCATAGAAAGCCTTTCCAGATGGGATGCATTCCTGGACCTGTAGGTCATCAATGCAAGTAAACTAATTGGTGACACAAAGACTACAGGCAACCTGGGCTGCAGTTATCATACACCGATGGAATTCACAGTCCTGAGGGATATGAGTCAGTCGAAGGGTAAAGTCAGGACCCGGAGCTTTAGGAAAGTAAATTTCCAGCTTTTCAAGAGCTTAGTCAATAGCAATCCCTTGGGAAACTTATGTCAGGGACAAGGGTGAAAAACAGAGCTGGCAGATGAATGCCTTCCAGGTGTGCAAGATCTTTCTACCCCCAGGCATAAACGATCAGGCAAGGATGACAAAGGACTGGAATAGCTAAGCAGGGAACTGCTGGTCAAACTAAAGGGAAAGAAGAAAATGTATAGAAGAAGTAAGGACAGATAACCTGAGAAGACTACAGGAACACAGTCCACTTGTACAGGGATGGGATGAGGAAGGCCAAGGTGAAGCTATAAGTGGAGCTCTGCATCCCTGTGGACCTCCATGGGCTAATGGGACACAGCTGTCTCACCATGGTCTGCACCAGGGACTGCAGCAGAACATCAGCTCTGGTGCCTGGAGCAGCTCCTCCTCCTCCTTCTCCACTGACCTTGGTGCCTGCAGAGTTTTTCCCCTCACACGTTCTCGCCCCGCTCTTCTCTGTTACAACTACATCTACATAACAACTTCTACTTTATTCTTAAATGAAACAGAAGCATTGCCATAATTTCTGCCCAGCCCAGCCTTGGCTCTGACTCTCTCAGACTTGGAGGAAGCTTCTAGAAGCTTCTGATAGAAGCCACCCCTGTAGCATTCACACTACCAAAACCTGGCCACACAAACCAAATACAATATGCTAAGGCTTACAGAAGATTGGGAGGTTATTCAGGACAGCCAGCAGATCTTCACCAAGGAAATGTTATGCCTGCTCAGGCTGGTGGAATTCTACATTCTACAGTGGAATGACTCCCTCAACATATAAGGTAAGAGTTACACAAGTCATCCGTATGAATTTCTATCAAGCTTTTGACATGGTTCCCCAAAACATACTTATTGATGTGGAGACACAGGGATTTAATGGCTGGAGTGGTCAGTGAATGAGGAATTGGCTGGGTGGTGTCATCCCTGGCATACTGGTCACTGTCTCAAAATCTGGATGGAGGTTTGTGGGAAGTGGTGTGCCTCAGGGGTCTCCACTGGAACAGTGCTATTCAATTTCTTCATCGATGGTATAAGCAGTGGGATCAAATGAACTCTCAACAAATTTGCAGATGATACCCAGCTGAGTGGTGCAGTTGATCTGAGAGATATGTGTGATGTGATGTGATGATGTGATGATGTGATGATGTGATGATGTGATGTGATTTCATCCAGAGGCACCTGGACTAACTCGGGAACTGGATCCATGCATCATGAGATTTAACAAGACCAAGTGCAAGGTGCTGCAACTGGGTTATGGAGAGCCCTGGTATCAGCACAGGCTGGGGATGAACAGATGGAGAGCAGCTCTGCCCAGAAGGATTTGGGGGTGCTGGTGGGTGAGAGGCTGGACATGACCCAGCCATGAGCACTCCCAGCCCAGAAAGCCAAACGTGTCCTGGGCTGCATCCAAAGCCGTGTGGGCAGCAGGGGAGGGAGGGGATTCTGCCCCTCTGCTCTGCTCTGGTGAGACCCCAGCTGGAACCCTGCACCCAGCTCTGGGGTCCCTGCACAGGAAGGACGTGGAACTGTTGGAGTGAGTCCAGAAGAGAACAGAAATTATCAGAGTAATGGAAAACTTTCTCTGTGAGGACAGGCTGAGAGAGCTGGGGTTGTTTAACCTGGAAAAGAAAAGGTTTCAGGGGAGACCTTACTGTGACCTTTCAGTTCTTAAAGTGTGTTTCCAATAAGATGGAGACAGTTTTTAGTATTGTGATAGGACAAGGGGTAATGTTTTTGAACTAAAAGAGGTTAGAATTAGAGGATATAAGGAAGGCATTTTTAATAATGAGGGTGTGAAACACTGGTACAGGTTCCCCAGAGAGGTAGTAGATATCCTATTCCTGGAAACATTCTAAGTCAGATTGAATGGGGCCTTGAGAAACATGTTCTAGCTAAAGATGTTCCTGCCCATTGGAGGCGGGGTTGCACTAGATGATCTTTACGGATCCTTTCCAACCCAAACTATCTTACGGTAGTTTTCTATGATTTTGAAAGGTCTTCATGTGCATCAGAAATACAAAACAATATTTAATTTGATCTTTTGAAATCACAGGGTGTTAAAGCAGCCATGAAGCATAACCTTTTAATTTCTCTGAATTTTAAAGATCAGTTTATACAGGATTGACATGAAAATTTAGGCATTCATACTCACCCTGCTTGAAAAATTATTCATATGCTTAAACAGTCTCTCATTCCTTCATTTTGTGCTACCCAGATGATACAGAAAAAATTCTGATCACTTACTGGGACTCCTCAGATGTAATATTGAACACTGTTCAAGAATAACTTTGAAAAAAAAAACTTTTTAATTTGTTTTCTGTATGAGAACATCTACGGCAAGCATATCTGTCTTGTTCCTAGTACTGTGGAATGACTTGCCCGTCCTGTGATTGACAGCATGTGCAGTACCAGATGGCATGGATGGAGGAAATTAGAACTTCTTCATATTCTCTCTCTTCTCATTGAAGTTCCTTTGGGTCACATAGATACTGTTGGCTGCAGCAACATTATTGGCAGAAAAAAAGAGAAATCCACAACAAAGCTGTCTCTTTGAAATATCATGCACAGAAAACTCTAATTGTGTGGTTCAGTAAATAACTGTAGAAAGTAATACTTTCTGAAGAAAACACACCTGAAAATAAGGTCAGAGCTGTTTTTTTACAAACTTTTATTAGAAAATATATTATTTATAATACAGGATTTTTCCTGGAAGAAGAAATTTATGGCATAACCTGTATGATGATGATAGTGAAAGGAGTTCTATCCAATGATTAAAATACAAATACCTGTTCCATAGTAATGCTTGAATTCACACACAAAATATACAAGAAATTTTGAAATAAATCCATCCATCTCCTTCTCTCTGTAACTCTTAATATATAATATCCAGTATAACCACACTGTGGTAAGAGAGGGACTAGATAAGGTACAGGGCATGCCTCTCTGAGCATCTTAGCTAGAAGAACAAAGTCCTCTCCACCTAAGAATCTTACATATGTCATATCAGGCACGATTGTGCCCCAAGCCTCATAGTGCACCTTCCTCTGCTAAATTTGGCTACTGAGTACTAGAAGTATCTGGTACAAGCTGACTACATAAATGTAATATCATGTACGTTGACTTTTCTTATATGTATCTTTATATTTTATTTCAATTAATGTTTTCACTCATGTCCAGAGGAAGACATTATCAATTTGTCAATTAATAATCAAGTGCGTCTGATATAGATTTGAACCCCACTGCAGATCCATAAACTTTCTCCAAAAAATTTTACCAAATTTTGCCAAATTTTACTTTCAATTGATACTAATCAAATATTGATCTTAACTGTAACTTTTAATATCTAAAAATGTTAGACATCCAACAATAGAATAAATTTTCAAAAATTTAAAACTAGACATTGAAGCAGATTGCTCTTCCTTGGACATAATATAGAACAGTATGAAGTCCTAAGCCTTATGAAAGTAAAAGATAAGAGCACACATCGTCAATTTTTTTTCATGTAGCATCAGATTACCCCATTTTAAGATTTAGTGAGATGTCTTACAGAGTGCTGAAAGTGGCCCTTACAAACAGAGAAAGAGCTTTCTGCTAGAGATGAACAGACATGAGCAATGCTCTTTCCTCCTGTTGTTGTGGCACAAGGCACATCCCTCAAGGAACAGTTCCAAAGTACACCCAAATAGAAATACAGAAGTCCAGAAGTCTACTTTAATAATTTCTACTGGCTGCAGTTGGCCTTTATTACTTTTGACTAAGTTTTACACAGAAGAATACTGATGCTGTTCTCACATACTCCTTTAATCTTCCCAGAAGAAACTTTTAAGGATTTGAAAGTCAAATAAAAATTTAACTTCCTAACAGAGGAAACATTTTTATCAACAATCTATGTTATTTTTTCTATTAGTTGCCAAGTTTTCTCTTTCTTCCTAATGTTGTAAAGGGAAGCCATTCTCCTACCAAAACAGAACTTGCACATATTTGCTTGGTTATAATCTCCAATTCTTAGTACTGACTCCACATGAGAGATGTGACCCACCCTTATGATCATTTCACTGGATTAATAGATGTTAGCTACAATTATATTAGACAATAAATAACATAATCTAACTTGTGGTCATAAATACTTGTATTGCTTGTCCATGACAAGGTGCTGGCAGTGTGGGGAGCTCAGGGGAAGACACTCTGCAGGAAGACACCAGAGGCTGCCCCAAATGGATACCAACAATTCCAGATGGCTCCAATGGACCAAGCACAGGACACAGCAAAGTTCCTGAGCAAAGTATGTGGGGCCACTCTAAAAACTGATTTAAGAAAGAGGAAAAAAATCCACTAGAGAAAGGGGAAAACAAAGAGTGAGAAAGAACAGAGGGAATGTCAAGTCAAAGCAGTAGGAGGTGGAGGTGCTGCATGGTGGAGTAGATCTCCACACTACAGCTCATGGAAGACTCATGCTGCAGATAGATATTCCTGAAAAAACTCAGCCCATGGGGACCCTACACAAGGGGAGAACAAAAGTGTGAGGATGAAGAGAAGCAGCTATAAACCACTGTGTACTGGCTGTAACTTGCCTTGCCACTCTGTTGACATCGGGAGAGAGGGGAGGAAAGATTTTGTTTCAGTGTCTTTGTTTCTAACTAGTGAAATATATATTGAAAAATATTAAATTAATTTTCCCAAAGCACAGTATGCTTTGCCTACAAAAATAAATGAGAAACAACCTCCCTATCTTTTATCTTGAACCATGAGATTTCTCAAATTGCTTTCCCCCAGTGTCTTGATGAAGAGGGGGATGAAGTCATCAGGCAGGTAGGTATTTGGCTATTATCCAAAGCTAGTCCAGCACTGTCTTTCTGTTTTCCCTTTTTAGACTGTTTAGATTAATTCAATATTTTAATTCATGAAATAGTTACCTGCTAATCACAATAACTAATTCTCGGAGAGTCAATATTAGTCACTTATTCTGTTAGCAAGGATACTGATGCAATAGTTCTGAATAACAGGAGCCATAGTGAGTATGCCAAAGGCCAAACACTTTGCAGCATTTCACATCATTCAACAAAAGCGTTCCTTTAATTGTATGCTCAGCTTCCAAAGCTGCCCTTGAAATGTTGATTCTGAGAAACTGAATTTATATTCTAAATCACAAGGGCTTGTGTAGCCTACCTCCCAGATCACCACAAATATAAATTGAGTTTCAGCCTCCAGAGAAACACAATAGATAATGCCCATATTTTTCTTCTTCACCTTTTGTACCATACTAACATGATGTTGCTTACAGTTTTTACTGCTATATAAAATTATTTGCACAACTCCAATTTTTTTCCATAGGTTTTAAATGAACCATTAGGCCATAACCATAACTCAGTTTTGTGGCTTTCAATCTCATTGAAAATGAGACTTTTGGAAGGAAACAATATTTTTGAGTTCTCCCAAAGAAACACCAGTCTCTCAGGCTCAGCCCTAGAAAGATGTACATGCACAGGTAGGTTTACATGCAAAGGCAACCCATAATGAATAAACATGGGTAAATCTTTGCACTACAAGACCTCTGTAAGCAACTGGGAAAATACTCAGTTTATTTTGAAATGGCAATGACCAGGGGTAAATTTACCATCCACAGGTTTGAATATACTCACTCTTCTAAGATAATTTTATTTAATTCCTTTCCCTCTTCAGGACATATGATTTTCTGGTTCCATTGTGATTCCTTTTTACTAGTCAAATTCTATCTGTTTCATTCCCTGGTTTTTGCTATACAAAGGAGAGGAGGCAGGAGAAATGAGACCAGCACTGCTTATTCTGTTGCTAGCATTTCTTTTCCTTGTCAATTTACAGTGGGAAGATTCACTCTTTTGTTTCCATTTTGTTCACACAATTTTTTAACAATTCTTTTCAGACAAACTATTTTACCATGAAAAGTCAGGGGAGAAAATTAATTACTATTACTTTCCTCAGAAGTGAACATAAGCAGGGCTAAATCAGATCTCACGTAAGTTTAATCCACTCCAACATTACCTGTGAATCACCAGTAACAGATGTTTAGAGAAAAAGTAGGAATCAGTTAAGAAGAGCCTGACACTTTTCCCTAACGATCCTTCTACTCACCCCCCAGAAATCAGGGTATTAAGAACCTGAGAAATACAGATGACAGCTAAAATTGTGGTTAGGTACCAGCCAATGATTTTATTTCTCCCTGACAATAAGTCTCAGAGCAGCTGTGGCAGAGAGCAGTTATGCAGCCAACAGAAAAAAAATAATGTCGGTGCATGCCTGGGAGTTCTTTTCTCAGTCTATTATACATTCTTGCCATTCCTCACATGTAATATCCTTTTCAGAGAGATATTTGTGCTTGTAGCAAAATGCAGCGCTGTTTATAGAACTTTCCATGCAGTTTTTAAAGGAAAACAGACACTGGAAACAAAGTGTGTATGTGAATTTCACTATCAAGATGCACTTCATTTTTACAGGAAACAGCTATTTGCAGCCTTCTGCTTATTACCACAGCCAAATCCCCTTTAGGACCCTGTCCTCCTTCATATATTAAAATATATACAAGTAAAATGTAGTCACTTGAAAACCAAAACAATGTACCTTGCCCTATTTAAATGCTTCTGAGGCATTTTCAATGATACTACTACTAAAACATTATTGTTAAAAACTGCAAGGAATGTGATTTAATCTGTTAAGAAAATATTTGAACACTGATAAAATACCTTTTAAGCCAAATAAAAAGATAAAAGCATAGATTGTTATCTTACGTCAAATGGGAGCTCTGTTATCTCCATATTTCCAGATAAATCCAGTTTTTCTAGATTCTCACAATCACCCAGTTCTGGAGGAACTGACTTCAAATTATTGAAACTCACATTGAGCACTTTGAGGTTTTTTAAGCAGCCTGTGAGGGTAAGATAATTCAAATCAGTGTACTTAAAAAAAATAATAAAAAAGACAAAAAGCAAAAATAAAAGGTGTACTCGATTAAGCGAAGAAAAAGCTCCTTATTGCAATGATGAGAAAGATTAATAAATATTTTCGGCAGTGATCACTAACATTTTGAGGGGCAATAATGCCCCTTAATCAGCAATGTTTCTGGAGAGAGTTTGAAAGAGATAACAAAGACTTTCAAATATCTTGTTTCTTCCAATGATGAGATATCTCTTGACCTCAGCTGAAACTAGAAAAGTTAGCTTTTGGCTTGGCCTCTGTAGAAAATTTGCCTGCAAACTGAAATACATCTTAGCAACTCTTAACCTCTTTGTCGGGAACAATCACTCCAACTAAACTTATTACATCACGAATTCTGTCTTTATATCCTGCATTGCATACTTTTGATTATATAATGGATGTGTGCATGTGTTTAATTATTTTCTTTATTGTGATTTATCATATCTACTGGCTTAATTTAAAGGCCATTATAATATTCTATGCTACATTTAGTAACAAAGCTTTTTGTATCTTCAAATTATTACATTACAAAATTGTCAGCAAAAGGAGGGTTAGAAACATAATTGAAATGCAATATCTTGAAAAAAATGCAAGTTATACTGTGATATAATCAAACTGGAAGAAATTTGAATATAACAAATAGCTGATGTGGTAGCAAAGGAACCATTAAATACATAACAAAATGAGAACATTTTATGGAAAGCTTGGTAGTTGTAGTGCATCATCATATATTACATGAATGATGGATGATCACATGATTGCAGAATCACAAATAGTTTCATTTGGAAGGAACCTTCAAAAATCATTAGTACAAAGCCCTGTCCAACCTGACTGAATACTTTCCATGATGAGTCATGCACAATTTTTCCAGGCATACTGTTCCAATGTCACATCACCTTCATCATTAAAAAATTCCTACACCTACCCTCTTTCCATTTAAAGCTATTGTCTCTTGTCCTGTCAGAACAGGCACTGCTAAAAAGTTTCCTCGTACTTTTCTCATAAGTCTGCTTTATATATTGAAAGGTGACAGTGAGGTGCCAATGGAACCTTTTCTTCTCCAGTCTAAATTCCCAATTGTCTCAGCTTTCCTTCATAGAAATGCTCCAGACCTCTGATAATCTTCAGAGTCCTTCACTGAAGCCGTTCCAACAGGCTCATGTCTTCCCTATACTGGGAGTCCCAGGACTGGATAAAGTATTCCAGGTGGAGTCACACAGTGACACCTTTCCTTCAGCATATTGGTCACACTTCTTTTGCTGCAATTCAAGATGCTCTGGGCTTTCTGGGCTGCAAATACACATTGCCAGCTCTTATCCAATTCTCATTCATCAATATTCTCACATCCTTCTCTGTTCTCAATCCATTCACCCCCAGTCTGCACTGATATTAGAAACTGCCCCAGCACATGTGCAGGATCTTGTACTTTCCCTTGTTGCTTCCATGGAGTTCACATGAACCCACCACTCAAGCTTGTTAAGTTGGCATCCCTTCCTGTAAGGATATCAACTGTATATACTCAGCTTGCTATCATCTACAATATTCTGCTCCACTCATTTATTTTCCTGTACTATTTCCTTCCACCCAGTGGCAGAATACAGCATTCAGAAAGAAATGCAGAAGTAAGAAACACAAATGCAATTCAGCAGTTGGAAACTGGGAGAGAACAGTATCATCATCAACAGGATCTCAAAAACCAAAACCTTATTTTAATCAGAGTCCCAGGTCTGGCCAGGAGAGGGTTCGTTTTTTCAGTAGCTAATAAAGGGCATGGCCAGGACCCAGAGGATATTCTATACCACCTCACATCATTGTTAGGAGTGGAAGAAAGAGACTTTCTTCCAGGAAGAGGGATTCTGGTTCAGTCAAGTAACCATGGCAGAGGGAGCCATTTGATTTATTAATTTTCTATTATCCGGGTTTATTTCTGCGTGAATTACATCTTTTCTTGTAACTTCTGTCATTAGTATTGTGGTTGTTACTGTAGATTTTATTAACTTATTGCTGTTTCTGGTATATTTTTCTTCTCTCAGTGTGTAATCTTTGCGTTTTGTTCCTCCCATTCTCCTCTCCAGAGTTGTCTTAAGTTGCAATGCAGGATAGAACCAGAAGTATTTATTCTATCACCATCTGTTGAAACCAGTGATCTTGTCTGACAGAGTGCTGCAGGGGGAAGAGAAGGGGAAAGCCAGGGGCCAAGATGGAGTGGTGCATGGTTTGAAAAGTCGCTGGGGGGCACTGAATTGTGGGGTACCATTCCTAAATCACAGCAATGGGTCTTCTATTTATAATATCTTTTTTTTGTCTTTAAAGAATCTGGTGTTTCATTAGATTTGGTTGACATTGCAGAGTACAAAGCGTCCTCAAGTCAGTGTCATAATAGTGATCTTATCCTTCTGACATTAACACTTACTTAAACTTCTTCCAAAGCAAATGTTGGCTTAGAGCTGCTCATCTTTTGCAATCTGTGGAAATCCTCACCAAAGGCTATTTGGTGCTTCCACAGAAACGGTGAGAGAATAAGCATAGAGAGTAGAAATCCCTACATTTTTTCCCTGAGAAATTGCTGTTGTCAGAGCCAGAGATGTGCAGATTGATGGCCAGCACTAGCAGTCACCAGATCACACAGCGTTTTACATAAACCCCATGGTTTCCCTTGGACACAACATTGTCTTCAAATTATGACTAGACCACCCAAATCATCTCACCTGTCTTGTGACAGACAGGGCACATATTGTGAGAACTCTGTTATATTAATCTCTACAGGTTACAACAAAGAAAAACATAGAGTTTTCCACCCAGCTTCCTTCCAGTTTTAGCTCTGCCATAAACTGAGGCATATTTCAAAATTCAGCTGCCATTTTAGGATGGTGACCTTGTTTTCCTTTACTGTAAGCTGCTAGTTTGGTTAAAATAGAAGAAAATATTTCTGTGAGACTACAACAGGCATTGTTTTGTCACTATTTTGTCACACTACTATCTGACAAGGGTTATTGGGGTAATAAAACTAATTTAATTGTGTCAACATGTCAACTGCCTTATTTCCATATTTTTAAGCACCTAAAAATAATAGAAGTTTAGTCTACTTATCAGGAAGCCTCACCAGGTTTAGTATCATAATGTAGATGCAGATATTATATCACATGCTAAGTGTCATAACCATGAATTTACCACTTCATTGCAACAAAATAATCACTGGACCAGAAATGCCTTAAAACTAGAGAATCAGAAAATCACAATTTACCTCCTCAATCAATTAATCCCGTGTTAAAAGAGAGCAAATCCCATTGGAATGGGAAAAGAGCCATTTATTCAATAGCCCTGGAACACTTTGCCTGTTCTTTCAGCACTGGAATATTGTACTGGTTCTATCTGGAATGGAATTAGTGTTTCTCATAGCAACTCATATGGTATTATGTTTTGGATTTATGACCAAACAACGGTAATAACTGAACAGTGCTAACACAGCAAAAAATTTTGTTTCTCACTCTGCTGCCCCAGTGAGTCAGTCAGGAGTGGGCAAGAGGATGAGAGGGGACAGGGCTGAGACATTGGATCCAAACTGACCAGAAGAATATGCTATAGCATATAATCTCATATTCAGCAATGAAAGCTGGAGACAGGGGCAGAATGGGAGTGAGTTTTCCGACATCCCTATGCTTAGGAACTGAATGTGAATCAATTTGTGGTGAGTGCTTTTGCATCACTGGTTTGTTTACATCTTCTTTTTAAACTGTCTTTATCCTGATGCATGAGTTTTCTAACTTTTGCCTTTCTCTTTCTCTCCCCATCCTGCTGTGGGAGACTGGACTGCAAGGGACTGAGCAAGCTATATATAAGTGTTAACCCACTACAGATGTAGTTGCTAATTTTTTGGCCAATGAAATTGGAATGGAACTGAAGCTCGCAGTTCCATTAGTAATTGGAGAACTACTGATGGACTATCAGTCAAGGCATCTGGCGTTTCCAGCCTACTAGTCACTGTCTTGCCTAACTCTGTTCAGATGGTCTTCTCTGATGTATTAGATATATGGAGCAGAACCATTTATGAAAAAGAAATCAAAAAATGTAGCAGCCTTTCTGGGTAGTGGGATGGACTCAAACACAGCTTCTCTGTCTGACTTTCACAGTACCTAACATGTCTGTCAATGCCCCCAGTGTGGTTTGCAGGTATGAAAAAAAGGTAAATAAAAAATACATCACATTTTTTCTTGTGATATATAATCTCTCTTTAACATGACAGAAGGGCATTACAAATTCTACAGACAGTTTACAGTAATTGCTGTGAGTAAGATTATGAAAATTACTGGGAAAAAGCATGAGTCATGCAACTGAATTTTATTTCCATAACAAACTCAGGACAACATAGATGAATGGGATTAAGCTTGCCAAGATCTGCCTGCAGGGAGCAATCTCTTGGAATTCTATAGAGGCTATTTTTCACCTCTGGGCTCTTCAGTGGATTAAGTTATGCCACCTGACAAGTGAACAGTAGTCAAGCATTAACACGCCCTCTAGGGCGATAAGACATATATAAGACTAACCAGGATCTCCTGGATAAAATCTTTGCATGACTACTCCACATAATCACATTTTTTTTATTTCTCACATTCCATTTGGAAAGTAGTTTATATTTTACATTTGCCCCTGTTATAAGAAGTTACTGAGTTTCATAATTTCCTTTATTTGGAATGATCTTCAGATTGCTAGCCTAAATTTATTTGTAGAAATTTTATAACCATTCATTCTTTTGTCTAGTTCATCTTTGAATAGATTTTTTCCTTCCCTGGTGTTTATTTTTGATGTTTTCATAGGTAATAGACATCTCAGAATTTATTTTACTAGACTGGATAAGCCATTTTCTCTAGTCTCTGTTGACAAAATAAAAATTCCCCTCCTTAAATGGTCCTGATAGACTTATTTTGCATCTGTTCTCATCTCAAATTACTGGATAGTCCTCCTGTGACTGTTAGATTTAGAATTTCATTTCTTCAGTTTTTGCATTTAATGATCTCTGACATGCTGCACAAAAACTGAATACATGACCTTGAGTTCTGCAACTGTGAATTTAATCTCTGTATTTTTACAAGCCTATCTGCTCATCAGCCTTACCATATTTCCACCTGTTTTGCAGTGACAACACACAGAAAAATTTTCTTATTTCAACCGGCTTTCCATTTAGAACCACGTGTCTAATGAGTCTTTCCTCTAAATGTTTAAAATTTTTACAACCAACAATGTAGATAAGGATAGAGTTAGGCTATATGAACTGTTGGAATGGTAATTCAGATTACAGAGTGAGATCTGATAGGCTAACTTTGTCAGAGAGAGCACAAATGTGTGACTATAAAAAACATCCATGAAAACTAAAGATTCTCAAATCCTATGTCTTGACTGAAGGAGCACAAAATTGTGGGGGGGGGGGGTGAATCCCAAAACAGCCTTCAAATACCATAAACATTGTCATTTGGAGGAGAGGAATAAGAAGGGTGATAAGGCAGTATGTAGGACTTTCACAGCCCTGAAATCTGCATCTTCTAAGGAGACATTATTTATGTCTTCTTAGAAGTTCTCCACCGTCTTTGGTATGCTGCCCAGTCAACATCAGGCTTAATGAGCATGTAATACAGCCACTGAGGCAGCTTTAGGAGGGGAGTGAGGAGGTGACATCCCTTCCGTGACTGCACAAATGTAGAGCAGATTTGACTCCCACACATTACATATACATTCAAATAATACTCAAACACAACTTCTGAATTAGTAGTAATAGTAAAATCATTGCTGTACAATACCGCTTTTAACAATGCTTAATGTCACTGAGTTTTCATTCTATAAAATATGTAAATTCTGGAATTAAACATCTTTGTGTTTTCCATGGAAAGGCAGTAAAAGCCAAAATTAAATCCATGGCCACCCTGAAAGTTTCCCAATTAAGATTTTTTTTTTCTTAGATGGGAGATCCAGTGTCATAGTTGTTGCATTTATTCACAGTTTAAATTTTTAATTCATTTTAAAAACCTTAATTGGTAATTAAATTCTCTAATTTCTTGTAAGCCATGCAGCATTCTAATAATGGTAGTACAAATTCACCTTTTACACAATCCTACATTAGTGGTCCTAAAAAGATGTCAGAATAAAAATAGAGATGAAGTTACAAAGTGCCTTTACTATCTAAGGATCCCATTCAATGCAAATGTAACAAACTGGAGCAAAATGCTAGACGGCTTTTTACATTAATCTGCAAGAGCAGAATCATTGAATTATGGAATGGCTTGGGTTGGAAGGGGTCTAGTTCCAGACCCACTGCCATGGGCAAGGACACATTTCACTGAAACAGGGCTCTCAAAGCCCCATCCCATCTGGTCTTGAACACTTCCAGGGAAAGGTCACCACAGCTTATCTAGGCAACCTGTTTAATTGCCTGATCACCCTCAGAGGAAAGAATATCTACTATCTAAACATCTTTAAGTATCTTTAAGCTTATGGCCATTACCCTTTGTCCTGTTACTACATGACCTTGTAAACAGTTCCTACCCAGCTTTTTTATAGGCCTCCTTCAGGTACTGAAAGGCCACAGTAAGGTCTCCTCAGACCTTCTTTCCTACAGGCTGAAGAAGCCCATTTCTCTCAGCCTGTCATCATAGGAAAGGTGGTCCATCCCTCTAACCATCTTGGTTAGTCCCTCCTCTGAACTCACTCCCAACAGTTCCATGTCCCTCCTGTTCTGGGCAGCCCAGAGCTGGATGCAGCACTGCAGCTGGGGTCTCACCAGAGCAGAGCAGAGGGGCAGAATTCCCTCCCTCCCCTGCTGCCCACACGGCTTTGGATGCAGCCCAGGACACGTTTGGCTTTCTGGGCTGGGAGTGCCCGTGGCTGGGTCATGTCCAGCTTTTCATTCCCCAGCACCCCCAAGTCCTTCGTGTCAGGGTTACTCTCCATCTGTTCATCCCTCAGCATGTGCTGATACCAGAGTGTGCCTCAACCCAAGCACAACACCTTGAAATTTGGTCTTGTTAAACCTCATGAGATTCACATGAGCCCACCTCCTGGGCTTGTCCAGGTGCCTCTGCATGACAGACAAGTTAAACTATCTTTCAAACAGGTAAACCACACCACTCAGCTAGGTATTGTCTGCAAATTTGCTGAGTGTGCGCTCAAACCCACTGCCTAAATCATTGATGAAGACACTGAATAGCACTGTTTCCCATACAGTCTCCTGAAGCCCACCACTTCTCACAAATGGCCATCCAGACACTGAGTTCTTGACCAGTGCACCCTGGATGAGACCATCTAGCCAATTCCTCATCCACCAAACAGTGCACATCACATGCATGCCTCTGCACTTTAGAGAGAAGGATGTGGTGGCAGACCATGTCAAAGGCCTTAACAAAATCCAGACAGATAAGAGGCCTTCTCTTGTCCATGGATAAAGTCACTCCACTGTAGAAGGCCAACAAGTTGGAGAGACTTTTCCTTAGTGAAGCCACGTTGCTTTTTCAAACCACGCCACTGATCTCTGTGGGCCTTAGCATAGCTTTCAGAACGATCTCTTCCATTGTTTTCCCAGGAACAGAGATGATGCTGACAGGTCAGCTGATCCCAAGGTCCTCCTTTCTACCTTCTTCTAAAATGGGCAAAATGTCTCCGATCTTTCAGTCACCTGGGACTTTACCTGACTGCCAAGACTTTTCAAATTTCACAGAGTGGCTTAGTGGCTACATCAGGCAGTACCCTCAAGCCTCTGGGATGCATCTCATCAGTTCCCATAGACACACCTATACTCAGGCTCCTCAGGTGGTCATGAACCTGATCTTTGTTTACAGTGCAAGTGACTTAACTCCCCCAGTCCCTGCCCTCAGTGCCATCCACTCAGGAAGTATGAAAAGAGGGGGTGCCCTTGGAAACTGAGTCAAAAATGTCCTCATAAAAACAGTCAACTTTCAACACAAGTGTTTAATACTGCCTCTTCAAAGGGGGAGATATAAAAAAATTTCCTCTGTTTCATACAAGACTGAGTTGTTAATAACACTGAATAACACTGACAAATAACATTGAATAACTGACAAAGGTAATAGATGAGATGGTAGTTCCTCAGAATAGGCATGTAAGATGAGAATACGTATTTTCTTTTTAGAAACTCACAAAACACATTGGGAATCTTATTAATAGAAAAAGTTATTTTAGGTATCAAGAAGTCACTTAAAATTCTATTACTAATAGTTTTCCCCTCCAAGTTCTTGAAAATTGGATTAATGATATACACAAAGGAAATTTTATACTGTGAAGTAGAAAAGAGACAAAAATTCTCTGTGATTTCTCAATAAAGGATTTCTCAAAAGCAGTTATTTTTAATCCTAAATATTTAGAAATTCAAAAATAGGAGAGGACACAGTACAAACATTTTATTAGCAGCTCTTTGAGAAGTATAATGGATCATTTGTGGGACAAAAAAATCCCAGTATAACCTTACAGTTCCATGCCAGCATAAAGGCTTTGGGAACATATGAAGCTTCAGCTCACTATTTCCTATGTGAACATGAGAATATATTGTTAGATAGTTTCAGTTATAGCAATTACTAATGCAGTAGCACTACTTTATGTACAGCAACTGCACTGCAGCCTCATAGTCAAAGCCAGAACTGTAATCTCACTCAGAAGACAAAGAAAATCCCCTGGCTGCAACCCATTCGTGACTCTTTCTCTGTTATTCCTAGACAAACCATTTAAGACAGACTATTCCATTCGGCAGGTTTTTTTTTACTATTACCATGAAAATATTAATATTTTAATATGCACAAAGAATATATTATATTTAATATATTATTATATTACAATTTATTAATAATTATTATATTACATTAATAATTAATATAGACATAAACTATCAAACAAAAATTATTCTTAGCTGTCTTCTGCTACAAATATTTTCTTGTTCATCTACCTATGTGGCTATAAAAGTGTGATTTGAAATATCTAATAATTGATTCAACTCTTTCTTCTCTCTGATTCGGAGTGGAGAATTATCTTCTAAATATGGTAAAACAGGAGCATGAACTTCAATATTCCAGAAGTCTAGAACCTTCTACTGCAGCAATAATTTTTTTCATTGGAAATATTCTTATCACCTCATGTTCTCTTATACCTTTACCTCTTGTGAGAATCAAAAGTTGTCATAATATGGCTCACCAGGTTATCCTCTGCCAGATGATTTGTTGATCTAAACTTGACTTCAATTCTATCTGAAGATTAAAGACTCAACAAGATGCATGTCACTGCCAGCATCAACTATCTGTCATTGCTCTCAAGTATATTTTAGCTGTGATATTTACCTAGTTATTGCTGCTTTGTAAGCAGAAGACAAAATGATGAATATCTTAGCACTTAACCTTTCCAGACACCTTGCTTTCTGATTTAACATGCAGTCCTCGCTCTTTACTTAGATAGAGCTCCCAAATCAAATCCACATTGATAATTTTCCTTATGAAAATTTAGTAGATAAGTTGACTTATCTACAAGTATACTTAAAATATGAAAGGTTTCACTTAGAAGCAGTATCCAAAAACTTCAAAATATCCAAGACCTTATTGTCTTATGAAAATCATTAACATTTCCAATATACATTAATATCAGTCTCTGTTTGCACATACTGTAAGTGAAATAAAAGCACAGCTATTTGCAAGCATGTTCCCTTACATGTAAATAAGAGAGCATCACACAAATTAAGACAAAGCTCCACTAATTTATGCCATAACAAAAAGGGCAGTTCCACTGCTTTACTGATAGATGGCCTATCAACACACAATATTCAGTTAGACTGAAAAACATCAGGAAATTTTGGCAAAAAAATGTTGAACAGTTCAGGTACACAGTCTTGGAGTGGCCTTTTGTATTATTTCTTTTTAGACTACATCAGTGATTTTGCATCATTTTCTGGATAGGCTAGAGTTACTACTACGATGTAGAATTATATATAAATTACATATATATTATATATATATAATGTATAAGTAGTATCTATGGCTTAGCTTATTTGTTAATTTTGTTATTCAGTGTCTAATGTTCAAATCTATGTTTCCACAGAGGAGTGACTAGATTTAATGAATCTTGAAAAATAAAATTTCTGAACAAAAATTTTCGGTAAGAGGAGGATGGTGAATGTTATAACACCACATCTGAGGGAAGCCCTACAAGAAAGTACTTTCTAACATTCTCTGGCCCTTGCAGGCAAACATTTACATTAAAAAAGCCAGCAACAAAGACATTGAAAGAAAGAAATCATGGGTATAAGCTAGTGGGATATACATATTGGAGGGAAAGTGAATAAAAAAGCCACTGATGAGAAGAAATCCCATCATTTTAATGCAGTTGAAAGAACAGTGATTGCTACTGAAACAATGAGACTTTCTTCCTTTTTTCCCAAAAAAGGTTTGATACAGGCTCTACATTACCCTCCACTAGAACAATCTGCTTGTCCCCTGGTCACCAGTGGTGCTCCCCCAGGCTCAGTGTTGGGGCCAGTCCTCTTTAGACTCTTTATTGTTGATCTGGATGTGGAGATCAAGTGTCCACTAGGTCACTTTGCAAAAAACACTGAATTGGGTGGGATTGATTACTAGAGGGTAGGAAAGATGTTCAGAGTCATCTGGACCAGCTGGATCAATGGGCCAAGGGCGATTGTGTGAGGTTCAATAACACAAAGAGCCAGGTCCTGTCCTTGGGTCACAATAGCCCCATACAGCACTACAGGCTTGGGGAAAAGGAGCAGGAAGCTGCCAGGCAGAAAAGGACCTGGGGGTGCTGGGTGAAAGCCAGTCAAACATGGCCCAGCATTGTGCCCAGGTGGCCAAGAAGGCCAAAGACATCCCTGGCCTGTATCAAAAATGATGTGGCCAGCAGGACCAGGGAAGTTATTGTCCTGCTGTACTCAGCATTGGTGAGACCAGACCTCAAATCCTGTGTTCAGTTCTGGTTTTGTCCAGGACAGGGTTAAATTTTGCAGCAGCCAGAAGGGGGCATTGCTAATACCCAGTTATTCTATATTCTATGGTTATTCTATACTGCCTCACAGCGTTTTTCAGAGGTGGGAGAAGGGGTCCCTTCTGCTCAAGTAAGTGTGGCTGGGTATTACTGCTTTGCTCTGTAACTGGTGTTTTAGCTATTTCCAGTAAATTGTTCTTCTCTCAACCCATAATCTTTACCTTCTATGTCTCAAATTTTCCTCTCCACACTGGTGAAAGAGGAGAGGAGAGAGAGATGGAAATGATTGAGTGACACATGGTATGGAGTGCTTCAGTGGGAACATTAAATTGGGCAATACCCCTTCTAATCCACGATAGCCCAAGACACTGAAGTGCTGCAGAGTGTCCAGAGAAGGGTAACAGAGCAGAGAAAGTGTCTGGAGCACAAATTTTATGAGGATTAGCTGAGGGAGTTGATGTTGTTGATCCTGCAGAAAAAGAAGGTGACCTTATCACTCTCTACAACTGCCTGAAAAGAAGGGTGTAGGAAGGTGAAAGTCAGTGTCTTCTCCCATGTGAAAAGTGGGAGACGTGAAAGAATGAGAGGAATTTGCCTCAGGTTGACAAAGGGGACGTCTAGACTGGATAATGGAGAAAAAATTCTTTACTAAAAGGTTGTCCAGGCATTGGTACAGGCAGCGCAAATAACAGGTAAAATTATCATCTTCAAAAATGCTAAAAAAATTGTGTGCATGCGTCACTCAGGGACATGGTTTAGAGATGAACACAGTGGGGATAGGTTTCGGGTTGGCCTCAGTGATCTTAGAGGCCATTTCCGTTATCTTAACAATTCTGTGATTCTGAGATCTGTGTTTGTGCCTTTATTGTAGAAACAGATTTTAATTAGCGATATTTTTTTTCTTAGGGATAATTTTCATTAACAGTGCATAATATTATGAGGATAAAGAAAAATGTTTTCTGCTTTTACCTGCCTCACTTGTTAAGCAACAACCCCCTAAACCCCTCTGTTTAATGGTTTAGGGTAGTCTCTCTCAGGAAGCAAGCCTTCTCCCTTTCTTCCAAACTATTTCCCCTTTCTTCCAAACTACATCTTATAAGGTGTTTGTCCATTAAACTCACTGACCTGAGTTCTGCAGTTAAAGTCCTGATAAAACCCTTAGTGTTAATTTTATGTCCAATGTCTCCTTCTTGTGCCCTGTTTATGATCTGTTAGTGTGTTTAGATGCCAAGCTGAAACTATAAAATAGATCTTGATGTCTATGTAAAATTTTCTTTCTAAAATATAGTGCTAGTAAATAAATCAAAAGTATGAGTGTTACTTGACTAATAAAATACCAAAACAGTAGAAAGTTCTAGCTTAGATTTCTGTGTTTCAGGATGTTCTCCTTCCCTCTGTTTTTCTTAGTTAAACTTATGCTATCAAGGGAGGTAGAGGTTTTATTCTTTCAGCTGTTATCTCTTAGTGTAGAAAAGGAATGGCTCTCATGGGGAAAGCTTAGGACTACTGTATTTAAAATCAAAGGCTAAGGTATTAGTACACCTGAGTGTATGAGCTCAGCACTGGAAACACAATGGGCCCATTTTCTTCAGCTTTCAAAGATTCCACCTCTTACAGCTATATTTTTCCTTGTAAGAGCAGTAAATCCTTCTCAATACCAATACAACCTGTCAAACAAGCTTTTCTTCTGTAAGATCAAAAAGCATAGGACAGGAAAGCATTAAAGTCATTGTTATGTAGCTTAAAATGGCAAGGGCCAAAGTATTTAAGCATTAAGTATTTGTTACTCTAGAACTTATAACGCAAGGTTGAGTAGATTTAGATTAGATATTATGAGGAAATTATTCACCATAAGGGTGTTGAGGCACTGGCACAGGTTGCCCAGAAAAGAGGTGGAAGCACCATCCCTGGAAACATTCAAGGCTGGGTTACAAGGGGCTCTGACCAACCTGGTCTAATGAAAGGTGTCCCTGCCCACAGCAGTGGGGTTGGAACTAGATGACTTTTAAGGTCCCTTGCAATCCAAATTTTTCTATTAATCAATTATTCTGTGATATATCTCTTTAATAAATTAAGATAATTACTCAAGTCTTTAAAAAAATAAATGTATATATTTTGCAGGTTTCTACTTTTGGTTCCTTTTCCCCACAATCTTATGTTTCAATTCATCTTGTTCAAGGCTTAAAATTCCATAATACTTCTATTTTTCTTAATCTGTAAGGAATATAAAACACCACCTGTTCCCAGAAACAACTCTCCATCTATTTGAATACAAGCAATAACTGCCTTAAAATTAGATTTTAAAAATGTGCTTTTTCCCATACTATATTAATGATTCTCCATATAATTTAGCAAGTATAATTAAAGCCAGAGAGATATAAAAATGTCGTGGGGACTGTTCAGTGTAAACAAGACAATTATCAATAAATTAACAATAATATCCATAGATATTCATTTCCCTGCAATAGAGTTAAATGGTATGAGTATAAATATCTGAATATCTTGGATCAACTCACCGATCTCTGCTGGAAGATGGTTGATTTGATTTTTTGACAATTCCAATACTCTCAGATCTTTAAATAGTGCAATGTAGGCTGGAATGGTTTGTATCAATGTATTGTACACATGCCATTCTTTCAGATAAATCTGTTCTTTCAGGGAATCAGGGAGTTCCTGTAAAATGGGTAAATAGAAAGCATGAGGTTAGAATTTTGTTACCTTGTTTCCTAATAGGGAGAAAAATGCACTTTGCCTTAATTATCTTGATGTAGAATAGTCGTTTGCCAAAGCCTTACAGAAGCTGTCTGCTTTTGAAGAGCATTGCAGCTGTCTTCATCACATATTCATTTTTTTAACTCTTAATGCAATTATTTGCTCTAAAACAGAAACCTATCTGAAGAGCTCAATCTGTTTGGTGTCTAACACATTATTTCCTTTTTCCAGATGGAGGATTTCTTTAAAACACATTTCAGTGCTTTAATTCACACATCAAGATGCAGCAAAATGCAGCACAGAAGAGTGCATAGAGAATAACTAAACAGGGTTTGCTAAAAAAGAAAGAAAGAAGGTGTGATTTTGTTCCAAATACCTGCCAGTGTTTTAAAACCTGTTTTCCAAGAGGGAACAGAAACCATTTCAGATACTACACACACAAATCACCTGGTTTAACTTCCTAAGATCTTGCAATAATGTTAAAAAAATTTAGAGGATTTCTAAGGAAATCCTTAAACAGAAAAAAATTACTCTAAAATTTTTAAATTTATTTTTAAATCAGTCCATATTTGCAAGTAATTTTTGATTGATTTAGTAATGCAGAATGCCGTGTTTTCAAAATTCCAGAAATTTTGAAATTTCCTGTAATTTCTGAGTAATTTTCAGATTATTCTATTTATGAAAAGTCTTCAATACATGAATGAAACTTAAATTTATAAAGTCTTTGATTCTTACAAAATTGCTTTAATTAATTGGTACTCAGATGTACATGTCTTTGAATTATGTCACCAAATTCTTTGAACTTGAAACAGACAAAAATCAATTCCAAAAGTTGAAGGTCAGATCATTTAAACTCCACTTTCTTAAGCATAGCATAATTTACCAGTCTGTCCTAGGTTTTATGACACTGTGCACTGATAACACATGGAATAAATAATCTGGAAGAGGTTCTACCACTAACTTTGCTCTGTAAGAAGAGGTGTAATAGTTCCAGCCTTTGATTCTTTTACAAATTTCAGATTTTTTTCCTTTGTGTGAAGAATATGACAGGGTAGGAATTACTGGTTTGTACAAAAAGAACATTGCCCTCTTCTTTTTTTCTTCTAGATTTCATAGATTTCCCAAGGTAAAAATGATGCATTTGAATTTTTTTAATTAATGCTGAGCTTCTGTATTAGCAATAGTGCTACTTAAATCTGAGTTAAATTAAAACATCTAACAGTAATTATAGATATACTGGACTGTCAATCAGCAGCCATTTTTTGATTGATACTGCCTCTCATTTCAGTTATTTTCAAATTTATGCATGCAGACATAAAACCTATGTTTTGTTGTTCTGCCTTGCTACCTTCCCTTCCATATTTGATAGAGATAATTTCATTTCTTACTTCACTTTCTGATTAGGTGTGTGTGTGTGTGTGTATTGCATTGTGATTCATCTTCTATATTTGTCCATTTATGAAAATTAAAAATTAAAATGCCTCAAATGCCTCAGGGCTTGTAGTGAGAAATCTCTCCAACTTTGTGGAATTAGTTACTATTTCTCATCTTCAGTGCTGCACATTTTTCTGCAACAAAATAAAATAATAGAGGAGAACAGCAAATGAAATTAGTATTGTCTTTCCTACCTGTAAAGAATGGAAAATTCAGCACACAGGGGGATAGTATTTAGCTAGAGTGTCATAGATATCTCTGTAGGGAGGAACCATGATTCAGAGAGAGAGAGATGAATAATCATATTGGAGGGGAAAAGACATCTTTATTAACAGACACTCTTTTCCACTCTATTTCTCCAAGTGCAGGTCAGTTTTTACCTTTCTATTGACCTATTGGTTTTTTGCACTTTATTGTCACAACACACAGTCTCCAGCTCCTTGGGGGCAAATGCAGCCCTTTCTCCTCTGAAGCCAGCAGCCATGCTGTTCTCCCACACTGAACGGGGTTCTCCACAAAATTCTCCATCATACATTGAAAACAGTGCAGCACACAAGGCTCTCTACCAGATCAGGATCAAACTCATTCATCATTTTAGAAAAATTAAGCCAAAATACGAAAAATATGTGTTTATTATGAATGCATAAAGATTCTTTTAAAATCCTTATTTAGAGCACCAAGATATTCCTGTGCAACAACAGAAATACATTTAGACATGACTTCAAAAGAATGGAAGTAGATTCCATACTTCTACCAACTACCATCTTGCTTTTCTTTCCTTTGAATATTTCTTTATATCATATGATCATATTTGTAATTTGAAAATGCAAGCATGAAAATTCTTTGCTATGTTCTTTTTCAATATTTTCCATTTTAAAATTAATTTATATTTGTGTTGCTGAAATATAAATTGATGTGATATTTTGCTTCATTACAAATTAGATAGGGACGGGAACTGCATTTTCCACAAGCTTTACGTTTGCTTTACTTTCTGATTCCCTTGTGTTCTTTTGTAATCGCCTGCTGCCATGCTAAAGCTGGCAGCCTGCTGATAAATTGCTGCATGAAGACTGACACTTGGAGGATAGCCAGTCTTTCTCCTTTAACAGCAAAACAATACCTCCAACTTGTTTGATTTTTGGAAGGAAAAAAAGTTTTAAAAGGAAATAAATAACAAACATACAACCACTGCTGATTATAATATTTCAAATGGAGAGAATTCACCTGCTAGACCTGAGCCTGAACTAAAACTGTGATCAAAGCTCTAAGAAGTTTAAATTCGGTTTCCTTTCCAGATCTATACTTTTATCTGTCATGGGCCAAAATAAAATTTTGGATCCAAATCGCCCACTCTTTTAAAAATATTTGAAGCTAGTTCCAGGCAGTCTCTGCTGCAGGTCCCCAGCACAATACTGGCACTGTCCCCGTGTTCCCCCATTATCCCAAAACAACTGTGTGTTTTCTTTCACCCCGTGTGTAAAAGGCTGACCCACACACAAGTGTTCTCTGATTAATTTACAGGGTGGCAAGCCCTAAACCTTAACAAGACAATTCTATCCACAAGAAGTTGATTCTGACACCCAGACATCACTGCCCAGCCGCTGGCTGCCCCGGCTGGTGGCACCCCAAGCAGCTGAAGGCAGGCAGGGCTGAGCTCAGCAGGGCCACAAGCACTGGGCTGTGTGGGAAGGGATGGTTTAGGTCAGATGGAGCCTCTGTGTGGAGAAAGCAGGGTCTGCCTTATGCCAGGCATGGCTGCTTCCAGCTGGATCCATGCCATTCCAGCCAGCTCTGCACATTCCACCCTGCTTTTATAAGGGTGCTGGGCTACGGCCCCATTGCAGCAGCACATTCCTCTGTGATGCAGGGGTCTCACGGTGCCCAGACACCACTGTCACACAGGATCACACCCTGAGCCTGTGGTTACCTGAGGAGCACTAAGACCTGAAGTGCCCAATCCCAGCAGAGCCCTTCCCTCTGGAGACAGCATCTCCCCTGGATGCTTCTGCCAGTGGCAGAGGTAGCCAAAGAGGCACAGAGTGAAGGATTAGGGGGTTGGGACCACCAACTCTTCTTCCTCCTCCTTTTCATCTTTCTCCTCCTGCCCATCGGTGTGCCACAAGAGCTGTAGGCAGCACTGCAGGCAGAGCA
Source organism: Sturnus vulgaris (assembly GCF_052056855.1). Lineage (NCBI taxonomy): Eukaryota > Metazoa > Chordata > Aves > Passeriformes > Sturnidae > Sturnus > Sturnus vulgaris. The sequence goes on from NC_142283.1 coordinate 41,995,636, forward strand.
GAGCTGTGTGCCTCTCACCACTGAAGCTCAAGAGATGGCCAAGGCAGCAACTTCTGACTTCATCGATCAGGTGACAGCAGCAGAGGCAGAGAGCCAGGGAGCTGCTGCACACAGCCCCTGCTGCCCACCCCTCAGCTCCTTACCAAGCCCTCTGGAAGCCCACACCCTCAGTGGGCAATGGGCAAGGGCAGCAGCAGGGGCAGTCCTGCAGTACAGGAGACCCAAGAAGGTCTTTATAGAGGAGACAGAATGCTTGAGACTCTGAAACCCCCAAGAGCTGTCTCAAGTGGAACACAATAGAAACCAAAGCTGGAGTGCTAGAAAAGAGAAGCCTCCCTTGCCCCTCACACAACCCACAGGTATGGTCAGAGTACTGCAGCTTTAACAATGGAGAATCCCACCTCAGTGGCCCATCTCTAAGCAGTAGAGAAATGGGCTCAACTTTGACCCTGTTTTATGAGGCCCCCCCCCCCCCCCCGGGGTGGCTGAAATGATGGATATGAAGATGTGCTTCCAGAGAGAAGCACAACGCAGTACCACCTAAGTGCAGGCACAAGGCCAAGATGTGGCCTTGGACTGTAGGGGAATATCAAGGCCACCCGAAACCCCCAAAGGCTTCCAACCCATTTCCAGAAAAGTCTGAAAGAATGGACTGTGCATGATGACAAATTTGCACAGCACATGAGAAACCTGCCTTCAGGGCAGGAAAACCTCTCTTCAAAAAGTACCTCCAGTCAAGTCCAGGAGGAATTTCCCATTAGACTTGCAGAAAAAGGAGATAATTAGCTCCACTCACTCTCCTTGTAAACTATTCTGTTTGGCCAGCAAAAAAGACAAACAGAAAATCATTGACCATTGAATTATGGAAAATTAAATGTTAATACTGCAGCTGTAACAGTAGCAGTTAACATTGCTAACATTGCTGAATTAATTGCCATAACTGAGGAAGCTCATCCAAGTTTAGGTACCAGCAGCATGAAAGATACGTATTTTATGGTTCCATTTCAGGAGACCCATTGGAATTGTTTTGCTTTCACATAGAAGAAGATGCACTACACTTTCATCAAATGCTGCAGGAATACTAGGACTCCTCCATGATAGCACATTTTACCCTATCCCCAAAATTATCTACAATTCCAGTAGATGAAGGGATAAGGACCTACCCATATATTAATGGTGCATTCATTGGGGGTCCAGACACAGGTAAAGTGGGAAATACTCAAAACTGTATTATTGAGCACCTTCAAGGTGTAGGGTTAAAGACCCCAGAGGATAAAATTCAGTGCCCTGCTTCAGGGAAAAAATCTTGGGATGGGAGATGCAGTTTGTATCCCTGCTGAGACATGAACCTCACTGTAGCAAGTAAGTGTGCCACGACTTTAAAAGGAGCAAGACCCCCTGAGAAGCTCTACCTATAGCTGGTCGTCTCAGCACTTCTATCCCAATATGGTACCTTTTGACAAAGCACTGAGGGACATTACCACCCCCAAGCACATATCCCGCAGGCCTAACCTGGGAATTTTTCACCCTGTGGCTTAACATTTGGCCCAGTTCCTGGAAACCAAGATACACTGGACAGCCAGTATTTGTGGAATCCCTCACACTTACTACCTGTTAAAGACTTATTTGCTCCCTGTGTCTCCCTAAAGATATTTGATGGACTATAATGAAACCTGGATTTGCAAGATGAAGAGAGCTGTCTTGTACCATTTGGATTACCTTTGAGATTTAAGATGCACCTTACATGGTTATCAGACCACATCAACGGGCAATAGAAAACATCACACGGCAAATGCATACATCAAACAATTGGGCAAAATATGCCTCTGGAGAATTAAAATTGCAAGTCCAACAAGTATCAAAAAAGGCTTTACAAAATTGATTACTTAAAAGAACAAGATGCATGTGGAATGTTAAATTTAACCGACTCGGAATGTTGTATTACCATTCATTATGCCTCTATTTCCTTTAAGGAAGCATGAGCTAAGATGAAAGAAATAACTGCAGAATTGTTTCAATCAATTAAGCCAAATGAGTAGTTTAATGGTTGGAGCCCCAGCTCATGGTTGATGTTTACACTCTGATCATTAGAACTCAGGGTGGGGCTCTTGGTTACTGCAATTTGGAATGAGGTTATTAACTGAATTTATTTTCGAAATTATTGACAGGGCAATTGTTTCATACATTATTTATTGCATTATCTCCTCTGCTTCATCCTTACTTTCTCTCTGTTTGATATATCCACATCACTACCATGGATGAAGTCTATGATCAAAGACTATGACGACTCATCAAAATTTAAGTAACAAGGTGGTGTTAGGAAAGGCTTAATGACATTTGCATCATATACTTTAAACAAGCTCTCTCTAGTAGCTATTTCCTGCTTGTACTATCTCCTCTATCTTTTTATCTCTCTCTGGCCTCCCCATCTCACTGGTTTTTTAACCATACTCTTAATAAAGTTGGTACACAAAGTAAAATTGGTGCTCTTGTACCAGCATTTGGTCCCACCTGCACCTTCATTTGGGCAGAGGAATTTAATATCAAATTGTAACAGTAATTTGCTGATGAAACTTTGTGAGTTTTCTTGGATCCTCTGATTTTTGTGATTCCTTTCAACCATGAGCATTTACAAATCTATGGTGGGACATGGCAGTCCCAAGGAAGCAGCGGGGGGGTGGGTTTTGTTGTGGACATGTCAATAAAACAGGATGATTTACCAGCCATGCTCACTTGTGCCTGTTGCTTCTTGAGAGAAAGAGGACTGCAGGCATGGCCCATGCCAAAAGCCAGGGCAGGAGACTCCCCGTGCTCCTCCCCTATGGGCTAAGCAGGGACCCTGCCCTTGGCCTCTCCCAAGCCTCTTGCACTCCAGCTCCCAACCAGCTGGAGCCCAGAAGCAAGGAGGGTTTGCATCCCAGCAGTGCTAGCAGGCTAAACATTCTCCAGGCATTTAGGGTCACAGTTCAGTGGTGGACCTGGCAGTGCTAGGATGGATTAACATTAACATAGATGTTAATGTTAGTTAAGGGCTGGACTCAATATAAATGTCTTTTCAAAGCTTGCTGATTCTGTGATTCTCTGAAATGTAGTCGTGGGACCACCTTTAATAATAAAAATGGTCTTGACTGAGTCAGGAACTTGTTGTTGTTCTTGTTTTTTTGGTGGGGGGACATCTCTGGGGAAATCTCTGAAATTTACCGAAGCACAAGAGAGATTTTCCCTGTCCATTCAATGCAGAAATGTTTCTTGACTCCTTGTAGGAAATAAATACATCACTGCGAGAAACTGTTGGGAATAACAAATGGAAATTTTCTCTTCTCAGTGAAAATATATATTATGTTAGACAATAAAACTGTGAGAATAAATACAGATATAGTAACTTGATGCCTTGTTCTGTGAGGAAATTAAATGCAAGAAAATAATGCTTTATGAGCAAAGAATTTTACCACCACTCACTTACTACCACATTTAATATTAAAGTTTTTGAAAGTAGGTAGGCATCCAAATTCTCTACTCAGGTAAAGCAGCATAACCAAGAACAGTTCTGCGCTGTATTTGAGGAGCATCATCAGCTTTCCTCTGCCAATATTGATATCACAGCATTAAAAAAATTGTTTATCCTGAATATTTTGTGGAAAACATTTAAAAATTCACTGATTCACTAGAGAATAAACATTCATTAATTAACAGTAGAAAGTAAACACTCAGAGGGGAAAAACAGAGTTAAAGTGATTTAATTTTAAAATTCATATGAATATTCATGGCATTATTTTGCCTCAATTTCTAGTTCTAATGGTGCTGTTTCTCTGAAGAACTAATTTAATTGAGTAGATAGATATATGTTTATGTGTACAGAGGTTCTCAAGTGTTGCATCAATTCTGCTTTTTTTTTCCCTAGGCATCCAATTCAAATACACAATTGAAAGGTCCATAACCCATATATATATAAATATATATATTTATATATATTTCACAATGTGTTTTCCTGTAAAACTCTCAAATAAATAATTTTCTTTTTCTGAAACATACCTTGGGAACCTGAAATTACTTGTGGCACAACACATCATTCTCATGCTGTCAAAGTCTCAAGTGTTTTGCAAACATAGGAAGATTTAGGAGACTCACTTCTGGGGTAATACAACTGGATTCTGCCCCTTTTTTATTAAAATAGAAAAAGAAGAGAAAATCTGTCTGATTTAATTCACAATATCAAATTGCAATTCTATGATTATGAGACCAGCCCATTTTTATTGTATGCTCTTTTCTTTCCTAACCACAAATACTAATTCATTACTGTCCCCAGCTGGCAGAAATGCACACCCATGGGAGGTAGACACTTGAGTCACAGAACCATAGAATCACAGAATTAACTAGCTTGGAAAAGACCTCTGAGATCATGTAGTCCAACCTAGGACCTAATACCACCTTGTCAAGCCATGGCACCAAGTGCCACATTCACTCTTTTCTTAAACACCTCCAGGGACTGAGATTCCACCAGCTCTCTGGGCAACACATTCCAATGTCCAATCACTCTTTCTGGGAAGAACTTTTCCCTAATGTGCAGCTTAAAATATTCATCTGCTATGCAAAAGGGAGACAAGGACCTCTGAACCTTAAGGTGTTGTCAAGCAGCCCCAGCCAGATGCAGCTTTGACAGACAAAGGTAAGACTAACTCATAAATGTAGTTATCAACCACTGCCCACAGGCTGAAGCAAACTACAAGGATAGGCATGGCTAAACTAGAACCCAAGTTACAAAATGTCTTTCAGATTCAGAGGGACTTGCTGAGTACTTGTTCTTCAAGCACAAAGACCAATACTACTTCCAGTGCTGGTGATTTACAAGCAAACGTGAATATGCATAAACAGAATACATATTTTTCAGAATTCATATACTATAAAATTAAGTTCTAGTCTCCTTAGCTACTACTTTGTGCCTACTTGTCTAAGCTAATATTTTTTGTGTAAGCCTTTTACTTTCATGTGAGTTACACAGAGCACTGTAGTGTGCCATTGTTGCAATCTAACATTTTCTCCTTTTGTTTTCCTGGCATCAAAATAGTTTTCATTTCTGTACTTATCCCTTGCAAAGCATGCCCAGTGCTAGCTGCATCATGCTTAAGACTGTTTTTCTTGCTTCTAAGAAAGAAGCAAGATTTGTACTTGATTCTTCTTATTTCCAGTCTCTTGTCACTGATCCCACTGTCACTCTAGCTTTGTTAAAAGCACAAACTGCACTGCTCCCTTGTCTACTTTAACACTGTGTCACAATTCCTTGGCTTTAAATCCATAAATCACTCACTCTATTCATCTTCTTCACAGAAATACATGCCTTTAAGGCGGCCCATAGACATGAACACTAAAAGGAGAAATATACCAAAGAGTGTAAAGGGCTAATTATTACAAAATTATTACCCTTTTTTCCCTCACTATTTTGTTGCTGCCAAAGAGCTTTATCTTTTCTCAGATGTGTTAAAATAATTACTTTACAAGTACAAGGAACAGTGGGTCTCCACCTAATGAAAATGCATTATCATATCAATGATATTTGAGAGGTGGGAAAAAAGTGGCACGAGGTCTCAAAGGAAGGAATTCCTATTAGGAATTCAAAATATGTGATCTGCTCTGATTTTCACCTCTACTAAGGTTCTCAGAAGAATGTCTGATGTTATTTTCCAAAAAAAAGCGTGATCCAGATTATTTTCAAAATATTTTCCCAAGCTATATCGTTACCTATCCACAAGTACTCTGGCTGTGCAGGGTATCCTCAGAGATAAGGGGAGACCGTGTTCTCTAAGTGCTAGATGGCCTCATGGCTCTTCTGCTGAAGCATCACCAAAGGCATTGGCTACATCCTTCACTGCTAGGTGAATGGTTTGTCTCAATGAACTTAAGGATCTTTTCAAGCCTAAACAATACCGTGACTCCATCATAGAGTGTTTAAAAAAAACCCTTTTTAACCTCCTACTCAACAATCAGAATCAGTAAGGCAGATGCTATATGAATATGGAGCACAAAGCAGAAGCTTCTTTCTAAAAAGGCTACATTTTTACCATCTAGACAGCCTGGGCACTCTGACATTGAGACCTATAAAAAGGACATGTTAAAGCCACATCTCTATACTGGGGATTACTCCTATGTGAGACTTAGCTTCCCAGCATCCATAAAAAGAAATGGTATAGCTCAGAAGCAAGCCTTGTTCTCAAAATTAAACCTCTAAGTCACACCAACAACCTACTCAGATTTAGCTATCAACTGTCTGGAGGATATATTACTGCTTCATTGATGAGAGAAAAGGGGAAACATAATAGAAATACTTATCAGCTAAAAGGAAGATAGAAGATTCAGCAGCACATCCCCAAATGGATACCTTACAGGACTGTGCTCTTTGCTGCTGCCAATGGTAAGTGGCCAATCAACAGCAAATCCAGCTGGATATGTGCCTATAAATCTGCACAGGTAATCCCAATTCTGACTCCTCCAAGTCCCTGGGTGCTTAATCACCGAAACTTTCAACTCATAGATGTATTTGTGTGCAAAACATATCCAAAAAACGTAAACCACAATTGACCCACAGCTCTCAGCTACATAACATATGGACTTCTCTGAGAAAACTGTCATATGTCCACAGATTTTATTCAAGTACAGATTGCCAGACTGTGCAGCGCTGACTTTATAGTCTGAAAATTCATTTTGCTTAAATGTGAATATTCTCTTTTGTGAGAAAATAATAGGGGAAAAGACTATAGTATCTGATTCTGTCTTGGGTTCAGAAGCATTCAGAAGTTCAGATTTTAGAAAGCAAAATAAGTGGCATGATTTGTATGACAGATGAAAACTTTATAATTTTTGCAGTAAGTGGATATACACTTCTTTCAGAACTGTGTCAAATAAGTTTTCACAATTTTAAAATAATTGTCAGCTGTTAGACACATTTCAATTTTGATCTCTAAATAAATCAGCTGTGACTGTATCTTTGTCTGCAGACATCTGAAATATGTCACAGTTTGTTGTTGAAAAAGGAAACCCACTTCAGCTAGGCTAGAGCTGGACAATAAGACTTGATGGATGTTTGATATGGACACACTGAACCCATGCCCTAACACCTCAGTAAGCCATGGCATCACGTGCCTCATCCAATCTTTTTTTTAAACACATCCAGGGATGGTGACTCTACCATCTTACCAGTACAATTTCAATACATAATTAATCTTTCTGTAAAAAACTTTTTCCTAATATTCAACCTATATTTCCCTTGGTGCAGCTTAGAACTCTGTCCCCTGGTTCTGTCAGTTGTTGCCTGGTGAAAGAGACCAACCCCCACCTGGCTACAGCCACCTTTTAGGAAGTTGCAGAGAGTGATGAGTTCACCCCTGAGTCTCCTTTTCTCCAGGCCAAACAACCCCAGCTCCCTCAGCCATTCCTCACAGGGTTTGTGTTCCAAGCCCCTCTCCAGCCTTGTTGTCTCCTCTGGACATGCTCAAGCGTCTCAAGGTCCTTCCTAAACTGAGGGGCCAGAACTGGACACAGCACTCGAGGTGTGGCATCACCAGTGACCTCCCTGCTCCTGCTGGCCACACTATTCCTGACACAGGCCAGGATGCCATTGGCCTTCTTGGCCACCAGGACACACTGCTGGCTCATGTCCAGCCAGCTGCCAACCAGAACCCCCAGGTCCCTTTCTGCCTGGGCACTGTCCAGCCACACTGTCCCCAGCCTATAGCACTGCAGGGGTTATTGTGGCCAAAATGCAGGACTCAGCACTTGGACTTGATCCCATTGGACTCTGCCCATCCATCCAAGCATTCCAAGTCTCTCTGCAGAGCCCCCCTACCCTCCAACAGATCAACACACGCTCCCAGCTTAGTGTCATCCACAAATTTACTGATGAAAGACTCAATCCCCTCATCCATGTCACCAATAAAAATATTGAACAGGACTGGCCCATCACAGACCCCTGAGGGACACCTCTGGGGACTGATGCCCAGCTGGATGCAGCACTGCCCACCAGCACTCTCTGGGCTCAGCCATCCAGCCAGTTCCTAACCCAGCACAGAGTGCTCCTGTCCAAGCCATGGGCTGCAGCTTTTCCAGCAGTGTGCTGTGGGAGACAGTGTCACAAGGCTGCCTGAAGTCAGAATAGACAACATCCACAGCCTCTCCTGCATCCACCAGGTGGGTCACCTGGTCATAAAAGGAGGCCAGGATATCAAAACTCATGGTGGCCAGGAATGTACTGCCCAAAGTGGCATAATGTACACCATTAACAGTACACCAATTTCTCTTAAGTGGGATTTTTCAGAATATAAATGAAAATTAAATATTCTGGAAAACAGAACAAAACGTGTGTTTGACTTTGCCCCCTAATGTAAAGCCTAGCTTGCGGTGACATAGCAAAATTTTAATAGTTTGGCAAAAGATAATAAGCAAGAGAAAAGTTTAATTATGCAAACCTGCACCCTGATGCATTAAGGATATTTGCAGTTGCCACTATAACAGTGTCTAAGGAGCTGTAATCTCTCTTATTTTTTTCAAAAGTACCTCTAAATTAAGGTTTTTGACAACACATCTTAAACATCATTTTCAAAATCCTAAGTTCTTGAATGAAGAGATGTGATAGCTCCCCAACAACCAGTCTAACCAGATCAATGAGAGGTATCAGTTCAAGAAAGTCTCCTTAGTAGAGCTGAATGGGAACCAGGGTTTTATATAGTCCAGAAATTTCAAATATTGTATGTTTATTCAGAGGGAACTTAAAGCAAGAAAAAAGAAGAAAACTGAAAAAGAAAATATCATCAGATTCAAGATCAAATCTAAGGTAATGTCACACTTCAGCTAGAAATAATTCTAGCTTTTTTATTAGTGTTTTGACTTATATTTTTTGGAATGAAAATACTATATGAAATTAAAAATTTTAATTTCACATTATCATTAATTAAGTAGTGTTTCTCCAAACATACTTCAATTAAAGCTTTTCCAACTTCAGAAAGTTTCAGACCAACTCTAACCCACCACTTGCTCAATTTCAAGCCAGCACTTACATCTTATCTGCAAACTGCTATTTCACATCAAATATATCTGCAAGTCCAATGTGCTTTTTTTCAGTAAGACCCTTGTGGATTGATGCTAGTATCAGTTTTAAGCTGAGCAGAGCTTGCAAAAGTGTGATCACACCATTAGAGCAAGAATACAGATCTCTGATTAGTAGAAGACAGCAATAAGCCAACAAATATTATTTTCATCTCTCTTCACCCATTGGGGAATTTTATAGAAACAGATCTTATTGCAATATTATTGCCCATACCAAAATTATTAAAAGGGATAAATTACATATAGCAGCAGAGAATTTAAAATACACACACCTGAAAACTAAACCACTAGTTCAGGCTGAGGTAAAAAATACTTTGATCACTTCTAACATTGTGAAAAAGCATCTCAATTTCATATGCATTTGCCATAAAAAAGGGGGTTTAAAACATACGGCCTAAGCCACCCAAACTCTTCACCAACAGAAACATATTTTCCGTTATATTTACCGTCCACTGCTCTCCAGAAAGCTGAAAAATAAACTTATTTTGTTCCTTATTTACTCCATCTGACAAGGCGTGACTCTTCTTGAGCTGAGGAGTCTTTCCAGGAGTGTCCAGGTTCTTCTCAGTGATGTCTACAAAGCCATTCTTGAGGTATTTTGATTGAGGGATACCTTTCTTACGGCACTCTAGTATCAAATTCCATTCCTGTTTTATCCTGAAACAGTTCCAAAAAATGTTTATGTGAATCAGCTAAAAAAATATGGCAGGTAAGTTCTAAAGCTTCATCTGTATTTGCAGAAGAACTTAACGAAATATTATTATTCATCTAAGGTATTGGCTATTTACATATATATGTGTATATATATATTTTAAGAAAGCATGCATTTCCTAGAGATACACTAAGATTTTCTGCACATACGTATAGATTTTAAGTGATCAGGATTTCATCCACTGACTACAAAACTATATAGTAACACCCAGAGAACAACAGAAAATTGGAGACTGAGCAAACTGAAAAGAGCAAAAACTTTACCCTTTAATTTGATAGGATAGGAAATATATTCTCACAGAACAAGTTATATGCATAAACAAAATCAAGTACCTGGTGATATATGAAAACATTTGCTTTGGGAAATAAAGGTAAGAAGTGCTTTTTTTCCCTACCCTTTCTTGTTCAAGTATAATGATTTATTTTAATTTTTACACCAATATCTTCTTAGAAGGCAAAGGTCAAAGCTATCACATGCCAACTGATTTCAGATTCAGTTTCAGTGTAACTTTTACATCACCTCCAAGGCAGGCTTTTTCTCATATAACTTCAGGTGCAAATTCAATTTAACATAATTAAGCATTCTCAAAAGCTCATGCTTTTAGTTAGTTCATCTTAGTCAATTAAAGAACTGGTTGATTAACAGAAGCAAGCCTTCCTTACACCAAAATAAAGCTCTACTGAGCCCCTTGTATCATAAATCTGACCTCACACTTTGAATTCTATATCCTGTGGTACATAAGACTCATTCATGCCATCTCCATCCTCAGATAGAAACCTGAATATAAAGGATTGAAGAAAATGGAAGGAAGAAATGAAGAAGGACACAAAGTTCAGGATAAAGTACCCCTAGAGAAAGTAAATATGTCATGTCCTAGAAAGACAAACACATGCTAGTTTATAAAGCTCAAATAAGAAGTAACAAAACCTTTACATGTATTACCACTTAATCATGGAATCCTTCTCTACAATGCTAAGATGTTAAAAAAATGTTGCATGAAACAGAACCACAGAATCATAGATTATTTGTGTTGGAAGAGAGCTGAAGATCATCTAGTTCCAATCCCACTGCCACAGGTAGGGACACCTTCCACTAGACCAGGTTGCTCAAGTTCTCTCCTCAGCCACAAATTAGCTCAAACACTTCCAGGGATGGGGCTTCCACGGCTTCTCTGAGCAGCTTGTTTCAGTGCCTCATCACCCTCACAGCAAAGAATTTCTTCCTAATAGCTAATAATCTAAACCTACTCTCTTTCAGTCTGAAGCCCTCCTCCCTTGTCACTACAGTTCCTGACAAAGAGACTCTTTCTGCCTTCCTTGTAGCCCCTCTCCAGATACTGGAAGAATGCCATGAAATGTCCAAGCAACATTCTCTTCTAAAGGCTGAACCACCCAAGTTTTCTCAGCCTGTCTTCCTAAGGGGGATGCTCCAGTCCTCTTATCAACTTCATGGCCTCCTCTGGACTTGCTCAAACAGTTCCATGTTGTTTTTATTTTGGGGGCACCACAGCTGGATGTGGAGTCTCACAAGAGCAGAGCAGAGGCATGGAATCACCTCCCTTGACCTGCTTTTGATGCAGCCCAGCACGCAGTTGCTTTCTGGGCTGTGAACACATATGGCTGGCTCATGTTTCTTTTTTTGTCAAATATCACCCACAAGTTCTTCTCCTCAGGGCTGCTCTCGATCAATTCTATCCCCAGCCTGTAAATATGTCTGGGATCTCCTCAACCCAGGTGTAAGTCCTTTCATTCCACTTCGTTGAATTTCATGAGTTTTGCACAAAACCTCTTCTCAAGTCTGTCAAGGTCTCTCTGGATGGCATCCCTTCCCTCCACCATGACTGCATCACACAGCTTGGTGTTTTCAGTGAATTGCTGAAGGTGCCCTCAATCCCAGTGTCCATGTCACCATAGCAAATGTGCTGAGCAGCATCAGCCCCAACACCCCTGAGGGACACCACCCATCATTGGTTTCCTCTTGGTCATTGATCTATTTGCCATAATATTCTGCATGTGGCCATCCAGCCAGGTCTTTATCCACCAGGCACTCCACCCATCAAATCCATGACCCCCTATTTAGATCAACCATGTCATGTGAGACAGCATTGAACACTTTGCATTAAGCCCAGGTAGATGATATTAACCGCTTTGCCCATATCCACCAGTGCCATGGCTCCACCAAAAAAGCCCCCCAGATTTGTCAGGATTAAAACCAGAATGTCTGGGTTTAAGCCACATACAAGAAACTAGTTAAAAACTTAGGTACAAGAAGCATGTCCCAAAATCTTGTTGAAATTAATAAATTTTGGGCACCCGTAACAAGGTATGGAACTGCATTGCAGAGTACTCTTATGGAAATACAGTAGCACGGATTAAAAGTCATAGTTCACTTAATGCTATCAAAATAAGTCTTTAGAGACTAGATAGAAGAGTATTGAGACAGACAATGTATATATTGTGGCACTTAGAGAAATCTCAGGGGATTTTAGAGAGACTTGGAAGCAGAGAGGACAGCAATGGCAAAGACTCAGAGCACATGGGCACACTGCAGGCATTTTCTACACTTTTGGAAAATACATATAACCATTTATCAGAGGAGCAAGCCTGAGGGACCACCAGAGGTGAGTTTCAAGGAGCAGCACACTATACATGGAACATAAGAGAACTGCAGAAAACCCCTTCTGTAATAATGACTGCAATGTATTCCTAAGCGACATTCTTATAAATGAAAAAAAATGAAAAGTACAGAAAAGCACCTTCTACAAATATTTCAGGAGGTGAATTAACAGGGAGGTTGGTTAAAAGGTAGCTCACTGGATAAAGTTTTGACAGACTATATGAAGACAGCACAAACTCAGACTAAGTATATTCCAGTAAAAAGATAGTAAGGATCTTTTTATTCCTAGTTTCAAAAATTACATATATATTTTTTAAAAGATAAAATTGCATTTTTCTTCAAATGAAAAAAAAATAGAAAGAAACATGAGCTCTGATAAACACCAAAAAAGCAAAAAAAGTTATTGCAGGTATACAAATGAGTAGAAAAAGGATTTGTAGCATATCAGATGAAGGAAGCTTCATAGAGATGGTGGGAACAAAAACTTCTCAAAATATGAAAGGAGCAATAAAGGAATAGTTATAGAAGTTATTGATAGCTCCAGAAATGTTACTCATTCTTGGCTTCAGTTTTCATTAGAGAGATCAGAATGCACCTCACAAATCAACATCTGGAATAATTCCTGGTATTAAAAGTATCAATAGGAGAGGTGTGAGAATACTAAAATATATTTGAAATAAATCTCCCAGTTTCTCTCAGAATGTACTGCATTGTGGAATATTTAATATCACAGCAAGCTCTGATATGTAAGTGAATTAAGAAAAAATATACTGGGCAGACAGAAAAGCATTCAGCCCAGGGAGTCCCTAGTGTGGACTAAATGTGTTAGCACAGTCAAGGAAGAGTCCACCAACTATGCACAATATCTCCACAAATCTTGTCTGAGTTTATTTGATATGACAAAGACAAGAAAATAAGTTAAAGCAGATACAGCTCCTTAGCCCACACTGTGATATGTCAACAAGCTGTAGCTAATATTTCTAAATTTTCTATTGCAAAGGGAAAGATATGCAAACACTTGATTTCACTAAGCAGCTCTACTAAGGGTATCCCCACCAGCTGCAGTCTAGGAGTGCATAGATGACAGTTTTCCATATCAGCAGGCATGATAGTTCAAAAACCTTTCAGACGCTTTGACACATGAGCCAATTCCATTTTTAGTGTTGATCTTAACTATTCAGTCTGTCATTTGTGCCCCAAAAACTGCCAACACAGCAGAGTGTGGATATTGCAATAGCAAGAGATTGCTGGGAAAAGCTACAAAACAATATCTTCATATACTATAAGGAAAAATAAACAGTCCCAAACCACCTACTCATATCTTGTTCCAAAACCTGTGTACCAGTGAGTATAGCTATATAGCTATAAAAGCTCTGTAAGGCTAGGAAGTGAAGTGGTAAGGGGAAGGTGTGAAGGTGTTAACTGAATTTCAAGGAAGAGAACAAAATTATCTGAAAAATTAAAAGGCAGGAGCCATAAGGACCATAGGATCAAACACCTAGAATTCTTTTTTTCTAAAATATTCCAAATTTTACTTACCACTGCTGTGCTGCTATTTCTCACATTCTCCAGTCCTCCACATAGAGCTTTTCTGCCCTTCTGTGAAGCTTTATTCTGCATTACTGCCCTGTCATTTCCTTGGAATTCCTTCATTTTCTATCAAAGCAATAGATATTTCACTCAGTGCATAATTTACTGCACTAAAAAAACTTGCCTACAAAAGGGGCAGGTTTTGTATTCACTGCTCTTCTTTCAAGCCCAAAAATAGCTGACTCATTCCTCACAGTATAAATTCTAAGAATGTCAGAAACTTAAACAAAAGAAAGAAGAGGTCAAAAAGTCTAAGTCAATAAAAAGTAAGCTGCATTACTGCTCATCAGCACGGGCTCTGTCAGGTAGATCCCAGGAACACTAGAGTAGAGGGCTCAGATCTAAAATTTTACTCTCTCAAAACAAGGAGTATAAAAAATGGTTTTGCATGTGCAAAACACAAAACTTAGGAGGTCGTTGCTAGCCAAGTAAAATAAAACACATATAACAAAAAAAGGCTGTTAAGCAAATCAGTCAGTGAAATATTTACCTTAGAAGAAAGACAGAGGTTAAGAAGTAAACCTACCAGGGAATTCAACATGTATATTGCATACAGATATGGAAATCCTGTGTAAAATTTCTTCTTTATTCATACATTAAGTTATGGTAATGTGCTCTGTTAGGCTTTTAAAGAATGCAAGTATTGTGTACAAACATACTTAGAATAGATGGAAGGTGAATTAATAATGGAGCAACAAAAGTGCATAATTTTGTACAGTACATCTCAGAATGAAAACATTGTATTTCCAAGGGGCAAAGGGTCTAATAATTTACAACACCTGGCTGGACCCTCCAGTTACACACTACCCAAATTAATCACTATGAGCCTTACTGGCCTGGAGTTACAACTTATATCAAGCCAGTGTGTATCATCAACAAAAGACGGCAAGGCTGTAAATTTGCAGGTTCAGTTCAGATCAAACCAAAGGGATCTATTTGGCTACTTCGTTGTCATTCTGCTCTGTTGTTGTCAAAAACTTGAGATGATGGTACTTTTTAAGGGATGATTATGAAAATAAAGACCTTTTTAAGCCTTCATTTGGTGATAATCATCAAATTAGACAGAATTTCCACCATGTTTGTCATATCTGGAGGCTAGTACATGAATCTTCAGGAAAGATGTCTAAAAGAAAAGTATCTAAATCAGTGAAGCAAAAAGAAAAATAATATCCACACAAACAAAATAATCTTTCAAATACTAATATACTTTTAGAAAAATTAAATTTCTGGTCTTGACACTTTAAAGACTCCTGATATTCCAGAAACATACTTCCACATATGACAAATAAGTTACAAAACCACAGCTCTCCTGAAGTTCATGTCTTTTTAATACTATTTAACAATAAAATATTTTCATCTTCATCTAGGCCTTGATCAAACTGTTGAAGTCAGATTAAAGAAACAACAATTATTTTCAGTAGTAAGAAAATTTGAGATAGTAAAGTCAAGCTTCATTTAGGTGGGAGTATGAACACAAAAAAAATTCTTCTTGGACAAAGGGCCCAAATGAGGTCTAAGATTCCAACTCAGCTATCTATTACAATATTTCCTCTTCAATCATTCAAATAGTTCTACTAATTTTTAAAAAGTCTGGTTGCATGCTGCTTATGCTTATGCTTATGCTGCTTATGTTTGTAAAAAAAAAAAGCCATGTTTCATACCTATATACCTGTAACACAAAAGCACACCTGTCACTAAGGCAGATGTGGTATAGAGGAATTTTACTCTGGCAAGTTATTTTCCAATATATTGCCTTTTTTCAGTAAGCTTCCAGGACCATATAGTTACGAAACAAGATCAGCAGGGAAATAGAAGATTCAAGTATTTTCATTTTGGTTAGTGCTGTATTCCTCCTCAGGTAATCATTTCCCAAATATTACTTCACTACTGGAGTATACCTTCAGAAAAAAGATTCACAGCATACATTTTTTATTATTATTATTATACATATTTCTTTTCAAGGATGTGGGAGTTCCCTGCTTGAAATTCTATTTTCTCAAAAAAAATTATGGATGTAATCAACCTGATGCAAAGAGTTATCCTACAATAAACTCAGTGGTTAGACTTTTCAAAGGAGCAACCAGTTGGAAAAGAAGTGTGCATTGGTAGGGATTTCAGAGCTATCAAAGCAAATGAGGAGTAACTGGGTTTCTTGCAATTGTTCTTCCTTCAGCAGATACCCTCTGTTCAATGTCTGACTGGAAGATCTTGGGGAAAAGCTGTGATTCCTAGGTAAGGAAATGAAGTTTTGTTAGATGGCACTATTTCCTCTAAAGCAGGACACAAGAACTGACTGGGACGTTGCATGATGACACCAGTTTAGAACTCTTGAGCAATGGTTAAATCAGAATCAGTAGCCATGCAGGATCATTAAATAATCCTATAGAATTTTTAGAAGCATATCACAGTAAAACTGGAGCTCAGCCCAGAATAATATTCCTGATGGATGAGAACATTTGCTTCAAATTCAATTGGATTGATTCAATTTCAGTATCACTGCCAGGCTCTTCCATGCATTTTAAAGGCTTGTGGCTGAACATTGGCTTTTATCTTACAATGCTCTTCTGTGCATTACTTTAGACACATGGTCTGTACGCACAACTGCCTACAAACAAAGGCAAATAACTTAATATATTTATTAGTGCTGCAGATCTAAACCAAAATTGTCGACTATAATTTGTGTTTGGAGCCAAAGGACTCTCAGCTTCAGTTTTTGACTAGCTTGGGAAAAGTTCTGCATTGGGTATTGAGTAGGAGAATAAAGATAAACATAACAAATAAAATCTCAGTTCAGGTACAAATAGAGTTATAACACTGAAGTTTGACAGAGAGATAGAGACAAATCTTTTTTATTAAACAAACATGTAACCTCTAAGGGAAAAAAGTCAGCCTGCAAAATGTAGTTTTCTTGTTGCTTTTTACTTTTAATATTCAGGGAGTATATAATTCAAAAAGTAATACATGCATGTTTAATTAACCAGACTTTGAGAAGACATTTTTGGAGAAATTTTTGTTAGCTGAACAAACTTTTATTTTTGCTGCATGTTTGTTGGTAGACAGAGGAGACTTTGCCATTTCATAGCAAAGATTTAGATAACTAATCTGGGCAAATAGCTCTGGCGTTTCCTCACTTGAATGCTTAATTTGTTAGCCTTCAGATTCTTACCTGCTTTTCACACAAATGACAAAGATGTTGCAATCCCTCAAAAAAAAATCTAACTGTAAACTTTCACTCTTTCCCTCAAAAAAAAAAAAAAAAAAAAAAGAAAAAGAAAAAAAATGAAAACAAGTAATAAAGAAACCTCAATGTGAAAAATCATACCACATCAAGGTCATCTGACAGCATTCAGGGTTTTGGGTAACAATAAAAGATTGTTCACCACTGCTGGAATCTAGAGGATTAAATCTAAAACAGTGCTATAAACACAAACTTATTTCCACAATATGCACTTTCATAAACATATAGGAAATATCAGGACAGTGCACACTTTTTGTAACAGTTTGTGGTTCATATCCTATGGGAGATTTCAAATGGGCTTGTCTGACAGGATCAATAACATGACATAAAATGAAAATAAACCTATCCAACACTGTCCCACTACTTTTTCTTTTATATTGAGTTGCTGTTTTACGTGTATTCTTTAAACTGTCATACTTTCACAGTCCCACAAAAACAAAGAGGAAAAAGAGGACTGAATCAAATCCACCAAAAAAAATTGTCTTATACCAGTACATCAGAAGGCCACTATTCTCAGTAGCTGGTTGTCCAGAATCAGCTTTCACTGGCCAGCTGCTTAAACATCTGCCTTGTAAACAAATCTTTACAAGACCTCACCATTAATGCACCGCTGAAGCTTTACAATCATTTGTGAGATTTTCCTCTTAAGAAAATCTTCAGTCAAAAATTGTCTTACAACTTGCAGTTCAATGAGGCTGCACGAACCAAATTACTTTGCCCCAAGGCAAGCTAAGTTCCCTAGAGGTTAACTGGAAGTTTGTCCTCAAATAACACATACTACATTTCACTGCATATTATCAGGTCATTTTACAGAGTAACATAGCATATAAAGGAATTGCACAATCCCAAAGGCATTAGCAAATTACAACCTCTTTGAGAAAAAGTGGGTTTTGTTAAAAAAAAAAAAAGAAAGAAAAAAAAGAAAAATAAAGCAGCTCCAAAGGCCAGTTTCCAAACCCTGTTGCATGACTGTATTTGCAGAGAAACTTTATTATTTTCAACCCTGCTTAGGAATTCACTCTGACTTCTGGCCAAAGTAAATATCTAGAATCCTAAATGCTAGGATGCAGTCCTCATTTCAGGAAAGTGCTATCTCTAAATGTCTTCTGGGAATTATCATTTTGGATCAAAATACTTCCAAAATACTTTCTTACTGTGGCAGAGTGTGAACTTGCATTGATTTCAGTGGACCTATCAGACAATAATAAAATTTTAATCCCTGGGTATGATACCTGAATTTAGTCAATGCAGAACTCCATAAAATAATGAAATGTATTTATACACGGAAATATTATTTCTATTATTTAATTAGACATACAATTTTATTTATATTTTCAAGTTAAAAGCCAGCAAAGTTTTCTCAATTTTTTTTGGTCCAACATTTGAGAGCACTGAAAAGCACTTAAGAAATAACTTGTGAGCTGACATTTAGGACCTAAATGCCAGTGGTCACTGCACACCTCATAAAACAAAGAGGATTTTCTTTTAACTGAATTTGGCACTTTATTACTAATATTCTTATTACTTTGACCATTATTCTATCAGCTTTGACCATTCTATAAAGTTTGCACCATGAGAATGAACATGAACTTTGCCATTTTTTTCAGTGAGTGTAATACTGATTACTCATGTTCAGGAGACAAAGTCTAATGTATTTCCTCCTTTTTTTCCAGGAGCTCTAAAAGTAGAACTAACTGGAAGGCAATCTGAGTGCATGAAGACACACAGCTATACAAAGTACAATTTGCAAACTGCAATTTAAAGGAAGATAACAAAAATCCTTTGCACATGCAACAAGTGCACCAGGGAACTTTTGTTTCTGTTCATTATATTTCAAATTTCCTATGGTATGGGAAGTGGTATGGGAAGAAAATTAATTTAGACATATTTATGGAAAAAAGCCAGAAAAAGCAGTGAAGCTCCACTCTTTCAGATGGAAGTGTGCCTACAACAACTAAGCACAGGCAGAAAAAACAGGGAGAATGCCTTGCTTTCATGGAAAATACAAGTCACTGTAAGAACTTGTTCTTAACATCTGCTACTGACAAAAGCCATGGGAGCTCAAATTAACTACCTTAAAGGACATAAGGCTATCCTCTTTCCTCTTGCTGGGAGAACTTATCATGCATCATTTGCTTTTGTACTCATGAACTCAAAAGTTATCTTCTGCACCACAGAAAACCAAAACCAAAAAAAACAAAGTGGCAGGGGGATGTTGACTTATTGTCCACTTTAGGATAGAAATAAGGTTTGATCAAGTTTGATCCCAAATCCTTTCAACTGTGTTTTCTACCATAAGGGAACAGCAAACATCCATCTCTCAGCTGTCATGGTTGAAGCCCAGATGGCAACCAAGTACCACACAGACATTTGCTCCCCAAACCCCTGGCAGGATTGGTGGGAGATTCTGAAAAAAATAGTAACACTTCTGCATTGAGTTAAGGATAGCTTAATAATAGAAACAAAGTAAAATAATATAATATAATAATAATAATAATAATAATAATAATAATAATAATAATAATAAGCTGGAAAGAAAACCCAAGAGAAACAAATTATGCCGAATACAACTGCTCACAACCTGCTGATCCACTCCTAGTTGATTCCTGAGAAACAATCACTCACCTCTGGCCAATTCCACCAATTTTTATAGTGAGAATAAAGTTCTATGGTATAGAATATCACGTTCAGGTCATCTATCCTGGCTGTGCTCCCTGCCAGCTTTTTTTTCAGCCCCTCACTAGGAGAGGGGCTGAAAACTCCTTTACTTAGCATAAGCACTGCTTAGCAACAATCCAAACAACAGTGCATTATCAACATTATTCTCATACTAAATCCAAAACACAGCACTGTACCAGTTACTAAGAAGAAAACTAATTATCCTAGCTGAAACCAGGACACAGCTTACACCAAAAAGAAATCT
This sequence comes from Sturnus vulgaris, assembly GCF_052056855.1. Taxonomy (NCBI): domain Eukaryota; kingdom Metazoa; phylum Chordata; class Aves; order Passeriformes; family Sturnidae; genus Sturnus; species Sturnus vulgaris. Next base: position 42,015,808 of record NC_142283.1, read on the forward strand.
TGCTGGAGAATTCAATCTGAAGGGTGAACTTCTTGTTTCTTTTTTCCTTCTTTTTTGGTCAAGATTACAGTTTTTAATGTAAGATTTGGTGGAGATGGGAAAAGCAAGGCTGCTGCTATGGCTGTTTCGAAGAGAAAGGTCCCACAGAAAGGACAGTGAGACTTTGTATTGTCCTGGTCTCCTCTTAGACCAGCTGCTATGTTTTCAGTGTAGCTGCACTGGCAGTGAGAATCTACTAGTGGGGGTATCCTGAGAGTGGTGAGACACCACACAAAGGTTCAATGCAATTATCTTCTTAGACTCTTTAACCCTGTGCATTTAATTTTCAATATAAAAAGTGATTCCTACTTTTTTGTCTTCTCAGAGGGAGGAAATTGATTAAGTCATAAGTTTCCAAACTTGCCAACACAGTTTAATATTTAACAGTATTATATGGGAAGCAAAATATTGTTTAAAGAAAAAATAAATTCAATAAAATAAAAACAATAAAATTATCATTGAGTGTAAGCATTATCATCAACGCCTTCTTTAATACCCTGACAAGAAAAAATAGCCTAACAATTCTTATTCTCTTTGCTATTAAGTAAGCAGAAGCAATTGAATGTGTCCACTAGTTTAACTCCTTTCTTTCTCCTGTCAACACGACAAAAAGACTTAAAGTATTTCTTAGTACTGAAACTTAAGAGCATGTGTTTACAAATTCTATAATTAATAATCCATACTTTTTGGCAGCATATGAGAAATAGAAAGGTAAAAATAGATGTCATTTTTCACTTATATTTATGTCTATGATGAACAATAAAATATATCATTAATATATCACCATCTACATAAGAAAGAGCAGAAACTAATGAAACACAAGTATTGTTTGTGCTACATTTATCTTACTATCATAAGATTTCATTGAAATCAAACTCAAACAAATATTAATAACCAACAATTATTATTTAGTATATTCATAATATTTATTATATATATTTCTATTTATTATATTTAGTATATGGTAATGTTAGTGGATAATAAGAACAGATTTGGTCAAAATGAGCAACACAAAAGTTGTCTTACTTCTCCAATGCACTTTGTTCTAATCTTTCTTTCTCCTTCCTCTGACGTTCTTTGTTCTTCTTAACTCGAGTTTCCCACAGTCCTCTTATGACAGAAAAGTCAAATATTATCACCTGATGCCCCATATTGTTGACATTAAGCTTCTCCTGCAAGAATAAGCCAACTCTTCAGAAAAGGAATAATGAGAAAAATAAAGATCCAAACTACCAAGTTTCATTACAAGTATCTACAGGAAAGAGCTGAAGTCATAAGAAATATTAACATTGTATGTTTTCCATCTTACCCAATTTATCTAGGGTTTTGTGCTGACAGTAATCAATGTGGCACACAATTGACTTCTACATAAAATCCATGGCAACAGCTACACGTTGAATTTTTTGTATTCCTTACATCTTTTCCTTTTCAAGATAAAGACAGAGTTGCAAAAAAATACAGGTTTGATTAAGTAACACTGATGAAAATAGCTTTCAAGGCTTTGCATTTTTAATAATTTCTGTGACTAATATTAAAATGAATGCTCATAAAGAATGTATTCATTTTAAATCATGCAAAAGCACTTCATCTGGAGTTGTTGTATATTGATCTTTATGATCTTAAGCTATCCTATTTCAATGGAATTTGTGAAATTCTAGTATTCCCATAAGTATGTTCTTATCTGTGTAAGGCATTGAAAGACCAGCCCCATAACACACAAAAAAATTTACCCAAGGCAGAGACATAGGGAAGGTTTCATGGTCCCCACTGTCTTTATTTTGGCCAGTCAACCTCCTGCAGCAGCCAGGAGGGCCATGGCCAGGACCCCGTGGTTATTGACCTCAGCATGTGGTGAGGCAGTCACACCTGCCTTTTTCAGTTTACTGGAAGGCACAGTTAGATAGTGCCAGGTAATAATGAGCAATCACATGTGAATCTTTCACCTGTCCCCTATGCTGTTATTAAAATTCTTGTTGCTGGGGTTTTTTTTTAATTTCATTGCTGTTTCCACTAAATCATTGTTATCCCAACCCATGATCTTTACCTTTCTGTGTTTTCCATTCTTCTCTTGATCTTGCTACAGGGGAAGGCAGTCAGTGAGAGAGCAGCACATTGTCTGGTGTGTTTTGAGTAGGAACACTAAACTGGGGAATACCATTCCTAATCCACAACTCATATGGAAACACTTTCCAACAGTCAAAGGCTTGGTATCAGTGTATCAGGTTCCATGCAGTTAAAAACTGGTGTCAGCCAGAAAAGGAAGGTCAAACGATATGTACCTCCTCTGATATAAAATGCTGGAAAACTGATAGCACTGGACAAGGACAAAGCTTAGTTACTCATTCTTTAATGGCAACCTCTTTTCCCACCCTTCCTGGCTGAGAGGACTGCAGGATCTGGACTGGAATAGAAAACTCCTTCCTACAAGATCAGGTTCATGACCATCTGAGGAACTTGAACATATGTAAGTTTTTGGGGCCTGATGAGATGCATATCAGAGTTCTGAGGGAACTGACTGAGGCAGTTGACAAGCCAATCTCCCTGATATCTGGAGAGACATAGAAGTTCAAGGGAAGTTCCTGGTGAGTGGAAAGAGGTAAACGCTGCACCCATCTTTAAAAAGGTTAGAAAGGAAAACCTTGGGCATTACCAAACTCTTAGCCTCATCTCTGTGCCTGGGAAGGTCCTGGAACAGATCCTCCTACAAGCTATGCTAAGACACAAGAGAACAGGAAGATGATTTGGGATAGTCATCAGGGCTTCACCAAGGGCAAGCCCTGCCTGACCAACCCAGTGGCCTTCTGGGAAGGAGTGACTACACCAGTGGACAAGTGAAGGGTGACAGATATAATTTATCTGTAAAGCCTTTGACACAGTCCTCCACAATGTTTTTCTCTCTAGTTTGATGACACATGAGTTTGAAAAGTGGACTGTTGGATAGATAAGGAATTGGCTGGACAGTCACATCCAGAGAGTAGTGGTCAATGGCTCAGAGTCCTGATGGGCATCAGTGACAAGTGGTGTCCTGTAGGAGTCTGTATTGGCACCAGTACTGGTCAGTACCTTCATTTATGAAGAATCAAGTTCACCCTCAGCAAAACTGTAGAGGACACCAGACTGAGTGGTGCTGTTCACACACCTGAAAGATGGATGTCATCCAGAGGGACCTGGACAACCTTGAGGAGTGGGCCTATGGGAATTTCCCACTTACTTTCCCACTCCCCAATTGGCACAAGTACAACTTTCTACACTAAGTGCAAGAAGACCAAGTGCAAGGTGCTGTACCTGGGTCAGGACAGCCCCTTAAAACACAGGCTGGGGATGAACAGATCAGAGCAGCCCTGGGGAGAAGGATTTGGGGGTGCTGGTGGGTGAGAGGCTGGACATGACCCAGCCATGGGCACTCCAGCCCAGAAAGCCAAACGTGTCCTGGGCTGCATCCAAAGCAGCGTGGGCAGCAGGGGAGGGAGGGGATTCTGCCCTTCTACTCCACTCTCATGAGGATCCAACTTGAAGTGCTGCATCCTCCTCTATGTTCCTGAGCACAGGAAAGACATGGACCTGTTGGAGCTAGTCTAGAGAAGGACCACAAGGACGATTACAAGGATGGAAAATCTCACAGAGACTGTGAGAATTGGGATTGTTCAGCCTGAAGGAGAGAAGGCTTTGGGGTAATTGCAACTGTCCAGTACCTGAAGGAGCCTACAAGAAAGGTGGAGAGAACATGCAATGATAAGACAAGGGGAATTGAAACTGGAAGATATAGCTTCAGCTGAACTCAAAAGGAAAGACATAGTTTAGATTAAATATTCTGAAGATATTCTTTACAGTGAGGGTGGTGAGGCACTGGAACATGTTGCCCAGAGAAGCTGAGAATTACCTATCTGTGCTCCAGACCAGGCTGGATGGGGGTCTGAGCAACCCAGCCCAATGAAAGGTATCCCTGTTCTGGAACTGGATGATCTTTAAGGTCCTATTCAACCCAAGCCATTCTATGATTCTCTGTGTGAAATACAGCATGACTTACAAAATGGTGTTCCTTACCAATCTTACCTATGCTCAGCACCAACATAGGAAATTAGTCATGTACTTAATCTCTAATATAAGTACATAAACAAATATTGATAAAGATGTGGAGCTATACTTTCTTGCTCAGAGTCACTGGTGGGGGTACAATCATCACAATATACTGGCTCTCATGAAATGTAACTAGATTACCAACAGAGGAAAGTCAGTTATTTGAACTTTGTGTGAGGTTTCATTAGAGAACACATTTATTATACCATTTATAAGTTTAGGGGGAAGAAAAAAAAAACAAAACAGTAGAAGAAAACCCTGCTTGACCATCTACTTATCAGTTAAAGAGTAATCCTCCCTTTTTTGTGTGTTTTCAAGCTCATATCTATAATTTTTTCCTCAGATGTGATCATTGTGCTACTGTGCTCAAATAGCTATAGATGCTACTGTGATCATTCTTTCCAAGCATTGTGTCCTTCAGCTGGGGCTATTTATTATCTGTCCTCCTGCCCTCCTGTCCTGGAGGACAAAGGGGAAATTATTCTCCCCTCTGTATTTTTTCCCTTGTAACTTTGCAACTGTCCCTTTTCTCTTTCACCCCCTTTCACCTACACATCCCTCTGTAGTACATAACACATAAAGGAGTAATTTATTCTAGCCAAGAAAATACCCTCATGTCCTCTGGAAAGTGCACAGTATGGTCTAAAAAGAATTATGCATAGGTACATCCAGAGCAAAGGTACCTACCTGCTCACCTTATTAGTCACCTCAGTAAGAAAGGCCCTTTCAAATACCAACAAGTACTGGCTCAGAAACTGGTCAGAGACCAGTACCATTCTATTTACATAGCCTTCTGTATCTTAGGATGTTTATATAAAATGTTATCTTTGTTGTTCATAAAGCTGCATGTATTGCTTGTTTATCTTTGCTAGCACTGAAAATGAGGCAAAAATAGTTCATAACCTATTTGGAACTAACAGCTGACAACAGCCTAGTCAAAACCCCATTAAAACAGTGTAATTAAAATAGTGACCTTATTTCCTGTGGAAAGGTTTGTCCTTCTAAAACATATTCACTACTAATTTACAGGAACCATTTACCTCATAAAATAAAATGTTCACCTCTGCTTACAGGAGAAAGAAACCCAGTGACAAGGACTTCAACCCTCACAGTAACTGCAGACCAGCAGTCACTCTGCAGGGTGTAATTCATTTTAATAGACCAATACATAGAAGTGTGTTTTGGTCGAAAGGCTATTGCAGAAGCTGAATTGTTGCAAGACAGTGAAGTTGCAGCTGGACACTTGACCTCTGCTGGAACTAGATGGCCTTAATCAACACAGACTCTGAATATACTGTGAAAGTGCTCCTTTTCCTTGACTTTTTTCTCACCTTTCCATCTCACAGGTTAAGTCATCCGTTCTTTATCGAGACACTGATTTATTAAACACTAAGTTGGAAAAGTTCATTTTATCCACATATTGCTGTAATCCATATATAGCTTTTATCCACATATTGCACTAAGTTACAAGGCATTTTGGGGCTTTCTTCTATAGTAAAAGCAAGCAGAGGAGGAGCTTGGACGGGAGGTGAGAGCTGTCCATCACAACGCCTCCGAATTCATCTCTTTAGAAGGAGCAAAGCCACAAATCCTGATCAGATTACAAGATGACTAAGGCTCTAGAAATATGCATCAGGACAAATGGACAAATGTGAAATGCTTTTTGACATCTACAACTCTGAAAAGGTCACCTAGCAATCTTCACAGGGCTGTTGCTTTATCCTATATCCTTGTCAAAAAAATGAGCATGAAGTATCAAGCATGAAGGCAGAATGCGTATATGCCAAAATTCAGACACCACCATTTTCCTGATGAGATGTTTCCCCAGAAAGGAAAACTGACTAAAGCTAGGCGTAACTGATACTAAGTATAGATTCTTCATGATACCTACTCATGCATAGCAAGAATTTATGACAGAAGAAGTAATGATTTCGATTTCTAGAAATACATGTTCAAATTCACGCACAGTAGTTTCTTTCTTCCAAACATCAGATTAGGCCTGTAGAGGAAAACTCAAAGCTATCATCTATTATTCACAGGTGGTAAGCTGCTACATTGGGATAGAGAAAAGTCTCAATAATACACTTCTTTCTAACTTCTTCCCTTCAACTAGGAACACAGCTATGTTTCCTCCTAGACTCAGGTTATTCACAGGTAATCACTGTTATTATTTTGTCCATTGTCAGAAACCACAGCAAAGTTAGAAAGGGTCTCTAGAGGTCACCTTGTCTGACTGCTCTGCTCAAAGCAGTCATACAGTTATTGACCCAAGTCTGTACATCCTGCAGCATCCTCTCCACTTCCAACTTCCCCATCATTTTGTATATAGCATTGCTTCTTTCTCATCCCATACGTACACAGGATCGCTAAGGAAAGGCTTTTGTCACACTTGTGAGGATTATCTGACCCACCCATACGGCAGCAAGTGAAAAACAAAAAACTATTTCTTACCCAAGAAACAGGCAACGGTGCTTTCATTAAGGACAAGTCGTGACCATAAAAGCAGTCATGACCTGCATTCACAAGACCCTACTGCATAACTGCACTGTTTGCCACTTAAAGTCATCTTGACCTGAGTAGCATCCATGTCTAAATTATGCTGTAGATCATCAGCACACCTTTCTCAGATTATAACATTTATCAGTCTTTTGAGTTATTTGTGAGATAGATGATAAAACAAGGCTATCCAGTAACATATGATAATTAATGTACAGACCTTCCCAGGGGAAAAGAGAATCAGGAACACAAAACGAAGGCAATGTCATTCACAAAGGAAACATATATGGAGAAACTAGGTCTCTGTGTGTATCTAAGGAAGCAAATAATCTTATCCCTAGCTATTTACACCTCCCAAGAAGTTATCTGCAAGAGCTTAATCAATATCCTTAAAAGGCAACATACTGGGAAGTCAAGCTGATCTTGTCTTCTTTGTAATGATTAGCTCAGAAAGAAAGCTGGCCATTCAGGATACTTTTTTTTTTCCCTAGCTATTCTAAGACTATCCCTTCAGAAGCAGCTACACTCTACATTTAAGAAAATATTTTTTAGGTAATATAATAAATAAATAAATAAATAAATAAATAAATAAATAAATAAATAAAATAGTCTCAACATTCAAAAATAGCTTTTTTTTTAATAAGCATTGCATTACTTGGCAAGGCGATATGAGAGTTTGTAATGAGAGAAACTTGTATTAGTGGTAAAGGAAAGAAATTTTCTTTGGCTTCACTCCTTCCTGCTCTTTATGCTTTTTTTAGGAAGAGAGGGAATAAAAAGTCTCTTTGAACACCCCGGCCTTTGCAACATCTCTTCCTCAACCAGCAGGCTAGGTCAACCTTGTACATGTTTTCATCAGTAAGGAAATCATAGGAATCTATATAGCTAGAATTTTCCTTCTACATTACAAACCACAGATACCTTCTCTCCCCAGGGATGCACTTTCAGTTCAAGATACAATAGCCCACAAAATATTCTCAATTTCATCATTCCAGGGTCCTGTGCTTTCACTGGAACATGTTACCAAGCCCCTCTCCTACTAAGCAACTCTCTCTGACTCTTCCTATTGCAGGCCCCATCTCAACACTGAGACCTATCTTCTTACCAAGGGAATTTAATAATCTGCCACTTCTCTTGACCAGCTCAGGTGAGAAGAAGCGTTTGTTCTGTAAGAGCATTCTTTTGCTGCCAACATTTCGGTTTGGGTGCCCTATTCCTGTGAACTATCCCTACTCACATGGATTAATTGGCAAAACCCCATAATCTTAGGGACGATCCTCATCATCTATTTTTATTTAAATATAAATAAATATAAATAAATATTAATGCCAAATACATTGCTAGTAAAAGCATCTGCCTAACTATCTGCATGGATTATTTATATTTTAGCAATTATATTATAGTTTATTTTATTTTATTGTGTAAATTCACCTAAAAGTAGGCAAACAGGTCTCTAGCATCTATTTCAGACATTCTTTTTCAAATAGTACGAGTACTCAAGTTCTAAAACAGAAACTCTTCAGCAAGGCATTGAAAACATATAGGACGGAAAAGAAGATAACTACCTTGTAAAGTCTATGATGTTTATTATTTTTTATTTATTGTTATTATGTTGTTTTTATAAATATATGCATACATCAGATGCCAACTGTTCAGTAAAACTGGAGAGGTTTAGTATGCTGTGTCTTTAATGCCATTGCTCCCTTCAGCTACTGATATCTCCATCCCTTGTTTACAGGTCTGCCACAGATGCTTCCACAGACACCTTTGATAGCAGCCAGTGATCTCATGACCACTTGTATTTGTTTCCAGTTGACTTCTGAACCCTGGTCAGGCATTTCATGACTGGCGTTTTTTTTCCTTTTTCTTTCCCCCCTTGTCTTATTATAAAGGGGGAAAATGATGAATTGTGATACCCCTGGAAGTGTCTCCAACCTGAGTATGGAGGACCACTGAAGCAATTCGGTTTCAAAATTAGAATGCCTTTTGGCAGCTCCTGGTGTTTAATCTTGAAAGAGTTTCATTTCAGTCACCTGCACTTGCACCACAAGATGCCATGGACTACCCATTCTTCAAAAAACAGTTTAAGGATACATGAGCTAAAAGCAACACTGAATTTTGGATGTAAGGCCTTCCACAGAGAAAAAGTACTTTTCAAATCAGCAACTCTGTTGAAAGCTTCCAGCCTTTCTGCACTTATCTCAGCATCTGAGATATATTAATCAATGTGTAGATATCTTGAGAAGCAGACTACCAAAAAAAAAAAAAAAGAAAAGGCAAGTTCTTCTTTGAAAAGAAAAGTAGTGGAGCACAAGAGAAGTATTCTTAGATATGATGACTCTGTGGTCTGCCAAGATTAACTGTACCAAAGTCTTCTACAGCTCCTCCCTGTTTACCAGCATTATCTGTCTTCTTTGCAGTGGGTAGAATACAGCCAGTGATAAGTCAAAATTACATTGGCTTTATTATAGTAGAGTTTAAAGTCCTCTGAACACAGTTGGCATCAGTGCTAATGCTGGCCAATTCGTGTGGGCACAGTATTCTGTAGAACAAAACCTGTGTCTTCTCTTGAGTCTGAAAGCGTCCAACACAGTTTTGATGCTGCAGGTACAGCCAGTATTAGTCTCTGTTAACAGCTCTCCTGATTTCACATGGCACCTGGTTGCCCTGAAAAACAGCACTGCGTATACTTTCCTCTGCTGTTTTACGTGAGTTATTAAATTATTAATGTTTCGGTTTCTTCAATTTGCTTAACAATCTGCTTAACTTGGGCTCTTTTTCTTTCAGATAATCACTGTGGGAGACCTGCTGCACTCTAATGAATATTACTGGCAGGATTACATGGGGGAAAATGTGAGTGAAATATTTCCTACCAATCCTGCAAATAATTTCTTAGGAAATAAGCTCACTCACACTGTGCTTCAGAATTATCAAGTCATTTATCTCTCAAGTCTTTAAATAATTCAGAGGAAACCTGACATTTGGATAGCAACTGAACACATTTTTTATGTTATCAGCAAAAGATTAAATTAGAGAAGCATGCTGTGATTGAAAGAGCAATAGAGATTGTGGTAATGTTCACCGTATAAAACTATATTTTGCTAACTGAGCACAGCTTGTAAGTGGAGTAGTCCTTCTCAGTGACATTTGAGGAGTGGGAGAGGACTGCAAAGAGGGAAGTTGCTCTTCCCTACCTTGTTTTGCTTCTAGTAACAATCTCTTATTGTTCTACACCAGCAGGGAATTATCTTTCCTGCTAATTTGGTTGGTTTATCTGTCAGTAGTCTCACCAAAAGTGCAGATTTGACAGTGAGAGTTTGAGGTCCAACATAGATTGTGTTTCAAAACATAGGCATGCATGCATGTGATTGCTGGGTCCTGGGCAGTGAAATGCAATGGGTCACAGTGGGGGTGCCCCTGAAGGCCTGGGTCCCCAGAGATCTAGTAAATGTAGCTACAGCACAGAATAAATACAAGAGGAATACAATACAGAACAAATACAAGCTGCTCCAGGGCTGGAGAAGGCAGTCCTGACACCTGGACACGAGCCCAGATGTTTTGGGAGTTTGAAATGATCCTTCCTGCTCTCTCAAGAGTACAGTCTCAGCCAGCTGGCTCCTACATAAACAAACACAGACAGACAGTGACACTTTCAAGCTATTAATTAGACTAACTTTCAGTGAAGTTAATTTCAGAAATTAGTGTATTTCTGCATCATAGAGCTTTATCATGAACGCTTTGATGAATTAAGGTCTTTTTTTAGTTTTCTTCTTCAGCTATTTCATGAAAGAGACATTTATGAATAGAATCTGACATTAGCCTCTTTCATACACAAATAAATAACTTTTGCATTCTTTACACACCACAACTAAAAGAAATATATCTTTTTATTGACCTAGTCATTATATTTCAGGTAAAAATAGCAATGAACACTATAAAATTAAAAACAGATATGCAAGGGCTGAATTTGGTTTCCACATTTTTATGTGCATATTTCTCTCTGTCCAGTGCAGCAGCTTAATACTTTACTGACAGTTTTCATTAATCAGTTCCTATTCTAGATGTAAATTAACCAGTCTCACAAACAAGAGTCCTCTTTATCACTGCAGTCTTCACATCTTGATTTTTAGACAATTTTTCACAGGGTTATTCATTAATTAGGTCTTTAATTATGGATTAATTAGCAGCTGAATTACAATATTCCTTATACTTTCTCAACTCTTGTAACACTAATATGTTTGCCATCAAGCATGATAGATGTTACATATGCAAGGGGATTTATTACAGATGTATTCCCCTAGCACTTCAGTGAGCTGACTAATTATTCTTCCACTGACAGTGAAGCTAATGAAACACTGGACTGATGTCTCTGACAAAAATCCATTCTTTTTTTTTCACTGGGTATTGCTGGAGAGGTCTAATTCTCTTAAGACTGAGAGGAGGATGATGTATTTGAAATGGGCATGAATTTTGAGGTTGTTTCTTATCAAAGGAAAAACAGCTCAAAAGTGTATTATGTATTGGTAAAGGTGTTGAATCTATAAATGCAGCTGTAGTCAGCAGGTGTAAACAATTGTCTTAGGTAGCATACATCAGAGTCCAGGGAAACCAAAAGCATGTTCTAAGAACTGATTAGAGAGATCGCCCTTAAATTCTCATACAAAGACCCATGACAAATAAATTTACATTCATTGTCACTGAGCAAAACACTGAGGCTTTCATATACAATTAGATGATCTTAATTAAGCATAATACTACACTCTCAGGTTTCTCAAACTTGTTTCATGTCTATTGCGTTTTTTAGCACAATGTCTCCATTGACTTCTTATTTGTCTTAAGGTTCCTGAACGATTCCCAAAAATTGAAGCTACAATTAGTTACCTTTCATGTACCCTTATAGGGTACAGCCTCTGAAGTCATCTCTGTGAATGATCACAACATAAATGTTATTTTAGACTCTCTGTCCTAACCAACGCTAACTAAAGACCCTCAAAATTTATCATTTCCTTTTGCTCCCCAGGGGAGCAAAATACATTTTATATGTATTGATCTAAGAATTCAATCCTGTCACCTGCCTCTACTGCAGAAGGAGAACAAAAACGTATGCCTGACCTATAGCAGTCTTATTTCCAGTGTTAGACACAAGATCATTAGTCATATAATGAGTAAAACGGTCATAGGCAATTGCAAAGATGTTAAACTGTGTTAATTGATGTTAAATTAGATTTAAGGTGGTAGCTAATTTAGATAAGCAAGAGATGATGCTGCTTTCAACTACTCCAGCAGTCAAGTTATTTTAGCTCTAATGGCCCAAACCCTGCCATACAGTCATGAGATGGCATCTGTGTTTTATCAGTTCTCTCACCACAGCTGTGTCTTTAGTCTTTCCCACAAAACTTTCCTGTGTCTCTGGATAGGAGACACAGGTGAGATTGACACCTGGACACCTTCCTTTGGAATAATTCTCTACTTTGACCTTTTCTCTGAGGAGAGCAAAGTGAATGAAACACTTCGGTATGATCTACCTCTAATAGGCATTATCATCCATCCCTGATCCTTGAAGCTGTGCTCAGTTAACTGCTGTTGAGAGGAAGACAGCTGATCAGTACCTTTTAACCTACAAAAAGTAACATGTTAATGATAGCACATAAATACTTGTGGTAGCAACAACAACAATAATGACAATATTTGACTTTAAATGATAGGCTGTGTTCACAAAAGATGTAGCAGGATGTATTTCCTATGCCAGTTAGATTAACTGTAAGCAGCCTTCAGTAACTGTAGTTTTATAACTCTTTTTAAATTCCACTGTAAATTTTGACAGACAACAAAGATAAATGACTGACCTCTCAAACCATTTTTTTAATTGAAAATCATTCTCACACCAGCATATGTCCTTGAGATGTAATAGCAATGGTTATTCTAACTGAGTCACAGAGTGGAACTTGAAAGGTTTCCAAAATTATAAGGTTTGGATTTGTCATAAGTGTAAATCTATTAAGAGGAACTATGCAAAGGATAAATCTCACTCCCTTTAAAGATATCCACAAACATACTGCCTTGGACTAAATGGTCTCTGTTTCAGTTATTTTTCCCACACACATTAGTTTTTAAAGATCCACAGCACAATAGCAGCAACGTGATAGCTACTTCTCACTTTTCCTGCCATTTTTCACCTTGACCCCACACATCTGAAGAAACACAATAATCAGCAAAACTGTCACTTACCTACTACTAAAGAACACAAGTGTCCAGAGCTCCTGAGTGTGCTCTGCAGTTATTCAATGTGGGACACTGAGGTTGTTTATAGCATAGCATAGCTCATGGCCAGCCAGATCTGTTTGAACCCGGCAGCGTGACTAGCCTTCCAGATATACTAATATGCTATATTTGTAAAGTGATAACATGATCTGTGGTCTTAGAGCAGAGACACGGGCAGGATAAAGTGTCTGTACTGCATGACTCAACACAGGATGGAAACAACAGTGCTAGGACAGCATCTCATTTGCTTCAAGGAAAGTGTGACAGAGCTAATGATACTCATTCTTATATATATTTGTTGGAAAAAGACAAGGAGAACAAAACAAAAATGCATATACAGTCTGAACTCCTCTAGCACAGGCTCTTTTCCTTCCGATATTCATTCAATTCTGAAATAAATATAAACATATGTACACAGACTATCACCATGCAGTTTGGATGACTGATTTGCAGCAAATTCTGCTTTTTCATGCTGATGGTGGCTTGCCTTTTTTACAAAAATGCTTGCCACTGACAGTAATATTCCTGCTTATAGTTAGTGGACCAGAAGGGCAGAGCTATGGGCAACCAGAGACAAACCTGCTGCAGAATCAGCACTGCCAGGGCAGGAGCTGTTTAGCTCAAGGGGCTGATGTGGGGTCCTGAGCTGTGGGCAAAAGGGAAGGGTCCCGGGGGTGATGGACAAAGAAGTCCATCAGGACCTTCCCTGACAATAGGCAGGGAGGCAGGGAGGCAGGAAGGCAGGCAGGAAGGCAGGCAGCAAAAAATAAAATTTTTCTTTTCAAAAACTGCTTTTAATTTTTATTTTCTGATACAACTACCCAAAAATTTGCAAATTTTTTGCCATATAGGTATATGGATTTCCTGCAGTAGTGAGCATTATCAGACTTCAGCCAGCAGCGCTGATGAAGAAATCAGTGAGGGAGACAATACTATGGAGCAGGGAAAGTGCATCCCTTCTATATTCAAAACCATGGCCCATAATTGTGCTTTTGTGCACACTGCCTAAGAAAACATGTTGCTATATTTTTGTTCAGAATGTGATAACAGGAAATAATAATTAATTAGCAATTATATTAAGAAAAGAGTGACCTTGATCTCACTTTTTCAGGATCCATCCCTTGCTTTATATGTGTTGAATTTGGCAAAGGAAGGTAAGAGGTCTTGTGTTCTTTAAGTGTTAAAATACTGAAATGTGTTTCAGTAACAGAAAGCTGAGCTTGCAGTTAATTCCCTGGCCTTAGCCAAGGATTCATAGATCAGCTAACCTTCCAACTGCAATCATAGCTTACGCATGACAAGGAGAGGCCTGGGATGTTTGCTGGAAAAGGAATGAGAAAAAAGATCAGCTGATGAAGCAGGCATCACCTACATTTAAAAAAAAAAAAAAAAAGGCTATCCTATTAAAGAAAATGCACTAAGGATAGAAAAACAACTGAGGAAAGGTATGAAAGATTTAGAGGAGTATTAAAAAGTGACTGACCGGGAGGAGAGAAAGAGAGAGAGGAGAGAGGGACAGAATATATAATATTGTTTAGTTGTGGATCTCAATGTACTCGACAAAAAATACTAAGGAAAAGGAAAACTGAAAGTCAGTACATAAATGCTGGCATAGTGTGAAAATACCACAAGCAAGGGAGTAGTAGACAGCATACTGCTCAGGCTAGTGAACAGACAGAAGGCTCGCTTGCTAACAACAAAACCCATTGGCAGGCTTGAACCTCTTTAAGGCATGCTAGAGTGACAGAAGCTAGTTTGTTCAAAGGTGTTTGCCTACTGCATCCTGCATCCCAGTTCATCATCAGGAGTGTTCAACTGTCAGTGCCAAACTGACCTTGGCTCAAACACAGCCTTGCATGCCTGCCACAGCATTCCCACAGGAGTTGCTCCTCATCCAGGTGATCCAGTAGAGTGACCAGCGTCTATGTACTCATATGACACTGCAGTCTACTGAATCATCCTCCTGGACGAGGGCCATTGCCTGGGAAGTGGTACAAAAGCAGTCACTTCATAAAGAGGCCCAGTCCGTTTTGGCTGCTGGAGTTCATCAGTCTCATAAACTGGAGCTATTGTGAAATAGAGAAGGAGCCAGCACTGGACTCCCTGATGTCCAAGTCTTGCAAACAGCTTGCAAATCTGCCCAAGCTGTTGTAGTTTGAAGCCAGCTGCTCCAGAGGCAGCAGCTGTATTGCTTCCAGTGATGAATTAACTCTGAAACCAAGAGACCCCTAGCTATGAATCAGTGCGCTGTCCTAGGATAGCAGATCCTCTACCCATGAAACTGACAAATCCACTGCTCAGATAATCCAACTGAGGTAAATGAGAATTGACTTAAACAAACAAACCAAGGGACATTATCCTTTTCCTCTTGTACATTAGCTGTAGCAAAACTTCCCTACTTAACTCAATACCATCTTTATAGAAAACTCACAAAATAAAGGCAACAAAGATACTAGAACATAATCTGCTGTACAAATGGTTGCCATACAAGCATATCTGTGTTTGTTTTTCTGGTCTATTTTCATTGTTCGTTCTAAGGATAACAATATGCAATTAAATTAAAGTCAGTAGAAAACTCTAAATGTTAAGGTCAGTGTCTGGGTAGCACAGGCTGAAGCTAAGACTTAGCATGGGATAAAAGTGGGAGCAGCATTTCCTGTAGGCAAGGCACCTTCACACCAGCACTTCAGACCTAAAAGTCTGACAAGAGAGTTATTCTAGCATAGCTGTAATCAAAATATCTACTAGAAGGAAACGCTTGATAAGTGACAGCTTTTTTAGGGACATGTTTCCCATAAATGTGCAAGAGTAAAATCCATGCAAAGACTTACACAAAGTCAGGCTGAAGAAAGAATAGAACTTGCTACAGTAATTTATCATGTACTGAACAAAACTGTTCAGCAAAAATAAAACATTTTGCTTGTTGCTTTGTTTTCATATTATCCATATGTCTTTCAGTCTTGAGCTGTCAGAGCTGCTGAGTAAATGTAATAACACTGCAGAATCCATAAGTCACATTAGAAATCACTTCAGCAGGTCAGATTCTCGTATCTGTGACCTTTCAGTATTAAGGGGTCAGTCCTTTCTGATGCAATCTCAGTATGCACCAAAGAAAGATCCAATTTATAACTCCTGACAAAGCTACAGCCCAGAGATGACTGCTCTGAAATGTGCCTGGAGCATTAGTATGATGAGTTGAGTCTCAGACAATGTTCATAATTCTGGGCTCTGAGTCACACTATTTTGCTGTCCTACCTGTGCTGTGAAATCTTTTGTGCAGATTTACCTCTGCCATCACACAGGTACTTCCACAGTCTTGGCTTGTGGCTCATCTTGGGTTTTTGGGGAGCTTTTTTGGGGGGGGGGGTGGTTGTTGTTTTTTGGTTGGTTGGTTGGTTTTTGTTTTGTTTTTTTTGGTTGAGACTGCACAGCTCTTCTGAAAACAAACCTTTCCTCTGCTGCTCTTTAGTTTTCATTGGAGACTCTGTTGAGTCAGAAGTCCTCAGAATTGAAGGTCCCAGGTGATCTAGAAATAAGAAACTCTCAAAGAAGCACAAGACATCTGTATCTCTGTCCCCAAAATTTCACAAATGCCTTAAAAATAATTCCAACTCATTAAGACTGTTTGTCCAGAGGTAAGTCAACCTCCAGTAAATGGAGGACATTCAAATCATGAATGTCTAAGAGTTCAGGAAGAATTGCACAGGCACTGTGAAGAAGAAATGTAGCACTTAAAATCCAGACTTGTACAAGACACCATAAACTTTGAGTAGACAACAAGACTGGGACTGATTGAGGTCCTCCCAGGAGGTTGTTAATAAGGTTATAAAGATTCCCAAGTTGAAAACCTGTCAGAACTTACATTAGAATTAACATATGATAATCTGCCCTCTATGTGAATGATGCACAAGTTTGTAAGTGGAAGCACAGTTTTATTCAACCACAGATTCCTTTTAGAGCTACTTACACTTGTACCTGATTTGAACTGAATCACCTCATTTAAGAAACATTTTCTGAACTAAATAATGGACATGTCATCTATTGATTTCTCTCATTACATTTAATTGTGCAACAAATTAAAGACACAAGAGCCCACCAGGAGCCCACTGGTGTGAATGAACAGAAATTAGATGTGTGTTACATTTGATTGACCAGTAATTGTTGAGAACAGGAGGCTTTTTGGTAGGAGCCAGGCTTAGGAGACAGCCTCATTAGATGTGTCATTAAAGGGAGCCAACCATAGCTATCCCTCCACCCTGACCAAGTCAGTGAAATAGTGCAAGCTTTTTTGGGGAGTGCATATCTTCATCAAGATGCAACAGGGCATTATCAAGGGACAAAACTCATAGCTTTTCAGGGACAATTAAACCTGGAAAAAGGAAGGGAAATAGGAAAACTCAGTTCCATTTATTGTCACCTTTGCCTGACAGGAGCTCAGGAGAAAACCAACCATTGGGCTACCAAATACAACACCCTAGGCAGCTAGGCAGCTCTAGTGGGTTAATCCTGGCTGGATTCCAGGCACACACCAAAGCTTCTCTATTAACACCCCTTGCAAATGAACAGGGGAGAGAAAATATAATAATGATTCCTGGGTTGAGATAAGGACAGGGAGAGATCACTCACCAATACTATCATGGGCAAAACAGGCATCAACTGGGTAAATTAATTGAATTTATTAGTAACAAATTCAGAGCAGGATAATGAGACGTAAAATAAGTCTTAAAAACACCTTTCCCTTACCCCTCCTCCTTTCCAGCTCTACCTCCTCCACCCTTGCAGCACAAGAAAACGGGAAACAAGGATTACAGTCAGTTCATCACAGTTGTTTCTCCCATTGCTCAGGGAGAGTAGTCCTTCCTCTGTTCCAGGGTGTGGAACCTACCATAGGAAAGAGTTCTCCACAAACTTCTCCAACAACTCCAATGAGTCCATCCCATGGGCCACAGTCCTCCACAAACTGCTCCCACATGGGTCACTCTTCCATCTCCTTCAAGGAGAGGCTTCTCTTGTGTTTACAAGAGGCTTCTCATGGGTTTACAAGTCCTACCAGGAAACCTGTTCCAGTCTGGGTTCCTCTTCCCATACATCTGCAGGTCCCTTCCAGGAGCCTGCTCCAGCACAGACCTCCCATGGCATCATTTCCATGGGCCTCATCTCAGGCATCCATCTGTCCAGCTGTGGGGCTCCTCCATGGACTGCAGGTGGATCTCTGCATCCCCATGGATCTCCATGGGCTGCAGGAGCACAGCTGCCTCACCATGGTCTGCACCAGGGGCTGCAGGGGAATCTCAGTTCCCGTTCCTGGAGCAGCTCCTGCTCCTCCTGCACTGGCCTTGATACCTACAGAGCTGTTTCGCTCTGCTCTTCTCTTGCCACAATTACATCAGTGCAATGACCTTTCTTTCTCTTAAATCTGTTATCACCAGAGCATTACCACTATTTCTCACCGGCCCAGCCTTGGCCAGTGGCACATCCATCTTTGGGGTTGCCAGGGACTGGCTCTGCCAGACATAAGGAAGCTTTTAGCAGCTTCTCACAGAAACCACCCTTGTACCCCCCCCCACTACCAAAACCTGGCCACACAAACTCACTACAGCAGCCTATTCCTGTAATGTGTCTGAGAGGACAGAGTGACTCTCCACCCTGTGAAAACCACAGCACACCATGGATCGGCACAGATTTATGGCTCCTGCCCCGTTGCTTTCCGCTGTGGTACAATAAAGAAAACAAAGAAAGGTTCCTATTCTGGGCTGGCTAGGAAGCAGCACACACACTGCTGTCACCCTCCTCCTGCAGACTTGCTGCTTTACAAAACCGCAGCAGAAGATGGTGTTTTTAAGAAAGGAACAAAGGGTGCCATCTATTGTCCAAATTACAGGGACACCATTTCCTTGCACTTGTAGTATTGAGCCCTGAGATTCTTCTGCCTTCAGCTATACTGGTACTATGGAAAGATGAATACAAATACCTGCTTTTTCCTTTATTCCTGTGTGCTACATGGAGCCTCAGAGATAGATCTGTTTCGGCAGCCTATTTTACAGAGTGCAGGTGCATGTAAGAATATGTTGCTAGAAGACAGAGGAACCCTCTGGCATGACTGCCTCATCCTAGCAGTCCCACCGTAGAGCCATTCATATGCAGTATGCAGTTCAAAGGGCTCCCATGTCTATTACTAGGCTACAGACAGTAATTTTCCTGGATGTAGGCATATTAGCTGTAGATAGAAAAGACAGAGAGGAGAAGCTGTCTCTGTCTACCAATCCAGCTAATCCAGAAGTTTTTGTTTTTAGTTCATGACCTGCTGCTAATAAACTGTTTCACCAATAAACAGCACAATATTTACTTTTTCTTTTTTTTTTTTTTTTCTTTTTTTGGTAGCTCACCTGCCTTGTAGGCATTCCTTAACCATCTCATGCTTGAAAATAATTGTCAATAATTGTCAAGCCAAGACAAAAACCCAAAAAGAAAATAGGACTGGCCTTTTCAGAGCCCTGATATAAGCAGAATGAACTTGAATTGGATTAAATATAGGAAAAGAGGCACCAAAAATAAAAAAAAGCAAGAAACAAAGGATCAATGAGAACTCATGAGGGTGTCATGAGTCAGGCCAGCGAGTGAGGAAAAACTGTGGCACCAGAAAACAAATTTGGCCTGCAGTGCCAGGTGTCTACTTCTGTCTTTACAGGGAAGAAGGTGTAATCTGACCTTATATCACCATTCTGACACATGGTTAATCAGAGGAGGCTGGGATAAAGGCTTACAGAGACTTTGGGATTCTGACTCATGACCAAGGATTGCCTGCCACGATAACAAATGCCCTTACATTGCCCACTGCCTGCTTCCCACTAGCTGTTTTGAGGTACAAGCAGACTATAAAGGGTCTCTGAAGCAGGTTTGCCAATAGTTTTTTGGGCTGGCAGCAGAAATGTGAGGTAATTTTAATGTTTTACTGACTCAGGAGACATTTCTTGAAAGGCACATGAGCCAGAAGAAAGAGTTAATTACAATAAAGGTGTAATCTAGCGGACTTAAAGAAAAAAAATTGCCTTGAGAGTTTTTAAAACTTATTTCTGACTTATGTGCTGCCAGCCACCTCTTCTGCCCCTTTCTGCACAATATTTATGAGCTTTTTCAAAATTCTTATCATAACTTTACAATGAGAAGACAGAGCCATGAGGAAAAGGAGTTTTGGTCCATACCTACAAATTTCCAGCAGTGGAAGTATAAATATGAACTCCTTCAAGAGAAGGAACTTTCAGAAAAACACAGAAAAAAAAATAGCTCAGTGACTTCTCAGTTCAGTGCCATGCTACTGATTATACACTAAATTTAGATTGCACTGGACTGACCTAATAAGTATTAAAAGAGTTCAAGTGAATTTCTTATGCTCGGGACCCATATGAGTAAGATAATTTCTAGTTTCAAAGTGACATACAAGAAGCTAGCTCAAACTAGGGCAATAAAGCTCAATCTAGAGTAGTAACAAGAAGTTTGTGGTCACTGCAGATCTTGTGCCATCAGAGTTAAGTTAATTTTGTAGTGCTTCTCTCTGCAATTTATTTCATTCTCTATACCATGAAAAGAGCTGAAAGAAATTGCACTGAATGAAAGTTCAGCCTCAAAACACACCATTATAACACTGCAGTTGTAAAGACTGCAGGAAGAGCCCTGAAAGGAAGAGAAATAACTTAATTGTGCCAGTCTGATGGATTGTTAATGATTTTCATTTATATAGAATACAAGGTTTTTACATAAAAGGAGAGAAATACAAAGAACAAGATTAAGAATGGAGTATTGGAGGTGGTTAAGGAGAAGTTTTAATTTTATGAACATTCTTAGCACACATTAATATTGATAAGGTAATTCACCCAGAAACAGTCAGGCATCTCCTCTACACATGACTCATGGAGCTAGTTATCAGAATCAAATATTTAGTTGGAACAGAGTACAGGCTCTTTGCAAAAGAACCTCTATTCTGCAGGGACAAGACATCAAGTTTGCTGACCCCACAGCTCATAAATCTTCATAGAGCCAAAAGCCACAAGATAGATATCCTCATGCCGTGGAGAGCCTGAGGGTCTGGGGAACTCTGTGAGTAGTACATAGGGTGGAGGTGGCACCCTGCTCCAGAACCCTCACCAGTCGCCTCCAGAAGAACCAGGTCTGGTTTGGCAGGTGCTTTGGTTCAGGGGTGATTACTGACACTGGTTCTAGCAACCCAGACAAGTATGTTAATCCTGCCTGTGATCACACAGACCCACCATCAGGTCTTGGGTGCCATAGTCTTCAAATGGAAGACACACTTGGAGACATTGCCAGCCTTTGCAGATGAAAGGCATCACACCAATTCACTACTAGCAGCACAATAACGACAGCATTATCCATTACCAGTATAGCTTTACACAGTTGAGCTTTGTATTGTTGACAACAGCAAATATTAAAGGTACTACAATCATTAAACATATATTAGCTTTCAGTCTGTCAAGTAAATATTACAGGAGGGGGCAGTGGCAATTAGAGAAGGTAATTATAAGTGGAGACAAAGCAGTTTATCACAGCAGAAGATGAATTGTAAGAAGGGATGAAGGACCCTCATTCTGTCTGGGCAATTCATACAGATTAAACAATAACTTTAAAATAATTAACCTAGTAGAATGTAATGATTTTTTTAAAAATAGTTTAAATGGTGTTTAATTTGTTTAAATGAACTATCCCATTAAGACCTAAATTCATCATTTTGATTTGGAAAGGAAGTTTTAATAAACCCAACCTTTAGCACAGCTCTAATAATTGTATTACAGGTTTATAGATGAATGTCTGAGGTGGAACAGATCTTAGTACAAGGAACTCATCAGTAGGACTGGTAATGATTTCTCAGAATGCTTAAAATCAGAGACACAGAGGATAATTTTGATGGAGATATTTTGTTATGTTTACAACTATTCCCAACAACATCTATATATATATTTGTACTAAGACACACGTTTCTAACACAGATTCAAAAAGTCATATGAAATACTTAGATACTACAATGGGTATAACAAAATATCCTAAAAAGAAGAGGTATTACTCAGACAGCATTTTCTAGACTGTCCTTATGGTGAAAATATCTTTTAGGAAGGCCCTTTTAACTTCAGGATCTTTTGAACTAAGTTTCCTACTACTGCAGGCACCAGTCAGATGGTGTTTTTCACCAGCTGATCAAAATCCTCCAGTGCTGCTGAAAAAGAGGCTCCTGCATCTCATTTGTTTGGAGGTGAGTAG
Source organism: Sturnus vulgaris (assembly GCF_052056855.1). NCBI lineage: Eukaryota > Metazoa > Chordata > Aves > Passeriformes > Sturnidae > Sturnus > Sturnus vulgaris. The sequence goes on from NC_142283.1 coordinate 42,037,948, forward strand.
CCTTCTCCCTATGTTCTAGCCATAATTATTCACAGCCACTTTGTGTTGGTTGTGCAAAGGCTAGCACAGCCTTGACCTGCAAAAGCACAGGAACTGAATAAAGGGTACCACAGTCAGATTTCTTGCCTCCGCAATAATTGCAAAACATGCTGGATGCCAGGACCAAACGAACTAAGTAAAATATACACTGTGAAAAACAGAATAATTAAAACCTCTGTTTCTCTGCACTGCAGAAATAAAAAAGGATTTAAGCAGTACTTTGGTGTGTATCCACAAGCAATATGTGCCAAAAGAAAATGGGAGATGATAAGCTGTTTTCTGACTGTCTATTGATTCCCACGTAATTTGTGCTTTAAATAGTTTTTCATTCAATCTAATAAGGTTGGAGTAACTGGAAGACTGTATTTCAGAGATTTGAGATTTGCATTATAAGCAAGTAATGCAGGAGCACCAAAATGAGATCTTTTTAAAAGATGAAAAGATACTTTGTGACTGATTCAAGTTGTTTTTAATCTCTTGGAGGACTACATTATGCCCCTGGTAGGAGGCAGAAGAAGCTGGGAAGAAATCTGCCAAAAAAAAAAAAAATACTTCTAGACCTCCTTCAGTCATTTTAGTTTTCTCTTTGCCCTGGACAAGTCCATCTGCCCTTCTCTTTTTTTGGCGCTGGTACATGCATTGTTCCAGACACAGCAGGTTTGGGGCACTAAAGCATATGAGAAAAATCATCCCATCTCTTGGCAGTGTTGATTTCTGCCAGCTGAAATCCAGCCCTGGCAGACCTCAGCAGGTGGGCAGACCTGCAGCAGAAGGGAGGAGTCCCACACAGCCACAGCTCTAGATAAGCAGGACCGTGGCAAAGCCAAGTTAGCTTAGCACTTGGGAAACTGAAGTCTCACTCTCAGACAACCTAGCACAAGTTTTTTTGACTGATGATCAGAGAGCTAGTGGCTGTACTGCTACTGAGCAGATTCTAGGAGTCTTCAGAAAAGCTCCAGGGATCTCAAAGATCTTTTTGTTTCCTATGAAGAGATTGTACATAGGTATTTAAAATCTTATCTTTTAAATAGTGAATGTTGGCTATAAATATTGATAGGGTTGGCTAAAGTGTGGATGATAGTATCTTGAACAAGTTTCAATACAGTGAGAACCACCTACTGTGCTGTGCTTGTCCTCTGCAACGCTCATCTGCTAAAAGTCAGTCAATGAACACATCAGACTTTTGCATTGCTCTACACTATTTCTGACCAGTGTATGCAAGACAGCTCTTAGGAGCTACTATTTCCCTGTTTATGTCTGTTCCATACGGACAGCAGTTTGCTGGCATAAGATTTTGGGTGTAAAATCCAAAATTTCCCAATGTCTTCAATAACCTGTTCTGGAAGTGAACAATAGCAGTTTCTGCCTTCAGACAAAGGTCTGAGTAGCATATACAGGCCTTAGTTCTCTATGATGGCATGTAGTCTAAGCCTGAATATAGTGTTTAAGGCAGGATTCCATGAGATAGGGTGAACTGAGCTCAATTTTGTCAAAAGGGAGAAGGTATTTTTGTTACTTTTTGCCTTAAGTGTTCAGATCCAAAGCAAGAGATGAGCAGAAGCAAACTTCAACCTGGAGAATCCTTGGTAGAAAAGAACAACAAGCGATATGAAAATTCCTTGAAAGTCCTAGTTACTTTTCCGCTCCTGGGTGAATACTTCCATCCTTTACCTTGTACCAACTCTGCTTACTCAAGTAAGCAGTTTGTGGCTTATAATTAACTAAGAAGAAAGAGTTCCAGCAAAATATATTAGCAGCTTTCTGAGAAAGCACTTAGTTTACAACAGGATTTCTGGATCTAACATATAGCAGCACAAGTGGGCTGCTCAGATGAGAGTTGAAAGAGAAATAAAGCAGAGAGGCAGAGGGAGATTTCATAGAACAGAGTAGAATCACAGACTACCCTGAGTTGGATGGAACCCACAAAGGTCATCAAAGTCAAACTCCTGGACCTCTAGAGGACAACCCCAGGAATCACAGCATGTGGTTTACCTCATCAGTGAAAACAACTTTTTATGTTCAGCTCACCAGGATATGAAACCAGTTTAAAATAAGGAGGCGGGGGGGGTGGAGTTGGGGGGATTCGGAGGAGTGTGGGCCATCAGGGGTGGGAGGTAGGAAAGAATGTCATAGTAACATTTGTTTTTTAAGTCATAATTACTTGAGACATTCTTGGAAGACAGAACATTCAGTTTTTCCTCTGCAGTCCTGTCGCTTCAGTATCTAACTCAGGATCATTTAACACTCCATGTCTATATCATCCCCTAGGTTTAAATGTATTTTCAGCTACACAAGGGGAAAACTCACAGTACATTTACTGACATAGGCTTTTTTGCTTTGATTTATACCTCAGCAATTGCAAATACAAACATGGGTAAAAGAAGAAATAGACTTGTAGGATCTGTAAGTTACTGCTCATGTTTGATACATTCATGCCATCCTTCTTCCTGAAGAATACAGAAAACATGCAGAGAAAAACACAGTTTAATAAATTTTGGAAATTTATAAATTTGCAACTGGGAACTTAACATATGCAGTTCCAGCAACCTCAGTACATACCCCTCCTATGTCATCTAACCAGTCTGATGCAAAATGGCAATACATCTTGACAGATACAATCCACAATAAAAACATGCTGTTGGCCTGCTGGCCAGTCCTTGTACCAGCACATCCATGTGGAGGTCATAACAACAGTGTACTCTCATCACATTGCAGATGAGAGAGATTGTGGTGCTTCTGACCCAGTTTTTTGATTCAACATTTTGTCTTTACATATTTAGCTAATTCTATTCCCAAGGCTGATTTCAGTGGGATTGGTGAACGGGATGAACTGACAGCAACTGAAGTCATGGTTCCTACTCCTTTTCCAAATCCTTTCCCCTGCTTTTGACAGACAATCTGATACCAAATGAGACAATTCAAGTCACAGACCAAAGAAAGAAAAAACATTTTGTTTTGTTATTCAATGTGTTTTCTCTCTGAAGGGATGAGAAGGTGACCTGCCAATATGACAAGAAACAGCTCACTGGATAGGAGCAGCTCATGTATTCCATATTAAATGCCATGACCTTCCCTGTCTAATGCAGAAAGCCCAGCATCACATCAATAGCGATGAGTACCAAGGGAATTTAAAAAACTCTGCCTCACTCAGACACCAGGAACCTCCTGTATTTTCTGCATGGTAGGAATAATGTCATAACCAACTCTCTGGCTTCACTGTTGAAGCATGACCTCTCCCAGTTCTGGCTCAACAGTGAAATGATGCAAACCATTTGTAAAATTGTATGAGCATGTCCGATCAAAAATTTTCATTGCTGCTTGAAATCACAGCTCATCCTGGAAAAGGGGTACATTCAAATCTGCCTGAAGGGTTGTAACTTGCAACCCCACATAAACTGGTTCATATATATGTATATATATATATATGTGTGTGTGTTCTTGTATAAAAGAAAATTAATGCCTTTTTAATCAAACTTGGAAAGGCTCATGCAGCTGGAAAACTCAGGACATTTGTGTGGAGAAGCTGATAACTGCTATCACTGGTTCCTCATTGACTCTTCATTGGCAGCTTCACACTCCTTGCTGTTCTGCAAGTATCAATTTAAAATGGCCTGTAACAGTGCCAGCTCAATTTAACATCAAGAAGCTGAAGCCAGTAAAAAAGAAAGAATTGAAAAAACTATACAAGCATTGCAAGGGAGCACATGACTTTAAGACAGTTCTTAGTACAACTTGGAAGACACGTTTCTCCTCCATTTCCATAGATTTTTTTGTTTTATATGCATACATGTATATATGTATTTTCATATATGTATCTGTGTGTGTGTGTGTGTGCTAATACGCATAAGCGTCCAAGGAATATTGGTATCCCAGAGTTAAATTTTAGCTATCACCTACTTATATGTGGCCTTTAAAGTTCCATTTCCCCAAGCTGCCTAGCAAATAATTGCACATTTTTCTCACAGCTTTGCACAAGAGAAAAAGAAGATGCTTTTTTTCCAAGGACTGCAGTACAGCCATTCTGCTGTGAACTCAATAAACTGCACAAGTCCAGTGAGATCCTTCCCAAGTAGCTGCAGATGATGGTGTACTCAAAGCACCAGTGGTGGTTACCCAAGGGTCCACTACTAATTTCAACAGTAGTGGAGTTGACTCCTTATTAGACCACATTTGAAATTTTCTTTAATGTAATGGAGGTATGGCTTCTAGTCCTTTATTCTCTGTTGCCTTGACCTTGTGTTTTGGCCTTGTATTGCAAAATGAGTGCATAAATCCATATTGTCAAACTATTTCTCCCAGAGGGCTGGGCCCTTTGACATGGCAATTTATGTGTAATTTACAATGCCCACAAAGCTTCGATTACTTGTGTTAGGCTTAAAGAGCCTTGGCCACCTGCCTGACATTCACCTGATGATTTGTTCAAATTTAAATTTTACAGGTGCAAATTTCCTTGAGGCAGGCATCATCTGCATACAAGACAAAGTTAGCACACAAGGCATTCTGTTTTGTATTGACTTGACAGATCCTTAAGCCTACCTAGAGATCCTGTGATTTCATGAAGCACAGGACTAAAGAATTTGTTACAACTCATGCTCAAGCAATTGCCAGGACTCCTGTTTGGGAAGGAAGAAATTGGATTAAAGTTGTCTGCTACTGCATGACTCAATGCTGTTAGACATCCTAGATGTAACATAATTAGGATTCTTTCAAATATGAGAAATCATTCAACTCATTGCTGCAGTTTTCAGTTTTTAATTAGCTATTTCCTTGAAGGTGTTACAGATATGGGGTTTTTTTATTATTCACAAAAATCTTTCTGTGCTACCTGCTGGCTTTCCAAAATGTTCTTGGGGCAATTATGCTTGTGTAGGTATAAATAAATCTTTATCCCACGAATATCAGTGTAAATACATCTGCCTCTGACACCTGCTGCAAAATGTGTGCAGTACTGGAGCATTATGTGCCAGAAACACTGGCAGCCTGTATCTGCTGTGACATATGTTCACTCAGGTGAGCCGTGGTGGAAATATCCATACTGGGAGTGGGATGTAGACAGGTGATAATTGCCTTTCAATTGCTTATTGACTAACTTGCCAGGCAGGAAAGCAGAGGTAGCAACATTTAAACCTTACAGGACACAACTTGGAAAGCTGCTTCAAGTTCTCACTGCAAGTTGTTCCTGAAAACAGACGTTGGTAAGCCTCGGCTAGAGGGACTTGACAACAGAATATGCTGTTATTTCTTCCTTGCTTTTGAAAGTATACAGAAGGATGATGAATAAAGAGCCTCCCTACCAGGCTAGAAAGGTCAAGATCCTCTTTACAGCTCTGTTAGTGCTCTTGACTTATATTTTTAGCAGCTGGAGGGGAAAGATTTCTCTGCTTTTCTAGTGGATTAAATTTTGTTTACATGAACTTTTGCTAAATTTTTTATCATACCATTTTTGAGGAATTCCTCCACCTTTCTCACCTATGCTGCAACTTAGACTTGCTCCTTCTTGCCTCTGCTGAACCCCTTTTTGTGTCATGGATTGATTTGTGTTCTACTCTCTGAAGCAATGAAGCTGGACTGGTGTTTGGTAAGGGCTTATCCACACAGTGTGCAAGGAAAGATTTGAAAATATTTTCCCCTTTCTTTTTTCTCCTATAGTATATTTTTCAGTTTGTAAAATTAAGAGCACAGCAGAATGCATCCACAGAAATGGATAGTCTCATCAGGACACAAATTTTGGATTCTCCCTAGAGTATTAATGGAAAAAATCTATTTTCAAAGGTATAACCTAGCTACATCTCCTTGGCCTCACAGACAGAAAGTTCCTGTGCCACCCTATAATTAAAAATTATGCAGTGGAGCATCTTTCTGCCATAGGAATGGTGGCAACTTGGCTGAATAATTCACACTAATTGCCTTAGTGAACTTTTGCCTCTCCTTTGTCTTTTGCTAACAGTGAACAAATTTCTTTACTCTTCGACTAGTTAATAAAAAACTGAGCTCTCCCTATCTGTCTAATTTCTAAACTTTTATTTGATCTCCATAATTCTCTTCATGTTTCTAGTAATTAATTTTGATTATTTGTCTTATTTTAAGATAATTACAACAAAATATCTCAGCTTTTCTGGGATCATTATTATAGGAAAGTATTTTTGCAGATAGGAAGCTTTCTCACTTTAGAAAACTTAAAACAAAGGAGAACTACCAGTTATGACAAATGCATAACCTTGTTGTGTATTCACTAACCTCTGCTTGAAGCTATTAAAAGTTTTGCATTCTGGAAGCCAACTAGAGCTTGTTGTTTTCAAAGAACCTATTTTCCAACCACTTGAAGAAAATATTTTTTAAAAGGGAAAAGTAATTTGGGAAATGAAATACACATGCTGTGCCTGAAAAAAAATAATTTTTGTACTAGAAGAGCCTTGCTAGACAAAAGCCACTAACAAGTGAGGGAAATAGCCTTTCACAATCATATTTTAAAACTTTGGTGATACCCAAAATTTCTTCACTTAAAATAATTTTTTTAAGGTGCACTCTTTCTTGAAAAAGACTCTCAAGTTTTCCCTGCATCCTTGCCCCAGTGTTGCTGGCAATAAATTAATACAGCTCCCTGACCACAGCAGAGAGGTGAATTTTTACTAAACATGGTGTTAAAGAACCATTTCCTCCTGTCACCCAGTTCAATCTGCGTTAAGCAATAACATGAGGAAAATACAATACTGAAGGACAACCCTGTTTCTCAGTTTCTGCTGCAAGAATATCAAGCAATTACAGAGCTACAGAAAAGGGAAGGCAAGACATCAAGAGGTTATCTTATCATCCTGCCCTGTGGCCCAGGACAGGATAAAAAATATCCAAAAGAAATCTAATCCTTGTAAAAGAGACATTTCCAATATTTCTGTATTATAAAATATGTTTCCTTTTATTTTTCAATACAGTAGAAGGAAATTCAGTATTTATAACCTTCAGATGATCAAACACAAAAGCATGTATGAGTGAAGGTGGGATTTAGGAGAGGAGCACTGTTTTTAACAGAACTTTACAAGCAAGTTGTTGAAGTTTGTTAAACTTTGAAAAAATGAAAAACTTGTACCTTGGGGTACAAGATGGTTTGGTTTGTGTTCTTGGGGGGAGTTTATGTCTTAACACTTCTGTGGCTGGTACTGTGACTGACAGACACAGTGTCAGTGAAAACATATAAACATTATGAAAAACATAGTGGAAATTTTCAAAATAAGTCTTTGTTCTACTGGTTTATCTATGGTCTCTCACTTTGTTTTCCTTGTGCTTAGCAGAGACAGTGATGCTGTTATCCATGGTAAAAAGGAATTGTTTCCTTTCCATACAAGTGTGTTTGTAGGACTCTGCATAGCATAGCACATATTTCAAGATGACTGTGGTAAGTAAATTAGCTTTAGGGGCTGAGACAGCAGATATATAGTGTGCATTTTCTCACTAAGCAGGATCCTAAGCTGCTAGGTTGCAGAAGGCTGATGACATCAACAGTATTACTAGGACATCAAACATGCCAAAAAACATCTTGGAGAAACCTCATACCACAGGACAACTAATTAATTGAGGGGGGAAATGCTAAGTCAAAGGTCTGTGTTGCTAAAACAACGAAATAGGGAAAATCTAGGTTTATAAACAGATTATTTTAGAAAGCCACGTAGAAACCCAAAAATCTGACTTTTGCCTACTAGGTAAGGAACAAACTGCTGCTCTAGCTTTTCTAGCTTCCACTATCTTCTCCCTTCTGAATGCAACTGTTAACAGCTATTCACAGCTCCTTTCAAATTTCCTGTGCTCCTGATTGCCCGCCAGAAATGCATTCCAATGGCTCAGAAAGGTTTTTGAATAGAAGGAGAAAATGTGCATGTTCACTGCAGAAAGAATTCCTCCTTTTGATTTCGGCTTCTCAGGTAAAGTAAGGATGAAGAGGAGATTCTCAAAATACTTTCCCAGTGCCTTACCAACAGAAAATATCTGTGGTTATTTTCACACTAGTTGTTCTCTGCTTTCCAGAATGGAAGCAGAACAGAAAGTTCCCACTTTTCTTTGGGCTTGAAAATGTGATTTCAGGGTTGGTTTTTCTTCTTTCAATAGAAAATTTTAGTAGTACCTGATTAGCGATACTGGCTTCTTCCGGATGTTTTAACAGTCTTGAGAAATTAAATGAGATTTTTCTTCTAAAGCCTTGTTTGTCTGTACCTGCAGAGATCTGCCTCTGCCACCGTGGAAGGTGTAACAAAAAAATCAAGCTAATTGTCAGTATACCTCAAGTCACTATCCGGGGATCTTCACACTCTTTTGTGAGAGGGGAAAAAAGGGAAGGGGGATGGGGAGATTGACAAATAGAGATTTTTACACAGGATGTCATTTTCTACAGTGTGTAGAGAACATAGTAGTTCCCTTAAATATCTACAGTTTTTTCATGAACTCTGACAGGCCTGCTATTATCTCTCTAATTCCCCAAATTATCTTCCTTGAAAGCAATGGAATTCCCTAAGCAGCCTTTTTTCCTCACAAGAACTGAAAGATATTTTCTTTAGGAAATAATCTCGGGTTATAATATATTGGTTTCAAAAGCTGATAAAGTTAAAATGGCAAATTAAATAATGCAGTATCCACTTACATAGTTCAAATAACTATTTGATAAACCCTTCTTTTTCCTAGGCAACTAGATTACTTTTCTTATGACTCTTCATCAGATAACTGACTGTTTCTCACACCTTGAAAATTTTGTTTCTCCTGCCACATCAAGAAATTTAATTTGAATGCTTTTTTACTTTTATGTGTATACGTATCTCCTTCTATAGTCAGAAACAGTTCCTGCCACGCATGTGCCAATTCGGTGAAGATTTACAAATCTAATTGTGTAACCTGCTCTTTTAGCTATTTCAAAGTCTGTACTTCAATCATGGCAAAATAAACAAAGCGCATAATACTGTCCTAGGGCCTCCCTTAAATCATTTACCTCTTAATAGAAGCTTATACTTTCAACCAAAAGAAAAAAAAATAGGTTTTCTGAGTGTTAAGTTTCCCCTGTTACTCCTTGAATTGTTTCCAGTTTTCAAACATCCTATTTGTCCACAGTTGAAACCTACTTTGTGTTTTTAGGATATCTTTGAGAATATCTCCTCTGTAAAAGTATTTTTAGAGCATAACACTTGCTGGACTTTTTGCTGAGTGGTAGATTTTTAAACAAGGTTGATTTCGATCTCAGTATGGCCATTCCCTGATCTGTATAGCCCAAGTGAATCAGAAGAATTTTCCATCTGTGTACACATGCAATCTTCTTTAAGAATGGCTATAATGGGCAATAGCTTGGGCTCACAACTGCTAATAGGCTGTGGTTTTCCATGAAAAACAAATTGCCTCCTGCTGCAGGGCTGTAGAATGTTTAGCCTTTGTTTTAAGCAAAGCAGTGACAAAATATAGCTACAATGACCTATTGTGGAAAGCCTCTGATCCCCAGCTTCCAGTACGGTCTCAAAATGCTGACCTGAAGGGATTCCCTGAAAATTAGCAACTACAAGTTTTGCAAACCTGATTTACAATAACATCTCATTTGCTTGCAAACAACATCAAAATCTCACAAAGATGGGTCCAATACAAAGAGAGGGAGAAACAAATCCTACTGTTGTGTAGAAGACAACAGATAAATTAGGAATTAATTAAAATTCACTACTTCTTTAAAGGTGTAAAACCTGGATCCAAAGACAGCATAGCTCTGAAACAAAACGTACTCTTGGAGAAAGTAGCACTTGATTGTCTGAAGTCCAGAACGGTGACTCTGCCCTAGGGCAGTGGCTATCAACTTGGGAGTTTGTTGAAAATTTAATTACTGAAGCAAGTTTGCACTTAATGACCTTAGTGAAAGTTTAGAAAGTACAGATTTGTAATCCAGAAAAACTAGTTTTATTGCACATGGAGTGCTCCCAAGAGCTGCAGTTAGTCTGTGAGGAGATGCCACTGGGAAGAAATGCATAACATCTTCTAATAATTCTGTGTTATCTTGGTATTAGCCTCTTTCAGAGTTATAGCTAGTACATTACTGTCTTTGAAGGATTACCTCATATCAACTGGACACACTCACTTGCAGGACAATTTGACCCTTACTTCTGGTGCTTTCACGAAAAGTACCAAAATTTTAACCCGCTTTTGAGCTTCTTGACTTCTCTCCCTCCCAGTTTCCTTTCTCCTTTCTAATCTCATTACTACCTTAGATACCATCTAAATAGGTTAATAGACTGCTGCTGTGGAGCACTGGAAATCCATCTAGGCAATCAGTCTTCTGTTTAAAGCAGTCAAGTGAAGCTTTAAAGTAAAGATGGGGCCTGAATCAAAATGTTAGCTCTAAGCACCTTTACCCAGTGGGACAAACTGAATACAGGGTCATGGTTTGTGGCTCTTTTCCAAGCTGTTCAATTATCTTGCCTTACATGCAACCAGCAATGGGAGTTTCTAATTTTCTTTTCAAGTGTTTCAAACAGAAAAAAAACCCTAAATATTCAAGTAGAGGTATATTAAACAGAAATAATCACTGCTGATTAATTAATGTCAGACCTAATCTTTTCAGTAGGTGAACTGAAAGGTCCAACGATCTATGCATCGCATTAATAACTCGGTCCCGATTCTCCCTGGTAATTTGGTATTGGTCTCCTTTCAGTTCAGAAGAAAAAATAAAACACGTTCATGCCTTTGGATGATCCCACAATTATGTTAAAGACTACCATAGGCCAAAAATTTGAAAACAAAAGGGGCTTTCCTGCCCCTGTTGTCCTGAGACAGACCGTATTTGTGGTGGACATCCCTGTAAAAGGAGTGGACAGACTGACACGAAGGCATTCAATTATTAGTGTAAGTTTAGATTTGGCTTCCAGATGTCCAATAGTAGCAGGTGGAAAAGGAAAACAGCAACACTGTTATCCAAGCACTTACATTGCTAAATATTGAGGTATGTGAGAGCCTTGTCTGAAATGACCCTATGATTAACAGCACGGTGACATAAACAAAAACAAAGAAGCTGCCTCTGACAAGGTAAGCCTTTCTTTGGTGATTTCTTTCAGAACTGGGTGCTTTAGCAGGAGATTCTGACTACAACCTCATAAGTGTCTTCACTACATTGTGATAAACTAGAGGAAAACCTGGAGGAGCACAAACAATTCCCACCGAATCTATCCCTTTGTGAGGGTACAAAGCAGTACAAGAACAGTACAAAACAGTGCAAAAGAGGTTTAAAGCCAAAGTTCTGGCCAAACCCGAACCATTCTTTTCGTGCTTCTCCAAAAAGTATCACAGAGACACATAATATAAACAAACATCTAGAACCAGCAAGAAATACAGCACCACCACCACTGTGAGCATAAACAAGTGACTGCAAAGACAATACAAATACAAAGCTGATCTTACGGGGATTTTGACAGCACAGGTCTCACTGCAGAAACTCTTTCATACATTTCTCATTCTGACCTGGGAGTTTTGCTGCCTGAAAAAATTACCTTTAGCAGTATCTATCAACTTTTTCACTGCAACTCTAGCCATGACATGGATTCTCTATTGCTTTATCTCCCTCTGAGGTAGCTGAAAATACAAGTATGGATTTTGCTGATTCTCAAGGGGGGGGAAAAATATTATAGATTACACCTATGGTAGATTTTTTCAACATTTCTACAGAAATGTATCAGCAGAACTTTTACACAAGGAAGGAAGGAAGGACGGATTTTACTTTGAATGTTTGATTGTCTTAAATTACTTGGGTGAATTTTTTTGGTAGCAAAACTCAGGAGTGGCATCATTAATACTGAATCTATGTCTATCTTGTTTCTTATAAATTTTTTTTTCAATCCCACTTCAGGATGGATCTATATCCTCTTGACAAAGCCAGAGGTAATATGTATTCGTCAAGGGGAGATCAGGAGAAATTCTGATCCTCCTTAGTGTCTTGTGAGTATATGCTCTAGTTTGCAGGGGAAATTCCTGCTGTGCACAGCAGGAGCTGGTGCCAGGCTGCAAGCTCGCAGGATATTTTGTGACAAAGTCGTTTTTTTCCCATATGTTTAAGATTAACCCACTCTCTGCAAAATCTTGGCAACTGGTTTCATAACTTCGAATTTTTCGTTGTAACTGAATAGTATGTTGATTTAATAATAGATTATCTTTCTTTCCACTGGGCAGTTACTTTTATTATTTGGTTGGATTTTTTGTCTGATTTTTAGGGCTTTTTTGATTTTGGGGGGTTTGTTGATGAGTGGCACTTTCCAAAAATCAATCTATAGATAATATATCCATCTCATGTGTTTATTGTCTCTTTGAAAAGACAGAGTGATCATCTTGAGCTGCTTATGCTGGTGTAAAGACTTAACAGGAATTGTTTGCTTGACCTTTTTAGAACTGAAAATGTTGGGTTTTTTTCTTTTTAGCTCATGGCAATGTATTTATTTTGTAAGTGGAAAGAAAGCTTCCCCTCCCATACACCTTTTGCTTCAGAATGAGAAAAAATTATATGTGCCGAGATTTTAAAAGTTATATCACTCTAAATTCCTCTTTATGGATTGGTTCAGCCTTTCCAAAAAATGAATCCATCTTATGAAAGTCATTAGAATTTATCCTCCTGTTTTGAGAGATGTGCCATATTACCTACATAGTTAATATTTATGTGTTACCTGATCAGGTAGAGTAAATCTGTACCAATAACTTAAAGAAGATTAAGTTACAGCAATAAAAAAGTGTTCATAATTATTCATGAACAATTCCATAGTTTGGATATCTTAACTGCACTATAAGTGCAAAAGCACATAAGGATTTATATAAAGTGATCACACCTTTCAACAAAATTATTGTAACAAGAAAATACTTTAAGAGTTTTGGTCAGTTAAATTATCTTGCTGAGATATCTCATATATTTCTTCTCTGTAGCAAGGTTTTCTCAAGGACTGCAGACCTCTGCTGGGTAGTTACCTATATAAAGGAATTAGGATTCACCAGGTATTATCCCCGTGCAGTGGCAACCCCAGTGTGAAGATTCTACATCCCTCTCATGGAGGCTGGTACAAGCAGCATTGGTTTTTTTCCCTAAGGTCATTCACACAACTTCGGCCTGGAGGAAGGGGAAGGTGGATGCACCTATTGTCTGCCTCAACAGCAAAACTTGTACAAACTTAAAGAGCAATACATTTTATGTTGTTTTTAGGCCCAGAGTGTGTGGCAGAATTAAATTCAGAAAGAACATTCCAGATTTACAGTAATACCCAATCTGTTATTAGACTTTCTAAAAAGTGTTCTATAGAGCCATATTAAAGTCTTATTGCAGAATTTTATTTCATTCTGGCCTCTAATGAAGTTTGAAAGCTTGAATAGGGACAGACTGAGGGCCAAAGTCCCCTCTTTAAAAAAAAAATTCCACTCTTAAATACCTGCTTCTACTGGTACTGTTGTGTCAGTATGTCTCAGCTAGTATCTTCAGGGAGTGAAAAAAATAATTCATTCTATATTTCCATCCACTTTGATTCTTAGGATAAAAACATTTGTGTACCAACTAGGTTTCATCAGGTGCATGGGCACCAAAGAGTCTAGTCAAGTGAGCTGAGACCTTGAGAGATTTTAGTTAAAAACTGCTAACATCTCCATTTGAAAACAGACTCCTCTCCACAAAGATTTATCTACAAGGAAATTATAGATAAATCTATCCTGGGTATTAGATAGTGATTGTGAAAAATTGAACAAGGGGAAAGAGCTATAATTCAAAATGTAGGCTACCTGCTCTTGACTTCTTTGCCATTATTCATAAGCAAACATTGCTTAGATTAGTGTCAAAATTAGGTTGTCCCTCTCTTTCTAGTACACTGGTGTGCATAGCTAACAAAAATGCACAACATTCTTTAGGGAATCAAGTCATCATACCTCTTCAGCTGATTGCATTTAAATAATTTTATGATTCTGATATCCATCTTTATACAAACAGCTGCTCATCTAGAAATGGCAAATCTGTTTCTTGGCAGAGCAACTCACATTCTCCTCTCTCACTCCCAAGCTGAAGGCTGTGAGCACCATGTCAGAGGTTATCAGTAGGGACATCCTCTACTGCAGCTACTGAAGCTGTGCCAGCACAAAAGCTCATTTGACGAGAGAGAAACTAGGGAGTTATACTTTTGATTTACTTTGGTGCTAAGTGCACTCATTTTCAAATGAGAGAGAGAGGTCTGGGCTGCCTGTATCCATTTACAGATTTCTTTCTGATTTACATAGAGACAGTTGTGATAAAAATACATACATTTGTCACCACACAAGGACTACTGACTAATTCTTCCAGTTCTTTATAGCTCATAGGACTTTTTGATGCATCCTGGATATGCACATCCTCAAATCCATTTTCTTTTATCTGTATGTGATGTAGGGAATTTATATTCCCTATACTTTCCGTTTCTTACACAGACTGATCAGCATATCCCATACACTTTATGTTCTCTGTGGTTACATTTTGGGCAGTAATTTCCCACACCAAGATGTCAGTGTCCTGAAAGCTCTGAAATAATATTCACATGGTGGCTCTTTCACAGTAATTGAACAGATACTTGTTCTGGTTATGTAGTGAATATGAAGTCCACTGCCCTCCTTGAAAAAAAAAGAGAGACATTTTCAATTCCATAATGTAATATTTTCATGTGACCCTGTCTGTGCCTCACAAAATACGCTAGGATATCCAAGACAATGAGCATTTTATATCTATTTAATTTGAACTCATTTAGGAAAAGAAGAGACTGTTAATCAACTCTGAAGTTTTTGGTGGTCCCTGTTTCAGGGAAACCATTGCTTAGAGAAAAATGCTTTATAAGTCATTGCCTGTATTGAAGTGCATGGGTAGAGAACCAGACAACCTTTCAACTGAGTGTGAAGATTAGTACTATAAAAGACAAGTTCTATGGAAAAAGTTTGGCAGGACACACCAGGCTCAAAATATTCCTGGCCACATCCAAGTAATCTATACACTGCAAAAGTAAAGTTGCATGACTCTATTCAAACCTAACCTTTTCAAATTTCAAAAGAAGATATTAAAATTTTCTACTTACCCCTCTCCTCATGATATTTGTCATGTTTTGGTTTGTCCAGACAACAATTTCAAAAAGAAAAAACTATAAAACCAAAAATGCTAACCTCAAGAAAGCCTCTTTGCTTCTCCCACTCTTTTCCAAATATCTAAATGCGAAAGTGTTCTGAATCTGGATTTCATAACTTTCTTTTTACTGTCCATAGTGACAAAACTAAGACAACATATGTGCAAGAACACCAAACCACACAACTCACAAATCTTTCATGATGGGAGCAAAGAATGGCAGTTGCAGAATGAACAAAATAATTAACAAGAGTTAATTTAAAATTTCATCCTTGGAAAGTAATGTGATGTTAACAGAGATTACACTCTAGTCCAGAGGTCCCATAGAGAGGCAAACAGATTAGGTTTCATTTCGTTGCCTGTAGACTTTACTTTTAGCCTTTTTCCCATAAACTTTCAACAAAACATAATCCCTAGTTTCATCTGAAGGCTTCTGTTGGTTTTCATTATTATTTTATCTTATTTTGTCACGTGGTCTCAGAAAAAACACATTTCTGAACCACAAAAGTTCAGAGCCTTTTTTTTATTATTTTTACAATTTATCATGTCCTGCCTGGTACAGTGAGTTAAGAGTTGACATGTACTGACTACAGACACGCATTGGAGCTGTGGCCTGTGACTGTCCCAGTACCCACAGCTGAGGCATCATTCTTGGCTTTCCCCAAAAACTGCTGCCTAATACAAGTCCAAGGCCAGATGCAGAGAGCACAGTCCTGGCCATCTTCACAGACATGATAGAATTGCACACCCTTTAACTGCTATGTTGCACTACAGTTTGCCTCCCTCCACCTTCCCACGTCTGCACGTGGGAATCAGAAGAAAGTACTGGCAGTATCAACAAAAGCTCAGAGCAAAGAACACGCCTTCTGAAAATTTGTCTTGGGATATGACCTGGCTTTCATTTGTAATTGCAACACACTGCTTGCATCAAAGCATGCATGAAAACAAACACGTTGACTTGTTAGTTATTAAAGAGCTAATGTCTTTTGCCTGTATGAGGTAATTCTTCTAGAATAAAATGAGTGAAAATTAATCCTGCTCAAAACCAATAGTTTAGTTGCAGTTGGCTTTTGTGGGAAGAGCTGGCTTTGAGTATCCTAGCAAAAAAGCTGTGCATTTCTGACAAACAAATGTCTGTATGACTGCATACACAGGCATAGAAAATTTTTTCTAGTGTTGACCATGCAGGAGAAGCAATCTGCCAAGTTGCTTGACAAAGACAATCTACCCTTAACCCATTTAATTATGCACAAAGCATACTGAGACAGGATCCAAGGACTGTGGCGTGTGTGCCCTGGATGCCAGACATGCCCTAATATCTGAAATGAAGAAGCTCAGAAATGGCCCAGATGCAGCCAAGAACTTGTATCATGTGTAAACCCACAGTCAAAGTGAGGGCATCCTATCTCATTTCCACCCCTGATTTCTGCAGCCATTCAGCAAAACAGTTAATTCTGTTGTAATATTTGAAAAACAAACCCACACTCACTATGGAAATCATTGCAGTCAGTGCAGTGTCCTTTACTGGCTTTTTCCCCTATATTATCATTTCAAAATGGACATAAAACTTTTTTTGCTTTATGATATCCCCAATTCTTACTCTTTAGGCCTTGGCAGACTTTTTTAGACACCAGTGTGAATCTGAGAGTAGAGTTAGAACATAGTTGCAACTTAAAGGGTACAATTACAATTGGGATTGAAGATTACACTGTAGATAACAGGAAAGATTTAGACTTTCACCGAGAAAACATTATTTACCTCTGCATTCGGAAAAATTTTAAAAATTAATTTATGCCATCTGGTAACTGTTATTTTTTACTGGTTTCTTTGCTAGTATTTACACAGTAACAAGCAGACACAGGTCAATAACAGGATCAATAAAAAGAATTAAAGTTAAGGATATTCAAATTGCTATAATTATATTCCAGACAGAGCTGGGCAGAAAATTGATTCCCTGTCCTGCAAATGTTGAGATGTAAAACATATTCCTGTCTTGCATCAGGATAAAGCTAAGGATTTACTTTCCCTTTTTTTACTATTATTAAAAAAATGGAAAAAATAATCTGAAAAAAAAAAAAAAAAGACAGAGGAAGAAGGAAACAGATGAGCAGAGACAGGTTTTGAAATAGCTGATAGTTTTTTAGATAGGTCACTAAAATTAGATTTTAGGAAAGTCTGATTTCATTCCTTAGGCTAAATCAGAAAAAGCAAGAATTCAAACCTAGGTCTCACAAATCCCAGCAGAGAACTTCAACTGTCAAGTTAATTTCTTTTTTTTTTAAGGTGACTCCTTCTTCCCAAACAATATTCTGTCAAAACAATACATTTCCACAGCATCTCATTTAGAAAGCAGGCCCTCTCCAATTTGTCACATTTCCAAACAAACATAGTTACAGACTGAATGCTTATTGTCAGACTCGTGGAATGGTTGCCTGAAGGTACCTCTGTGTGAGCCCAGAAATTCTACCTGTCATAAACACAGAGCTTTTTATTTTTTATCTTTCCCTCCTAAGATGAGTCTTCTTTTTGAAAATGGACACTTGGGAATGGACATAACTTCTGACAGAATAAAAACTTTACACAGAATAAGCTCTATTGACAATAAGACCCTGTTTTTAAAAGACCAAAACCAACCCTTTATTTGAATTTTTGGCAGTGGACTGTTTTCAATTTGGTTGTGATTTTTCGGTCTTTTACTTCCTACTAGAGATTCATTTTCCCTTTCAGGAGCAAGAACAACTATCAATATTCCCATTTTCTCTCCTCCTTCCTCCAGTCTCCAGAGCATGCTTCGCTTTCCTCTCAGGCTACTCAAGTGTTTGGGAAGCTGTGTTGTAAACCAGATGGGAGAAAGCAATCAGACTGGAAAATCAACTGTTGCAAAATCTTTTGTCACTCTACCTCCCTCTTTTCGATAAAAAATTCAGACAGACAAATCGCTGTCTACAAGACACAAAGTTGAGTAGAAACCAAGAAGTTCTTGTTCACAGTTTCACAGATCTCTGGCCTGAAGTCTTTTCTTGCTCAAGCTGATCACACACAGGCAACTTAAAACTCACATTCAATCCTTCCTGTTCCATGATAACATCGCCCCAGCAAACCTAGCTTCTCAGAACTGCATTGAAGCATAGTGGAATCCCATGGCAAAAGCAAGCCTGTAGCATTAATGCCACACCCACTGGCACTGCCTTTCGCGGTCTAAGCATCAAGCATCACCCGCCTAAAACAGAAAAAATAACTACATCTAGTGTACGTAGTAGCATAGTATACAGACTACAGGTTTTGTCACCTTGGAATATATATTATATTTGCCCTTTTCTTTCTATGCATCACTAAATTAATCCAGTAGTCCCTGTGATTTCTCTTCTTTTTTTTTTTTTAAGAATGATTTCTCCATTAGACAACGTTTTCTGTCTAATATTGCCACCCCGTATTAGGAGTTGCTAGACTGAGACCTCCTGAGATGGCAGCTTATGCACAGGGAGTTTTTTCACAGCTGTAGGAGAAGGTAGTATTCAAAGTCTGTAAAGGGGAATCCTGTAAACCAAATCTCCCAAATTACTTTTTGAGGTTGCTTGGCATTCTGTCTTGTTAGTGTAAATATATAAAAAAGTGTCCTGTTAGCATGAATGTGACAGAGTTGGTAGAAGGGAACAGAAGTGGCATGGCTCATTGAAAGAGCTGTTTTGTACAAAATGAGATACTGTTCTGGTCCTTTGATCTGCAGAAGGTTATAGATGCTTCCCCAAAGCTCCTAATGCTGCAAAACTCTCAGTCACTAATGAAGAGCTGGACTGACTCTGTACAGGGTAACTGTACACTTCTGAGACCTTCTGCTGATCCCTTCTTGGACAGCAAGGAGAGACGCTCACCAACATCTGCATTCCCATGCACAAGCCTGTGAGGGATACACACCACTACACTAAAATGTTAACTCTGGGACAAGTTTGGGGTGGAGAGAATTCAGTCCAAGAGAAAGAAAAATAACCAGACTGAAGATCAAGAAGTGGGATCAGCAGGTGGACCATTGTTTTGAAAAGTAGCTATTTCCCCTATTCTCCCTTGTTAACTTAAAAAACCACGAGGCTAAGTGTTGCTCTGAGAACCTAGTGATCTATAAGCTTTATAGAACTGAGACTTTCTTACTTGTCAGCAGTTGGCTGCATCTATTCCAACAGAGTCCTAGATAACAACAAGGCCCTGGCTTACAGCAGCCAAACTGAGGAGTGGTAATGCCCAACAGAAACATAAAATGCAAACTATAGTGGCTGGTGAGAGATTTGCCTCGGGACATCCCAACGAACCTTCAGCCACTGCTATAAATACTGACCAATCTGCCAACTACAGTCAGTGTAGGAAGGGGTTAAGAAAAGCAAACAACTCACTTTGATCCTTAGTGTGTGCAGGAAGACACACACTAGCCTCCAATCCAAGGAAAAAAAGAGGAATGGCCTATCTTTGTGATTCAAACACAGCCCTGAAAAATTCCAGCCAGTGCCTAAATAGTTAACATGGCCATGTGGCTTCACCTCAGCAGACATCTATGTACTCAGCTGTGGTATTTTTAGGGAAAACAAAAGGCAAACTGGAGAGAGCTCTCTCAGAATAAAATTACAGTGAATACAAGATGCATAAAAATTATCATGATGCAATCACTCGAGGTCAGGCATGCATATATGGGCATTGGATCAGATCATTATGTGGATGCTAAAATGACCCAGAAAGCAGTGCTAGACTATACATTCACTAATGTAGCTCTGCATTTAATTTGCTAGTTCTCTTGCCAGATGTTTTGCAGTAGTTTATAGGAGGCAGCCATAATTTTTGACAGCAGCACATAAGACACATGCATGCAAGTCCGTATTTATCACTGTGGGATTGGTGAGCAGGGGTGCATCAGTGAGATCAGCTCCAGCTAATACAACACTTTCTTATATTAGAGGGTGTATCATGATGATATGATTCCTTCACCTGTATCAGGGATTGTGTTTCTCTCCCACAAATGTTGGTGGCTTTATTCTTTTGAGCAGAATCTGTTCCATTTAATAGATTTAATCTATTATAAATACACACATAACCAGAGAAAGGACCAAGGAGGAAATTTTATATCACTAGATAAACATCAGCACAATTTACTAAGAAAAGCAAGCATTTTTGTCTTGTCAATTTTTATGTGTAGAAATGAAGAGCAGTTTTCTAAATGATAAACTGCCACAGCCTCCTGGAAATCTTCCTGTGTCCCTGTAAACTCAGGAAGATTTAACAGAGAAAATTGTAGCTTTTCACTTAAAAAGGAAATTTATATCTGTTCCCAGAGCAACCACTATGCACCAGTGGAAATGAATTAAACCAGGCCAACTTTCACCATAAATGTTAAACACATACTCAACTCAAACTGTAAAGTCATCCCAAATTTGCAGATATTTTCTTGCTGTCATTGCCTGAGATAAAGTTTATTGCTCACTAGAATTCCCCAGCTATTTCTTTTTCATTTTTAGACACACAAAACGACATTATCAAAATGCACACACACTGAGCTCTCATTTCAGGACTCTGTGTCTCTTGGAGATTCAGGACACTGTGGTAATCCATTAAACTGCCCCTTTTTTATTTTTAACCCTAAAGGTGGTTAAGGTAAACAGTAATGAAAAATCACCATATTTCCAGTAGTTCTGTTTTCTTCTTCAGTCATTCAGGTGTGCCATATTCAAACAAGCTGAGCACATGGATGAAGATTGCCTTTGAATACAGTCATGTAGATTCAATTTTTTTGTGATGCTACCCTCTATGTGCAATCTCTAAAAGGACCAAATTTAAATTAAGTAATTTGAAATTTTAATCTTTACTCTGCTGTGAATTATGACCATATTGATCTGGCAGCACAGCTGAGACAGGATTTATGAGAGGTGAAGTAAGTCAGAGAGCTCATAAAAATCATCTTTTCTGAGGGAAAAAATTTACACTAATATACACGTGTATGTCACAGTGTGAAACTGCAGCAAGCATCCCGTCTTGTGCCCTTTATAGTCCTCATTATCAAGAACAATTGTGTTCCAGGAAAAACTTCTCTTAATTTACCATTCCTGGGTTAAAGAAATACCTCCTCAGAATGTTTAATGTTATAGCAATTCCATCATTAACATTACTGCTCAAAATATACCAGTGTTAGGTGACTCACCCTACAGTCTACCCTACAGTCTTCAGGGAATCATTAACAATGTTCAGGCCAAAACCACTGGCTTCTGTGGTAGAATGACTGCCTACAATGCCAATGTTATGTTCCTAACCTGAAGAGTACCTAGAAAATTGGGTTTTCACAGTCCATCTATCCATTCTCAACCAATAAATGCCATCAGGCATAGTTTATCATAATTAGTTATGTTACTCATTGTTGTTTCCTCCCACTATATAGCTTGAAAAACAGAAGTTTTACTATTTTCATTTAGTAACAGATTTTGGAAGGATACCATTCACTTTTCGTTAAATCTGTGATTACTCTTCCCAAGCCAGAAGGGAAAAGTGATGCCAGAAGGCCAATCCTCAAGTCAACAGTATGTTGAGATGTGTACTTAGGAGCATGACTGTATCTGAGCAAATCTCAGCTTTGAGCTGATCCCACTGCCAGCATAGAGCCTTTCGGCATGCTGGAGTCAACTACTGCTGAAAGAGAGAAAGCTCCTTTCTTTCTGTGCAATCTAATTCCTTAAAATAACCCTTATATTCCAGATTTCACTCAGGGGGTTTATAGCTTGTTTTTTATCATAGGATTTTTTTGTTCTCAGAAGCAGTTCACAGACTGTGCCTAAGACACACAGCCTAGAAACTTTAGAAATTGCACTTTGAGACAGCAATCTGTTCTGAATGCTTGGATGAAGATATTAAAATTTGGGTCTGCAGCTTTTCCCAAGCATCTAACATATGTACTTCTGCTGTATATGAAAGGTTTTTAGAGATGTTGACCTCCACAGGTCCAGTTCAATTCCTGCAGTTCCCCAGCTGGCATGGAGCAGAAATGAAGCCATTGTAGTGGCAGAAGTTCAGTTTCAACACACACCTCTCACTTCGAGCACAAGCCATCTGCAAACAGTGTCACACAGAGCACATTTTGGATTGCTGGGCCAAGGCCAAGCTGGAACCCCGGGCTGGCACAAAGGACAGGATCCCTCAAGTGTAGCAATAAACTGGAGACCAAAGGAAGGGCTGGCCTGCTGAAAGCACTACAAATTATGATATAGTGTTTTGTTTCTATTTAAATTGACACTAACATTCAGGTGCTATTACCACAGATTAAAATAACTGCTGAATCTTTCATTTTTGCCTGCTAGCCCTGGTGTCTGGAAGGCTATCTCCAAGAAGTGTCACACCCGTTCCTTACACATACGACATCACCAATACCCATTTGTGCAAGGTGGCTTTGTATATGTATGCATACAAGCAGTTTTCTACTTTGGATTTGAATTCAAGTAAAGGAGGAAAAGAAGGATGAAGCAGGGCATAGAAGATCTTTTAGGATAATCTGATACCTCATAACACCTGGAAAGGTATCCTGCCCACCTCCTTCCTTCAATGTCTAGTTCTCAGCCACAAATTCCCTCACTTCCCCTTTCCCCATTGGACCTCTTGCTGAGATGCTTCAATTCATAAGCCAGAAAACTAGCTCAGTAAAAAAAAAAAAAAAAAAAACAAAAACAAAAACAAAGCAAACAAAAAACCAAAACCAAAGCCAAACAAAAAAAAAAACAAACACACGACCAAGAAAAAAGAAAAGATAGGTTTATTCCAGGTAAACAAATTAATTCATCTCCATAAGAGGTCAAATGCCACTAACACGCCAATCAATGCAAATCTCAGTGTATGCTTGACTCGGGAATTAGCTGTCTAACATTGCTTCATCTTAAAGAAATGCCAGCATATTTGGCTAGCTTAGAGATCAAATGCAAGATCTATGCAGGGATTTCCATTCATGGCTGCCTGGGATATGCATTACCATCCCTGAATTAGGCTGTGGGATTGCCACTTCCTCAGGGATTCCTTCAAGGCTGCTACGAAATTCAAAGTTCGTGTCTTGCTGCACAAGCCCAGAAAGCTTTCTGGGGTCATATCCTACTGCTGCACTGTTAACAGCAGGCCAAGGCACACTGAAATACTTTCAATTGAAAACAGTGGAAAACAGCTGACAGATATTCAACCCTCAAATTGTTTCTGTCTTTACTGCTAGGGTGAATCACTTCACTGGGTAAAAATTTCACTCTAGTTTCAGCTGACAGCACTAAACAAGACTACAGAGCCAGGTCAAATATGCCCTGGAACTCATGCAATTGTATTTTGTCCATGGTAAAGATAGATTTTCAGGTAATTTTGCAAGAGAAATATAGCTTAAGTGCATGATTGCACTAATACTGTATGCCCACTGTATGGCCCCATAACAGGACACCGCAAGACTTTTAAGTTCTATGCAGACAGAAAGAGCTCTCAAACTGAAATGTTGAGACAATTTCCTGAATGGTTAATAAGACAGAGATACACACCAGCTAGCACATGGAAGAGAAGTGTACTCAGCCAGAAAGTAGAGCACAACACTACTAATTCAACAAAAAAAATTTCTGTCTCTCTGCAGAGCCTGTGGTGGTTAAAAGCATCATCTTATCTAACTTCAAAATAAACAATTGTGCAAAATTTCTTTTCCCTCAGTACTTAGTTTTTCTTCAATAAAATACTAAAACTTTTACTTGAAAAAGAAGAAGAAACGAAAAAGTCTCTGTCTTCCAGTATCTTGGTGTTGGTGTTGATTTATTTGTCAAAGAACATTTCCCACAGAGGAGGAGAAATGGGATCTTCTTAATCACTTCCCATGTGTACTGGCAAATTTTCTTTTTTATTTTTTTTTTCTACACAAAAGACATGAACTACATTCATTTTCATTACAAAATCTTTACAAAATCATATTGCATTTTGTTAATGACTAACCATTAGACTCTATAAATTTGTGTAGGTCTGTAACAGTGCATTACCTCTTTGTATGATATCTGCACACGGTTCCCTTTCCAAGGGAGAGCTGTAGATGTTACCTTTGATTTGGCAATATTGCTCCCATCTCATTTGTACTAAACTTCATCCACATGTTGTCAGAAAGATGTGGGATGACTGTTCTACTCCTCTGTATATAATGCTAGCAAGATGAGAGCACTGAAGGCCGCATTTTATCAGTGGATACATACATTACCTATGGTTTATTTCCAAGGGAAGGGAAGAACAATTTAAATATAGGAATCTATTTGCACATTCTGTAGTCAATTTAATCTGTTATAAATTAGCTCGGCTACAGAAAGGGGCTGCTTGTCACACAGCCACAGCTGCTTCTCCCTGCCTTCTGTGTCTGCCAGTCCTAGTGTTCATCTGGCAAATCACATCAGGGAACAAATCCAGCAGAAACTATTTTTTTGTTTCCAAAGCCGAGTTTTCATTCAGATAAACTCCCTATTTCAGCTCATTCATGGCTGCACAAACAGCAGTGATGGCATGAGAGAGGCAGTACAAACAACACATGGTGTAAGACAAAGTGGGACTCCCCCTTTTAGCAGCAGCAGACATTTATCCTGCTTAAGTTCATCATGGAACTGTGGCACTAGTTAAGTGGTGCCAGTCACAATATGGATTATCTAACTTTCCTGCATATTACTTTCTCAAGTCAATTAGTGGCCAATTCCAACTAAGCCAGTGTAAGCTATTCTTAACATGGAGCGAAAAGAGCAGTTTGGGTAATTTATACTGTTTGTTCACACTGTGCATGCATACACAGAAATGCAGAGGCAACATCAGCAACCTCTACATGATCCTGTAGGAAATTCCTGACATTAGTAAGAGCTTGCCAACTTCTGTTGAGAAAGTTCTCTGATACTGAAAACATCATTCAGTTCAACTGTCTTGAAGTTTTACATAGCCTTTAGAAAGAAAAAGCACTTGGGTAGATGTCAAAAGCCTTAGCAGCAAGCCAAAGACCATAAAAAATAAATAATTCTCAGGTTGGCTAGTGTTAAGTCTTTCTATCCACTATTCTCAACATTTAATGAGTAAAACACACTCTGAGACATCCCTGTCTAGATTGCCCAGGGTCTGTCCTTTCCTCAGAGAACTGTAAATCACCCTGACTGAGAGTTTAGGTTCACAGAAGTCTATAATTCCAAGATTTCAATAAATGTTCATGGAGGCTAATTGATTTTCATTATTTTCCATAATATTCTGCACAGCTGATTTAACATTGCCCAATGTGATTGGAAATCTAGGCCTAACCCAAAGCTGGAATTTTGGAATCCAAAGATTTCTAGTCAGCACTGGCCAGAGTTGAGCACACCCTGAGCAGGTTTTCAAAGGGCTCCGAGGAAAGCAGAGACACTCACATTTTATTTATCCTTGCTTCTGATTGTTCCAATGCTACCTCCAGTCTTTAGACATCTGTTTATCCTCAAGTTTTCAGAAATACAGAGTGTCTACAGAGCAATACAGTTGGCATGAAATACTAATACACCAAAACCCAGCATGTATTATCTGCACTTCAGGTCTCAGTGTAGTGGTTCACTTGCATTTTGGGACAGTGCCAGAAGATGCAGTTCCAAGATGCAGACCCACAGTTCCAAGTACGAGCACAAGAGGAGTTTTGTGCACCAATAAAGTAGAACCACATTTTCCTAGCCCACTTACCCATACAGGCTACCTGATCTGTTGTCAGAATTTGCTGTGCTGAACACCCCTGATGATTGGTTAGCCATCTCCTGTGTATGCAGGGCTTGATTGAAATGCTCAGAACCAGTGCTTTGGTTGGCTCCACTCTTATCTCACTCAAAGCTGATAAAAGGAGTGTGTCTACCCTTACTGCCGCTCCCCACAAATCCCTGGGCAGAAGCAATCACTCTCTGGCAGATTCTGTCAACAACAAACAGCAGCACTTTTCTGCAGTGTCACACCAATCTCACCGCTGGTGCAGTCAGGCACAGCAGCATCCGAGAGGTTTTCTCTGTCCCCATTCCAATGCCTGCCTTGATGGTGAGGCCATGGGGAGAAGGAAGAAACAGGGTACCAAAAGCAAGAAATGTTTACTACTGACTGCTCTACAGTTCTCTCAGGTTGTTAGCTCTTTTAGTTACAGAAATTACATCTGATCTTAAGCAAATGGCACAGGGTGTGAAAATTAATCTGTATTTCTTCCTCAGCAGCTGTATTTTGCATGTTACCTCCAGTATAGGGTTGGGAATTAGGTACCCAAAAAACTCTCCAAGAGACATTGGAAACAAGACACAAAATGCATTGACACCGCATTTTAATATAAAAAAACCCCCACTATATTATATTCCTGTGTTTACTTATCTCTGTTTATATTTTCTCTGCCTTCCATCTATGGAAAGGGGAAATGAGAAGCTAAATAGTAAATTACACCATTTAAGCATTCAAGTATTGTAACTTAAAATGATACTACCAGTTAGACCTAACTGAAAATTAATTTTTTTTTCTTAATGTACAAGCAAAGAAACACTAGAATAGCTCTTCTTTTTAAAGTCAAAATACCAGTCCCGTTATACAGTTAGAGAACTCAAATGAAAACAAGAGTTATTCAAATTGTAAGTATTTTCCAAAAGCAAATATTTTCAAGAGTGGATAATACATGCATGTTTTCTGAATACATACAGAAATTACATCTCTTTTATTTGTGTGAAAGATTTTACAGTCCTAATTCAGAACAGTATCCGTTGTTATGACAGTACTTTAAAATATGATAGGTTTTAAGCAAGCACCTAAACTTTAACATGTTTAGTTTAAAAGCCTTTCTCAATCACAGCAGGTAGAGGCAGACAGCATAACAGTGAGAGTAATCTCTTCAAAGCTGCTGCTCTTTAAGATAGGAAAACCAAAATCCTTTCTTGAATTAACATGTGATTTTTATCACACTTTCTGTGAAACATCTTACCCACAAATGTTAAGATAAAAGTTGCTGATTCAGCTGAATTGCACACAAATGTATGTCACAGACTCAATTCTAAAAGCCATGGTACTTCAATACAAGTCTGGAACAAGAATATAGCTTCCTCTAAATCTGTTTAAGTTAGTAGCAAACAAGATGCCATGAAGCTAAAGGGTTAGACTGTATCTAAAAGAAAATGGTTGAACTTAGAATAATTGGAGCACTGGGAATGGTTTACCCCTGAGACTGGTGTAGCCCTGCAGAGCACTCCCTGCAAGCATTCCCTGCAGAAACAGCCATTTTAAATCTTCAGCAATGCTCTTCTGTCCTCTTGTTGAAGACCAGTGTATCCACAGGAGACATGAAAGATCATGTCAACATAGAATCACAGAATGTGCTGGAGCTGGAAGGGACCACAAAGATTGTTGAGTTCTAACCCCCCTCACACAGTCAGGGACACTTTCCACTAGACCAGGTTGCTAAGGGCCTCATCCAGCACCACCAGGGATAGGTAATCCACAACTTCTCTGGGAAATCTGTACCAGTGCCTTCACACCCTCACAGTAAAGAATATCAAAGAATATCTTCCTAACAGCTAATCTAAACCTGCCCTTTTTCAGTTTAAAACCATTGTCTTCTGTCCTGTCACTATCTCACCACATAAAAAGGTCCTCACCCTCCTTTTTACAAGTTCCCTTAAGGTACTGGAAGATCATAATGAGGTCTTCCCAGAGACTTCTCCAGGTGGAACTGCCCCAAATCTCTCTGCCTCTCTTCATAGGAGGGAGGCTCTATCCCTCAGAACACCTTATGGCTTCCTCTGGACCTGCTCTAAGAGGTCCAGATCCCTGGGGACCCTCAGAGCTGGATGCAGTGTTCCAGGTGGGGTCTCAGAAAAGTGGAGCAGAGGGGCAGAATCCCCTCCCTTAGTCTGTTGTACATACATTTGATGCAGCCTAGGACATGCTTGGTTTTCTGATATGCAAGCACACAATGTTGGATCATGTCCAGCTTTTATATTCTAGAATCTCCAACTCTACAAGGAGGGTCTCAGTAAGTTCTTCTCCCCGTTTGTGCTCATGTTTGGGGAGTGCCGCAGCCCAGACGCAGCATCTTGCATTTGGACTTTATAAGGTTCTTTATAAGGTTATATGGGCCCAATTCTCAAGCTTGTCCAGGTCCCCTTGGATAGCATCCCTTCCTTCTGTTGTGTCAACTGCACTGCTCAGATTTATGTCATTTGGAAACTTGCCAACTTGATCCCACTGTCTGTGTCATTGAGGCAGACATTGCAGAGCCTGTCCCAAAACAGAGCCCGAGGGACATCAATCATCACCAGCCTCCATCTCAACACAGAGGCACTGACCACAACTCTCTGGCTGCATCCAGCCAGCCAGCCAATTCCTTATTCATTGCACTGTCCATCCATCAGATCCAGATGTGTCCAATCTGGACACAAAAAGCTCCTGAATAGCTTGTAGCTCTTGATTGCAGTGCTCCAGTTGTATGGCTTTTCCCAGGGTTTCCGTGATAGCAACTATGCTATAGTTTTCTAATTTCACAATAATTTCCAACTTCTCTTGCTTGTTACCCATGCTGTGTACAGTCATGTAGGAGAACATGTCTTCAAAACACTCTCTATCTGCTTTAGTGCCAAGAGAGTTAACTTTAATTAGGACAGCTGTCTTTGTAAATTAAGCCAGCCTTTGTACCAAATTGGATGAGAAGTTATCACAGCTTCCAAACCATTAGTTCAGATGGGGCAAATCTGACAAGTGACAGCCACAGGGACTTACAAACAAGGGATGATAATGTCTTTAGTCGGTGCAGCCATTTCTTCAGTGAGGGTCTGGCCCATACTTCTGATGTGGTCTTGTGTCTAGCCAAGGTGAAACTTGTACTAGCTTGGTTTGCAGTGACACAGTGAAAACATCCCTCTTCTACATGCCCCTCCAAAACAACACAAGTTGTATTGCTGCAGTTTCCTGCCACAATTTAAGTAAAAGCCATGTATGCTCAGTGGTACAAAATGTGGGAATGTGATGGGAAAAGCCTGCCCAGAGCTGCTTTTTCACCACTGCCCAGCTGCAGGTCTTTTTGCTTATGATACTGAGCCATAGCAAAGCCATGTGAGTGGTCCTAGCCCGTTTCAGTACACACAGTAAATAATATCTAGATATCTGCTGATACTGCATAAATTCAGACTAGGAATACCCACTAATGGGCCTAACTTTACTAACAGTAAAAATATTCAGAAAATGTCTCAAAAGGCTATTAACAGTACTGGTGAGACAACAACCCTCTCTCAAGGACCTTATACTGCTTTTTCCAGTGTTTTTGGTAGAAATCTCTAAAGCAGGTTCCAAGGATCTCTGCTGCAAAGCAGTACAATCTCATAAAGCAGATTCCTGGTGGAAAACCCTGGCAGTGAAAGACACGTAGGTAAAGCTGAGGCTTTTTAACCTTCATTATATATACCTGCTTCAGCTTATGACACACTTAGAGCTGTTCTGTAGGACGCTTTTTTGTTTGTGTTTCCTATGTATGGACAAAGCCTTCTGTCTTGAGAAGCACACAGGACCTGAGCTCTTCCCGCCCTGGGCTTTTTGTTGTGCCCTGAAGCCTCCCCCCAGCCGTAGGTGCCCTCACCTTGCTCCACCCTTCGGCAGTGCATGTAAATGGGGGCTGGCCAGGGAGTGCCCTGGGAGGCTCCTGGCGCCCGGAGAGGGCTCAGCCAGCGGTGCGGGTGGCGACCGAGCCCAGCAGTCGTCCCGGCAGCGAGGGCAGCGCTGCCCCAGTCCCGCCGTTCCGTGCCGTCCGTGCCCGCCGTGTGAGGGCTGCCGCAGGCCGCGGCCTGGAGCGGAGCGCTCCGCACTTTGCCTCCCGCTCAGCCTCTCCCGCAGCACCTCACCGCTATTTCAGGCTGCAGGAAAATGTGCTGGGGAAACCGTGTTAGGTAAGTTTGCTTGAGATGCCGGGGACCTTCTCACATACTCACCATTCGTTTTAGTGTTTGTGTCTCATTAGCACAAATTTATTTCTGGTTTGATTTTTTTTCTCTCTGTCTTTTTTTTTAATTTTTTTTCCAGAGTTCTTTTCACTGTGACTCTGGTCTGGCAGGCTGTTCATTTAGAAAAAGGTAAGGGAAACTTCATGTTTCTGCCCGCCTCGCCGTGTTTTTCTTACACATTTACGGTGTGCTTTTCTTCATTACAAACTACTCTTCCCTTACATATTTGCGCTTCTTGTCAAGGTCCTGAAAGAGAAGAACGTAGAGAAGTCTCAATGAGAAGTCTCAATGCCACGGTACAGAAGCAGCAGCCCAAGAACGACGGGACCTCTTCTATAAATGTGCTCAGTGACATGAATCAGAGTTATGAAAGTAGAAAGCAGCAGAGTTCCAAGTCATTCGTCCCTTTCACTGGAATTACAGAGAGTAGGTATTTTTTTGGTAAACAATGACATAAAATTACTTTAAAAAATATAATATAATAATGCTTTATCTACTGTCCTGAAAGATTCCAGCCTGTTGGTTTTCTGTGGCCACCCATTTAAATTATACCCTTAGCCTATTTACTTAGTAAATGGTGATAAAAATTTAAGGTAGAACTGAAGATCTCTCAGTTGCAAAATGTATTAAGGAAAAACAAGGATACTAAGAATGAAGAAGTGTTTGGCCCTTTGTGTTTACAAGAACATCTGTGAAATTTTGTAACATTCTGTTCATTCTTTAAAATTCACAGTATTTCGTGGCCATAAAAAAATGTCAATTTTATAAAAACTGCTTGATCTGCCTGAAAGCAACGGTACTAACAGGGGGAAATGAAAAAGTATACTGTTTCCTCCTATATATATATATATATATGTATATATAAGTTTTAGATTGGCGCTCAGTCCCAGGACTCTGAGAAAAGTTTAAGGGAGCATTGTCCCCGCCTCAAGACAAAGTAACTTCCCAGTAACAAAACCTCTTTACTCAGAAATAAGCATTGCTTCCCAGTAAAAATGTCCTGTTTCTTAGTGCAATTGAAACACGCATCTGTCAAAGTGAAATATTTCACTCGAACACATGCTGCCACAGAATTTGCCAAGCATTGCTTCTTCAACATCCTGTAATCCCTAGTAGCTTGTTTCTAATCCTTAACTAAACAAACTGGGTTTAGCTGAACAAACACTCCTAACAGGCATATAATTTTATTGTCTCTAAAGACAATAAAACTAGATATCCTTAAGAGACTTTGGGAACTGGAGAGACCTGAGAAGCAAGTGAGGAAAAGGTGAGGTTCAGAGCCCCTGAGATGCTCGTTAACCTCTGTAATATTTTCTTGCAGGTAAAAAACTGAACAGACGCTGCTGCCAGAATGGAGGGACTTGTATCCTGGGGACCTTTTGTGCCTGCCAAAAGCACTTCAGTGGCAGATACTGTGAATATGATGAGCGGAAAGGGTAAAAAAACAGACCAAAACCCGAGGAAATGGAGTGTGGTGCTCAGGGTGGTTATTTTCTGTGGTGGGCTCAGGGATGTACCGAATGTCTCTCTCCCTTGTTGACAGCTACTGTGGCAGCATTCCCCACGGCATCTGGGTGCTGAAGGACTGCTGGCTTTGTCGGTGCGGCTATGGGACGCTGCACTGTCTCTCAGAAGTAAGGCGCGGAAGCTGTGGTAAGAAATGGCATTAAATCAAACATTTTTATCCCGTGGGTGACAGAATTGGCTTCTGCAGTGGTGGGGTACTCAGAGTGGCACTATGGGCACTAGTTGGACTTCTGCAGTGGGTTGCTTTGCTTCAGAGAATGCATTAGTGAGATAGTAACAAACACTGATCTTGACTGTACAGTACATCACAGAAGACACTTTCAGATGTTCATGATTCCATACAGTAGGAAACTTCCCACCATTCTAGTTGAAGATTACAGAGGTTAAATACTTCTTTGTTCTGCAAAATCTCTACATCTGTTACTTCCCACTTAACCAGAACAATTTCTACAACTAAACTAAATCCAAGCACACAAACATGTTTCTTAGATAAAGAGAAAAAACAGCAGTGTATACTGATGTGGTAGAAGTAGAAACTGGTATTATACTAGAGAAAAAAGTTGTGTCTTCTTAACACACAGAATCATCAATCATCATACATAAATGATACAAAAGTAATCTGAATCTTTTTTTTTAAATCTGTATCTCAATCTTCAGAATATTCGTGTATGAGTTTTAAGACTGAACACACTTTCTTATATCAGCCTGTGAAATTCCCTAAATAAATGGTTGAATATTTTTGGAAACAGTGTATTAACTAGCATTTAAAGAATTGCTATACTAACACTGTTTTCCATGGAGAGCTGACTGATCCAGACTGTTCTCAATACTCTTGAGAGCTCTGATAAGGATTTAATGATGTTTTCTCTTAAGTGGCAAAATCAGGGTAAAATATCCTTGCCCTTTCCACCCATAATATCTCAATCTCATCTTGTGCTTTCCTTCAGTTGTGCCAAAGTCACTACTTAGCAGGGTAAGAAAACAACAGACCTAAAGGGTTTCAAGATTCATTTGCACCCCAAGCAGTCTCTTGTTTCCTGACCAGATTCCTACCTGAGTAGCAATGCCTTGAAGCTGTGACTTCTGAGTTGTAACACCAACTCAGATGTAAATCAAAACATTAGAAAGGTGACATTCCTACCTTTGTAGCCCTAGACAAAAAAAAAAAATCCACTAGAATCACCTTTTCCTTGAAGTTTTCTGTATTCTGTATTTCTATTAAATGTGGCACACAGCTTGCTCATTAAACTCTTTACCTGTTCACCTTTGAATCAGCCCTATTTTTCCTAATTAAGGAACAAAAGACATAATGAGCCTCCCCATCCTCTGTAAAAGCAGTCTACTGCTTACTACTCTTGAGCTCAGCTTATAAAAGACAGTAAAGGTCTCAGTGGAGAGTCCCCTGAGCAGGAACTCCGTGGCTTTCACATACATGAGGGTATGGCTTCTCTGCTTATCCTAAAAGCGAAGCCCCTTGTTAAAGGAAGGGTTAAAAGCCGACATTCAGGCTAGAGTGCTTACCTCTTGTGAAGTTCTTCCTCTTGCTTTTGCTTGGTATTTACTTTTGATTATTCTGAGATTAATGCCTGCAAGAGCTGATAAGTGCTATCAGTTGCTCCTCAAACGATCATTGATGGGACATCTATTTACATCTCTCCCCTGAGAATAGTCCCTTTGATTGGCTTTAACAGCTGATATCTTTAACTTAAGTACCTGTGAGATGTCAGAGAACTTTTCAAGTATGTTGAAAATCCTTGTGTTTTCAAGAAATTTACATATTTACTTATTAACCATTTTAATTCCTTGATTTTTTTTTTTTTTTTTTTTTAAGATCAGAAATCGGAAACAGAGGAAATTATCGGACTGTATTCTAATGGCTTAAGATTACAGAAAACAGTGTTTTCAGTCACTTGCCTGCTCATCATCCTCCTGGAGTTCTGGTAGCCAGCAGTTGTGAAATTGGACAAGGGGAAATACTCAGGGCAGATATTACCCTCACCATGAATCATACATTTGATCTATGAGCTACAGAAGACTCTGCTACCTGCATGTTGGAGAGAGATTAAGATGTATTAGCTACTGTTTAAATACTTGGGTTATTATAAATTCAGATTATATGAATGTGAAGTATTTATTATTATATTATTATATTAATACTGCTATCAATGTCTGATTCTCACGATTCTTTATTTCCAAAATACTGCTCTTCCAGTGGAAGCAAAACTCCCTCAATATGCTATGCCTGAAGTATTGTAAGTTATGGTAATTTCTTTTGTACACAGTACAACTCTTTTAACAAATAAAACTGATTTCATTTCTGAAAACTTATGTTTAACTTTATTTAAACTTGAAGATTCTTATCTACCATTTGTCATTATATTTTATCTTCTAAGCAAAATGCAGGGTAGAGTGACCAAACGGAAATTTGTCAACATAAGGAGGAGTTTAAAAGTAGAGATCTCTCAAACTCTAATATAAAAAGAACTATAAAAGTTACATAGTCTTTCAGGTTTTATTCTTATTTATTACAGAAAAATTGTATATATGCATAATCTGTATGGCAGGAATCATATTATATTAAGAACACATAAGTGATGATTATTTGTCTTTTGGGGTTTACTTCATATCCTAGAAATATGAGTGTCTCTTTTTTAAAAAATGACAGCAAAGAGCAGCTTTGCTTAACTTTTTCTACGGCAAAGTTATCTTGATTTATATATAATTTAAAAAATAGTATATCTACACTGCAAAACACAAGATGTTTGAACATGTAAGTGCATTTTAATGCAAGTTTATAAAGCAGAAACTGGTTTGGTTTGAGAGAAAAACCTAAAATGTATCTTTATCCTTTTAAAGTAGAGGTACCACATAGAAACAATTAGATTGATAATTTTATTGACTAAAAGATTACTAGTGAAGAAAATGCTTAATAGCTTTTAAAAGTGCAATATATTTAATTCTTAAATTTTTTTTTATTTGGTGCTGAAATTCGAGAAAATTCAGTGCTTAAGCAGAAAAGGATGCAATACCAACAATATAGTTGCCTGCCTTTAAATCTATGACTACTCGTGATCAGACTTTTATAGGGAATCATTGTGTAAAAACGTATTCATGTTAAATACTGCAAGTATTCAGACTATTCCTTTCCAAACTCTAGACTTGTGCTGAGACACAAGGCTTCTCACTCTTCACATAAGACACACTAGGCTCGAAATGGTCCTTTTCCCATTATTTCACACAAACTGGTCTGTGCCCATCAGCTTCTGTTTCCACAGACCATCTTAGGACACTTAAATATCAAAGAGAACAGCTGGAGGAAAATAGTTGTGCCTTTATTTAACAGAGGCTGAAATTTCAGGAATGCCGTTGTGGAATCATCTTGGCTTGCCATAAAGCATACCTGAGAATTCTGTAAGCAATACAGCTCATAATGTGCTTCAAATAGTCTTTACTTTTTAAAGGAACATACATAGTTCAGTAAAAATACATCTGAAGTAATATTTGTTTTTTATCTCTGAAGAAAATATACAGAGCCATTAAAGATTGCAATTAACAAAAGAAAAAAGTGTTTTAATACAGGTTTTGCAACAGAATAGCTATTTCTCTTTCAATAACACCCACAGCAGATTTAATCACGAAAAACTGAACTGGAATAACTCCCTATGTAGATCAGCCTTTGTGCCTGCAAGAGACACCTTGATGAGGCTATTCATTATAGAGTTGGTCTTGATTTGCAGAATTAAAGCAACTGAAATCCTTAGCAAAGAAATATTTTCCTGTCATACCAAAACATTAGTACAGGGCATCAGATTAGATGCACGGTTCTGTTTCTACAGTCTCAAAGCATTGCAGGGGGAGCTTAGATGCATAAATAGTTTTAATTATGTCAGTACAATTTATTACTGACTCTGAATGCCAGAATTTGAAAATTTTTTCTGGAAGAAAACCAGAGAGCTTTTGTTTGTTTGATTTTAAGATAACACTTCCTTTTCTCTCTATCTCATCCTGTTGCATTCTGTTACTGGAAAATCTGAACATTCTGCTTCAGGATGTTTTTATATCAACCATACTATGACAAAATTACTCCCTCAGTGTCAGTTAGATGTGGATGATATTCATCTTGTCTTTGTGTCAGAGCTCTGGAAGCTGGTGAGGAGTAGGCAGAAGGAACTTCAGTCTGTGTTCCTCACCTACTTCTGAAGCAGAGGCAGCCACAGGAGTCTAGTTAGAAGAAAAACGTGTCTCCTTAAGTTAAAGAAAAACAGGAGGGGAAAAAGAAAAAGCATGCAGAAGCTCTCCCATGCACAGTCTCATTTGCAAATAAAAATGTAACTTAGAGGGAGGAAAACAAAAAGCACTGAAGAACAAAGGAAAGCAGAGTCACAATCTTTACTTAGGTTAAAACATTTTCTGCTTTTATCTGTCTCCAGCTGTTTGCATGAACAGATAAAAGAAAGCATTATTTTCCTCCCCTGTTACCATCTAGGTCTGGCCAACCTTCTAACAGTGCAATTACAGGCACTTTGCTAAGGTTTGTTTATAGCAAACAGCAATGCTTACTCTTCAGCCCCATGCTAACTCACAGACCACTCTGTCAAACATGGCACATCCCAGTAAAGTAGACATCTGTCGCTGCAAGTTCATGCATGTGCCTTCTCTGTATGCAGCCACATTTGAGCAGGGGGAAGACCCTCAAAGAGAAGTATTTATCAGACAGGGCCCCAGCTCCCTAGATCTTTTCCTCCTCGCAGTTGACTCCAGAACTAAAACAAATGGTGCCGCCTGCAGCTGGCCTCAGTGGCTTCACCCTTGCAATTGCCTCCATCACTCCTGGGGCCATGCCACAGCTGATAAGAGCCCAGGCTGGGGAAGAATGCGGTGGAGAGGCTGTCCTCTCTGCAGCCAAGAGTCCTGGAGCTATAGAGCTGATGCTGGGCACAGATCTGCAGGGGGATGCTGCCATCTGCCCTTAACACACTGCCCATTTAAAGGGGATTTGTTCATGTAGTGCACCAAGGTGCACACACAAACCCGTAAAAGTTAACTTTCAGGTACCAGATACTGAGGAAGTATCAGTTAAGTGTCTCTCTGAGTATGTGATGGTTATCTCTTGAGATGACTTTATTCCCATCAAGGAGATATGGATTTCTGTTGCCCCTGAGAAGTGTTAATGGTACCTGTAGGTGCCAATAACCTTCTCTCACCTAGAGAAGAAGCCATTCTAAAACAGAATTAGAAGTAATTTCCCACACTTGTTTATCCAGAGTTATTTGGGGGTCCTTTCTGATTTTAATCAGCTTATTTGAGATTGCTAAGGTTATATTTTGCTATTCATCTTTCATTATCTCTCATAGTGTCAGGCTATACATCTGGTTCATTACATCCACAAATTTCATACACCTGAGCGAATATGCAGCAACTTTATATTTTGTCTTCCATCAATTGGAAGGGTAATATAATACAACAGACTGGCTCATATGTTGAGTAGCCCTGTGAATTAGAATCACATAATCATAGAATATCCTGAGTTGGAAAGTGATGATCCACAAGGATCATCAAGTCCAACTCCTGTATCCACACAGGAGAACCTAAAAGTTAAACCATATATATAGGATCATTGTCCAAAGTTATAGGTGTACATCTCATGGAGGCCTATCTATCTACCCTGCTATCATCACCTGTAATTCACCCTCTGCCTCACCTTTTACAGCACAGTCATGTACAAGCATGGGAGACTTAACAACAGCACAGCAGCTGTATACTTGCCCTCTACAAAACTACCCAGCTCCGTGAGTACTCCTTGTGATTGCAAAACACCTTCTTGGTTAGAGAAGATAATAAAACCTGTAATTCCCTCCACGTTTGGCTGATTGGCCTTGCCCTTGGCTTATGCTGCTGTGAGGGTGACTTCTTGATAAGGTCATGAAGCTGCCATATGTCACCAGAATAAAACCAGATGCTTTATGCCTGTTGGGTCTAGCATTTGTCTTCAGGTATGTGCTGGCACAAAAATAGCCTTCATTAGCACATGTCTTCGTCTGCTGCATCCCAACCCTATCTTTACAAAAGAACAATTTATAATCCAGTCTGTGAGGCTTCAGTTCAGATATTATTTGTTTTGATGACATTTGGATGAAGTGCTGGGAATGTACTACGAGGACAGAAGCACTAGTAGGTCTCAAAAGCAAACAGCCAGAAAGACACTGGCATTATAGTTAAAGGAAGCACACTGCCCAGCTGAGCCTCTGGCAGCTGATCCCAAGGACTCAGATCTCTTTCTCTCTGACAGCTGAGATACTTCTCCGAGCTTTGCACTTTGTCTGGGGCATGGCTTGTCACCTTTCACTGGCTTTCTGTGAGCAGAAATAGACATACAACCTGTGAAGTCCAAATCAAAGGACTGGGTCTGGCAGGACTATGACAGTCATTTTCAACCCATCTGCACAGAGTTTTCTGTCACTGGACAGCAAACAGTCCTGAACATTAAATTCCTTTGTAGACCTGGCACATAACATCCTGCATCTCTTACCAGCCATGCATCTTTTTGCTTGTACTCTATGATAAGATGTTTGGATCTTCCCAATAAACAGAAAGATTCATGTGAGCTATCCTACTTATAAATCATCACAAAAGGTTACAAACTAGAATAAATCTCATATATATACCCACCAAAAAACAGATAGTTCTGTCTCTTGTGCTGACATAAATGCTCTTGTCAAATCCTAGAAAGTTTTGTGGGGAAAGTTGTTTTTCATGGTTTTGAATCACCAGGATTATGTCCTTTCAAAAAGTATGAAAAGGAGTATCAGGAAAAAAAATTAATTAAAGATAAAGAAGTGGTACAATGCTGAAAATATAATATTTGCAAGAGCATCTTTATGCAGAACAAGCAGAGTCAGGATCAAAAAGAAAAACTGGTGTCAAAGAACCTTCCCACTTGACTCTGTACATGAACTCTTTTAAAGAGTATTTCTTGGACCAAAAACTTTTTAAAAAAGACAAAAGATTATCAGACTTGTCAGGTCCCATGCTTACATGTCAGTCTTGTTCTTCCAGTCCCAGCATTATGTTTCCTCACCTCAAATTTGTTTAATACAGCACCAGTAGTGAAGCTGCTTCCTGCACAAGAAGGAAAACAGTGTGTGTACAGGCACAGCTTAATTAGCTCTGAAGGTACATTATGGAGGCCATGTGATATTAAAATGGATTGAGTTCTGTTGTCCTGTCTGTTAGGTTGCTGTTGGTTTGCTAAATCATGCCAATAATATTTATGATGCATTTTGGTAACAGAGACAGAAATTTCTTTTTGCTTTTAACATCAGTCTTTAGTGGAAGTAAGAAATACAGAAGCATGCTCCCTGCTCTGTATCTGCCTTCCACTGTTCTTCACAGAGGCTATACCCCAGCACCCTCTGTGTGGAAGAAGACTT
Organism: Sturnus vulgaris; assembly: GCF_052056855.1. Classification (NCBI taxonomy): domain Eukaryota; kingdom Metazoa; phylum Chordata; class Aves; order Passeriformes; family Sturnidae; genus Sturnus; species Sturnus vulgaris. The sequence continues at coordinate 42,077,013 of NC_142283.1, forward strand.
GTGCAGGTACACTGTGCAGTACACCTCCAGTGCAATAACCTGAAACAAAAGCCAAATAAGTACACTACTATGTGTGCTCTTCTTTAATCTGAGCACACATTATATGCCTATCATTAGCTATGCTAACCAAAAACAGCTGAAAAACTTCAACTGGGCTAGAATATATGGAGGCCAAACTCCGGTCCAACAACTAGAACAGGTAAACATCACCCATGCAGGTAAAACTAATTAGCAAATATGAATTCCAGGAGCCAGTACACTCAATGTTGCAGCTTTCTCAAATAGTTTGAGTAGACAAGACCACAGAGGCATGTGTTTTGTCCTCTTTGTACTGGTATCATCCACAGTCAGACAGGTCCACTCAACCATCCAAAGCATGTTTTCTCATTTTTTTTGGCCTAGTTCCCAGATAGACCATCTTTGCTGACAAAGGGAGGTATCAGAGACATGCAGCAAAAGAGAAGCGGAGCCCACAGTCAGACAAGCCAAAACTGGTTAAGTAATCACTGCTTTAATGTTAACAGCTTAGTTAGTTAGAAATATTGCCAGTCTTAGTTTCAAAAGAAGACATCAACATGCAGAGGCAATGTAAAAACTAAACTAAAAGTCTGTTCCTGAATTTCCATGATAGTATCTAAGCAGTACAAAATTACATGGGAACAAGAGAAAAGGATCATTATTCAATTGGCATCAGTGACACCACGAATGGACTATTATATAGCATTTTGTCATCTTCTCTTTGTAAATAATACTGAAATTTGCAGAAGTTTCAGGAAAAAAATAAGCATGATTTCAGATATAAAGATAGACACTACAATGAAAAATGTAACAAATTCATTTAATTATGAAAGCAAGAATTATGAGTAACTTGTTCCCCCAGAGGACCACATGGGAAGATACTCAAGCCCATAAGTTTATTGAATTGACAGAACCATTTTCACTGCTTTACACAGAAGTATACCTCAATGCAGAGTGTAGCTTTCAAGAGGAGACAAACGTGGCAGTGTTAATATGAGTGTTAAGAATTTAGATTCATTCAGTACTTGCAGAAAGGCTGCTTGTTAAAAGTCTATCAAGCCAATGAACTGGCACTGTGGCATGCATGTTGGTGTGAGTTTGTGTCCAGCAAATGAGGGCAGCTCTGGAGCAGGCTTTGGTATCACAATCAGTGGAGGCTTCACAAGTCAAGAAAGAGAAATCTCTAAGAAAACAAAAGAAGATGAGGCGTTGTTAGCTAGCTGTGGACTGATTCATCATAAACAATAACTTTAAAAGCCACGTACATGAATTGCAATAAGCATCATTGTGTTAAAACACAGCTATATTGCTTGCAGTGTGTAGCCTCTAGTGAGCCTACAAGCCCTGACCGAGGCTGAGATTTTTCTGTGCCACTCACTGTACAAGTGCGCAGGAAGAATGAACCTGTCCTCAGCACCTCACACGCTGATGGATTATTTTCTGACAGCTAGCAAAGCATCTGCCACTGCAGTCTGGCTTCATACTCCAAGACAAAATCCTTAGCGTGCACACATTCCCACTTCAGTCATGTTTTCATCAGGCCTGTTGGTTTTACTGTTTATTTTCCATCTCCTCTGTACTGCTCCTCAGTAACAACATCAGCATAGGCACCAGTCACCAGGAGATGGCATCATTAGAAGTTAATAACACTGACTCTTAAACTTGGCAGTCAGATATAAATTTGAGACTGAATATAGCACTAATGAATGAATTCCTGAGCCTCACAGTACTCATAAAAACTAACATTCTCAAAGCAAACCATAGCAAGTATTTGAATGCAAGATGTGAATTTCTAAAATGTAATTTTCAAAAGATAAAGCTGCTATTATCTGCTGCTTTGGCTACTAATCATGTATCTCTTTATATGAGCTAAGGCTGAGCATATTGTCAATACTTAACAAAAACTGTTCTTGATATAGAATCCATGAGAGAGCTTTTCCTAGGCAATTAAGAAAAAGAAAAATCTTGGGCTGGTAAAAGGAGCATACAATTATATAAATGTTTTCACAGACAACATGTATAAAAGTTATGGGAAATAATATATAATTTTTCAAGTGGTTTTCACATCACCATTCTACTCATGTCAAATCAAACTTGCAGCAAGTGAATAAGCTTGATCTGACCTACTGCAGGGATGAGTAGTGATTCTTGTATCACTGTGCAAAGTCTTAGAGAAAGTGAAATAATTGCCTTTAATCTTACTGTTCTATCAAAGAGACTAAGGAACCCACTTGCTGGGTTAAGTGTGTCAGAAAGACAAATTATACCAGCTCTGTGTGCATGGATTCTGAGGTGTTGAATACTAATTTTAAAGGAATTTTATCAGATAGCCAGATGAAAAGAAGTAACAGGGACTTGTTACTTTTCAAGAGTATATGTTTTCCCTGGCTGCTGGCAATTAAAGTTTGACAGCTTTTCAAGATAAACATATAAAATAGGCTTGAAAATATTTGTTTGTAAAATATTCGGGTCTTAGCATATTTTATAGAGTGGAGGTAAGAAAAAAAAGATTATTTTATTTTGATAACATCATTTGGAGACACCATAAATAAGTACATGACAATAGCTCAATTAAAGCACTTCACAGAACAGTCTTATATATTGATGACAAAGAGGAAAATGTGCCAGTGTGTGAAATAACATTCCTGAGAGATAAATTTGTTATCTGTGGCATTCATTGTTTTTCCTTAACATTCTCATGCACTGACCTTGGTATTCTGCATATGTGATTATCTTAGATATAATAAAAATATTTATTTAATAATTCAAAATATACTGAAACAGGCACTGTCATATAGGCTGCCTGGTCTCTTTTACTGAATCTTTCTGCTCCTGAATACTGATGAGAACTGCTGCTAGACAAACCAAAGGTTTGCTTTAAGCTCATAAAAAGCTATGAGGAAATAGCTCTGCCTGTGAAAACACTTTCAGGAATTAAGAATAAAATGGACTAGTATGTCACTTATGCCAGAATATGTCAAATCACAGAATTATTAAGGTGAGGAAAAACTGTATGATGCTGTGGGTGGTGAACTTTCTTTTAGTGAGTCAATGAAAAGTCTGTATTGGTTGTCCATTTTCCAACTTCACACAATATCTTTAAAGGTACAGCTAGGCTAACACCACACCTGTGGAACCATTTAAAAGAAGACAGAACAAAAACCTATATGTTTTTAGCCGTTCTTCCAGGAATCTTTCCCACGTTGCTATAATACTGTCTCACTACCTATTTGTTGTCTCTTTCCCACAATCTACCTGCAAACCCACACATATCCCACAAGTGCTACCCATTCATTTCCAAACAGCATGGTCAACTCATCTTCAATTTTCATATGTGAAAGCATTTTCTGCCCAAAATGCTTCTAGCTGTCACATGGAGCTGACATGCTCACAGGTCTGTGAAGGATCTTCTCCCACAGAGGCTGCCCTCTCCTACAAAATTGATTAAAATCAAAAGATCCAAGATCTGATTTCTACTCCTTCTATAAAGAAAGGGCACCAAGAAGAGCCAAGACAGCTGAGTTTCAGGAACAGCCTGAAGAAAAGTAGGCAAAGATCATCTCTAAGAGCCAAAGAACCAGATCTAAGGGTTGATCAAACAAGAAATTTGAGTAACTCTTCTTTTAAGGTCAAGTTTAAGAGGTAATTCAGGAAAGAAAAAGTGCAAGAGCAGTAATATACTTCTAAGCCTGGAAAATGCTACTCCTCATCCTTAATCGAACCAAGAGAAATGTCATATAACAGAAAGGAATTTTGGAGTTATGGCTGAAAATTGCAACAGATGATTTTAGAGATAGTGGTAGGATGGATTCATTTTGGTTGCAGGGCCTATGCTTCCCCACAGACTGGCTTGCTGATGCTTTCCCTCTTTATTCTCCACCAGCATTTGTGTTTCAGGAAGGAATAACAACCCAGAATCTACAACTAATATGGTTTCTAACCATTTTTGAGTAAGCATATTTCTCTTTGAATGACTGGTTGTGGTGACCACAATCATGGAAATTCATTCCAAAGATAAATCTGGAAAGGAGAGGCCAGTTTCTTAATATGTACCTGGTATATATAGTATATGGTGAAATTCTGATGCATCTTCTTGTTTAGCTAGGCCTAAAAATGCTGTGGTATGTACAAAACACACAGGAATATATTACGAGTACAGAGGTGAAGTCACAGGGAATAGGGCCTGTGTTGCTTGAAGAAGGAATCATTAACATTTGTGGTTTTTTAAATTTTTTATTACCTCGTGGTTTTTTGCTTTGGTCCATGCAGTCACCTGGTGTATCTAGAGGAGCTGCTCAAGGATATGAGTTCACACAGCTGTTTTTTTTTTAACTTCAGCCCCAGCTGATGGTGAAACCATGGCAGAAAAGGAGGAAGTGGTCATATAAGAGTAGTCACTTTGCAGATATGTAATAGGAGCTCATAATTGTGAAAAAGATGGTATTGCCTATCAAATTCCCTAAAAGGCTCAGTGTTCTTGAAAATAAATGGTGAACTCTCTTAAAATATAAAAAAAATAAAGTTTCAAAGTAGTGGCAGGACTACTGAAAAACACCTATAAAGGATGAACAAAAACAAGATCTGGCTTTGGATGAGAATCACAGATGTCTCCCAACTGCCTACACAAGATTGTGAGTATGAAGCCAAATGGGGGAGTAGCAAGGGATACAAGCTGCACTGTTGGCACTGGCAGCCTTCTTGTCAGGATCAGAGGAACCATTGGTACTGATTTCATGGAGCTTACTTTATATTGAAGGAGGTTACTATTTCAGGCCTATTTCTTTTATAGGGTCATTGGTTTACGAAGTTACCTTAACACCAGCACGTAAGAGGGATTTTTTGATTCTCTGCATGAACAGTCTCCTTGGTCCATATGGCTTTTTATTTTCAGAGCTGCTAAGCACTCATGACTCACCAATGTGTGTTCTGGTTGTTGACCCCAAGGTCCCAGGAATATCTACACAACTTGTGGCACAATTTGAAAAAAGGGTAGATGCAACAGGAGAGCAACCTTCACTTAAGGACTTCTCAGAGATTTCCACACTTTCTTGTTTTCACCTTACTAGTCCAAAGCACTCCAGTTAATGCACTTTCACTAGGAGCTTCTACAATCATCCAGTGTTTTCATCCATGAAGCAGCTCTCTGACTGGAAAGTCAGTGACTGACTCAGATGGCTGACATCTACTTGAAATACATGTACAGCAAATGTACAGCATTAATGATATTCACAGCCAGAAGGCAACTGATACATAATACAGCCCAATAGGGTCATGTTCTCTCATTCCATTAAAATAGGTATTTTCCCAGAAATGATTGATACAGCAAATTTTTATATACATGTACAACATAATAGCTAGAAACTTTGAGCAGTTAGCCTATAGGAAGGACCAGAGAGAGAGAGAAAGAAAATGAAAAACATGCTTGCTTTGAACATGAAGTAGTACAGCAAACATATTTGCTGAGTGGTGAAGTCCCATGGGTACTGCGTTGTCCTGATCAGAAGTGACAGTGACACAAATGCTGACAAGAATAATCTTCCTTTCGAGACAAAAAAATTTCTAAACGCAGGTAGAAAGCAAAAAGTATATTTTGTCCTGCTGCTGATAGGTCTTGTTTCAGACATAAATAACCTTTAAATACTTAGTAGCTCCTAATTTTGCTGGTTCATTTAATGAAGTTGTTAAAATTCTTCTGCAAACCTAGCAGAAGAAGGTTGTCCTTATCCTCTTTTTTCAGATGGAATCATAGTATCTTAGAATACTTTGTGTTGGAAGGGATGTTCAAAACCACCTAATCCTATGTCCTTGCCATAAGCAGTAACACCTCTCACTAGATGAGGTTGCTCAGAGCCCTGCCCAGCACGACCTTGAATGTTTCCAGGGATAGGTCATCTACCATGTACTTGGGCAATCCGTTCCACTGTTTCACTAGCCTCATCATAAAAGTATTCTTCCTGTATTTAATTTGAATAGACTGTCTTTCAGTTTCAAACCATTACCTCTTGTCCTTCCACAACAGGTCCTACGAAAAAGGCATTATGGTAGCCATGACCTTTCCCTTGTCCACTGATGTAGTGACTCCATCACAGAAGGCCACTGTGTCAGTCAGGAAGACTTGCCCTTGGTGAAGTCATGCTGCTTGTCTTGAATCACCTCCCCATTTTCCATGTTCCTAAGCACAGCTTCTAGGAGGATCTGTTCCATGGTCTTCCCAGACACAGAGGTGATGCTGACAGGTCAGTAGGTTCCAGGATCTTCCCCTCTACCTATTTTAAAGACCAGGTGCATTGTCTCCCTTCTTCCAGTTACCTGGAACTCCATCAGACTGCAACAACTTTTCAAATATCATAGAGAGTGGCTTGGTGGCTACATCAGCCAATTCCCTCAGGGATTTTCAGGGATCCATCATGTGAGGTCCTGAAAAATAATGTACGTTCAGGTTCCTCAGGTGGCCATGAGCCAGAGCCTTGCTTACACCGGGAAGGACTTTGCTCCTACAGTCCCTGTCTGTCCACTTGTGGCAGAGGTGTAGGAAGAGAGATGGCCATTGAAAACTGAGGCAAAATTTTTGTTGAGTACCTCAGCTGTCTCTTCTTCCATTTTTACCCATTTGCCAGTCATGCCAGTCCCATCAGGATCAGATCCATCCAGACTTGTAGTCAGAGTAATAAAAGGCAGACAGGTCTCTTCTGTCAAAGTTATTTTTGGGCCACCTCCTGATGGCTTTCCACATATCTGAACTGTGTGCTTTACCCATCAAAACTCATTAATCTACACTATGCAGACAACAAGGTGTTAACTGCAAAGTAGCAGTTGACACAAGAGGGATACAAGCACAGGCCAGGAGCAGGACATTCAGTGACCACTACCAATACCTCTCCACTAACACTTCTGTGTACACAAGATGATAGTCCAGGGAGCAGAGCTGGGGAGTATGGGGATGTGCTTTGAGAACACACGCACTGACATAGCTCTGAAGAATTTTCTAAAATTCAATCTTGTACTCAATTCCTGGAAAGAGAGGTTATTTCTAGGCAAACCAGCTCTATAACGACTTCAGCGTAGCTCAAGCTTGAACTGAAGAAATTTTGTCTTCAGCTTAAAGACTTTGTAAAATGCATTCTGTGAAGGTTCTTCTAGTAATCACTAGGGATATAATAGGTCCTTGCATAAATTTGATTGACATGTCTGACACATTAAACATTTAAAAATTTTATCATCAATACCTGTGTTTACAACAGACAAGGAAAGAATTTATTCTGTTCATGTTCAGAAAAATGTTCATAGCTGATGTAACATATAATTTCCTCTTTTTGTTGCATTTAAGGTTATTGCGGTCTTCTTCCAACAACTATGAACAAAAGGTTTGACTTTTGATACAAAATATAAGGCACTTAAATCCATACTTAGGAAGTGGCCTAAAGGTCAAATTTGCCATAGCAGTCACACTTAAAACTATTTTTCATCTAGTTTCAATCTAGTTTGTGTTAGCTACATACATCAATGCAGAGGAAAAGAAACAAAAAACCCCCCAACATTTCTATTGGCATTCATCCCTCTTTAAATTTGGCTGTTTCGCAGATGATAGATCTGTGTCTCCAAGCTGGTCACGTATCAGGTCTTGGCAATTAAAGAAGCAGAACTTCTGCAGTGTTGGGGTTGTCAAAGTGTGCTCCTGTGTAATGGCCAGGACACTCCTTGCTGCCATGTAGTTACATGATTCTAATCTGCCATGACTTAGGTTTTGCTTAACACATACCTGCTGTCTTTGTAATCTTGCCAGCAATCTTTGTCCACTGAGGACTGTATTAGCAAGAGACTTTTACAATGGCAAGTTCTGGGAGCTAATGGTCGTTTTGGGTCTCAGTGTTGAAAAAAAAAGTTAATGATAGCATTTCATATCTGAATTACTTTTCATTGCAGTATTGAGTGCAAAAGTTAAATCAGATTTCCTTCCAGGAAGCAGACAAAAGGCAGAAAGGGCCCTCAGATCCCAGATTCATGCTCAAACTCTCAGGCCAGCTGGAATAATGTCTGGTCTGTTTTTATAATGCAGATACAGTCTTAACTGGAGCCAAGAAGCAGCAAAAGACAGCCTGCTTATCATCTCAGTTAATTGAAAAGGTAAAGCCCTGAGACACAGATCCCTACCCTCTGACACAATGGTAGAGGCAAAGTAAGTACATCTGTGCTTGGTTCCAGGCAGAGTTTGAGTTGAGTTAAAACTGGGATTCAGCTGGTGCCCAGCAAGGGTACAGCTACACTGTCCTTGAGGTATTCACGAAGAAACTGCAACAACAGATTTATCCATGACCATGAAAATCACTTTTAAAAGCCTCTGTCATCTTCTTACTTTACCTTACCTTACGTTCTTCCCAAGTAAAACAATTCAAACTCATCCAAAGACGATTTGAGCTTCCATAGAGAAAACACTGAAGTAGCATTTGCCTCTATAAGAGGTACAGAATGCCCAATTTAAGATCTACAGGATATTAAAAGAAGATAAAAAGTTATGCAATCAATATACTGCCCAAAATTTGTACTTTCCTGTCATCAAAGTATCTGACATCATCCCATTAATACCAATAGCAAAGTCCCTGTGGACCTTCATTAATTTTTAGCAGTAAATCTGATGTCTCCAAAGGCTCCAGTTCAATCCATTCAACTATTTCTAACTGAAGCACCTAAAATTTGGCTGTGTATGAACTATAATGCTATTTTTAAAAAGCCCTTAAGATGCTCTTTACTCCACTGAGATATTGTTTCTCTCCACGATTTTTACACCCCAACTTCAGCTCAAACAATATGCACACTGGAGCAGGATGTGCATTGGCTGATTTTAACAGAGGATCAAAAGCCTTTTTCCTACACTCATTAAACTGATGCCTGAGGGTGTCTAGAGCAATTTTGTTCCTAACTCCAGTGTCATAATAAGATGGAAAGTCATCCATGTCAAAATTGCAGGCAAATTCAACACATCATAGAAGCCTTTCTGGACAGGTCACTATAGAACTTCATTTGGACTGGAAGGTAGTGTCAAACACATAGAAATGCTAGGACAGAGCAGGTGACACCAGCAGCCCTTTCCTTCCTTTGCAGCAAAATTCTCCCAGGCAGTGCACAGAGCCAGGCTAATTACACTTCCATGGGGAGCATCTGTGTATCTAGCAGCTCCAATGTCTAAATTTCAGCTTGATACAATTTAAACTGCTTGAAAATTTTGCAGTTCTGGGAAAAACAGAAGCATGAAAAAGGTACAGGCAGGCAACTAATAAGAGTATTATGAAAAGCTGCTAGTGGATCTTACATATCTAATTTTTCTGATTGTGCAAAGGCAATATCATGATTACAATAAACACTAAGAAGCCTCTGTAAATGTTTCGGGTGTCATGTAATGCCAATATGATTCTAATAAGAAGTTTCATTCAGCTAATAAAACATGCAAACTCTTCAATCTGCTACTTTTCTGACCTTGAGATTATCCTATAAGAGGTATTTATAAAGAAAACAATAGTGTGTGATAGGCATGGATGAATGTGATGTACACACCATTGAGAATTCACTCAGAGGAAAAATCTTGTTGAGATAAAAGGTGTTCTTGTATGCAAAGCGGAATTCCAACTCCTACTTAATAATGATTTTTTCAGTGGTATCTAAACAAGTCCCAGCCACCCAACCCAAGGCTTGCCCCAAGAGAGAAAAATGAGTTTACAAACCTCAGTGAAATTAAGTGACCCTTTCAGTTATCCAGTCATGACAATTTTTAGCCCGACACTCAGTGTCACACCCTGCAGGCAGAGCTAAAATCTTTTGAGCAGGTGCATTCTCAGAGATGCCAACACAACACAGTAGGGTTCAAATCAATTCATGTGCAACAGGGGGACAGGGGAACACCATGCCCCTGGCATGGTACTGGACCGTGCATCAAGGATCATCCTCCCTGCTCTTTCACTGTAGTACTAGACCTGCTAAAGGACAACTGGTGGTTTTCCAAGGCATGTTTTAATAACCTCACACTGCAAATACTTACAGAAGCATGAAATCCAGTTAACAATCAGCTTCCTTGAGAAGGTACTGTGCTGGGTTTGTGTGGCCAGTTTTAGTATCAGCGAGGGATACAAGGGTGGCTTCTATGAGAAATTCTATACCCAGCAGAGCCAATCCCTGGCAGCTTCAAACATTAATGTGCCACTGGCCAAGGCTGGGCCAATTACAAATGGTAGTAACACCTCTGGAAAATAAGTTATTGTGTGGATATGTGTGGCCAGAGAAGAGCAGAGTGAGAATATGTTAAGAACAATTCTGCAGACACTGAAGTCAGTGCAGAAGGAATGGGGGGAGCTGCTCCAGGCAAGGGAGCTGAGACTGCCCTGCAGCCCCTGGTGCAGACCATGGTGAGACAGCTGTGCCCCTGCAGCCCACGGAGATCCATGGGGATGCAGAGATCACCTGCAGCCCATGGAGGAGCCCCACATTGGAGAGGTGGATGCCTGAGAGGAGTCTGTGAACCCTTAGGAGGCCCTTGCTGGAGCAGGTTCCTGACAGGCCTGTGGAGAGAGCAGCCCAGACTGGAGCAGGTGTTCTGACAGGACCTGTGACCCTTTGGCTGTCCTTGGAAGACTACACCATGTGATCCGGGTTGGAGAAGTTTGTGGAGAACTGTTTCCCATTGGAGGGACTCACATTAGAGAAGTTTGTGAAGAATTGTCTCCTGTGGTAGGGACTCCACTCTGGGGCAAGGGAAGGACTATTGTCCCTGAACAGGGGCACAAACACTTGATGAACTGAATGTAACCCCCATTCCCATGCTGCTGGAGGGGAGGCAGTAGAGTTTATGAAGAAGGGAGGAGTAGGGGAAAAGTGTTTTTAAGAGTAACTTTACTACTCATTATCCTGCTCTGATTTTGTGGGTAATAAATTCAATTAATATCCCCAATTTGAGTCTGTTTTACCTGTGATGCTGTTTGGTGAGTGGTCTCTCCCAGCCCTTATCTCAGCTCATGAACCTTCATTATATTTTGTCTCCCCTGTCCTTTTGTGAAGGACAGTGATAGACAGGCTTTGATGTGCCCATCAAAGCATCATCTGGAATCCATACAGGGTCCACCCATTAGATAGATACCTAAACTGATCAGACTCCTACTATCCATTTAAGTAATCTGCTCTGTTCTGGAATTTGTGAAGTTTGGAGAGGGCTGCTAAAACTGCTGTGACCCGTGCTGCTCCTGGACCGATGAGGACATAGTCCAGTAGTGACAGAAATCCCTCTTCACAACTCTCTAGCTGCCATTGCATCAATCCAGAACAAGGATGAGAATACCAGGTGCACAGTGAATACCAAAGGAAGCTACCCCAACAACATGGTACAGTATCTGCTTAAAAAGCTTACCAGATTTTATTTCCTCTAACATCAGAGAGAAAAGAAGCACGAGATGTTTACTTAATTGGCAAAATTATGTGAAATGTCTTCTCCTTTCACCTCCTCTCCTTTAGCATCAGATATCCACAAGAATATCCAGAGATCCATAAGAATATCCACGGAGTGAAGGGTGCAGGCTGACAAAATGCAGACTAAATGTACCAGGATTACTTGTGCAAGAGTAAGAGCTGACTGCTACTTTTATTTCCAACTCTCCCACACATGAACAACAGCACACAGTCAGAACACCAAGACAGCGTTTGATTTCTGCAGATACGTAACACCTCAAGTGTTCCAAAGGTTTACATTCCATCCATTATTTTGCAGATTCTTCTATGACCTCTGCTAACATTAAGCCTGCTAGAACTTTTGCAAAGTAGAGATGAGAGCTGTTACATAAGCAGTTTCTGGTAAGCAGCTCTGAGATTTGCTTATGAAGTAAACAAGGGCTGAGGAGCACAAACAACCTGAATAGTTTTCAGGCTGTATATAAAATCTGCCCTGCTTTTGAGAGTGAGTGATGTTTTTCCAGTCACCTGTCACTTGAACTTTTTTTCATATATGGGTAGCCCAGCAGAGTACTAGTTCTGTCCGGGATTTCTGGATGCACCATTTGTCTTGCACAAGAGGTCACTGTGAACGCACAGATTAAATGTTCATCGTAAATACAGTCAACAAGTATAATAAACAATGTACCTAATCTACTGCAGATGACCAGAGCATGTGCAATGTCTTATCACATTTTGGCTGTCCTTTACACAGGGCATCTAAACGGCACAAATGTCAATGCTTCTAGAGAATATTTGACCAGAATCAGTTCTGGTCTGATGAAGCCTGGACACCAAAATTCCCTCCAGAAATTCGATCTTTGCAAATGTTTATGGAAGGTATTGACTACATTACAACATTAGAAACAAAACAAATCCTCAAATTCATTGCAAATTTAGAAGACGTGTTTAGAAAAAAGGGAATGTTACTCAAGCTGTGAGTCAAATGGAAGCAGTTCTGTGCTCTGCAGCACCATGGTGGTTAGAGCCACTTCTCTATCAAGTCTGGACTTCAGCTTCTTTTTATAATGCTATGTTATTTCAATATTCACCTAGCAGATTGTATTCATTTGTGATTTCTAAAGCCAGCCAGAATTCGATCTGTTTTTCCAAATATATGTGATGTGTTGTTGTTTTCTTTTTTCAATGCCACATATGTAAAATGGTCTCAAAGCTCTGAGACTACATTGTTATTGTTATCACATGTGTGGAGGGACAAGTTGATTTCTATGTGCTCATATGATATGAGGTGGAATGACACAGTGCAGAAAGTTAAGAGGTACTGTTTCTAAGGAATTAAACCAGGTATTCACTAGGTTTTGGAAATAGATGGGATTTTCTTTTACAGAGAAAGGCTGTAGCTGTTAGATTTTGCACAGGATTTTTCTGCTGTAAAGGAAACTGTAGAAAAATGAATAAGTAAATATGAACTACAGAAAGCATCCATCTAATGGCTGCTGCTTTTGCTACTTGGGGTCTGAAAAATTACAACAAAGGAAGGTTAAAATAATCAGCAGTTGCATAAGAACTACTTAAGCCAACATCACATATGGTATATTAGCAATGTAGATGGATTTAATGAAAACTGAGATAAGTGCATGCATCTGTCATCAGCCAAACCTACAAAACATTTTCCTCAGAAAATGAAATGTAATGATATAAGCATTCATCTGTAATAGACTTATAACAACTCCAAATGGTAAAACTAGTGCTGCTTTATGCATTCCATGAGCTAACGCTAAACATACAGACAATTCCTATGACAATTGCCTTGAAGAGAACAGATTTTGTGATAGGTCATAATCAAGCACACATCCTTAGATTAACAACACCGAAGCACTGCATACTTCTGTAAGTCACCCTGTAATGCAAAACCAAGTGTGATTTGTCACACCATTTCAGCCTTCATTACAGCTAAGACAGTAGTGTGGAATTTTTTAAGCTTCATAGGAAGATTATTAAAATGGATAACGCTAGCAGGCATTTTAAAGAAAATTCTCATCAGTTGCCAAGTCATGCTCTTTGAGGTATCTGCCAGTGTGGGAGGGATGCACGGTCTCAAGGGGGCCTGTGTTTCACAGTCATCTCAGGCAGGGGGCTGCAAAGTTCATTAAATGATCTTATCTCGCTGCTGGTTCTGTTCAAAATAGCCTTGATATGATGAAGGATTTATGTTACCCCCACTTCAAATAAAAAGTACCGAGGGATGCATTTCATTACTGCCCTGTGACACTGGAGAAGCCACGGCTGCAGTGGTAATATTCCTCGTTTGTTTGTGTCACACCGAGAATTTATTTGCAAGAAGACTCCTGCTCCAAAGGTAAGGAAGTATTTGTTTTTTGTAGTGAGTTTTCCCTAATAATGTCAACAAGAAACGCGTTTGTTCTCTAACTTTAATTCTCACAAAAGTATATTCTAGGAAAGATGAGAGTGTGAGGAAAATGCCAGGGAAGAGTGCCCAGTTTAGCAGAATTCTAAGGAAGCTGAGTAGCATTGATACAGAAAAAATATTTACAGTTAATTTCCATGTTACAGTCCTGAATAAAACACCAAGAGATATGGCTTCTCAGTTGAGATACATTCTCAACTGATGGGCTAATGCTAGCCAAGGTTACACACACACACATGCACACTCATCTCTCAAACACTTTTTAAGAGTGATCTGCTGCTGTGAGGCATTTTAATTCAATGGTAGACACCTTCACATGAATCAGGCTAGATTTCTCTTGCATGTTTTCTCTGAACTGGATGATCTAATAAAGAACATGAGCCCTGGGCAAAAATTATTATCTTGTTTGAGCCTACACCGAGTCTTCTTGTACTCAAAAATCAAACAAAGCAAAGTGCATTCAAGATCCTTGACCAATAAATATTAATTTATTCTATATACTTGATCTTATTAATTCAGTAGTTCATAGGAGCAGGCTTCAAATATATCCAGCAGTGGGGAAAGTCTAATGATGAGAAACAATATTTGATCTCGTGAGAAAACTACAGCCACTTTAAATATGCCTTAGATACTGAAAATAAAAAGTCAGTAAAAGTCAACCAAATCTGTAAAAAGCTCAGGAAAAGCATTTGTACATTTTTTATTTCATATCATTTTTGAATACCTGTTCGCTTATTGCTCACCTCTGTGCAACTGCCACCACAGTCCTGTTTGTGTGTGCTGGTGGCAGGAAGTGTGGGAATGCAGGCAGCCACCACAGTCTGGTAATACCTGCAGGAGTGCAGTCCTGGGCACCGCAATGTGGAAGAGACATTAAGCTATTAAAGAGCATCCAAAGGAGGGCAACAAGGATGGTGAAGGGTCTGGAGGAGAAGCCTTATGAGAAGCACCTGTGGTCACCTCGTTTGTTCAGCCTGGAGAAGAGACTGAGGACTGAACTCATTGCAGTCTCCGACTTCCTTAAGAGGGGAAGAGAAGGGAGAGACACTGATCTCTTCACTCTTGTGTGACGTGACAGGACACAAGGGAATGGTATGAAGCTGTGCCAGGAGAGGTTTAAATTGGATACCAGGAGAAGGCTCTTCAGGCAGAGGGTGTTTGGGCACTATAACAGGATCCCCAGGGCAGTGGTCACAGCACCAGCCTGACAGAGTTCAAGAAGGATTTGGACAATACTCTCAGGCACACGGTGTGACTCTTGGGAATGGTGCTCAGCAGGGTTGGGAGTGGGACTCAATGATGCTTGTGGGTCCCTTCCAACTCAACTTACTCTATCACTCTATCAAATGCAGATCCAGCAAGAAGTGGAAAAAGATTTTCCAGATGGAAGAATAAGGTGGGGAAACCAGCCAGAAAGGTGTTTGAAAGCACAGGTCCAAATCAGTCAGGTTAGTCGGGAAGGCTGGCATGGGAGGTGAAGAGGACACGAGGAGAAACTCAACAGACACAATGTCAGAGAAGGGAGAGACAAAGGAACCTTTCATGGAATCCCTTGGCTGCAGGCTGAGGGAGAAGAGACAGTGCAGAATGGAAGGCAGTAAGTAGCAAAATATAAAAAACCAGGCACGGGAGCAGAACTAGGATAGAAATAAATAAATGGGTTACCTGGAGGGAAATGAAAGTATTGATTCCTCAAGTGTTTTGTTCAAAAGCTTTTAAGAATTTTAATCTTCTGCCAGAGTACTGCTGAGCTCTCTAGTACAGAAATCAAGGCACAGAATCAGTTCCCTCCAGTTTTATAATTCCATTTTTCAGGTGTCTGATATCCAGGTATCTGATATCCAGAGAAAAGTGAAAGCAGATGAAAAGAACTGAAGCCCATCAGATGAGAAGGACAGAATAAAACAGTGTATGGCATTCAAAGGCATTGCAATTGACACTGTAGCAGTATGAGATGCAAAACCCATGTAGCTACCACAAGCCCTGTTTGTTTGTTTGTCATAAAGGTATCATATGAGCAGAAGTCCAAATTTTCTACCAGTGCAAAGCATTTGAAGAACAACTGTTCTCCTTATTAGAAAAAATGGGCTCAGATCCATCACTTTTCACAGAAAAGCAATAACGGATTGTGGGAATTAGGAAAAAGGATAATGGTTGAATAGAGACCGCTATGTAATGCTTGAGTGAACACATTTTCAAATACTGAAACTGTTTAATGCGCCTGCTAGAAATAATTTGCTAGGTGCACACCTGTAACTCCTACTAGTATTGCTCAGTCACATGTCAGTATAGTTGTCATTTTCATACACAGAAAATTCCCCATATGTGGAGAAGTCCAATTAAATTGATTGAAATTTATACTCAGAAAACAACTCCCGACTGAACAGGCTCTGGTAGGAGCATGTACTTCAGATTCTGCCAAACTAGGAAATACTGGTGGCAGAATAAATAACATGTCTAGAATTCTCTCATTTCATAGCAAACTTCAGACAATGCTGTTTAGAAAGGAAAAGCATAAATTGGTAGTAATGCTGAACTGCAAATGAAAATAAAACCATACAGTACACCTAGAAAGTCACATATCTTTGCTGATGAAATACACTAATGGATTGTTGGAGGACACTGGGATGGTTAGGGACTTGGATGCACCAGAAGACCATAGCAGCCTTCTCCATCCTCAGGCTGGTGCTCCAGGTCATCTCTGCCCATAACTGCTCACAAACGTGGCAGAAAGGAAGAGGAACCTGTAAGAGCAAGCTGTGAGAACCCTCTCCCACAAGCTGCTCACGAGAGGCTTCAAGGCTCAGGCTGCTCATGAGAGAAATTGCACTGTGCAACATGCCACACAAACCAAAAGGTACAGGGCATTGAACTAAAGTGCTCTCTTCTGCCTCTGAAGAGTTTTAACCAGAGTCTGGAAACCCATGTTAGGCTTGAAACCAGCATGCTTCCCTAGACAGGATCTCAAAGGAAGCATCAGTCAGCCCTTTTAAATGTGAATTACTGCCAGCTGCAGAATCAGAAGATAAATGATATATCCTAGATCAAGGAAAAAGAGGGAAATCATGAATATGATTACTAGTCCTATTTTCCAAAATCAAAGCAGATTTCTGATTGTTTTTACGTCAAACAGTACTATTAGCATAGATAGTATTCTCTCCTATATATATCATTCAAATTTTATCATTCAATGCATATATAAAAACCATAGCATGCATGGTCCAAGTGAAGTCAGAACAATAAAATATTGTATTATTTCTAGGGAAATGCATAACACACTGAAAACTCTTATTGACTGTGCTTTGTAAGAAACAAAAGAAGGAGGAAAAATAGCTCTCCTGACTCATTAAAAGTTTTGTAAATTTTAAAAATACATTTCATATAACAATATGTTCTGCTAGAGGAAGAAAATCCATGCTTTTCTTTACATTTTTTCTCTGGCTAAGAAACTTTTGACTCCCAATTCTCTCCATGAAAAAGTATTTCTAGTGGTGGTAGTGTTTTCTCACAGAAACAGTGAGTTTCAGCCTCAAACTATTGATTTTTCTTTTTCAAAGAAGTCGAGATATCAAATCAAATTGATCTTACATTCCTCTTTTGTTCTACCAACATGATTTTTGAGTTCCAGCTAGTAGTATTACTGTAACAGCTTCCCTAACTTTGTGAGACCTCCTTTAGCAAATTGAGGCTAGATAATATCAAACTGCTCTAAAATTATTAAATCTAAAAATAAGCAATCATGGTTATCATGTGCTGGATAAAGCCTCCCTAGAGTTTATCATGTTATTCCTTTCATTTGAGAGCACCTTCATCTGTTCATTGGCTTGCAACCAGGCCTCTGTCAGAGAAGATTACCAGAAAGAGCCTCTCACTGTTGTTCTCTTGGAGGATTGTCACTAGAAGCTTAAAAAAAGCTTATTTAGTCCTAGCTGTGGCAGGGTGATTTAAGTCAGAACTAACTGCAAGCTCTATAAAAGTGCATCACAACTGCCAATGTGCTTTAATAGTATATTTCTGCTCACCTGTTGCATCATACTGAGCTTATTTGTTCAGACTGCTTTGGAGGCTGCTTCCATGAAATCTTTTCCATTCTTCTCTTTCCCTATTAAATGAGGCCCCTTATCCTAACTACTCTGAATGAGGCTTCAAGGCAAGAAAATAAATGGTTTCCAGGTGATAACTGCTGCTGCAAAGTCATGATATAGGCTTAAGTCCTGTGATACTACTCTGAACACAGCTGAAGTAGGAGAGAAAAATATGAGAGCTAAAGAAATAGTGATAGAAGTCTGATATCCCCGACTGCTCACATGCACTGGAGGTTTATGATTTAGGACATGGATGGCAGGACAGAGGTGAATTCAAACATCCAGGCATGTGATGCATAAAGGCAAAAGAAACCATGTGACTTATTGCAGTGGTGGTACTGTGCAGTTCCCACATTCACCATGAATGGGCTCAGACAGCTAATTCAAAATATAAGGTAATTTAGGATAAGGTGATTCTACAGTTCAGAGAGGCAAACTCTGGTGTATTTACATATTGTGTTTATCAAGAACATATAAGGATCGGTAATGGTGCAGAAATTCTGATGTGTTCAGTAACTTTGGAACTTACACGTACATATTTGAGGGTTCTCCAGCCTTAGGGGAAATGAAAACAAAGAATATTACGAACTGAAGAAGAGAAAATTTGGGACCAAGATGTATATCCACATGTTAACACAATATAGAATGTTGGAAAGAAGAATGACTTGGACAATGTTCTTAGTATGCCTGATCAAGCACACACAAAGGAAATCCACAGATGATAGACAGAGAAAAGTACTAATTACTGCTCCACCTCACACCTCTGCCAAAAAAAGGCACCCCCAACAAGGTAATGGGTAATATTACACACACTTTGTGGTCTCAACAGAGTTCTAACATTCTTCTAAATACTGCCAGCACCAGATATAAAGTGCATAGCAATGGAAACTATTTCTGAATATCTCTTTTAGTGGCTTTAAATTTTTCCCTTGTGATTTCTTTTTGCTATGGGGCAGGTGTTGGAAAGACACATCTATAAAATGCATTAAACCCAATACCAAGAACATATACAATCAAATCAGGAGGCATGACATTAAAAACCAGTAATGGATATGTGTATTCTGAAAGTATATGCCTGGGCTCAATTACACCTCATAGCAATGAGTTCCATAATTTTGCCTTATTCAGGAGTGATATTTACCCTCACATATATATATTTATATATATATATATATATATATATATATACACACACATATATATAGATACATATATACACACATACATACATATATATATACACATACATACTATATATATATATAAAAGGTGAATCCACAGTATATTAGACAGGAATTCATAATAATTCAGAAGGATGAAGCTATTATGCTTTGCTACCTCTTCTGATAAAGAAACCTGAAGACATTATTTTCTGGTAGTTTATGTTGGAGCCCCAGGTATATAGGGGAATTTTTCTTCCTGCACTCCAGAGTAATACTTAGAGAATAACTCCTAGGGTGGAAAGCCCATTAGTTTTACTTAGATAGTTTTTACCACATCTTTCTCATACTTCCAAGATTACTTCTCGTACACAAAAAGTTTAAAAAGACA
This sequence comes from Sturnus vulgaris, assembly GCF_052056855.1. Classification (NCBI taxonomy): domain Eukaryota; kingdom Metazoa; phylum Chordata; class Aves; order Passeriformes; family Sturnidae; genus Sturnus; species Sturnus vulgaris. The sequence continues at coordinate 42,096,522 of NC_142283.1, forward strand.
GTAACTGCAACCTGGGAAGAAATATTTGGATTGGCATTGATATATACGTGGATATTTATAGTACACATATATTTTATGGAAACATGCACTTGTATTAACTTTTTGACCTGAGATTGGTTATCCCCTAGCACAGCTGGAGGTGTTCAGCAATACTTGCATTTCACATTACAGACTAATGTCAACAATTATATGTCCAGCTATAATTTGTTCAGGACCAGAAAATATGCTCAGTAATTCTTTTCTGCAAGAGCTGGGCTCAAGTACTATGCTTTTATTCTTTGCAGGCCACGAGCTGACATATGTAGGTTTTACAGGGAACCACAGGGGAGTTACAGGGAAATCCTAGCAGAAAGGGGACCTCTTCAAAAGAGCTGATTTCATCCTCTGCTCTTTATAATGTGTCTGTCTTTATAATGAGTCTTTATAATGTGTCTGTCAATTTTTCACAAAACAGCCAATTGTGTAAAGATTATCAGTTCCCAGTTTTGCATTTTCTTATGATGCCTGCCAGGGGAATGGCAGCAGTTTCTTCAAGCTTTTCCAAGCAAGTCTTGAGGGGCTTGTTTACTATATCTCTATGGCTCTGATTAAAATAAATTACAAATAATTTCCATGAATTCAAACAATGCATGAGAGAGCCCTAAATACTTGTTAAAAAATTAAATGTTCTGGAAAATATTATAATGGCATGTTCATGCAAAAACACATAGCAATTTGAAAGACAGCATGGATATACTAATTTCATATTTAATGAAGTTTTGAAAGTAATGATACCATTTTCTGGCTCCAATGTGGCATACAGGGAATTTACTGTTGGCCCACAAAGAGTCATTCTGAGGCAAATATTCTTTCCCTAGTATAAGATTCACTCCAGAATTTATTTTAAGATGACATTAACTAAAGCTGAAAGTACAGAATCATCACAGATATAAAAACATTTTAAATTAATTTGCTCTGTTTTGAAAATTGAAGAAGAGGGGGAAATATTTAGCAAACAAGGTGGGTTTTGCAAGTCAGCATCTCATGAAATTATGTACATACTTTTAGATATAAAATTTTTCTACATTTCCAAACAAAGCTAAATTCCAGAATGATTAAAGGCAAATCATCAGAACAAGTCACTTTAAAATTTTAGAGACATGAAAATAATGAGGCCAAAAATCCCCTTAGAAATGGAAATTTTTTATATTTTTTACGTTTTTTGTATTTGGGAGTACCGTGAAAAGCACCATAATTGCTAAATTACAGAATACAAGAGCACTGCCCTGATTGTGAACATAAATGTCAGACGGAGGTGAGAGATATTTTAGGTACACAAGTAAGAATTCAGATCACTGTAGACAGCATATCCTCAAGTGCTGGAGCTAGGAAAGAAAAGCTTAAATAGTGAGTCATGCCCACAGTTATCCAAATCCTACCGAATATAGGACTGTGTGTCCCTAACGCTGAAAATCCAAAACATCAAGAACGTGCTTTAGCCATGAAAACAGATGAGGAACCAGTGACTTGTCATACAGTTGTTTCAAATTTTTCCTTTAGAGAAAATGAACAGCCAATATAT